>NC_140590.1:1881094179-1881786482 GCF_964204655.1 Triturus cristatus
GGCGACTGGACGTCCACCAAGTACGTCACTGGACTCTTTCGCTCAACCACCTTGTAAGGCCCAGTCCATCGGTCCTGGAGGGCGCCAGGCTTCACGGGGGCCATGACCCACACCTGCTGGCCCGGCTGGAACTCAACCAGAGTGGCATTCTGGTCGTACCAGCGCTTCATCTCTTCTTGACTCGCCTCCAGGTTGGCCTCGGCCAGTTCTCGGAACTTCCTGGTCTGGTTCCGGAGGGCCAGGACGTATTGGAACACATCTCGGGGGGTGGTCTGGGGTGCCGCCTCCCACTCTTCCTTAACCAAACTGAGGGGACCTCGGACGGGGTGCCCATAGAGTAACTCAAACGGGCTGAATCCTAGGGACTTCTGGGGGACCTCTCTATACGCGAACAATAGGCAAGGGAGCAGGACGTCCCACTTACGCCGGAGGGGCTCTTCTAGGCCAGCGATCATCCCTTTCAAAGTCCTATTAAACCTTTCTACTAGGCCGTTTCCTTGGGGATGGTACGGGGTGGTGAACTTATAGGACACCCCACATTGTTGCCACAGGGACGTCATATACCTTGAGATAAAATTAGTGCCGCGATCGCTCACGACCTCGCGGGGAAACCCCACCCTGGAAAAGATCCCCATCAGGGCCCGGCCCACCACAGGGGCCGTAATGGTGCGCAGGGGGATAGCCTCCGGATAGCGGGTGGCGTGGTCCACTAGGACCAAGATAAAACGGTGGCCTTGGGAGGTGGGGGGGTCCAGTGGTCCCACGATGTCGATCCCGACTCGTTCGAAGGGGGTACTGACGACCGGGAAGGGTTGGAGGGGAGCCTTGAGTTTCCCTCCACTCTTCCCACTAGCCTGGCACGTGGGGCAGGACTTGCAATGGGCCTCTACCGCTGCTCTCATCTTAGGCCAGTAAAAATGGGTCACAAGACGGTTGTAAGTCTTGTCCTGTCCCAGGTGACCGGCGAGGGGGACGTCGTGGGCTAAACCCAGGAGGAAATCTCGGAAGCGGAAGGGTACCACCAGTACCCGTCCAGATCCCAGCTCCACCGACTTCTGCTCACTGTACAGGATGCTATTCTCCCAATAGATTCGGTGCGTCCCGGTCTGGTCACCTGCGGCTTGGCCCTCGGCTTGGCGCCGCAGCCCGACCAGGGAAGGGCAAGTGGCTTGCTCCCTGCAAAACTCCTCCCGGGTGGGTCCGCCCTCGTGGCGCCATTGGGCCAACTCGGGTAGATCGCCTAACTCAGGGACCGGGTCAGGGTCGGATGGTGTGGGTTCATCGCTAGCGACGGACCCTTCTGATGGGGGGACGGAAGGACCCTCGGCGGGGACTGTTCTGATCTCTTCGATCGGGGTGCTCTGGACTTCCCTCTGGGGAGTGAGTCGGGCGGACATAGATCGGGTGGTGGCGCACACCCACTCGGGGAGTCCCATCATTCCCAGGTGGGCCTTGCGCTCTACGTGCTTCCATGGGGAACTCTCTAGGTCGTTCCCTAAAAGGCAGTCGACCGGCTGGGAGGTTCTTACGGCCACCTTGAGTTTGCCTATCACCCCTCCCCACTCAAATGGCACCAGGGCTACCTGGCACATGCTCTCTCTATTGTCTGCGGATATTACAGGGCAAAAGACGTTGGGGAGGATCTGCTCTTCGGGGACTAGGTGCCTGAGGACACCGGTGATACTGGCCCCGGTGTCTCGCAGGGCCTCTACCTGGTGGCCATTGATTTTGACAAGCTGCCCATACTTCTGGGTGTTGGAGGGGAGGAGGCTACCAGGGATCATCTCCCTATCTCCCAGGGATACTAGGGCCATTGCTGCGGGTTCCCACTCTTCGGCTTCCTCCACCCCCTCCCCCAGGGCTACGTTGGCTATCTGTCTCGTCGGGGGGACTTGGGTGGCCATGGGGCACTCTGGGTCATTGGCGTAGTGCCCGGGTTTCTGGCAGCGAAAACATGTGACGGTCACCCGGTGTCCCCGTTTCCCAGGGGGCCCGGTCACTGGTGGAGGGGGCGCCGGGAAAGGTGGAGGTGGTGTCTTCGGGGGGCTAGGCTGGGACTCTCTCGGCCCTCCCTGGTTCCCTCCTCCTCTCTGGCGGGGTGGTCCCTGACTGGTTCGGGGGTACTCTCCTACCATGCCCCGGGAGACCCGGGTGTTGGTCCGGCGGTCGGCCTCCACAGCCAGCTTCCGGGGATCTGTGAGCTTACTGTCCAGCAGATGCTGACGTAGTTCTACGAAGCAGTTCGCAGCTAGATGTTCCCACAACATGAGATCAGTGAGTTCGGCCAGGGTGGTGACCTTGCTGCCCTTGATCCACCCATCGAAGGCCCGACTGAAAAAGTTTACGTATTCCACCCAGGTGGTGCCCGGGATCTTCCTGCAGTCCCGGAACCGTTGACGGTACATTTCTGGGGTGAGGCCGTATCTTGTGAGTAGAGCCTCTTTCATGTGGCTGTAGGAGGTCTGCAGGGAGAGGGGTAGGTCGAGCAGGGTGTCCCTTCCTTCGCTCAGAAACCGCCCCCACAACCCCGCCCCCCAGTCCTTCTGCGGGATCCGATGGGAGGCCATGGCGACCTCGTAGGCCCGAAACCATTGCTGAATGTCATCGTTTTTATAATATTCCTTGACCACATCCTTCGGGATGTGGACCTTCTGTTCCGCTGGGGAGGCCGTCTCTCGGTTACTTGGGGGCCTCCCTTCCTCGTTTCGGGCCTTGAGCTCGAGTTCCTTTAAGCTGCGTTCGTGCTCCAGCTGGAGCTTCCTTCCTTCGTGCTCCCGTTGGAGCTTTTTCTCCTCCAGTTCGCCTTGTACACGCATTTGTTCTACCGCTAGCTTTTTTTCCGCTAACTTCAGTTCGCCCTCAATTTTGAGTTTGGCCAGCTCTAGTTCATGATTGCGGCTTCTCTCTTTGTCCGCGAGTTCTTCTGGGGAGAAGCCCCCGTCTGGTATGCCTCCTCGCACCTGATTGCTGCCGCTTTCACTTTGGGGAGGTTCGGTTTCGTCGGGGCGCTCCCCCGTGCCTTCCGGGCGGGAGGCCCCGGTCTCCACCCAAGTTTTCAGTGCTTTCTGCAAATCTTCCTTCGTGTTGAGACCAGTGGTAGCGATTTTAAGTTCTTTGCAAAATTGCTTCAGCTCCTTGTGTGTATATTCTTCTAGATGCTCCACCTGGAACACCCTGTTGGCGTTGGTTTCTGCGGGGCTCATGGCGCTTCCTTCTGCCATCCTTGTCGGTAGTGCGTCCGTTGTTCACGGTACGATCTCTAGGTGATGGGCCCGAATCCCATCGCTGCCACCAATGTTAGACGGCGACCTCAGAGGAGCCCGGAAGGGGGTCCTGACTACCCTGAGACCCACCCTCGAAGTACCGTAGCCGAGCACTGGCGGGAGACTCCCCAGGGGGAGGAATCTCGCAGCTAGGATCGTACTTCTGGCACCACACGACACAGAGTAACCACACCGGTTATTCTCAGAAACAATCTTTTATCAAGCAGGTTATCACGGCAAATATGTACAAGGTGTGCACGGGCTCAAGAGTCTCGGAAAGGTAGGGGGGTAGCGGGACAGTCTTTGGCAAAAGTTCAAGCAGGGACGTATCCGGCGCACAGCTCACAATCCTCGAGCCGGGGGATACGGGGTCGTAGTCGGGGTCCGGCGGGACCGTGGGAGTCTGGGGGAGCCGCGAGTCACTCAGCGGGCTCAGGTACAGGTTCAGAGGTGTACGATCTTCAAGGAGCCGCGAGTCTCTCAGCAGGCTTAGGCGCAAGTTCGGAGATGTTACGATCTTCCAGGAGCCGCGAGTCACTCAGCAGGCTTAGGCACAAGTTCAGAGGTGTTACGATCTTCCAGGAGCCGCGAGTCACTCAGCAGGCTTAGGCACAAGTTCAGAGGTGTTACGATCTTCCAGGAGCCGCGAGTCACTCAGCAGGCTTAGGCACAAGTTCAGGGGTGTTACGATCTTCCAGGAGCCGCGAGTCACTCAGCAGGCTTAGGTTGTTCCAGCGTCGAATCTCTCGGACCGACCCAGAGCACCCCTTGTTATAGGTCGACCCCTCTTTGATGTCCGGGGTCGGTGGAGGCAGGGGTCTTGTCACCTGGGGGTCGCTTGTCGGGTTTCCTGCTATTGTCTTTTGATCTCGTTCAGGGCCGGGGCGGGAGGAGTCCCAGACACCCAGCAGGCGTGGAGCCAGCTCTCCGGGAGGCCGGAGGGCCGATCGAAACCCATCGTCCCAGGGGAGTCCAGAGGTGCGATAGAACTGCTCCTCCCTCTCTCATCCCCTGGAAGTGTGATGTCCTCCAGCCGGAGTGGCGCCTCTAGGCCAGGGTCGCGCTGGGGCCGGGCGGCCATCTTGACGCATGAAGTGGGCATGCGGGCCCGGGGTGGCCGAAAGGAGAGGGGCCATGGACGAGGATGTCCGGGCCGGGTGCGGGTGTTCTGGTAGGAGGGACCGGCTGGGCCGGGTGGTTGGGGCTGCAGGTACCAGGTTTCGGTGGTGCGGGTGCACGGAGGGCCGTTCTGCGAGGCCGGGTCCAACAACGCCCACAAGGACAGGGCAACACAGGCTCTGGGACAGGGTAACACGCAGACTAGGACAGGGCAACACAGGCTCCGGGGCAGGGTAATACGGTCACTAGGGCAGGGCAACACAGGCTCAGGGGCAGGGTAACACGCCCACTAGGACAGGGCAACACAGGCTCTGGGGCAGGGTAACACACCCACTAGGACAGGGCAACACAGGCTCTGGGGCCGGGTAACACGCCCACTAGGGCAGTGCAACACAGGCTCTGGGGCAGAGTAACACGCCCACTAGGACAGGGCAACACAGGCTCTGGGGCAGGGTAATACGCTCACTAGGACAGGGCAACACAGGTTCTGGGGCACGGTAACACGCCAACTAGGGCAGGGCAACGCAGGCTCAGGGGCAGGGTAACACGCCCACTAGGGTAGGGTAACACAGGCTCAGGGGCAGGGTAACACACCCACTAGGACAGGGCAACACAGGCTCAGGGGCAGGGTAACACGCCCACTAGGACAGGGCAACACAGGCTCAGGGGCAGGGTAAAATGCCCACTAGGACAGGGCAACACAGGCTCTGGGGCAGGGTAACACACCCACTAGGACAGGGCAACACAGGTTCTGGGGCAGGGTAACACGCCCACTTGGACAGGGCAACACAGGCTCTGGGGCAGGGTAACACGCCCATCAGGGCAGAGCAACACAGGCTCTGGGGCAGGGTAACACGCCGATTAGGGCCGGGCAACACAGACTCTGGGGCAGGGTAACACGCCCACTAGGGCAGGGCAACACAGGCTCTGGGGCAGGGTAACACGCCCACTAGGACAGGGCAACACAGGCTCTGAGGCAGGGTAACACACCCACTAGGGCAGTGCAACACAGGCTCTGGGGCACGGTAACACGCCCACTAGGACAGGGCAACACAGGCTCTGGGGCAGGGTAATACACCCACTAGGACAGGGCAACACAGGCTCTGGGGCAGGGTAACACGCCCACTAGGACAGGGCAACACAGGCTCTGAGGCAGGGTAACACACCCACTAGGGCAGTGCAACACAGGCTCTGGGGCAGGGTAACACGCCCACTAGGACAGGGCAACACAGGATCTGGGGCAGGGTAATACACCCACTAGGACAGGGCAACACAGGTTCTGGGGCAGGGTAACACGCCCACTAGGGCAGGGCAACACAGGCTCAGGGGCAGGGTAACATGCCAACTAGGGCAGGGCAAAACAGGCTCAGGGGCAGGGTAACACGCCCACTAGGACAGGGCAAAACAGGCTCAGGGGCCGGGTAACACGCCCACTGGGACAGGGCAACACAGGCTCTGGGGCAGGGTAACACGCCCATTAGGGCAGAGCAACTCAGGCTCTGGGGCAGGGTAACACACCCACTAGGGCAGGGCAACACAGGCTTTGTGGCAGGGTAACACGCCCACTAGGGCAGGCCAACACAGGCTCCAGGGCAGGGTAACACGCCCACTAGGACAGGGTAACACAGGCTCTGGGGCAGGGTAACATGCAGACTAGGACAGGGCAACACAGGCTCTTGGGTAGGGTAACACGCCCACTAGGGCAGGGCAACACAGGCTCAGGGGCAGGGTAACACGCCCCCTAGGACAGGGCAACACAGGCTCATGGGCAGGGTAACACGCCCACTAGGACAGGACAACACAGGCTCTGGGGTAGGGTAACACACCCTCTAGGGCAGTGCAACAAAGGCTCTGGGGCAGGGTAACACGCCCACTAGGACAGGGCAACACAGGTTCTGGGACATGGTAACACGCCCACTAGGACAGGGCAACACAGGTTCTGGGACAGGGTAACACGCCCACTAGGACAGGGCAACACAGGCTCTGGGACAGGATAACACACCCACTAGGACAGGGCAACACAGGCTCTGGGACAGGGTAACACGCCCACTAGGACAGGGCAACACAGGCTCATGGGCAGGGTAACACACCTACTAGGGCATGGCAACACAGGCTCTGGGGCAGGGTAACACGCCCACTAGGGCAGGGCAACAAAGGCTCTGGGGCAGGGTAACACGTCCACTAGGACAGGGCAACACAGGTTCTGGGACAGGGTAACACACCCACTAGGACAGGGCAACACAGGTTCTGGGACAGGGTAACACGCCCACTAGGACAGGGCAACATAGGCTCTGGGACAGGGTAACACGCCCACTAGGACAGGGCAACACAGGCTCTGGGACAGGAAGTGAAAGCCCTGTCCCAGGAACAGGAAGTCACCGACACAGCCACTGACTGGGTGAGAGGCTCATAAGGAATAGAGAATGCCGACACCTGGTTGTGAAGACACAATCACTAAGGCAGAGACACCTGAACAGTGGGACAGAAAACAAGGACACAGACAATAGGGCAGAGCTATGCCAAGATTGGGACAGGAAACAAGGACACAGACACTGGGGCAGAGAGACACGAACAGTGGGACAGGAAACAAGGACACAGGCACTAGGGCAGATATATTCCAAGATTGGGACAGGAAACAAGGACACAGACACTGGGGCAGAGAGACACGAACAGTGGGACAGGAAACAAGGACACATACACTGGTACACAAATACCCGAACAGTGGGAAAGGAAACAAGGAGACAAACACTGGAGCAGAGATACACAAACAGTGGGACAGGTAACAAGGACAGTGGAACAAGGAACAAGGACACAGACACTGGGACACAGATATACAAACATTGGGACAGGAAACATGCACACAGATCCTGGGGCGGAGAGACACGAACAGTGGGACAGGAAACAAGGACACAGACACTAGGGCAGAGATATGCCAAGACTGGGACAGGAAACAATGACACAGACACTGTGGCATAGTGACAAAAACAGTGGGACAAGGAACAAGAACACATAAACTTGGGCAGCGAGACACAAACATTGGGGCAGGGAACAAAGACACAGACACTGGAGCAGAGATACACCAAGATTGGGACAGGAAACAAGGACACAACCACTAATACTGCCAGCACTAATACCTACACCTCCAATAACACACCATTAGTATCAATTCATCCCCACCAATACAAACAGCACAGCTAACACACCACCAGTAGCAATACCTTTGACACCAATATAAATACAACTAACACCTACACCACCAATAACACACCACCAGTATCAATACAGCCTGCACCAATATAAACACCACCAATAACACACCACCAGTATCAATACACCCTGCACCAATATAAACACCACCAATAACACACCACCAGTATCAACATCCCTCCACCACAATAAATACCTACACCACTAATAACACACACCACCAGTACCTGTATCACCAGCACCAAAATAATACCACCACCACCACTAATACCTGCACCACCAATAATACATATCAAGTACCAATGCACCCAGCACCAATATCTATACTGCTAACCTAACACATGCACCACCAATAACACACAACCAGTACCAGTACCCTTACTAATATAAATACCTTGACCACTAATACCTACACCACTGATAACACCCACTGCCAGTACCAAAGTATTACCACCACCACTAACACCTGCATTACACATAAGACATTACCAGTACCAATGCCATCGTACCAATGCCGCCAGCACTAGCAAAACCTATATCACAAATAACACACCACGTGTATCAATACCAACGGCACCAATATAAATACCACTGACACTTACACCACCAATAACACACTACCAGTACCAGTACCTGTACCAATATAACTACCTTCACCACAAATAACCACACCAATAAAACACACCACCAGTACCAATACCACCAGCAATAAATACCACACCACTAATAACACACCACCAGCACCAAATATGCCCTGTAGCAAAATAAATACTCCCACCACTAATACCTACACCACCAATAACACAATACCGCTAACATTTATAAATACTGGCACCACTGATACTTACCCCACCAGTAACACACCACCAATACCACAAACACTAATACCTACACCACCAATAACACACCACTGGTACCAATACCACCATCACCAATATAAATACCACCTCTAATACCTACATCACCAATAATACAACACTAACACCACTGGTACCAATACCACCATCACCAATATAAATACCACCTCTAATACCTACATCACCAATAATACAACACTAACACCACTGGTACCAAAACCACCATCACCAATATAAATCCCACCACCACCAATACCTTTATCACCAATAACACACCACCAGTACCAATAACATTGCCAACAATATAAATACCACAAACACTGTGTTAGACCTGACATGCTATAGGTAGTGTTTCCCTAACATTTTTTCTGTTTTCTCATGGGTTTTGTTGATTCTCTTTTGGTGGCCTCATGGCTCTGGGCACTTTCCGCTGTAA
Source organism: Triturus cristatus (assembly GCF_964204655.1). Classification (NCBI taxonomy): domain Eukaryota; kingdom Metazoa; phylum Chordata; class Amphibia; order Caudata; family Salamandridae; genus Triturus; species Triturus cristatus. The sequence goes on from NC_140590.1 coordinate 1,881,103,062, forward strand.
ATGCAGTGTGAAAGTGCGCACGCTCTTCCTACACATGTTAGGAAGTGGTGCTTACCTGATGTTTTTAAACATGCCTCAAGCCTGCCATTCAAGGCCCCTGGGTGTGCACTTCATATATGCTCAGGTTGGCATTTCTAAACCTCTGGCCAATCCTGAGGGGACCGTTCAGTACCATTAGAGCACCCCTAAGTCTTAAGGGGTGAAGCAAGTGGTAGATGAAAGGCAGGGCAGGGGCATAGATATATTTTAAATATATACCTAGTGTGGTTGTCTTTTCATTTGATCATTCAAGAGATTATAGACTGGTAAAACAAGCTGCTTTACATTCCTTCAAGACTTAGCCTGAAGGCTGCTCTCCATAGCTACCACTAGGATAGCTTTCAATAAAGGTTGTCTTTAACCTATCACCATAAGGGGTTGTTTGGACTGATACAAGGTGCCCACTAGAACTAGTGGACAGCATATATCAGGCCACCTTCTCACATTGGTGTGCAGCGTGTGGGATTCCAGCTTGCTATTGTTTTACCAGATAATCTCTATTGAATTGATCAACTCAAAACCACTAAAGGTACCTGAGGTACATATAATATCACGTTTAGCTACAGTAAGTTCTACTGAACTTAGAGTTGTGTGTTAAGGGATAGCACACCCTTTCTACAACTCAAGAGAGTTTAGTAGGCCACACTACTGTAAGTAGTGCAATACACCGCACCACATTAGTAATGTATAACCAGCCAGGAACCAGTGGGTCCCTACCAGGAACCAGTGAGCTCCTTCCCTATAAATATGAGGATCTCTCCTTTGCACAGCTTAGGGCCTTATGTACCATTAGGAAGCTGAAGACAGGCAAAAGTTCATCCACTCAGCATCTCATAAAGATACTGAAACTGGATGATATCACATGTCCGAGTGGGCCTGATGATGTAGACAGTGTGGGTGGGGCAGCACCTGAGGGTGGGTCCAGGGGTGGAAACTCCCCTGACCCTAACTCTAATGCTGACCAGACTGGTGACAATGACCAGACTCTGGTGAACACAGACCATCAGGACGAGGGTGAGGAGGATGACAATAATGCCACTTCCTTCATTCCTCCTGGTAGGCCTGACCACAGGGCTAGAAGGGATAGATCTCTGTCAAGGGGATCTATTCAGTCTAACTCCTTTATTGGAACCTCTGTTTCTTCTCACAGAGGGAGGGAAACCTCCCAGGAGAGGAGAGAGAGACTGCTGAAGTATGAGCAAGACAAGTTCAACCTCAGAAAGCAGCAGATGGCCTTAGATAGGGAAGCCCTGGTGCTCTACAGAGCTAGTAAAAAGGAGGGACTAGAGTCCCCTGGTGGCAGAAATTTCCCTAGAGATCGGGAGAGGTCTTATGACCATAGAAACCTAAGTAAGGTTGTCCCTCCCTACCAGAGTGGGGATGACATCCACAAATGGATAACTGCCTTGGAGAGGGCCTGTAAAGTACAGAAGGTCCCTCGAGGTCAGTGGGCAGCAATCTTATGGCTCTCCTTTGCAGACAAAGGTAGAGACAAGCTCCTCACTATAAGAGAAGAGGATGCTGATGACTACAAAGTCTTGAAAAGTGCTCTAATAGATGGGTTTGGCCTAACCACTGAACAATACAGGTTAAAGTTCAGAGACACCCAAAAAGCACAAAATCATGACTGGGTTGACTTTGTTGACTGTGCTGCTAAGGCTCTGGAAGGTTGGTTATTGGGCAGTAAAGTGTGTGACTTCAAAGGATTGTACAATCTGATAATGAGGGAGCAGATTCTTAATAACTGTCAAAATCAGCTGTTGCACCAGTACCTGGTAGACTCTGATCTGACCTCTCCCCAAGAATTGGGAAAGAAGGCAGACAAATGGGTCAGAACCAGGGTGAGGCAGAAAGTACAGAACCAAGGTGGTGACCCAAAGAAGCAAGATTCCAAAAACTCTGATAAGGGTGGGGACAAGGGTAAAGACCAGAAGTCTTCACAAGGGCCCCAAAAATCTTCTTCGGGTGGGGATTCACAGGCTAACAAAGGGAAAGCCCAAAAGAAGCCCTGGTGCAAAATCTGTAAGCAGAAAACTCAATGGATTAGTGACTGCACCAAGGCTAAAGAAAATACTCTAACCACCACCAATGCCCCTAAGGCACCTGCTCCCCCTAGTGCAGTTACAATTGGTGGTGGGAATACGCAGAATAAGGGTGTAGTAGGGTTGACCCTGGGTTCTGAGATGGACTCTGGCCTAGTCAGAGTACCAACTCAGGCTGTGCTTGTGATGGGGACATGGATATGTCCCCCTTTGTGAGCCCCAGTAACCTGGGCACATACAGACAGCAGCCTTTAATTAATGGAGTAGAAGCTTGGGCATTCAGGGACACATGAGTAAGTGTCACAATGGTGACAAAAGATCTTGTGAATCCTGGGCAGATTATACTTGGTGAAATGTACCAAGTGACCAATGCTAGCAATGTCAGAACAGACCATTCTCTGGCAGTTGTTAACTTCTCCTGGGGAGGTGTAACTGGCCTTAAGAAGGTTGTGGTAAGTGCGGACCTACCAGTACAGTGCTTGCTTGGCAATGATCTGGAAACTTCAGCTTGGGCTGAGGTGGAGCTCAGGACACATGCAGAAATGTTAGGGATCCCTGCACATGTCCTTGCTGTGACTAGGTCACAGGCTAAAATGTCAAAAGCTGGACAGGCCCTGGATTCTGGAATAATGGACCAGGTGCCTCACAAGAGGAGGAGCAGTAGGGTTAAGGCAGAGCCTTCCCACCTGGCTCAGGATACTGATCAGTCTCCTCAAGGAGATGATCTTGCTCATGAAGAAGGAACTGTCCCAGAAGAGCTTGAACCTGACCAGGTTGAGTTCTTGGGGACAGGGGGCCCTTCCAGGTCTGATCTGAGCCAGGAGCAGAAAACCTGCCCCTCTCTTGAAACACTCAGACAGCAAGCTGCTGATGAGGCTGCTGGGAATGCTAGTGGCACCCATAAAGTTTATTGGGATGATGGACTCCTTTACTCAGAGAGTAGAGACCCCACGCCTGGTGCATCCAGGAGGTTGGTTATACCTCTGAAGTTTAGGGGCTTCCTATTGACACTAGCCCATGATATTACCCTAGCAGGACACTTAGGCCAGAACAAGACTTGGGACGGAATTGTTCCTCACTTTCACTGGCCACACATGTCTCAAGACACAAAGAGTTTTGTCGCTCCTGTGTAACCTGCCAAGCCAGTGGCAAAGCAGGTGGCACTACAAAGGCCCCCCTGATACCACTACCTGTGGTGGGGGTTCCCTATGAGAGGGTTGGGATTGACATTGTTGGTCCCATGGATCCTCAAACAGCATCTGGGCACAGATTTATTAAAAACAAAGACACAAGAGCACACCATGCATAAGTAACTCTAATCCCATAAATTTTGTGCACTTTCAAACAGCCATGTCATCATATTACAAGAGAGTTTCAAATCAATTTCCACGACGCTGTAGGTCATTCAGAAATCTTTTTATTTCTTTTTTTGAAATGCAGCAGCCGACACGCATTTCGCCCCACCTAGGGCTTCCTCAAGGCTGCAAATCATATATAAAAACACGAGTTGTAATCTATATAAAAATGTATACAGCAAACAGTGCCCTCTTTAGTCAATCACAAATTACATATACCTATCTCAAGGCTTTTTTTTTAAATTTCAAGCTTCTAGTAAAAACCGACCACCAATCACCCAAAAGTGATGACAAAAAGACATATATTCGTGAATCTACGGGATCTACAGTTTAAGAAAAAGGCGTCTACTGGTGAAGATGAATATTAGAGAAACTGGAAGGCCACTACGTCACATCTCAAAGGTTTCTCCTATATCAACTGGATCTTCCAAGAAATACCTGGAAAGCCTTAAACACACTTATCTCATTTGGCTCAGATGGAAAGTGCCATAAAGAATAGGAAAAGAAAAATGTGAGCAAAATTAAAACTCCTCACCTCACTTGTATTGTAGCTCACACTCTGTTGTTTAAAGATTATTCAAAATATTAAATCCACACGGCAAGTTGTCAGGAATCCAATAAACTCCAGAAATAATTAAAATATATGTTTGAATTCACCAAACTGACCCATGAATATCTATATTCGCACACCAATATCCATTATGACCACGTCAAACAACCCACCTTCAGATTTTCATCCGTTCTCATTATATGTTTCTTTTGGGGTCTATACTGAGATCCATGAACCTCTAACACCAATTTTCAATAGACTTGTGGAGCCATGATACGTTCCACCTATATAAAGAAAAATTAGTGTATATACATTATGCTGTCAACCAATCGTTGTAAAATACTGACCTAGTTCTTTACTCTCTTCCATATATACTTCATTACTAAAAATCAATCAGGTTCTTAGTCTATATAGGTCTTAGTTTACAGCCAACTCACTCTATAATGTCTGTGTAAATATTCTTGTCATCTTTTCTTTTTTATATGAGTACTGGTTTCACTCATATTTCAAAAAATATATAAATACCTGTCCAAAATCAGTTCCAAATGGCCCTGAAATGTTGCGCCACAACGTCTACCCAATACCAGCCTATTTTTGTTCGACGAATATCCAGTCTATTATGAATAGTTTTTGAATTCGTCATCCTCAACAATATCTTTTTTTTTTTCAGAATGTTGATATACCGTATTCTATATTAGCGGATCATGCACTTCAAAGTCACAGTCTTTGAATAAACATGTATTCATGTAGTTGAAGCAGTATAATGAGCGAGTCCACACTCGATATATAAAACACCAGGCACTGCTGAAAACCTTATATCATATTCTGATTTCAAATTTGTCCTTGCCCACATTCCATATAAACTGATCTTATATTCAACTCCTCGTTTGCAAAAACTCACCGATTAACGTGTCTAATTTCACCGCGTTTTGATTTCCAAACTTCCAATGTTCACGCGCCCGACATTTTCCATTCCATTTAAACAACATGAAGCGTCAAAAATAGAAACAAAGAGGAGACAACAATATCTAGCCTGCAGAATCTCTTCGCAAATACGGCAGCCATCTTAAAACTCCTAATTAGAGGAGATTTATACTGGTGGTAGTGGATCATGCCACCAGGTATCCAGAAACTATTCCCCTAAGGATCACTACAGCACCTGTAGTGGCAAGAGCTCTCTTGAGTGTGTTCTCAAGAGTGGGCTTTCCTAAGGAGGTGGTATCTGACAGAGGTGCAAACTTTATGTCAAGTTACTTAACTGCTATGTGGAAGGAGTGTGGAGTGAATTACAAATGCACCACACCCTATCACCCACAATGCAATGGTTTAGTTGAGAGATTAAACAAAACCTTAAAGGGCATGATAAAAGGACTCCCAGAGAAGCTTAGGCGAAAATGGGACCTGCTCTTGACCTGCCTTTTATTTGCATACAGGGAGGTGCCTCAGAAGGGGGTTGGCTACAGCCCATTTGAACTTCTGTTTGGTCACCCTGTCAGGGGTACATTGCGTTTGGTGAAGGAAGGATGGGAGTTACCTCTCAAGCCCCCAAAGCAAGACATACTAGACTATGTACTTGGTCTCCGCTCCATGATGGCTGAGTACATGAAAAAGGCAAAAAAAAACCTTGAGGCTAGCCAGGAACTGCAAAAAGCTTGGCATGACCAAAAGGCTGTACTGACTGTTTACCAGCCAGGACAGAAAGTGTGGGTGTTGGAGCCTGTGGCCCCAGCAGCTCTCTAGGACAAATGGAGTGGACCCCACACTATTGTTGAACAGAAGGGAGAGGTTACTTATTTAGTAGACCTAGGAACTCCCAGGAGTCCCCATAGGGTTCTCCATGTCAACAGGCTAAAGCCATATGTGGATAGGGCTGACATGGGCTTGCTCATGGCAACTGATGAGGGACAGGAGGAAGAGAGTGACCCACTCCCTGACCTCCTCTCACAGAACCCTAATGATGGGTCAGTTGATGGTGTAGCCTTGGCAGGCAGCCTCACTGCCCAGCAGCAAACTGATTGCAGACAGGTTCTCAATCAGTTCAGACACATGTTCTCACTGACTCCAAGTCAGGCTACCTGGTGCACTCATGAAGTGGACACTGGGGACAGTCTGCCTATTAAAAATAAGATTTATAGGCAACATAACCATTGCAGAGACTGTACCAGGACAGAAGTCCAGAAAATGTTGGATTTGGGTGTGATAGAACCCTCAGATAGCCCTTGGGCTATTCCAGCGGTCCTTGTGCCAAAACCTCACACCAGTGGTGGAAAAAGAGAGATAAGGTTTTGTATGGACTACGGGGGTCTCAATGCAGTCACTAGGACTGATGCCCATCCAATACCAAGGGCAAATTAGCTTATAGATACTTTGGCCTCAGCCAAGTACCTTAGCACATTTGACTTGACAGCTGGCTACTGGCAGATCAGACTAGCTGATGATGCAAAGCCAAAGACAGCATTTTCTATCCCTAGAGGGCACTATCAATGTGTGGTAATGCCTTTGGTTTGAAGAATGCACCTGCCACTTTCCAAAGGTTGGTGAATACAGTTCTCACATGCCTGGAAGCCTTTAGTGCAGCATATCTAGATGATATTGCTGTCTTTAGCCCCACCTGGGAGGATCACCTAGTCCACCTAAGGAATATTTTGGAGGCCCTGCAAAAAGCAGGCCTAACTATCAAGGCTACTAAGTGCCAGAAAGGGCAGAGTCAGGTTGTGTACCTGGGCCACCTTGTAGGTGGAGGCCATGTTCAACCATTGCAGAGCAAGATCCAGACCATAATGGAATGGACTGCTCCAACTACCCAGACTCAGGTGAGAGCCTTCTTAGGCCTGACTGGGTACTATAGGAGATTTGTCAAAGGGTATGGATCAATAGTGACACCCTTGAATGACTTAACTTCCAAGAAAATGCCCAAAAAGGTTCAGTGGACAGTTAGCTGTCAAAAGGCATTTGATGACCTGAAGCAGGCCATGTGTACTGCTCCCATTCTGCAGAGTCCAGACTACTCCAAGAAGTTCATTGTTCAAACTGATGCATCTGAATTGGGGGTAGGGGCTGTACTGTCACAATTGAATGAAGAAGGTCAGGATCAGCCAGTAGCTTTCATAAGCAGAAGGCTGACCCCTAGAGAGAAACGTTGGTCTGCCATTGAGGGGGAGGCCTTTGCTGTGGTTTGGGCTCTGAAGAAGTTGAGGCCATACTTGTTTGGAACTCACTTCCTTGTTCGGACAGACCATAAGCCCCTCTTATGGCTAAAACAAATGAAGGGTGAAAACCCCAAACTGCTTAGGTGGTCCATTTCCCTACAGGGGATGGACTTTACAGTGGAACATAGACCTGGGAGTAACCATGCCAATGCAGATGGACTCTCTAGGTATTTCCACTTAGAACATGAAGACTCAACTGGTCAAGGTTAGTTTAATGTCCCTGCGTTTGGGGGGGGGGGGGGTTGTGTAGGAGAGTAGGATCACTTTTTGCTGGTGTTTCACTGTTTTTCGACCTTAGTCTGGCAGTGGCCCTGCTAATCAGGACCACAGCCTAGCTGCTTCCTCTCTAAAATGGTTTCCATGTACATTAGGTACATATCTAATTGGATTCTGGAGTGCCTTATAAGCCCCTAGTATATGGTATACTATGTACCTAGGGCATAGGTACCTCAGAGGCCTACCAGGGGCTGCAGCATATATTATGCCACCTCTGGGAAGCACTTCAAAATGACATCACAGGTCTACTACTGCAGCCTGGGTAAGGGTGTGCTTGCACCCCGTACTGTGGTATAGGCTACCTATATCACTACCTTATACAGACACATATAAACCTATAAACCACTCCTATGGCAGGCCTTGACAATCCTGAAGGCAGAGTGCTTAGTTTTATGAGAGAGGGTGCCCAAGCATGAGCTGAGCCCCTCTGCAGCATTCAGAAATACTTCCTTATGGCTGTTCTGTGATACAGCCATACCATATACTCTTAAGTGCATTATAACATCGCAGTAAATGCTAACTTTGGAATGGCTGCATCAAAACATGTTGTATTTGGTGTCAAACGCTTTGGAATACTACCTTCCTCCCCGCCAGTCCTGGCGGCTGGGGTAGCATTCCACCCTTCTAGAGGGAGAGACATGTTCACACTGGCTAAACCTGGTTAAAAATTTCCAAAGACCTGGCATCACAAAATGGATGCCACTGCCACAGACACGGGTCTGGCCTCCTGCTGCTGAGGGAAACTCCAGCAGGGGAGGCCTGGACAATAGGTTTTCTGTCACAGGGAGGTGTAACCACCTCCCCAGACAGGCAGATGTGTATTGGGGCAGGGTGGGTGCATTCAGAGAATGCTTTTGAGACACTGCATGGGGCACACAAGGTGTCTCTGTGCATTGACCAGTTCAAACTGGTTGCAGGGGCACTCAGCCCCTGCTCTGGCACGAAACTGTACAAAGGGGAAGGGGCGTAACCACCCCCACCCCAGGTCCACCCATAGGTGGGGCCTTAGAGTTAGTCCATCCCCTAAACTTGGTATAAGTATAGGAATCCAATCCCTAGGACTTTAGATTACCCTGGATAAAACTCTGCAACGTACATCCTGGATCTTCGACATTCTATCCTGACTAGAAGACTGAAGAGATCACCCTTGGGGTCAAGGAGTCACGCCCCTGCTTGGCAGGCACCAAAGAAACAACTGACCGGTCTGCAATTCTGAAGCTCCCGCCGGATGCCGAAGTCTCTGCATCCCCAGAGGTGGATTTCAAGACTTCTCCGAGGCTACCCTGAGACCACAGCAAAGCTGAGGCCCGTGGCTATTGTGGGTGACGTGGAACTGTGACCCCTGGACACCATGAACTTTTGCAGCAACACTTTCTTCCTGGTCATCCTTGAAGTTATGCTTTGGTCTTCGAGTAGCCCCAGCCTTGAGCACCTCCTGCACCGAAGATTGTTGGCCTCCACTCCACAAGTGACCCTTGGGCCAGCTTCAAGTGCGACCACTTGAGGCTCCTTCACGATCATTAGCCCGTTGGCTAGCCGTTCCCCACAAAGGCGACTCCTTTTCTGATTGGGCTTACCTGGTTGCTCCAGACGTGCCCTGAGTTACCCTCGCTGGGTGAGTCCCTCAGACCTTGCTGGTCTGCACCGCAGTCCTTTCTCTGATTTCCAGTGACTTGCCGTTACCAAGGCTTGTTGGGTCCATTCTGTTCACCGACACCGCAACACTCGACAGACTTTGTGGCAGAGCTCGAATCCGGCTCATGGACTTCGTCGATGCCACCTGGGCCTCGTGTCTGAAGGGTCAAGACACCCATCAACTCACCTGAAGCACGTGACATCTGTGGGCATTGGTCCATTGTGAGAAGTTGGCCTGGAATATGCTGGTCACTAGTTATAGTGGCCACCTTGCACCAGTCCAATTCGACTCTTATGGTAGATAGGTTTAAGACAACCTTTTAAAGAAAGCGTTCCTAGTGGTAGCTTTGGAGAGCAGCCTTCAGGCTAAGTCTCAGAGGAATGTAAAGCAGCTTGTTTTACCTTATAATCTCTTGAATTGCTAAATGAAAGGACACCACACAGGTATATATATCAAATATATATGTATTTATTTCTATACACACTCTACTAATCTCTTTTTGAGATTAGAAGCCAGATACACATTCAAATGTCCACGTTTCACAATAAATTAAGCACAAATATGGCTGGAGCCCTAGGGGCGTACCAGACCATATACTAAAAAGATGGTATAAGAGTGTCGACTTGCAAAATGACAAGGCCTAGGGCCTGGGGAATCGCTGGGACTTCACTACTGCAGTATTAGCAGGTAAGTAACAGGCCCACGGGAGACGCGTGCAGTGTGTGAACACAGCTGCAGGTTCCCCATTGATTACAATGGTGCAAGTCGCAGTTAGATTTTTAAAGTTTTAGGGTACTTTGAGGAAGTCTACAAGCAAGCCACTTACAAGGTAAGTACTTTGAGGACCAACACACACTAGGGCACCAGAGTGCACGAGTTACCTCACCCAGGGAAGCCGGGTGCATAGGTGTCTTTTGGTGTCGGGTCGCGTCGCTGTTTTCGAAGGAGACCAAAGAAGATTTGCTGCTTGCGTCGACTGAAGAAGTGTCTGGTGGAATCCAAGGGCGGATTCAAGATGCAGAAGACCTGAAAATTGAAGGGACAGTGTTCAAAGTCACTTGCCAGTGACCGGTGGCCAAGAAGATGGCTGACCACAGATGTCGGGTGATTTCAGGTCAATGATGGTTTTTTGACTCTTCGCTCACGAGGTCCAGGAAGGATCAATGATAACCAGCAGCTGGATTCGAAGTGCCCCACAATGTCTGCAGCTGATGGCGGTGTTGGCAACCGGATTGGAGCCAACAAGTCTTGGCAACTGCAAGTGTTGTGTAGACTGAAGAAAGTCGATGGTGCAGACCAGCAAGGTCTGAGAGACCCACCCAGCAAGGGTAAGTGAGAGCAAGACTGGAGCAACCAGGGGAGCCCTTTGAGTTGATAAGAAAGTCTTTGGGGGACCCACTAGCCAATGGGCAAGTGAATGCAAAGACGCATCTTTAGGAAATGCTTCACAGGAGCCCACGGTCACTCAGGATGGGGTAGGCCTCTGATTGTCACTGCAGAACTTGCTGGAGGCTTGGGCCACACAGGGTCCAATGCACAAGTTCATAGAATGTCGTGAAGGGATTGCACTTGACAATAGTGCATGGTCCCTGGGTATAGCTGTTTCTCATCACACGTGGGCTCCACTCGCCACAGCTTTGCGGGGGACTCACAATGGCCATCAACAAGTCAGGAAATCCACTTCCAGGGCAGCAGGGACTTCGAACTCTTGCGGGAGCGGGAAAGTTTGCAACCAATGATTAAGGTTTTTGGTGCCTGCCAAGCAGGGGAGTCACTCCTTGACTCCAAGGGAGATTCTTCTGTCTTCCAAAGGTAGTGGAACGTCGAAGGGCCAGAATTCTTCTTCGTAGAGCGTCGTCCAGGGTTATCTGCTTTGCATTGGCAATGCTTGCTATCTTATAGTGAAGATAGGGGAGGGACTAGCTCTATGACCACTCCTCTAGGAGCGTCAGGGTAGGGGGTGGTTACACCCACTTTCCTTTGTCCGGTTTTGCACCAGAGCAGGGACAGGTAGCCCCTGAACCGGTATGAGCTGGCATATGCACAGAGGAGCCTACTGCTCCCCCAGTGCAGGACTTCAAAGCACTCTAGGAGTGCACCCACCCAGCTCCAATACACTAAATCCTGTCTGGAAGGTGGTGACACCTCCCTGTGACAGGATGCCTTTTGTTGGGCTTCCTCCACTGCGAGTTTCAGTCAGCAGCAGGAGGGCAGCCCAGTGTCTGTGCTGATGGCATCCATTTTGTGATGCCAGGGCTCTATAGGATTTCTGACCTTTTACATGTCATCCCCTCTAGAAGGGTGGTATCATGCTCCCACATCATGGCCTGATGTGGGGGTATGATTCCAAGTTGTTTGACACCAAACACGACATGTTTAGATGCAGTCATTCCAAAGTTAGCATTTTAATGCACTTAAGAGTATATGGTTTATCCGCATCCACAAACAGCCATAGAGAATAGACTCTGGTAGCTGCAGATGGGCCCTGCTCACGCAGAGGCACTCCCTCACATTGTAAACCACGCACCCTGCCCTCAGGATTGATAGGGCCTGCCATAGGGGTGGCTGATAGGTTTATATGTGTGTGTGTATGGTGAGATATAGGAACCTATTTCTCTGTGAGGAGTGTTAACACTACCTCACACAGGCTGCAGTAGCAGGCCTGTGGTGTCAGATTGAGAATGCTTCCCATGGGTGGCATAATACATGCTGCAGCCCCTGGTAGGCCAGTGAAGTGCCTATGCCTTAGGTACCTAAGTTACCATATACTAGGGGCTCATAAGGTACCACAGTATCCAATCACTAGTGCCTCTAATATGCACACCAAGTCGTTTAGAGAGAACAGAGAGACTGGGGCCCTGATTAGCAGGGACCCAGCCAGACTATAGCCAGAAACCAGTGTATACATCAGAAAAAAAGTTGGGGCAACATAAGTGCAGATCCTACTCTCCTACATCCATCTTGCCCTCGGTCACTGGCTAGTGACCCAGACTCTGTCCCCTCTGCTTTCAGGTTCCTTCCATCCTAGATCAAGTTTTGGATCTCTTCGGACACTTCTCCTCTTCCCGGCAGCAGCAGTTCTTTGCAGGCTTCCATTGAAATCGACGACGCGACCCGACCCCAAAAGACACCTATGCACCCGGCTTCCCTGGGTGAGGTAACTCGAGTACTCCAGTGCTCTCGTGGGTGCTAGCCCTAGAACTTCTTAAGTCCAAAAGGGTTTGGTCCAGACTCGATTAGAAGTGTCCCTATTCTTTAAATTTCCAACCGCGACATTGCCCTTAGAAGATAATAGGAACCCGCGGTTGTGTTTTCACACTGCATACAGCTCCCGTGGGTCCTCTGTGTCACTACCTTGGGTGGTTCCTTGCGGTCCCAGCGATTCTAGAGGCAATAGGCCTAGTGCCTTTTTCAGTCGTGGTTCTTATACCACTTTTTTGGTATATGGTTTGGTACGCCCCTAGGGCCCAAACGTCTCTTTGTGCTTTTACTGATGCTTGCTCACTTGTAAACTAAGTACTTCGAACTCCAGTCTCATAAAGAGACTAGAGGGGTGTGTTTTATACTAAATAGATATATTTTAAATTTATACCTAGTGTGGTTGTCTTTTCATTTGATCATTCAAGAGATTATAGACTGGTAAAACAAGCTGCTTTACATTCCTTCAAGACTTAGCCTGAAGGCTGCTCTCCATAGCTACCACTAGGATAGCTTTCAATAAAGGTTGTCTTTAACCTATCACCATAAGGGGTTGTTTGGACTGACACAAGGTGCCCACTAGAACTAGTGGAAAGCACTAGCGCCGGGACACTCTTGGGAGTAGCCATGCGCTTAACAAATACCTAGTAACATAACATAACATAACATACATCAGGCCACCTTCTCACACAGCTCATCTCAAACAGGGGAAGGCAGGACAACAGGTTTCCTGTCACAGGGAGGTGGGACCACCTCCCAGACAGGACTTAGTGTATTGGGCTGGGTGGGGTGCTTGCCAGCTCCACCAGGCTGTTCTTGAGGGCACATTTGGTGCCCTCCTTGCATACTCTGGTTTGAGCCAGTTAGTGAGCCCTTGGCTCCTGCTCTGGTGCGAAACAGGACAAAGTACATGGGACTATCCTCCCCTCTGTCAAGCCCCTCCTCTGGGAGGGACCCCTGAGTCATCCTAACAACTTTCTTCGGGTATAAAAGGGCTTACCTGTGGGTGGGTCCTCAGATTCATCAGAGGGCAAGACTCCAGCCTGAAACCACGCCACTCTTCAATGATCTGGACACTTGGACTTCGCTGGACTTCGCCTGGTACCGAGACTGCACCAAGGAAGACTCCAGCTGCTCCTGGTCTCGCTGTTCTGGAATTCTTCTTTGTCATCCTTGTCTGTGCTTCTTCCAGGATCTGCACCAGGCCTGTGGGCATCAAAAACACCTGAAGCAATCTCCCTTGGAGTGAAGAAGTCACTCCCCTGCATCTGCAGACACCGCAATGCAGCTGACTGGTCTGCTCTGCCTGGCGTCCCAAAGACTTCGAAAGGCCCAGCAACACAGGTGGTGGTTCAGCAACTCCCTCGAGGCCTAACCTGTCCTCTCTGCAATATTGATGCCAGTATCCCTCGTCCGAACCGCTGGGACCAAACCCCTGTGCAACTAGCCATTGCCAAGGCTTGTTGGCTCTTTACTCCAGAGATCTTCAGGCTACAAAAAGCTCCAGCCCCCAGCATCTCTTCCTGCCAAGATCAGTGTCCTCACTGCATCCTCTGCACCGTGGGCCTTCATCTTCGGCGAGCTGCTCGAGGTCCTCCTGTGATTCCTGTGCCTTAGGCCTGTGGGTCCTCCCAAGGGTCTTCTCTTGCTTCAGTAGGCTCCCCTGCTTGCTCGGGGCCTGCTCTGACTCTCCTGCTTGTGGTAAGTCACTTGGACCTTGCTGGTCCCAACGTTGCACCTTCTTCGCTTTCTGCCCGTGGTACGGCTTCCAAGGCTTGTTGGTGCTCCCCCCAAGACACCGACCCCCTGGTTCTCGACTTCCAGCATGGGGCAGCTTGTGGTTTTCCTCAGCATCGCTTGGTTCCCTCAGCTGCTGCGACAAGATCATCGCCAACTCTTCTGAATCATTCAACATTGGTGGGCATTGCTCTTGCATGCCTCCTTGTCACCTCCGAGTGGCATAGACTTTGTCCCCTCTGCACTTCAAGAATCCACCATTGGATTCCACTGTACTCTTGCACAATCTTCTCCAGTGGCATCTTCCTGAAGTCTTCCATTGGGTTCGAGGGGCAGTTTCCACTGTCACTTGACACCTATGCACATGGCTTCCCTGGTGTAGGTATCCAGGTTCCTGGGGTATACACGGGTGAGGTGATTCTCCAACCCTCTGTCTTTCACTGGGTTTCTTCAGCGTGCACTGGGAAGGATCCTTCTTCTCCAAAACTGCAACCACGACTTTCCCGTTCACTTCTATTGGACATACGTCTGTGTTTCCACTCTGCACATAGTCTTTGTGGGGTTCCTGGGTACTTACCTTGGGTGGTTCCTTGGGTCCCCGGCTCCTCTGAGTCTGCTGGTCCAAAGACCTGACTTCCGTCACAGTTCACATTCCACTTTTTTAGTATATGGCTTGGTCTCTCCCGGAAGACCACTGTGTTTTGTGCCACTTACCTTATTTGCAATTGATGCATTATTGTGTATTTGTGTTGATATTTCAGAGTAGGAGATATACCAATGTGTTAGTGAGTGTTGCGTAATAAATAGACAGATGTTTAGATGGACACTGTGTGGTTCTTTTTCGTTTAACCTACACTACATGATTACATCTGGTAAAACAAGCTGCTTAACACTCCTTCCAGAATAGCCTGAAGGCTGCTCTCCACAGATACCACTTTGAGGGCTTTCTATGGTTGTCTAAGACCATTAAATTCACCATGTGGGTTGCCTGGATTAGTGCAAGGTGCTTCACTTCAAAAAGTATGTACCATATACTAAGCCAGCCTCCTACAGGCCCATATTTACAGTGCCGTTAAAAGTCACGCAGGGTGATTTTACCAGGCCGTGTAACTATGGACAAGCCCATTGCGCTGCTGGTGCGTCAAAAAAAGTGATGCACTATAGGTGCAATGGGCTTATAAATGAGAGCTTTGTGTGCCTTTTGACTCCAGTCTAGACTGAAGGCTGGGGGAGCACATCGTGCATTCTCCAGGGACAGCTATAAACATTGGGCATGCAACTGGATTGACAGACCTCTGCCATTTGAGGGCTTGGATGGATAAATTGGAGGAAGAGGTTTTGATACTTGTCCTCTGGGGTCCTGATTCCGATCACACTAAAGATTAATGTGGGCATTCCGCTGCCTCGTGGCAGACAGCGCTGAAATTTAGGGGGGGGCATCTGTGGTTCAAAGGTGACCCTCTGAACCACCCCCTACTTCAAAGGTGCACTGTAGTATATCTACTGGTGCCATGCTTCAGCAGGGCAGAGATACGCTTGTGGGGACATGGGACCGGAGATCCTGGAACTGCGTGGTGCACACTGCCAGAGGAATCTGTTGTGCACAAGGAGGATTACTATCATTCTAGGGCACCGTGCACCCTGCCTGAATAGAAGCTGGCCTGGGCTGACTACCTGCTGCTGTGTGGCACCCTGAGGTGTGCTTTCCAATGGCTTGTTGGCTTGCGCCCCGTTCTCTTGTGGAGGTCCCAGGGACATCAAAGACCTCCTGCAAGGAACCCACACCATTTACTTGTGACACCTGGAGAGTGGTGCTCTCTTAAGTGCTCATATCATCTGCTGTATCCCAACAGGTTGCACGGCGTGGGTGTGGAACTAAGTATTGTGCCTGGAGACCAGGTTGCCTTGTACAGAGCTTCAAAAGTCCTTCCCTTATCTAAGGAGTGTGGCTTGTGCATTGTGGGACCTCAACACGAATAAGCATCTTTTTGGTGGGGAGCGAATTCACCGGTTGCGGGACCTCCCGTGGCCCCCTTCATTGATCGTGCTGCATCTCTATTGTGTGACACGCCGACTGCATGCTCGTTGGATGTGGTGTCCTATTGTCAGGCTGTGACCCTCGGAGGAGAGGGCGTACCCATAGGAATGCCACATTCTAACTTGTTCGGCACTGCTGGTCTTGTGCCTGTCTGTGACCGGAATTGTCTTGTGCCACCCATTTCAGCATGCACCAGATGTTGTGCCTCATTTCCAGGGAGGTACGGAATTTGCTTCTCTTCATTGTGTGAAACGGAAATTGTCTGGTGCGGCTCTTAACAACGCTCACCAGATGTTGTGCATCCTTTCCAGGGAGGCTCAGAATTTCCAGCTCATTGTTGTGTGTAACTGGAATTGTCTGGTGTGACTCAGATCAACGCACACAAAACGTTGCGCCTCATTTCCAGAGAGGTACTGAGTTTGCAACTCTTCCTTGTGTGCGACCGGAACTGTCAGATGCAACTCGTAACAAAGCGCACGTGTGCCTCATTTCCAGGGAGCTGCTGAATTTGCGACTCGTTGTTGTGTGTGATTAGAATTGTCTGGTGTGAGGAGCTGATTTGTGTTCCGTTGTGCCCGGATTGCCTGGGTGCTACTTTGAATGACATGATTCTGACTGGTGCCTCCTTCTTCCGAGAGGCTCCCCTGCTTCATCCTCCATTCATCGATTGTTCCTTTTGTGCCCTCAATGCGGCGGACCAACTACCCAGCCCCGGTGACTTCATGTTGCCAGGTTGAATTTTCCGGATCAGGCCTTGTCAATGAGAATAATTGACTGGGCCAAGGAACGCTCCAGAGAGCGATCGGTAGCGGGTCATGAGACTGTGTGACCCCCCTGTGCTTCACAGAACTTGGCTGATGCTGGAAGCCACAGTGTGGAATCCATTGATTGAATGACTGTCACCCTCGGCCCGCTTCTGCTCCTCATTCCGCGGGTGAACTTCGTGAGTAGTGACCGAGCCCCCATTTGTTGACTGCTGCCTAATTAGCCCTGTTACCTACCCCCACTTTCTTACCAGGGACCCTCACTAAGTTTGACTCCCGCCGCAATCAGCCTTGTATCAGTTTTAAGGTTTATTTTATCTCTAGTCCATGGGTGTAGGCTAGTCGGGGTTTGCTGAATGGTGGAGGAGGGCTTCGGCCTCGGGGTCCGTATGTGTATTATCAACAGACCAGCCGTATATCAGTTGCACCGCATTATGGTGCTGCGTCCGTGTGTGTGAGTGTGAGTGCGCAACATACGGACCTGCCTGATATCCACGGCACCGCGTATAGGTGTTAAGTGTGTTTGTGTGAGGGAGTGACTGCCTGGTATTAATGACACTGCACGGCGGTGTTGCTTTACATGTTGATTCCATGCCAAAAGAACACCACGTTTGATATTGGTTTTTACCCGTGCGGCCTTGGACCGCGGTGCTGTTTAAAAGTGCTGTAATTATCTGTGTGCACACATTTTTGATACCATTAAGGCCTGGGGTGCATCCTATAACTATGTGGTATTGAGTTATAAGAATTGCTAGGGTGGGCCTGGGGTGGCCA
The DNA here is from genome assembly GCF_964204655.1 of Triturus cristatus. Lineage (NCBI taxonomy): Eukaryota > Metazoa > Chordata > Amphibia > Caudata > Salamandridae > Triturus > Triturus cristatus. The sequence goes on from NC_140590.1 coordinate 1,881,120,680, forward strand.
ACGTGTTACACCACATAAGGATGCTGGGAGGGGGTGTAGATTAGCATGTTTCCCAAGTGTGCATACTACTGAGGTCATTTGAACCCGGTTGGGCCTAGTACTGCTAGTAACATTTCCAAATGTGATTCATGCCCAGAAATACCTGATGTTCATGTTGTGTTAATTATTGTGTGTGTTGAGTGCAAACTTTATTTACATACACCATGTGTGAATGTTTCTTTTGTGACGCTCAAGGTATTTATCAGGAGTGAGAGCTGTGCCTATGCTTTGCCTCTCTGGTAAGCCTGACTGCTCAGTGGGAAGCTAGCCAAGGGTGAGCACGGGATATACAGTGAGTATAATCACCAGAGTGGTAGGTTCTATCACCAGGCTGGGGTATTGCCTCAGCCAACCAGAAAGGGCCAGTTCCCACACACCTAAACCACCAATAACACACCACCAGTACCAATACCATCAGCACCGATACCACCAGCAACAAAATAAATACCCCAACAAATAATACCTACACCACCAATAACACACCACCAGTAACAAACAATACCACCTGGACCAATACTGCTAGCGACAATTAAAATACTAGCACCTCAATACCTGCCCCACTAATAACACATCACCAGTACCAATACCACTACTACCTATAAAACCGCCACCACAAACACCACCAATATAAAAACCACCACCACTAATACCTCCACCAGCAACATCCTCACCACCACCTATAACACCGCCACCACAAACACCATCAACATAAAAACCACCACCACTAATACCTCCACCAGCAACATCCCCACCACCATCTATAACACCACCACCACAAACACCACCAACATAAAACCCACCACCACTAATACCTCCACCAGCAACATCCCCACCACCACCTATAACACCGCCACCACAAACACCACCAACATAAAAACCACCACCACTAATACCTCCACCAGCAACATCCCCACCACCAATATAAAACAAGCATTTGCAATGCAATAGGTCTCGCATTATAAAAAAGTGTGAGCAGTTGGTATTGCTAATAATAATGCAACACTAGCTATTGGCATTGTAAATGATAATGGCATTTATTTATGTGTTTGTTTTATAAAATAGATAAAGGCATTGTCATGAACAATGCCAATAGCTTACACTTTTTCAAATGCGAGACCTATTGCATTGCAAATGCTTGTTTTTATGCCAGTCGGTTGATCCTGTCAATTGTTGCGTTCTTTCATCTAGTTTCGTATGTTAATTTAGGTGGCGCCAGTGACCTACAGACAGCTAGGTGGATGTTAGTGAAATGTAGATCTTTGAGTGTGAATTCATCTGTGGGCGTTTTCATCAAAGAAATCACTCTGCAGGATACGGCGTCCTGTTGCTAAAATAAGGTATGCTGTTTGAGGAAGACAGAAGGCTCAGTCTGGTTTCGATCTCAGTGGCACCTGTTGTCTGTTCTGTCACAGAACTCTTCCGTGCAGTAAGGGAGGGGGGGGGAGCGTGTGAGAGAGGGGGAGGAAAGACTGCCATGCGAGGCCAGCTTTAAACAAAAAAAAAAACCTTCCTATCCTGCGCTTTCATGGCCTGCTGACGTTAAATGTATACGTACTGAATGAAAATAAAGTGTGTGTGGCACTTACTAATCCTTCCCCCATGGCCGAGAAAATACAAACAGTTTATAAAGTGTACCTAGACCAAGAAATACTAATTAAAGTGAATTGTGTGTCCACGAGCACTGTATGAAGTGCTGCAAGGCAAAACAACTATATTTATTTGTCTTTGTGAATCGTATTAATAAATCCGGATGGCTCTGTGGAAGAGAGAGGGAGAAGTGCCTTCGAGCGTGTCGCAACATTTTTAGCAGAGAAGACTCTAATTTGTTTTCTAAAAAAACATCTAATTGCAGGTATAATTGTCAGAGTGGCAAAAAACATTTACGGCGGAAGGCACGTTATTGCACTAATGAAAAGTACTCTTTCGATTCATGCTTGTAAATTTGTTCGAGCTCAGTTGTGTCGTAGGAGAAGGGGAGGAAAGGCTGCCATGTAAGGGAGAGGGAGGAGCGGGTGGGAGAGGCTTGTAAATTACTTCGAGCTCAGTTGTGTCGTCGGAGAAGGGGAGGGTGCCCATGATGACCAGAAAGAAACTAACATCAGCGTGCATTGTTGGAGCTTATAAGTGGCTCTAGCAGTTACATCTGTGGTGGAACTGAATCAGTGCAAAGCCGGATGACACCTAATGGGCAGTCAGAGTGGCAAGTTTCATACACTGTCAAGCACTGTAATAATACTTTCAGGTAGTGTCCAAACTTTAAAATCCAGCTTGTAAATGGAGAGGGAGGAGCGGGTGGGAGAGACTATATTTATTTGTCTTTGTGAATCGTAATAATAAATCCGGATGGCTCTATGGAAGGGAGAGGGAGAAGTGTCTCCGAGTGTGTCGCAACATTTTTAGCAGAGAAGACTCTAATTTGTTTTCTAAAAAAAGTCTAATTGCAGGTATAATTGTCAGAGTGGCAAAAAACATTTACGGCGGAAGGCACGTTCTTGTACTAATGAAAAGTACTCGTTCGATTCATGCTTGTAAATTTGTTCGAGCTCGGTTGTGTCGCAGGAGAGGGGGTGGAAAGGCTGCCATGCAAGGGAGAGGGAGGAGCGGGTGGGAGAGGCTTGTAAATTACTTCGAGCTCAGTTCCATGTAAGGGAGGGGGAAGAGCGGGTGGGAGAGGGGGAGGAAAGGCTGCCATGCGAGAGCTACAGGCTAGCAGCTGTGCGCGTGCACAACCATCGGGAACGCAAGCTGGAGGCCTGAAAAGCCACTGTTTGCACTTCCAAAACTCGCTTACTAAAAGTCTCGCCAGAGCAGCGCTAAAGCGCTGGCTCAGGCGAGACCTAAACAACCAACACCAATCTCAAGCATTGGCAAAGTCAATGCGCTTTTTAAAGTTCAGGTGCTCTGGAAGTTACCAAACTCCTGAAGTGAAACACATTCAGAAGGCAGTGCGCTAACAGACTTTGCAACTGTGCACACCCCTGGTCAACTGCTGGGGCAAAAGAGGTTCAAAGATATGGGCCCGATCTCCTGCAGTCCTGCACGGCCCAGAGCGATGCCCGTTGGCACCTGGTGTTAACTTTCCAGCACCCAGACCCTTTTCTTCTGCAGAGGAGCCCCCTGCTGGGTGCACAATGCACTGTGTGCTGGTGGAGTCTGTGTTTCAAGGGGCGCTACTGGCGTGTTCTGTGCTTCAAGGGGCGTTACTGGTGTGGTCTGTGCTTCAAGGGGCGTTACTGGGGTGGTCTGTGCTTCAAGGGAGCGTTACTGGGGTGTCCTTTGCTTCAAGGGAGCGTTACTGGGGTGTTCTTTGCTTCAAGGGGGGAGTTACTGGGGTGTTCTTTGCTTCAAGGGGCGTTACTGGGGTGTCCTTTGGTTCAAGGGGGCGTTACTGGGGTGTCCTTTGGTTCAAGGGGGCGTTACTGGGGTGTTCTGTGCTTCAAGGGGGCGTTACTGGTGTGTCCTTTAGTTCAAGGGGGCGTTACTGGGGTGTCCTTTAGTTCAAGGGGGCGTTACTGTGGTGTCCTTTAGTTCAAGGGGGCGTTACTGGGGTGTTCTGTGCTTCAAGGGGGAGTTACTGGGGTGTTCTTTGCTTCAAGGGGCGTTACTGGGGTGTCCTTTGGTTCAAGGGGGCGTTAGTGGGGTGTTCTTTGCTTCAAGGGGCGTTACTGGGGTGTTCTTTGCTTCAAGGGGCGTTACTGGGGTGTTCTTTGCTTCAAGGAGGCGTCACTGGGGTGTTTTTTGCTTCCAGGGGGCGTTACTGGGGGGGGTGTCCTTTGGTTCAAGGGGGCGTTACTGGGGTGTCCATTGGTTGAAGGGGGCGTTACTGGGGTGTGACTCGGGCGAACCGCGCACACACTCATGGGTTCTGAGTTAAAGCCCGACCTGGTAGGGAGCGAGCCCGGGTTTGAGTCAAAAACCAACACTTTGTAGACCCCGGCGTTAGTAAGATGACATTTGTCATTTCTCAAAGACCTGCGCATGGCTCGTGTGTAAGGTTCACAGCAGACACCCAGTGTGTCGGGTCCTTCAATCTTTGTCTGGACACAGGGGTCTGTCTTGGAAAGATGTGCTTCGGTGCAGTCTGTGCCAGTCGCGCACACTGACGTGTGATCCTGTGCAAGGCAGCCTTTAGAGCCTGGCACCGGAGGGGGGCAGCGCCAAGGAGGCACTCTTCCTGGAGAGGGCTCGGCGCTGCGTCCCACCCAGCCCCACCCCCTGTCCAACCCAGCAGGGCACATCTGGAGTCTGCGCTGCGTGAAAAATGATGACATCAAGGCACTAGAGCATACGTAGAAGGGGGAGATGAGCACCGTCTATGACGTCTGCAAGCAGAGGACACATTGGATGACGTCAGAAGCGGCCTGACGTCATATTGCTACGGAGGGAACTTGTCTGGTGAGAGCTTGGAAGGAGCGCCAAGTCAGAGGGCATTTTGACGCATGAAGAGCCCTGGGGGTGCATGTTTGCTCGAATCGACCTGGCTCAAGTTGAAGTGGTGTTTAGTGTTTCACTTGTCGCTACTGCCCAGATTTGGGGCTCAGTCCCCCTGGGAGCCCCAGTGCAGCCTCTCCCTTGCACCTAAATGCAGGAAGTAAAGACAGCGGGGTGCACACGAAGGGGCTGCTGGGGGTCAACAGTGACAGATAACATCTTATCTGGGAATCCCTTCACCAGCAAAAGTAGCAGACCCCTGGGGTGCCGAGGTGCCCCAGAGAGCACTGCGCATCTGCAGGCCACCCAAGAGGCAGGAGACGGGCATGTGTCTCGAGGTCCGTACCCCCAGCCTCGAGGGTCACTTCACCACCTCCAACCTCTGAGTGCTTGACTCCAGGGCTTCGGGGGTATTTCCCCCCCCTCCCCAGCACACACTTCCTTCCACGTGAAGTGGCCTCTTATGGACGCGGGCATCACTGGCCTTGCACCGGGCACGACCACAGGTCATGCATAATGGGAGACCTCAGTAATGACGCCATTAGACACAAAAGGCAGCAACAAGATGCTAATGTGACCAAGGGTGGGCGACTGTGTTTGCTTCTTGCGCTACCTCACTTGAGCATCACCCTCTCCCCACCTCAGCCTCTCCCCATCACAAATGTCTCCCTGCTGTCCTTACCCTTGCCAGACCTTTCAGTCATTACCTCACTCAAACCCCTTCCTGCCCTGACATCTGTGTGTCCCACCAGTCCTCCAGTGGAAGCTTTGAAGACTTCCCACCTCACTTCTCCAGGGACACCTTTCTCCCATCATGCTCTGTCTCGTCTGGTCCTACCCTCCAACCCCCCAAGGGGCAGCTTTGAAGACTTACCATGTCACCTCTCGAGGGCTACCTTACTCCCAGCATGCTCTCTCTCCTCTGGTCCTACCCCCGTGGAAGCTTTGAAGACTTCCCACCTCACCTCTCCAGGCCCCCCCTCCTCCCAGCATGCTATCTCTCCTCTGGTTCTACGCCCCTCAAGTGGAAGCTTTGAAGACTTCCCACCTCACCTCTCAAGGCCCCCCCTCCTCCCAGCATACTATCTCTCCTCTGGTTCTACCCCCCTCAAGTGGAAGCTTTGAAGACTTCCCACCTCACCTCTACAGGGTCACCCTCCTCCCAGCATACTATCTCTCCTCTGGTCCTATACCCCCAAGTCGAAGCTTTGAAGACTTCCCACCTCACCTCTCCAGCCCCCCCCTCCTCCCAGCATGCTATCTCTCCTCTGGTCCTAACCCCCCTCAAGTGGAAGCTTTGAAGACTTCCCACCTCTCCTCTCCAGGCCCATCCTCCTCCCAGCATGCTATTTCTCCTCTGGTCCTACCCCCCTCAAGTGGAAGCTTTGAAGACTTCCCACTTCATCTTTAGAGAGCCACCTTACTCTCCCAGCATGCTCTCTCTCTCCTCTGGTCCTACCCCCCCCAAGTGGAAGCTTTGAAGCCCCCCCCCTAGTCTTTCAGCTCACCCCAAACCTTGCTATTCTTTCTACCTCCTTTGGCCCTACACTGCTCTATCTCCCAGCCTCCATGATCTTGTCTATCTGTCCCTCCAAATGTGCCATGCGTCCGGCCTCAACTGAAAGCTCTAAAGGCATTGCTCTTACTTGTCCATCACCTCCTTCGGTGCTGTGCCCTCCTCTGAGCCTCCCTCCTACCCCTCCATCACCGCCTTTGATTCTCCTCTCTTCCCTCCTCTCTCTCTTCTCTCCTCTCTGCCCTCCCCTCTCTCTGCCCTTTCTATCTGCCCATCTCTCTCTGCTGCCCTCTCTCTCTCTTCTCTCCTCTCTCTTTGTCCTCCTCTCTCTGCCCTCCACTCTCTCTTCTCTCCTCTCTCTCTGCCCTCCTCTCTCTCTTCTCTCCTCTCTTTCTTCCCTTCTCTCCTCTCTGCCCTCCTCTCTCTCTGCCCTCTCTATCTGCCCTTCTCTCTCTACTGCCCTCTCTCTCTCTTCTCTCCTCTCTCTTCTCCTCTCTCTCTTGCCTCTGTCTTTCTTCCTCCTTTATCCCTCTCGTTCTCCGCCCTCATCTGTTCTCTTCTGTTCTCTCCTCTCTCTTCTCTTCTCACCTCTCTCTCTTCTCTCTCTCATCTCTTCTCTCTCTCTTCTCACCTCTCTCTCCCTCTCCGTCTCTCTCTGCTCTTCTCTCCTATCTCTATCGTCTCTCCTCTCTCTTTCTTCTCCTCTCTCTCTTTTCTCCCATTTCTCTTTTCTTTCCTCTCTCTTCTCTTTCTCTTCTCTCTCTTTACTCTCTTCTTTTCTATCTCTCTTCTCTCCTCTCTCTCTGTCCTCTCTCTCTTCTCTCCTCTCTCTCTGCACTCTCTCTGTGCCCTATCTCTCTGTGCTCCTCTCTCTCTCTCTGCTTCTCTCTTCTCTTCTCTCTCATCTGTCTCTTCTCTTCTTTCTCTCTGCTTCTCTTCTCTCTCATCTGTCTCTCTTCCTCCTCTGTCTCTTCTCTTCTCTTCTCCTCCCCTCTCTCTCTCTTCTCTCTCTGCCCTCTCTCGCTCTGCCCTCCGCTCTCTCTTCCCTCTCTCTTTGCTCTCCTCCATAACTCCTCAGAATCCCTCCTTGCGCACCTGATATTCAATCCTTGGAAAGTTCACTCCGGCCAAGTGCAGCTCAGATTTGGGCCCACGTGACGCCCCCAGCGAGGCGCTATAAATAGGTTTATCAGTGCAGAACAGCCCTTCCTTCCCCAGGAGGAGTCACCCAACCTGGGGGGAACCTCTAGGTACGCGGGGCCCCCGGGGGCGTAGGGCCACGGGTCCCTACAGGGTTCTGCCGGTGGCAATGGCGGCCTCTGACGACGCCCCCGACAAGGCCAGGAGCCCGAGGGAGGGGACCGGCGAGTACGGCTGGTGGGGCGACGACCCCCAGTACCACTACGTCCAGTTCAGGAACTGCCTGAGCTACGGAATCCCGTCGGAGAGGAGCCTGGAAGCCAAGGCGGAGGCGCTGGAGGGGCCCGGTGCCACCGTGGGCGACCCTCAGCTGAATGAAAAGGTGATCCGTGGGCAGAGAGCGGTAGGGTCAAGAGGTCAGCCGGGGGTAGGATGGAGAGAGAGACAGGAGTGGGATGGGGGGGGAGGGGTGCCCTACAAGTGCACACTGCGGGGAGGGAGCAGACTCGTAGTGTAAGGGGGGGGGCTCTGTCTCTGGTGGGGGGTGGGGGGGAGGAGGGCTCCACATGGTGCAAGTGTGCGCCTGTGTCACTACGGAGAGTGAATATGCAGGTAGTGTAAGGGTGGGCCTGTGTCACTACGGAGAGAGAAGGCAGGTCGTGTAAGGGTGGGCCTGTGTCACTACGGAGAGGGGAAGGCAGGTAGTGTAAGGGTGAGCCTGTGTCACTACGGAGAGGGGAAGGCAGGTAGTGTAAGGGTGGGCCTGTGTCACTACGGAGGTGAAGGCAGGTAGTGTAAGGGTGGGCCTGTGTCACTACGGAGAGGGGAAGGCAGGTAGTGTAAGGGTGGGCCTGTGTCACTACGAAGAGAGAAGGCAGGTAGTGTAAGGGTGGGCCTGTGTCACTATAGAGAGTGAATATGCAGGTAGTGTAAGGGTGGGCCTGTGTCACTACGGAGAGGGGAAGGCAGGTAGTGTAAGGGTGAGCCTGTGTCACTACGGAGAGTGAAGGCAGGTAGTGTAAGGGTGGGCCTGTGTCACTATAGAGAGTGAATATGCAGGTAGTGTAAGGGTGGGCCTGTGTCACTACGGAGAGGGGAAGGCAGGTAGTGTAAGGGTGGGCCTGTGTCACTACGGAGAGAAGGCAGGTAGTGTAAGGGTGGGCCTGTGTCTCTACGGAGAGGGGAAGGCAGGTAGTGTAAGGGTGAGCCTGTGTCACTACGGAGGTGAAGGCAGGTAGTGTAAGGGGCCTGTGTCACTACGGAAAGTGAAGGCAGGTCGTGTAAGGGTGGGCCTGTGTCACTACGGAGAGGGGAAGGCAGGTAGTGTAAGGGTGGGCCTGTGTCACTACGAAGAGAGAAGGCAGGTAGTGTAAGGGTGGGCCTGTGTCACTATAGAGAGTGAATATGCAGGTAGTGTAAGGGTGGGCCTGTGTCACTACGGAGAGGGGAAGGCAGGTAGTGTAAGGGTGGGCCTGTGTCACTACGGAGAGAGAAGGCAGGTAGTGTAAGGGTGGGCCTGTGTCACTATAGAGAGTGAATATGCAGGTAGTGTAAGGGTGGGCCTGTGTCACTACGGAGAGGGGAAGGCAGGTAGTGTAAGGGTGGGCCTGTGTCACTACGGAGAGAGAAGGCAGGTAGTGTAAGGGTGGGCCTGTGTCACTACGGAGAGGGGAAGGCAGGTAGTGTAAGGGTGGGCCTGTGTCACTACGGAGAGAAGGCAGGTAGTGTAAGGGTGGGCCTGTGTCTCTACGGAGAGGGGAAGGCAGGTAGTGTAAGGGTGAGCCTGTGTCACTACGGAGAGTGAAGGCAGGTAGTGTAAGGTTGGGCCTGTGTCACTACGGAGAGGGGAAGGCAGGTAGCGTAAGGTTGGGCCTGTGTCACTATGTGGAGGTGAAGGCAGGTAGTGTAAGGGTGGGCCTGTGTCACTACGGAGAGGGGACGGCAGGCAGTGTAAGGGGGGGCCTGTGTCACTATGGAGAGGGGAAGGCAGGTAGCGTAAATGCTGAGCCTGTGCCTCTGCGGGGTTGGGGAGGGGGGTCTGGGTGCCGCACGCGGTTGTATTTTACGCACACGCAGTGAGCCCCGTTTCAGGTCACTGGGCTGTGGGGGGTGGGGGTGCATGATAGATGCATGTTGTCGACACGCTATCAATGTGGTCACGTGACACCCTGCTGCACGCTGAGTTGTGGTGCTGGGCAGCTGGGCCCGCCTTCCATGATTACATCAACGCAGCATCGCCCGAAGCACCGATTTATGTATTTTCTTTAATGTGGTTTGTGTTTCATTTTTATGATTTAACTCACTGCGTCATATATCATACATGCCTAAATACCTGGAATAAGTATGCTCTCTGTTTTTTGATTGACTCCCTCGTTGGCATTGACTTCTGTTGATTCTGTTACCCAGGCTCGTGCCATGGGATTGCGTTGTCCTGTCTTTGTAACACATTCTACCAGCCTTGGCCTCTGTGGGTGGCATCGGGGCTGTGGCCTTGCGCCCCAGCGGTGGCCTCCTCCCAGAGCTCGGGTGTTTGCTTGGTGTGGGGGTGTCTGCTCTCCTGGGGGTCTCTGGAGGCCTTCACCCCTGGGTTTGGTGTTTGCTTGGTGTGGGGGTGTTTGCTCTCCTGGGGGTCACTTGAGGCCTCCACCCTTGGGTCTGGTGTTTGCTTGGTGTGGGGGTGTCTGCTCTCCTGAGGGTCTCTGGAGGCCTCCACCCCTGGGTCTGGGGTTTTCTTGGCGTGGGAGTGCCTACTTCCCTGGGGGTCACTTGAGGCCTCCACCCCTGGGTTTGGTGTTTGCTTGGTGTGGGGGTGTTTGCTCTCCTGGGGGTCACTTCAGGCCTCCACCTCTGGGTCTGGTGTTTGCTTGGTGTGGGGTTGTCTGCTTTCCTGGGGGCCACTTGAGGCCTCCACCCTTGGGTCTGGTGTTTGCTTGGGCTTTGGGTGTCTGCTCTCCTGAGGGTCTCTGGAGGCCTCCACCCCTGGGCCTGGGGTTTTCTTGGCGTGGGAGTGCCTACTTCCCTGGGGTTCACGGGAGGCCTCCACCCCTGGGTTTGGTGTTTGCTTGGTGTGGGGGTGTCTGCTTTTCTGGGGGTCTTTGGAGACCTCCACCCCTGTGTCTGGTGTTTGCTTGGTGTGGGGTTGTCTGCTTTCCTAGGGGTCACTTGAGGCCTCCACCCCTGGGTCTGGTGTTTGCTTGGGCTTTGGGTGTCTGCTCTCCTGGGGGTCACTTGAGGCCTCCACCCCTGGGTCTGGTGTTTGCTTGGTGTGGGGGTGTCTGCTCTCCTGGGGGTCTCTGGAGGCCTTCACCCCTGGGTTTGGTGTTTGCTTGGTGTGGGGGTGTCTGTTCTCCTGGGGGTCACGGGAGGCCTCCACCCCTGGGTCTGGTGTTTGCTTGGTGTGGGGGTGTCTGCTCTCCTGGGGGTCACAGGAGGCCTCCACCCTGGGTCTGGTGTTTGCTTGGTGTGGGGGTGCTTGTTTCCCTGGGGGCCACTGGTGATATCCACCCTCTGCTCTGGCATTTGCTTGGGCTAGGGGTGTCTTAGCTCCTTGGGAGGGGGGGTCACTGGGGTCATCAAGCCCTGGACTTCCTGCTGCTGCCTTGTGATCCCTCCAACCTTCCCTCCAGGTGTCACCGGCTCGTGATCTCTCCTGACTTCCTTCCAGGTGTCACCTTTGTGAGAAGGTGGCCTGATATATGATGTCCACTAGTTCTAGTGGGCACCTTGTATCAGTCCAAACAACCCCTTATGGTGAATGGTTAAAGACAACCTTTATTGAAAGCTATCCTAGTGGTAGCTATGGAGAGCAGCCTTCAGGCTAAGTCTTGAAGGAATGTAAAGCAGCTTGTTTTACCAGTCTAAAACCTCTTGAATGATCAAATGAAAGGACAACCACACCAGGTATATATTCAAAATATATATATTTAGGTTAAAACACACCCCTCTAGTCTCTTTATGAGACTGGAGTTCGAAGTACTTTGGTTACAATTTAGCAATTATCAGTAATAGCACAAATACACGTTTGGGCCCTAGGGGCGTACCAAACCATATACCAAAAAAGTGGTATAAGAACCACGACTGGGATAGACACAAGGCCTAGAGCCTGTAGAATCGCTGGGACCCCAAGGAACCACCCAAGGTAGTGACACAGGGGACCCACGGGGACTGTATGCAGTGTGAAAACACAACAGCGGGTTCTCGTTATCTTCTATGGGCAATGTCACGGTTGGAAATTTAAAGATTAGAGACACTTAGAATCGAGTCAGGAGCAAACCCTTTTGGACTTAAGAAGTTCTAGGGCTAGCACCCACGGAAGCACTGGAGTACTCGAGTTACCTCACCCAGGGAAGCCGGGTGCATAGGTGTCTTTTGGTGTCTGGTCGCGTTGTTGATTTCCATGGAAGCCTGCAAAGAACTGCTGCTGCCGTGAAGAGGAGAAGTGTCCGAAGAGATCCAAGCCTGGATCTAGGATGGAAGGAACCTGAAAGCAGAGGGGACAGAGTCTGGGTCACTAGCCAGTGACCAAGGGCAGGATGGACCAATGCCCACAGATGTCGGGTGCTTCAGGTGAGTTGACGGGTGTCTTGACTCTTCAGCCACGAGGTCCAGGAGGCGTCGACGAAGTCCACGAGCTGGATTCGAGCTGTCCCACAAAGTCTGTTGAGTGCTGCGGTGTCGGCGACCAGAATGGACCCAACAAGCCTTGGCAACGGCAAGTCACTGTAATTCAGAGAAAGGACTGCGGTGCAGACCAGCAAGGTCTGAGGGACTCACCCAGCGAAGGTAAGTCAGGGCACGTCTGGAGCAACTAGGAAAGCCCAATTAGAAAAGGAGTTACCTTCATGGGGACCTGCTAGCCAACGGGCTAGTGATCGCGAAGGAGCCTCGAGCGGTCGCACTTGAAGCTAGTCCACGGGTCACTCGTGGAGTGGAGGCCAACAATCTTCGGTGCAGGAGGTGCACAAGGCTGGGGCTACTCGGAGCCCAAAGCACAACTTCAAGGAGGACCAGGAAGATAGTGTTGCTGCAAAAGTTCACGGTGTCCAGGGGTCATGGTTCCACGTCACCCACGATAGCCACGGGCCTCAGTTTTGCTGTGGACTCAGGGTAGCCTCGGGGAAGTCTGGAAATCCACCTCTGGCAATGCAAAGACTTCGGCGTCCGGCGGGAGCTTCAGCGATGCAGACCGGTCAGTTGCTTCTTTGGTGCCTGCCAAGCAGGGGAGTCACTCCTGGATCCCAAGGGAGATTTCTTCAGTCTTCTAGTCAGGATAGAATGTCGAAGGTCCAGGATATATGTAGCAGAGTTTCATCCAGGGTCATCTAAAATCTTAGGGATGGATTCCTATACTTATACCAAGTTTAGGGGATGGACTAACTCTAAGGCCCCACCTATGGGTGGGCTTGGAAAGAGGGGTGGTTACACCCATTTCCTTTGTCCAGTTTCGTGCCAGAGCAGGGGCAGGTAGCCCCTGCAACCGGTTTGAACTGGGCTATGCACAGGGACAGCAAGTGTGCCCCCAGTGCAGGACTTCAAAGCAGCAGAGAGTGCTCCCGGCCAGCCCCAATACACATCTGCCTGTCTGGGGAGGTGGTTACACCTCCTTTCGACAGGAAACCTACTGTCCAGGCCTCCCCTGCTGGACTTTCGGTCAGCAGCTGGAGGCCAGACCCGTGTCTGTGGCAGAGGCATCCATTTTGTGATGCCAGGGCTCGGGAAAGTCCTACCGGGCTTGACCAGTGTGAACATGTCTCTCCCTCTAGAAGGGTGGAATGCTACCCCTGCCGCCAGAACTAGCGGAGGGGGGGGGTAGTATTCCAAAGCGTTTGACACCAAACACGACATGTTTTGATGCAGCCATTCCAAAGTTAGCATTTACCGCGAGGTTATAATGCACTTAAGAATATATGGTATGGCTGTACCACAGAACAGCCATAAGGAAGTATTTCCGAAAGCTGCAGAGGGGCTCAGCTCATGCTTGGGCACCCTCTCACACAAAACCAAGCACTCTGCCTTCAGGATTGTCAAGGCCTGCCATAGGAGTGGTTTATAGGTTTATATGTGTCTGTATGTATGTGTGTGTTGGAAGGCGGACCCCGAGGAGTCGGTGCGACCACCAAGGGGGGGGCCCTCACACTGCACGAAGTAGCCGAGCGCTGCCGAGAAGTCTCCTGAGAGATCCTTCTCCTATCACGTCCTAGCACAGTAACACCACCACACAGGACTCAAGGGGGTTGTCTTGTGACAAGCAATTCTTTATCAGCAATAAAAAGGTTACGAGGTCAATATTTACACGAAGGGATCGAGGGATCCACCAAAAGTCTCAGTGTCTCTTTGGAAGGGTCGGGGTAGCGGGACAGTCTTTGGCAGGAATGCGGTACGAGGGTACCTGGGGCCCAGTTCTTATCCTCAAGCTGGAGGACCTCCGGATCTCGGAGGGGTTGAGCCGCGACGGCGTCAGCAGGGCTCTGGCGTACAGTTCGTGGAGAGCCGCGATCCAATCAGCAGGGCTCTCAAGATGGTTTCTGCTCAGCTCGAGCCGCGACGTCGTCAGCAGGGCTCCGAGGGAGGTTTCAGCGAGGTTGGGCCGCGACGGCGTCAGCAGGGCTCCGATGTTCCAGGTGGTTCAGAAAGGGTTCACAGGAAGGAGCCGCGACGCAGTCAGCAGGGCTCGTGATGGTTCCGACAAGAGTTCTTCTCCGTAGGGTCAGCCGCGATTCAATCAGCAGGGCTCTCGACTCCGGGATACAACTGCCGAGCTGTGGTGGGGTCGCCCCAGATATAGGTCTGGAGCCCTTTGATGTCCGGACCTATGCGCCCGAGGGGGCGGAGTGGCCGGGTGGAGGTGGCCAGACGCCCAGCAGGAGAGGCGCCAGGCCCATGGGAGTTGCAGGGCGATCACACCTCGAGAGGGGAGGACAGTTGGGGGTCCCATCGATACTGTCCTCCGCCGGGGGCGATGAATGGTTCCTGCGGCACCCCCTGGCTAGTTCGTGGTGCCTCGATGTCGGGGCTTCGCTGGGGTCGAGGCCGGGTTGAGCGGGGTCGCGCCGGCTGGTGCACGGTGTGACGTGGATGCCAACAAGATGGCGGAGCCACGAGGAGTATGCGTCCACGTGCAGCTCCGGGTGAAGGGCCTTGGTGCAGTTCAGACGGGTGGCCCGTGACGGCCGGGGCGGGGAACGGGCACAATCCAGGGGGTTAAGGACCACGCCACGAGGCCGGGTCCAACAGGCGTCCCCCCCAGCCGAAGGCATGGAGAGTCACCCATCTCCTTGGGGATTCTCCTCGTCAAGGCGGAAGAAGCGGGACAGGCCGTCGGCGTTGGCGTGGTCATTGCCGGGCCGGTGTTCGACGTCAAAGTCCATCCCTTGTAGCGAGATGGACCACCGCAGCAGCTTGGGGTTCTCGCCCCGCATTTGCATTAGCCATTGCAAGGGCCGGTGGTCGGTCTGGACCCGGAAGTGGGTGCCAAAGAGGTAGGGCCGGAGCTTCTTGAGGGCCCACACCACAGCGAAGGCCTCACGCTCAATAGTGCTCCAGCGTTGCTCTCGGGGCAGTAGTCGTCGGCTGATGAAGGCCACTGGTCGGTCGAGCCCCTTTTCGTCGGCTTGGGATAGGACGGCCCCGATCCCATACTCGGAGGCGTCCGTCTGTACCACGAACTCCTTCTGGTAGTCCGGGGCCTGCAGCACCGGAGCAGTACACATGGCTGTCTTTAGGGTGTCGAAGGCTGTTTGGCAGCGGGGTGTCCAGTGTACCTTCTTGGGCTGCTTTTTGGACGTTAACTCTGTGAGGGGGCCAACAATGCTCCCATAGTCCCGGATAAACCGCCGGTAGTATCCGGTGAGGCCCACGAAGGCCCGGACAGCGGTCTGGGTAGTGGGGGGTTCCCAGGTCTGGATGGCATCTATCTTTGCTTGGAGGGGGGCCACCTGCCCGCTCCCCACTTGATGGCCCAGGTAGGTCACGGATCCGTGGCCGATTTGGCATTTGCTGGCCTTGATTGTGAGCCCGGCCCGCTGAAGGGCGGCCAGGACGGCCTTCAGGTGGAGAAGGTGCTCGGCCCAGTGGTTGCTGTACACGGCAATGTCATCTAAGTAGGCCGCGCTGAAGGCCTCAAGCCCGGCCAAAACCTTGTTCACCAGTCTTTGGAAGGTGGCCGGGGCGTTCTTCATTCCGAAGGGCATCACCCGAAAGTGGTAATGCCCATCCGGGGTCGAAAAGGCGGATCTTTCTTGGGCGCCGGGGGTGAGCTGGATCTGCCAGTACCCGGCGGTGAGGTCCAGCGTGCTCAAGTAGCGAGCGGCCCCTAGGCGGTCGATGAGTTCGTCGGCCCGGGGTATCGGGTGTGCGTCTGTCTTGGTTACTGCATTCAGGGCTCGGTAGTCCACGCAGAATCGCAACTCCGGGGGGTGACCGGGAGCTGCGGCCTTGGGCACCAGGACGACAGGGCTGGCCCACGGGCTGTCGGAAGGCTCGATGACCCCCAGGGCCAGCATCTTCGCTACTTCGGCCTGGATGCAGGCCCGCACTCGGTCAGGCACCCGGTAGGCTCTGTGTCGTATGGGGGGGCTCTCCCCGGTGTCGACATCGTGGACGCACCAGTGGGTCACCCCCGGGGTGAGAGAGAAGAGGGCTGCGTAGTCCCGCAGTAATTGCTGGCAGTCGTTGCGCTGTTCCGGGGTCAGGGACGAGGCGAGTTGGACCCCTTCGATCGATCCATCGTGAATGTCGGATTGCAAGAGGTCGGGCAAGGGCTCGGAGTCGTCCTCGCCCCCTTCGTCAGTCGCCAGCAGCAGGCTCAGTTCGGTCCGGGCGAAGTGGGGTTTTAGCCTGTTAGCATGTAGGACCCGGAGGGGGTTCCGGGGGGACTCCAGATCGACCAGGTAGGTGACGGGACTTTTCTTCTCCACCACCTTGAAGGGCCCGGTCCACTTGTCCTGGAGGGCGCCGGGTTCGACCGGGGCCATGACCCATACTTTCTGTCCTGGCTCGAATTCTATAGTAGAGGTGTTGCGATCGTACCACCGCTTCATGTCCTCCTGGCTGGCCTCGAGGTTGGCTTCGGCCATGGCTCGGAACCTGCGGGTCTGGTTTCGGAGGGTCAGGAGGTATCGGTAGACGTCAGGAGGGGCTCCTCGGGGCTTCATCTCCCAGCCCTCCTTGACCAGGCTGAGCGGTCCGCGGACCGGGTGTCCATACAATAGTTCAAACGGGCTGAACCCCAGGGACTTCTGCGGGACCTCCCGATAGGCAAACAGGAGGCAGGGCAGCAGGACATCCCATTTCCGCCTGAGGGGTTCTTCCAGGCCCTGGATCATCCCTTTTAATGTTCGGTTGAACCGCTCAACCAGTCCGTTCCCCTGAGGGTGATAGGGGGTCGTGAACTTGTACGTGACCCCGCACTGTTGCCACAGAGACCGCATGTACCTGGAGATAAAGTTCGTGCCGCGGTCGCTCACCACTTCGCTGGGGAATCCCACTCGGGAGAAGATCCCCATCAAGGCCCGGCCTACCACAGGGGCCGTTATAGTTCTTAGCGGGACCGCCTCCGGGTACCTGGTGGCGTGGTCCACGAGGACCAGGATGAAGCGGTGGCCCAGGGCGGTTTGGGGGTCCAGGGGTCCCACAATATCGATTCCGACCCGTTCGAACGGGGTGCTGACGGCTGGAAAGGGCTGGAGGGGGGCCTTGACCCGACCCCCCGTCTTTCCGCTGGCTTGGCAGGTCTGGCAGGACCGGCAGTGGTTGTCCACATCTCTCCGCATCCGGGGCCAGTAGAAGTGGGTCACCAGACGACTGTACGTTTTGTCTTGCCCCAAGTGTCCGGCGAGGGGCACATCATGGGCCAGGTGGAGAAGGAACTCCCGGAAGCGGAGGGGGACCACCAACACGCGGCTGGCCCCGAGTTCTGCTACTTTCTGTTCACTGTACAACAGGCCCTCGGTCCAGTAGATCCAGTGGGTGCCGGTCTGGTCACCGTTGGCTTGCGCGGTCGCCTGTTGTTGGACCCCTTCGAGAGAGGGACAGGACTGTTGTTCTTGCTGGAACTGCTCTCGGGTGGGGCCCCCTTCGTGTCGCCATTGTGTCAGTTCTGGGAGGGCGCTCGGAGAAGCCATCTCTTCGGGGGAGGATTCGCTGGGTCCAGGGTCGGTGTCCGCCTCCTCCTCGCTGCTGGTGGGAGGGGGTGTGAGCCCCTCGGGCTGGCCGGTCCCGGAGGTCGAGGATGAGCGGGGGGCCTGGGCGGTCATGGACCGGGTGATGGCGCAGGCCCAATCAGCCAGTCCCAACATTCGGAGGTGCTCTCGTCGCTCTACTTGAGCCCAGGGGGAACTTTCCAAGTCGTTCCCCAGGAGGCAGTCGACCGGGGCGTCGTCGCGCACTGTCACCTTCAGCAGGCCCGTCACCCCTCCCCACTCGAAGGGGACCAGGGCCATCTGGCATAGGCTTTCACTGTTGTCGGCCGTCCGTACGGGGCACAGCACATTCGGTAGAATCTGCCCAGGGGTCACCAGGTGGCAGCGGACAGCGGTGATACTGGCGCCTGTGTCACGAAGGGCTTCGGCCCGTTGTCCATTGACCGTGACCTGCTGCCGGTACTTCTGGGTGTTGGTTGGGATGGGGGTGCAGGGTACCATCTCTCGGCTACCCAGGCAGACCAGGGACATGGCTGCCGGCTCCCACTCAGTGTTCTCTCGGTCGAGGGCCTCCTCTTCCTCTTCTCCTCCCCCCAAGGCGGCGGCTGTCAGCTGCCGGGGCGGGTGCCCGCCGGCCCCGTTTCTTCGGTTCAGAGGGCAGGCCGGATCGCTGGCAAAGTGTCCTGTTTGTTGGCAGCCGTAGCAGGTCACTGGCGGCCGTGGTCCGGGTCGGGCCGGGCCCACCTTTCGGGCTAGGCTCGGGGAGAGATGTGGCTGCGGTGGCCCTCGAGGGGGGCTCCTGGGGGCCCCGGCGGGAGGGTCTCGGTTCCTGTTCGGCCCTCCCCCCCCTCCGCGCTGGCGGGGGGGTCCGTTGGGGTTCCTCTGGTACTCCCCCATTGAGTTCCGGGGGACCCGGGAGTTGACCCATCGATCGGCCTCGACGGCAAGTTTTCGCGGGTCGGTCATTTTGCTGTCGAGGAGGTGCTGTCTCAGTTCCACGAAGCAATTGTTGGAAAGGTGTTCCCACACGATGAGGTCGACCAGCTGCCCGTAGGTGGTTACTTTGCTCCCTTTGATCCACCCTTCTAGGGCCCGACTGAAAAAGTCCACATATTCCACCCATGTGGTACCCGGGATCTTCTTGCAGTCTCTGAACCGCTGGCGGTACATTTCCGCTGTTAGCCCGTAGCGGGTGAGCAGGGCCTCCTTCATGTGATCGTAGGAGGTCATCACCTCCTCCGGTAGCTGGAGCAGCGTGTCCCGCCCCTCACTCAGGAACCGCCCCCACAGGCCCGCGCCCCAGTCCTTTCGGGGCACCCGATGAGAGGTCATGGCCACCTCGTAGGCCTTGAACCATTGTTGGATGTCGTCATTCTTGTAATACTCCTTGACGACTTCTTTCGGGATATGTACCTTGGCCTCGGAAGGCGGTAGAGTGTCTCTAGTACTGGGGGTGTCAGTCCCTCCGTTCTTGGCCTTGATCTCGAGCTCCTTGAGACTGCGCTCGTGCTCAAGAGTTAGTTTCTTTTCCTCCAACTCCCGGTGTCGTCTCTTCTCCTCTATCTCTTCTTGAAGGCGCAGCTGCTCTAGGGCCAGTTTCTTTTCTGCCAGCTGGAGTTCCCCGTCCAGCCGCAGTCGGGCGAGCTCTAGCTCGTGGCTCCGGACCTTTTCCCGCTCTCGTATTTCTTCTTCGGAGAGGCCGGTTTCTAGGCTCTTTCTTCCTCCGGTTGCCGGAGTCCGTGCGGTTGCTGCGGTCTCAGTCAGGGGCAAGGGCCCTTCTTCCTGGGAGGGGCCTGCCCCGGCCTCCAACCATGCCCTCAGAGCTTTCTGCATCTCCTCTTTGGTACCTAGGCTGGTGGTTGCAATGCCTTTGTCTTTGCAGAACTGTTTCAATTCTTTGTGCGTATA
This sequence comes from Triturus cristatus, assembly GCF_964204655.1. NCBI lineage: Eukaryota > Metazoa > Chordata > Amphibia > Caudata > Salamandridae > Triturus > Triturus cristatus. The sequence goes on from NC_140590.1 coordinate 1,881,139,853, forward strand.
TTCTTCCAGCCGTTCGGGCTGGAACTCCATTGTCGCGTTGTTTTCCTGGCTGCTCATGATGCTGTTCGTTTGGATGGGTAGCTAGTGGGTACTGGCTGGTACGTACTGCGTTCGGCTCGGATCCCGTCGCTGGCCACCAAATGTTGGAAGGCGGACCCCGAGGAGTCGGTGCGACCACCAAGGGGGGGCCCTCACACGGCACGAAGTAGCCGAGCGCTGCCGAGAAGTCTCCTGAGAGATCCTTCTCCTATCACGTCCTAGCACAGTAACACCACCACACAGGACTCAAGGGGGTTGTCTTGTGACAAGCAATTCTTTATCAGCAATAAAAAGGTTACGAGGTCAATATTTACACGAAGGGATCGAGGGATCCACCAAAAGTCTCAGTGTCTCTTTGGAAGGGTCGGGGTAGCGGGACAGTCTTTGGCAGGAATGCGGTACGAGGGTACCTGGGGCCCAGTTCTTATCCTCAAGCTGGAGGACCTCCGGATCTCGGAGGGGTTGAGCCGCGACGGCGTCAGCAGGGCTCTGGCGTACAGTTCGTGGAGAGCCGCGATCCAATCAGCAGGGCTCTCAAGATGGTTTCTGCTCAGCTCGAGCCGCGACGTCGTCAGCAGGGCTCCGAGGGAGGTTTCAGCGAGGTTGGGCCGCGACGGCGTCAGCAGGGCTCCAATGTTCCAGGTGGTTCAGAAAGGGTTCACAGGAAGGAGCCGCAACGCAGTCAGCAGGGCTCGTGATGGTTCCGACAAGAGTTCTTCTCCGTAGGGTCAGCCGCGATTCAATCAGCAGGGCTCTCGACTCCGGGATACAACTGCCGAGCTGTGGTGGGGTCGCCCCAGATATAGGTCTGGAGCCCTTTGATGTCCGGACCTATGCGCCCGAGGGGGCGGAGTGGCCGGGTGGAGGTGGCCAGACGCCCAGCAGGAGAGGCGCCAGGCCCATGGGAGTTGCAGGGCGATCACACCTCGAGAGGGGAGGACAGTTGGGGGTCCCATCGATACTGTCCTCCGCCGGGGGCGATGAATGGTTCCTGCGGCACCCCTGGCTAGTTCGTGGTGCCTCGATGTCGAGGCTTCGCTGGGGTCGAGGCCGGGTTGAGCGGGGTCGCGCCGGCTGGTGCACGGTGTGACGTGGATGCCAACAAGATGGCGGAGCCACGAGGAGTATGCGTCCACGTGCAGCTCCGGGTGAAGGGCCTTGGTGCAGTTCAGACGGGTGGCCCGTGACGGCCGGGGCGGGGAACGGACACAATCCAGGGGGTTAAGGACCACGCCACGAGGCCGGGTCCAACAGTGTGGAAATAGGTAGCCTATACCACTGTAAGGGGTGCAAGCACACCCTTACCCAGGCTGCAGTAGTAGACCTGTGGTGGCAGTGCTTCCCAGGGGTGGCATAATACATGCTGCTGCCCCTGGTAGGCCTCTGAGGTACCTATGCCCTAGGTACATAGTATACCATATACTAGGGGCTTATAAGGCACTCCAGAATCCAATTAGATATGTACCTAATGTTCATGGAAACCATTTTAGAGAGGAATCAGCTAGGCTGTGGTCCTGATTAGCAGGGCCACAGTCAAACTAAGGTCGAAAAACAGTGAAACACCAGCAAAAAGTGGGGGTACCCATGTGAAGCAGATCCTACTCTCCTACAACCTTCCCTCCAGGTGTCACTGGCTTGTGATCCCTCCTGCCTTCCTTCCAGGCGTCACCTTCCCTCCAGGTGTCACTGGCTCGTGATCCCTCCTACCATCCCTCCAGGTGTCACCAGCTCGTGATCCCTCCTGACTTCCTTCCAGGTATCACCTTCCCTCCAGGTGTCAACGGCTTGTGATCCCTCCTGCCTTCCCTCCAGGTGTCACTGGCTTGTGATCCCTCCTACCTTCCCTCCAGGTGTCACCGGCTCGTGATCCCTCCTACCTTCCTTCCAGGTGTCACCGGCTCGTGATCCCTCCTACCTTCTCTCCAGGTGTCCCTGGCTGGTGTGTGGTGGGTTCCCTGACTTCCAGGTGTCCCTGGCTGGTGTGTGGTGGTGGCTGGTGTGTGGTGGGTTCCTTGACCTCCAGATGTCCCTGGCTGGTGTGTGGTGGGTTCCTTGACCTCCAGGTGTCCCTGGCTGGTGTGTGGGGAGTTCCTTGACCTCCAGGTGTCCCTGGCTAGTGTGTGATGGGTTCCTTGACCTCCAGGTGTCACTGGCTGGTGTGTGGTGATTTCCTTGACCTCCAGGTGTCCCTGGCTGTTGTGTGGCGGGTTCCTTGACCTCCAGGTGCCCCTGGATAGTGTGTGGTGGATTCCCTAACCTCCTGGTGTCCCTGGCTGTTGTGCGGTGGGTTTCCTGACCTCCAGGTCTCCCTGGCTGTTGTGTGGTGGGTTCCTTGACCTCCAGGTGCCCCTGGCTAGTGTGTGGTGGGTTCCTTGACCTCCAGGTGTCCCTGGCTGATGTGTGGTGAGTTCCTTGACCTCCAGGTGTCCCTGGCTGGTGTGTGGTGAGTTCCTTGACCTCCAGGTGTCCCTGGCTGGTGTGTGGTGAGTTCCTTGACCTCCAGGTGTCCCTGGCTAGTGTGTGATGGGTTCCTTGACCTCCAGGTGTCTCTGGCTGGTGTGTGGTGGGTTCATGGACCTCCAGGTGTCTCTGGCTGGTGTGTGGAGGGTTCCTGGACCTCCAGGTGTCTCTGGCTGGTGTGTGGAGGTTTCCTTGACCTCCAGGTGTCTGGCTGGTGTGTGGTGGGTTCCTGGACCTCCACCCACTGGCTGGTGTGTGGTGGGTTCCTTCGCCTCCAGCTTCCTTTGACTTCCTTGGCTCCTCGTTTCCCTTGTGTTGGGATCCCATGTGGGTGTAAACTGTTTTAAGGGTCTGCTCCTCTTCGAACACTGGTCATCTTTTTGGTATTGCAGTGCTTGTTGGTTTGCTTTGGCACTGGTGGCTGTGCTGGCCTCCTGGGTGTCGGCCTTCTTGCTCTGGGGCTGGACTTTGCTCTTTCTGGCAGCTGTGGTGGTGGCTGATGGCTGCTTTGATAGATCCTCGTGATGTTAGGACTGGGATGAGGAAGTGATGACAAACCGACGAGGAAGGAATGAGGAAGTGACGACTTAAGAGTAATCCCAGGAGCCTGTTTCTTCCTCGTCCCAACACTTGTGACTCTCCCGGCCTCCGTACTCCGTGCCCGGCTTCACGTGCAGTCTGTGGGCTGCTCTGGTGGTCCAGCCAGGAGGGGTCGAGACAGAGGTGGTGCCTCACAGTTACTGTGAGGGCTGGACCCAGCCCCACTCCCACAGACACTGCACTGTTAGGAACTGCACACTGCCTGCCCCCTCCCCCACAAACACTCTGAGGACTGCCCCTGCCTTGCCCCACACACACCCTGCACTCTTAAGACTGCACTCACCCTTACCACCCACAAACACTGCACTCCGAGGAACTGCACACTGCCTGCCCCCACACACACTGCACTCTTAGGACTGTACTCATCCTTAGCGCCCGCTGATACTGCACTGTTAGGAACTGCACCAAACCTCAGCCCCACAGGCACTGCACTCTTAAGACTACACTCACCCTCACCACCCACAAACACTGCACTCTTAAGACTACACTCACCCTCACCACCCACAAACACTGCACTCTTAAGACTACACTCACCCTTACCACCCACAGACACTGCACTCTTAGAACTGCACCCAGCCTTGCCAACCACAGAGACTTCACTCTTAGAAATGGCAACCAGCCTCAACCCCACTGACACTGAAATGTTAGGACTGCACCCAGCCTCAGCACCCGCAGATGCTGCACTCTTAGAACTGCACCTTGCCTCGCCACCCACAAACACTGCACTGTTAGGACTGTACCCAGCCTCACCACCCACAGGCACTGCACTCATAGGACTGCACCCAACCTCACCACCCACAGACACTGCACTCTTTGAATTACACCCAACATCCCCACCCACAGACACTGCACTCTTAGAATTACACCCAGCCTCACCAGCCACATACACTGCCCTTAGAATTATACCCAACCTTACCACCCACAGACACTGCACTCTTAGAATTATACCCAGCCTCAGCACCCACAGACACTGCACCCTTAGGACTGCATCCAGCTTCAGCATCCACAGGCACTGCACTCTTTGAGCTGCACCTGCCTTCTAATCCCAGAGGCACTGCACTATTAGGGGTATATTTACAATCCCCTATCGCCATAGGAGCATCACTTTTTAAGACGTTCCTGTAGCGATAGGGGCTTTGCCTTATTTACAAGGCAGCATTAAGCCCCTTAAGGCCCCCTTTCATGGTACACTAAGCGGGAAAGGGTTGGGCAATGGGTGTTGCGGTGAGAGTTCCGCCACAGCACTCACTGATTTTGACGCTCCCCCAGATTTACAAGGGTGGCGTAAATATGAGGCAGTACCAAAATTAAGACAAAGGGAAACCTGGGGCCAGATGTACGACAAGTTTTTGTATGGTTTGCGCATGCAAAACCCTAAATGGCCATGTACTAACAGTTTTTTGTCAGTGCAAAAAATTGCACTCACAGATAGTGTTTCGCGACTCGCTATTAGGAAGGGACGGTCGCTTCCAAATAGCAACTCAACAGCCATGTATGAATGTTTTGCGACTGCATTTGTGGTTGCAAAACAATTTCAATTTACCGCCCTCGTCAAGAGGGTGGCAATGCAGTCGCAAATGGGCTAGGGGTACCCAGGGAATCCCTTCCCCTTTGCGAATGCAGGGGAAAACATTTTTTAGGGGCAGGCAGTGGTCTCGGCGACCACTACCTGCCCTTAAAAAATGTAAAGAAAACATTTCATTTTTTTTTGTAATGCATCCCATTTTCCTTTAAGGAAAATGGGCTGCATTTAAAAAAAACTGCTTTATTGAAAAGCAGCCCCAGACATGGAGGTCTGCTGAGCCCAGCAGGCCACCATCCCAGGGAGTGCCCGCTATCCCCAATGGGGTCCCAAATTGCAAGTAGCTCATTAATATTCATGAGCCTCACATTTCGCGACCCCATTGGGAATCGCTAACAGTGTCTCTGACACTGTTGTACATTGGCTTTTGCGACTCACAAATTGCGACTCATAATTTTTTCAATTTGCGAGTCGCAAAAGTCAAGGGTCGTACATCTGGCCCCTGGTCTTAACATGGCGAATCGAGGAGAAATGCTTTATTTCTCCTAGTTTTTGCTGTTTCTATGCGAATTGCATTGTGCAGCACACATAGAAACAGCAAAACGCGTGTCCCTTCCTGCACATAAACAATCTTTAAACAAGCATTTGCAATGCAATTGGTCACGCATTTGGTACATTTAGCGCTGTTGGCGTTGAAAATAATGTTTTTTACTTTTGTTTTTTTATTTGCAGTGGGGTTATTGTATTTGCATAACACTATTACCAATGGTATAAAAAAGCAAAAGTGAAAACATTGTCAACACCAACAGCTCTAACTTTAACAAATGCAAGGCCTATTATAAATGCCAGTGTTTTTTATCTGGCCATGTTGCAGGGTGCAGTACCATATGTGGCCAAAAGAGGTCCCACATATAGTACTGCACCCTACAAAGTTGGAGTTATTGGCATTATAAATGCCAATGTTTTCTTACATAGCCATGTTGCAGGGTGCAGTACCATATGTAGCCAAAGAGGTCCCAGGGCACCTCCTTTGGTCACATCTGGTACTGCACCTTGCAGAAGATATGGTAAATCCACCCTACCCTTATTGCATTGCATGCAAGAAGGTACTATGAGTACATTCAAATAGCTATGTCCATATATACAATTAGTAGGTTTGAAATGTGACAAAAGAATTATTATATTAATTCCGGATTAAGTAGTACTCTGTGTGGAGCTGATGAAGGGAAATTTATAGACGGTCTCATATAAATGTGAGTTGTGCTAGTGAGTAAAGTAACCACTGCCAGCCCTGCTGAGAACTACGGTTGTGTCTTGCCTGAAGCCCTTTAACCCCTTCTGTGCCCATGACGAGATAGTCTCGTCATGGAACGCGGTTGCGCTGTGCCCATGACGAGACTATCTCGTCATGGACCCCGCCCGCTAATACAATGCCCGGCACTGGAGGGGGAAAGGGCGGGGCACTCAAGGGGTTAAAATAGTGCTCTGAGGCCATAGTTAAAAGTTGACTGTGACCACAAGAAGAGAGAAGGCAGTTCTAAGGAGGAGCTCCTAAGTTTATTGACGAATGCAAAGCCACCATTTACCAGAGATGGGAGCCAATTAAAAAGATGGGCAGAAAGTTTACTTTTGTTTTTATTTGCAGTGGAGTTGTTATACTTGCATAGCCTTATTGTCAACGGTATGCAAAAGTAAAAAACATTGTCATTTTCAACACCAACAGCTTTAAATGTAACAAATGCGAGACCTATTGCTTTGGAAATGCAGTCCTTGCATTTGTTGGAGTTGGAGTTATTGGCATTGTAAATGCCAGTGTTTTTTTACCCAGACATGTTGCAGGGTTCAGTCCGATATGTGGCCAAAAGAGGTCCCATGTTGAAGGGAAATTTATAGATAGTCTCATATAAATGTGAGATGTGCTAGCGAGTGAAGTAACCAACGCCAGCCTAACTTAGAAAAACTGTGAGTTCTGTCTGAAGCCTTTTAAGAAAATGGTGACTTGAGGCTATAATTAAGACCAAGGGAGTGACAGCACATGTATCAGTGGGTGTCTTCATGGTAGGTAACAAGAAGAGAAAAGGTAGTACTAAGGAGGAACTACTAAGCCTGTTGACCAATGAAAAGCCGTCATTTACAAAGGACAGGGGCAGGAGCCAATTAATAAGATGGGTGGAAAGTGGGCGGAGCTTTATGCCCATATCCTGAATACAGCATGTCTTTAAGAGGCAGTGCAACCGTTGCCTAGGCGAGACCTAAAAAATGAAGATTTGCAACTCCTACGTGTGCTGCACAATGCAGCACACATAGGAGTTACAAATCGCCATTTGAGATTATGTGCAGGAAGGGAGAACCTCCTGCACAAAAACTATCATTACCCCCAATGCAGGCACCTTTGCACTATGGCGCAAGGGTGCCTGCGTTGGCGCTATGTAGCTTAATTTAGCACCACTGCTAGGGTAAACGAGGGGGGGCACTATAGCTTTGTAAATACGGTGCATCCCCGCGATTTCAGAATGGTGTAGCGCGGAGTTAGCACATTTTGCTTGCCACGCTCCGTCATCCTGTTGTACATATGCCCCTTAGAGCTGCACCTGCCTCACCACCCCAGAGACGCTGCACTCTTAGAGCAGCACCTTCCTCACCACCCCAGAGACACTGCACTCTTAGGGCTGCTCCTGACTTGCCACCCTAGAGACACTGCACTCTTAGAGCTGCACCTGCCTCACCACCCCAGAGACACTGCTCTCTTAGAGCTGCACCTGCCTCACCACCCCAGAGACGCTGCACTCTTAGGGCTGGACTTGCATTGCCATCTTAGAGACACTGCATTCTTAGAGCTGCACCTTCCTTGCCACCCCAGAGACACTGCACTCTTAGGACTGCACCTGCTCACCACCCCAGACACACTGCACTATAGGAGCTGCACCCTGACTTGCCACCCCAGAGACACTGTACTTTTAGAGCTGTGCCTGCCTTACCACCCCAGAGACACTGCAGTCTTTAAGCAGCGCCTGCCTCACTACCCCAGACACACTGCACTCTTAGGACTGCCCCTGCCTCGCTACCCCAGAGGCCCTCTTAGGACTGCGCCAAGCCTCAGAACCCACTGACATTGCACTCTTAAGACTACACCCACCCTCACCACACACAGACACTGCACTCATTTGACTGCACCTGCCTCGCCGGTATTCAGACAGAATATCGAGTAAGAAATGTCGACTTACACAAATATCGAGTTGGAAATATCTTGGCACAGAAATATCGACAGCATGAATATCGTGCTCAAGAATATCGAATATAAGGTAAAAAATATCTTTAAAAAAAATATAGAAGACATTAATATCGTTTACAAGAATATATTTGTTTAAAATATTGATTTTTTAATTAGAGTTATGTATTTCAGTTCATATTTTAAATGTATGTGATGTATTTTTTTTGTATACATATTGTTAATGTTTTTTTTAATATATGTGTTACATGTTTAGTAGGTATCAATTTTATTTTAAGTAAATTTTGCGTTTTTGAGCTCCATAGCGGGTTGTGGATTTATAGGAGAATAGGGTGGGAAGTAATTTAATTAAAATAAATGAATTATTTTTTTTATTAATATTTATTTGTTTGAGATTTTATAGTGTTAATTGTGGGAAGTAATTTACTTGTAATTAATTAAAATTAGTTAATTAATTGGTAATTATTTATGGTAATTGTGTAATTTGTTTTACGTGCGAGATGTGGGGCTTATAGGGGTAGAGGGTGGGAAGTATTTTATTTGTAATTGATTATTAATTAGTTGTTAATTAATGTTAATTAATTATTTGGTAATTAATTATGGTAATTGTGTAATTTGTTTTAGGTGTGGGTTGTGGTGTTTATAGGGGTACAGGGTGGGAAGTAATTTTTGATTTAATAATAATTAGTTGTTAATTTATTGAAATGTAATTATGGAAATTGTGTAATTAATTTTAGGTGTGGGTTGTGTGGTTTATAGCGGTAAAGGTTGGGAAGTAATTTATGCTTAATTCATTCATAATTAGTTGTTCATTTATAATAATTAATTTAATGCAAATTAATTATGAAAATTGTGTAATTAATTTTAGGTGCAGGTTGTGGGGTTTATAGGGTTAAAGTGTGGGAAGTAATTTATGTTGAATTATTTAAGAATTAGTTCTTAATTAATATTAATTAATTAATTGAGCTTTATTGAGGGTATTTGTTTATATCTTTTAGTGTGTGGTGTTTACTGTTATAAGGTTATAGTGTGGGTAGAAAATTAATTTTACTTACTTGATAATTAGTTGGTAAATACTATTAGTTTTTTAATTGAAAATATTTGTTGTGAGGATTATAGGCGTAAAGTATGTCGATTAATGAATTCATATGAGTTTTATTTTTTTTAAATTATTAATATTTCTTTAATTAGTAATTAATTATGTTATTTAAGAAAGTACTTTTTTAAATGTAGATGTGGGTTGTGAATTGTGTAGTGTTATAGGGTAGGATAGTGGTTCCCAAACTTTTGTCCCCTGAGGACCCCCACTGAATCACTTCTGGAGGCCGGGGACCCCCAAGCAATTTTTACAAGACACAGACAGCAGAACAACATATTACCACCACGGGGGTGAGCAGTGCAGTTTAGGCATATTTCAGAGAGGCCTCACGTGGCACCTGATATGACCCTCTCCTGTTAGGAGGCCCACTGCCCCTGTCCCCGGCCAACAACAAACCGCAAAGGCTACACAGTATAAGAGCTTGATATGTCTGAGTATGAAAGCTTGACAACAGACATAATTCACCCAAGGGCTTATGGAAAGTGAGCAATTGGACAGCAGCACGAAAATCCTACTGCTGATCCTGGCTGCATCTATTTTTACCCGCCTGCCAAGTAACGATAACCTATAGACATGTGCCTTTCCACAGCAGCAGCCACAGACACAAAAATCAACATAAACAGCTCTATAATTGCTTGATTTTTGCTCACAAATAAGTGTCACTTGTAGTCTTTGAATGTCACCCAAAATGTCATTGAAATTATGAGAATGTCACACATAGGCAATATGAAACATTGGCAGCTATTTTACATGAGGATGACATAACAAGGAAAGACATTTTTAAAGTACACACGGGCTTTTACTGTAAATGCGGGCGTACACTTGTAAAAATCACTCACATGCAGTTCCAGAGGGAGAAGAGCCCACCTGCCAGTTGAAATTCCACTTTCAGGGCAAAAGGGGACATATGGTAGCTAAATGCCCGTGTCAGTGTCACAAAGGTTTGTGTAAGACGCAAGCTCTCCCATACTTGCTGCCTCGGATTAGCCTCCAGTACTCCAGCAGCGCTCCTCCATAAATACCAAAAGACACACAATTGATGGACGGAATGCAGAACAAATCAAAACATTCACCCTCAGTCAAGAGATCTGGATTAAATCCATCATTCTTTTGCTCACCATGTCACCCCAGTTTAGCCCTGGCCATATGCAAATCAGTCTTGACCCTGTGCCTCATGGGAACCGTCCAGCCCGAACTGCCAAGCCAGGTCCTCCCTGGACTGGAAACAAGCATCCTAGGACCGGTTTCGGGGTTTCACCCCTCTTCAGCCAGGATGGCTTGATTCCAGTGGCACAGTGAGCCCAGGACCTACTTCTGGGCATACCTGGCGCACTTAGGGCGAGAAAGCAAAAGACACACAATTGATGGACGGAATGCAGAACAAATCAAAACATTCACCCCCATTCAAGAGATCTGGGTTAAATCATCATTCTTTTGCTCATCATGCCATCCCTGTTTAGACCTGGCCATATGCAAATCAGTCTTGACCCTGTGCCTCATGGGAACAGTCCAGCCCGAACTGCCAAGCCAGGTTCTCCCTGGACCAGAAACAAGCATAGACGTGAGTCCCGTGCTCTCCATGCCACTGGAATCAAGCTATCCTGGCTGAAGAGGGGTGAAACCCCGAAACTGGTCCTAGGATGCTTGTTTCCAGTCCAGGGAGGACCTGGCTTGGCAGTTCGAGCTGGACTCTTCCCATGAGGCACAGGGTCAAGGCTGATTTGCATATGGCTGGGTTCACACTGGAATGGCATGGTGAGCAAAAAAACAATGGATTTACAGATCTCTGTACTGGGGTGAATGTATGACATTGTTCTGCATTCTGTCCATCAACTGTTGTTTTTGCCTAAATACCAGCATTTGTAAAAAGCGGGAGCGTGGTGTGTGCTGAGCTGCATGCAGCCTAAGTTTAAGGAGGCGTAGTTGCAGGCAGTGTGGCAGCAAAATCGGTGGCAGCTTTGGCAAACATAAGGGACTGGGAGAGTTCAGGACAGCAAGTGCTAGGCACTGGCAGCATTCCTACCCACCGCGGAAGTGATCAGAGCCAACAAGTAACAAACTGCATCCAAAAGCTCTTGGTGCATCACACGCGCGCTTCATTGAAATTATGAAAATGCCACACATAGGCAATCTGAAACAATGGCAGCTATGTTACATGAGGCTGACATGAAAACTGGAAAGACAAGACACCTGAAGATGAATTCCTGGTTGAACCACCACGCCCAGAAAGGTATTCATCTGTGGTCTGGAAAGGGGCAATCCAAAACCAATGCCACCAAAGTGACATGCAAGATATGTCAACGAGTGCTCTCTCGTGGCGATCCAGCTAAAAAATATTCATGTGGTACAGCCAGCATGAAAAAACACCCCAAAACCATGCATCCACTCAACCTGGCATGTGAAGAGTGCCGAAGAATGCAAGTTCTTCCTGGTCCTTCACAGGCATCACAGCCGAGTACTTCGCGTGTGGATCCATCAGACCAACACTTGGACATCCGTCCACAGTTTGCCACACTGAAAGTCCTCTGCCTAAAATGCAATGCCGTCCTTTGCTACGGAGAGCAGTCCATTGACTTAATTTGCAGGAAGCAAGAAAACCATCATTGTTATTTTTTTTTTTTCCTGAAGTTCATTGTTTTGTTTCCCCTGTTCTGTTTTTTCCTTTTTTTCCCAGAAAAACCCCCAAAAATTAAAAATTGTTCAGAAAACCAAACAAAAAAATATAAAAGAAAAAAACAAGTTCTTCTAAGAACTAACCTTCCTGCTTTAAAAAAAGAGCTATATTTGTATGTTAGTGTGTGAAAGTTTAGATGAATGTATGTGTAGTGCGTAATTGACTGAACAAATGCATTAGTAGTGTATGGTGAATGTATAAGTGCAGAACTATGAGGAAGTGCTGCAGCATCACACAGTAACCTCTTTAACCCCTTCAATTCCTGCCGCGGCGCTGGGGGTGGTTTGGGGGCAGCGCGGTGGCGCTGTGCTCGTGACGGAACCGCTCCGTCATGAGCCACGGTTGAGCTGTGCTCATGACGGAGTGGTTCCGTCACGGCGCCGCCCACTTACGTTGGACGCCCGCACAGGCGGGGAAAACGCCCCGCGTGGGCGGAGCGGCAGCCAACGGCCGCGGCATGACGGAACCACTCCGTCATGAGCACAGCGCAACCGTGGCTCATGACGGAGTGGTTCCGTCATGAGCGGGGAAGGGGTTAACTGCAGTGTGCTGTGGTACTTCCGAAGCACAGGGATGCAACATATGTACATAAATATGTTGCAAGTCTATGCTTCTCTCTGCACGGCTGCTTAAACTGCAGCCATGTGGTGACACAGGCACCCTTGCACCATGGTGCAAGGATATCTGTGTCATGTGGTGTTTGTTTTTGTGCAGGAAGACACACCTTCCTTCACAAAAACAATCAGTAAAGGCATTGTTCTCCTTCAATGTATGCTGAGCATTTTAGCATATATTGAAGGTTAAAAAATGAGGAGAAATGAAAACAATTCTCCTTGTTGTGCTTTGCTACACCAATTGGAGAATGGTGCAGCATTCACGCACATGTCCAGATTTACTGGAGATGTGTCTTGTTCTATGAGTATTCTGTGCAATCACGCACAGCAACACTTATAGAACACCCTTTCAACGCAAAGTGGGTTGTATGATGAGGTCGTATTTACATTGAGAAAAAAATGTACACAGAGTGCCTTCTCCTCAATTTGTAAATATAAAAGAGTGTCTTGCGCTATAACTATGTTACAAAAAGTAACATATTTCTGTTTGGAAAAGTGCTTGCGAATGATAGGAGGTAAGCACAGAGTTTTGTCTGCAAAGATGTTCAAAGAAGAATGATTGAAATGATTGCGGTCCTTTAATAGGTACAATGGGAAATATTATGAACCACTCAAATCTGTTTTTTTGCAGGTCACATGATATCCTATAATAGGGACATTCTAAAACTACATAGGTATAAACAGGGTGTTTTGAAAAACGTATTAAAACTTTGTAGCTTCTTGCAGATCTGCCCATTCTGCATATTAATACTTAATTAAACTTACCTTCACAGTATTAGAAATAAAAAATGGTACACATTTTTTTCAGTTGTTTTTTGTAATGTAAATTGTGGTAAATTGCTTATTTTAGACTTAGGATCTGTGAAAGAAAAAAAATAGTTATAACGTAATAATACATTTTTAACAACACAGCATAATTTAAACAAAGTAATTTGCTTGCCTTTTTTGCTGTTCTCATTGAATTTCGCTAGAAATAGTGATTTCAGTCGTACTCATCACATAACAGCGGGCAAAAAAAAACAATCAAAAAGATTGTTTAAAAAAAAAAACAACATTCTATTCTCAGTAAAATACCAGAAAATACAAATCACACATATATAAAATGCTTACTGCTTACAAAATTTTATAACTTCAATTTATAAAAACTGTAAATGTTGTCGCTTTAAAATATTCACCGAGTCAATGAGTAAGAAAAAGTCCATAATTCAATTATATACCTTTCCTTGAGGCCAAATGGTATTTTTGCACTGTTTTTTATGTAAATTGTCCAATGGTAATCCTAATAAATTATAATAATAAATTCCTCAGAGACTGAATTATCTTCCTAAAACTTTGGGTTTAAAAATATTAGGCAGAAATTTGGTTATTCACTAGGCAAACGTTGTTGGAAAACCAACTGGGCATCATTACAAAGTGTCCAGCCTTTGTCACATTTTAGATAGGCAGTTTAATGTCCAGATGATGTAGAAGGACCATCATGGAAAATTATTGCAATTGCTACAAAAGTCCTTCCTGATATTGATAGTTGTGTTGCTACAAATTCCTTTATTAAAGTGTCCAATTTTCTTCCATCAGTTGTACAACGTTGCATCATTAAAATTATATATTGTCCATATTTTTTTTTAAATAATGCGGATAACATTTCTGATTTACATTGGCTACACTCCATGTTTTGATTTGCAGCTTTAACTAATTTATTGAAATACACTGATTTTCAGTCCGGTAATGTTAAATATAGAAATCTTTCAGTGTCTACATTAGTGCTAGATGTATACATACAATTTTCACAATGATGTTCCCATTTGTAACGAAGGCCAAAAATATTTTCTATTTCTACACCTTCATTTTTAAAAATGGTAAGCATATACATTAAAAGTTCCTGAGCATCTTGTTGGATATTTTGCGTATATTGTGTAGAACCAGAACACACATCCAAAAGATTACGAACATCTGAAACAGATTGTATTTTACTTGTATCTGTTCTCAATTTTTCATAAACAGCATGCAACAGAGAACAAAATCTTTTTTCCCGATTCTGCATAATTTGTTGTTGCAAACCTTCAAGATAAAAAACAACATTGACCACTACATTAGCATAGCAGTTGACACCTGAACTATTTTCAAACTGATAACCAACAATCTCTTCAACAGTGTCCTTTTTCTTTTTGCTTGCAATGACAACATTATCTTTTGCCTTCTCTACACCTTCAGTACAGATATTCTCATACCTTCTTTTTCGACCAACCACAACTGGGAGCTTAACCTATTATACTGTTTTACACAGTTTGCATCTGCAGTAACCTTTGTGTCATCAAAATCAATCAAAAACAAACCAGATAATGTTCTGACTCGCAACAAAGCAACATATGCCATACCCTCTCTAAACACAGTAGATCCAATGTTCACCAATGCACTGTCTACACTTAATCCTTGAGATTTATGAATAGTCACTGCGTATGCCAGAGAAAATGGAAATTGTTTCCTACGGACATATAAATCTTTAACATGCAAAAAACAAACTGAACAACGACCAATTTCTTTTAACTTCTCCAATCTGATCAAATTTAATTTTAAAAAATTCAATTCCATCTTTTTTCTGATAATTAACAAAATCCACAACTTTACCCATTGCTCCATTAACTAAACCTTTTTCTACATCCAAATTATGCCTTAAAATTACCCGACAGTTTATACATGCATATAGAGTCTTTTCTAAACCAGTCGTTTTAGATATCTTTTTTTCTAAAGAATCCAGTTTTGTTTTCAATTTTCCCGTAAAGATAATAGTGATTCCTTCATGCTCTATTTTATCGATGGCTTCAATTTTTATAATTTCTTCATTTTCTAGTTTCAATAGTTCTTCGTTGAATATAGAACACTCGCGCAGTGTTGGCATTAAGCAGATCACTGATTTATTTTCGGCAGTTTTCATGTATATTTTCTCAGGAACTACATTTTCATTTGGAAACAAATTGGAAAGTAATTGACTCTGCAAAGCTTGTTTGCCATGTTCTGTCAGAAGTCCAATTCTTATATCTTAAAGAATACTTCCATATTCAGCATCGTTTGCCTGTCGCATATTTTTATTCAGTTCTTTATATTCAAAATATGTCCAAATATTCACGTTTCCAACACTACCCAGAGACTTTCTGGTATCTTCATGCGCAAGTGTTTTAAATACTGGTTGTCCTTTTACAGGAGTCAGTTGCAGTAGATCTCCAGAAACTATGACGTGTTTTCCTCCAAATAACACGTCATACTCTGTTTTAAGAATTTGCTGCATTCTTAAATGCACAAAGGCAAGCATCAAGTTTGAGACCATGCTTACCTCATCAATAATGAGAAGTTTAATTTTCTTCAGGACTCTTGAAACTTCACAACAAGCTTCTTCAGATAGCTTGTGGTATTCCAATTTGTTCTCATGCTCTACTGGTAGCATTAGGAAACGATGTAAAGTAATTCCTTTAATGTTATGTGCTGCCAACCGAGTTGGAGCAGTGACAACACAAGACAAATGCGACTCAGTTGTTTTCTGCAGATAACTTGTAATTACTTTAATTAAGAAAATTTTTCCTGTTCCAGCTTGACCACTCACATACATTCGGATAGGTTGAAATGATGTACATGAGCACTCTTTCTTTTCATGAAGTAATCGATAGTCAATCTGTTCTTTCACTTGCTGATATATTTGTTTCTGTTAAACATTTAGTTGTTCTTCCAAGTTTCCTAACTGCATTACATCTTCTTGAGCTTGATGCATTGCTGTTTCCACCTCATTCATGGTAATTGCTGCTTCATTTTCAACAATTGGTTGTCCTAGTGGATCTTGACTCAGTGCAGCAGAACTTTGACTGTCTTGAGAACTGTCTCTAGCAATCTCAGCTGCAATTTTAGCTTCTTGATCAATTTCATCATTCAACATTTTCACATAATTTGCAAAAGCACTGCATTGTATGCTATCTTTACAAGCCTTAAATGAATCTTCATAGCTCTGAAAATCTCCAAGTAATTCCAGCTCTGAACGCCACGGTTTGAACATTTGCAAAAGGGCTAAATAGTAAAATTCCCTTTTGTCAGCAGAGTCGCAACTCAGTTTCCTGTGATTAATTACATTTCCTTTCCTTTGTTTCACCAGAAATCCTTCGGAACCAATCACTGCATATTTTCCATCATTGATGTTCTCTGTAGTATTCCGTTTAAAAGTGTAGTTTTGCAGCACTTCATAGAGACACATGTTTTCAAGATGATTACTTCTGTTTGGGTAATATGTGTCCAACATATTTGTTTTCAAAATATCTGTACTTTCTTGTTCTTTTTCTGCTGAATATTCAATTTCTTGAACAGATTTCAGTACCCGATCTCGCATTGCTGCAAGACCTAGACTCACCCAAATGATTCTTCTACTTTTGGAGTATAGACTTGCAGATGATAACCGATGTGAGCATTCATATGCTGCAATTTCAGGATGCGATAATATCTTCAAACTGAAACTGTATAATTTCTTACTTAGAGTCTTCTCGTGAGAAATCTCTTCCCACATTTCT
The DNA here is from genome assembly GCF_964204655.1 of Triturus cristatus. Lineage (NCBI taxonomy): Eukaryota > Metazoa > Chordata > Amphibia > Caudata > Salamandridae > Triturus > Triturus cristatus. Next base: position 1,881,156,634 of record NC_140590.1, read on the forward strand.
TTCAATTCAGTGTTTTCTGATTTAGTAATGTAGGACAATACATATCGAGCAACAGCAATGGAATTGTCCGCAACATACTGAATATCCATGTTAGCGTTCCACATGGATAAAATAACTGGATTGTAGTCATTTATGTATTTTGACTCTTCGCTTCTTCTTAAGTTGTAGGTATTTTTCGGAGACTTTCTCGTGATGGTATGTTGCATAGCTGACATAAAACTGTTCACTCTTCCTTTGTCTAATACAGGACGTGGAAATCCAAAACAACATTTGGTATAGAACTTATCCTTAGACTTGTACTTTCGTCGACAGTATTTTCCACATCTATGGCTTTGGAATCGTGAGACTTGTTGTTTTAAGTTTTTATCTTCTCTGCTATTGGGTACAGCACATGTGGCATAATCTTCAATGAAAGACAAAACAGTATCATCTGCATCTGTTCCAAATTTGGGGGCGTCCATTATCCATAACAACATATGTATATGAGGAGCACCTCTTGCTTGATACTCCTTTCTCCAAAAGAAATCCACAACTTCTCCAAGAGGAGGATTCTTTTTATTGCAGATGAAAGACATCATAGCTTCAAATAGATGATTGAAATATCTGCATATATTAACAGGATCCAAAGAGCACAATTCTCCAGGTTTCTTGTATTCAATATTTTTTATATTGGAATTTGCCTCTCGAAGTAATTCAAGTAAATCATCCCAAGCATACTCAGCACAGCTTAGTGTAACGAACCATGTAGGAGTTCCTAAGTTCCGTAGCATACATTTCAGTTCTCCATGACGACGGTACCAATATTCATTAGTCCCACGCTCAGATTAATCAACTGAGATTCTAAATGATCATCTCTCTGATGCACTTTATCCATAAAATCCTTTGCAGTTACATTTTGCAGATGCATTCCAGTTTTTAAAAATGTGATTTACTGCATATGAAAGTCCAGACAAGTCACAAACAGAAGATGAAACATATAAGGGATACATTGTCGAAATCTTGGATCTTCTGCATATAATCTTGTTGTCCGATATTCAGATGCAGGAATCTGCACAGGACGTTCATCATATCGTCCACCTTTTCCTGTTGGAAACAACTGCGGGAAACAATGAGCTTCCAAGCTCTCTTCCCATACACTCATGAGACTTCCTCTTGCCTTTTTCATTTGGAACAACTCAATTGTATTCCCCATCACTTCTTTGGAATGAAGTGGAGGTAAACTGTAATGTTCACAGATTTCTTCACATCTGGACATGTCCACTTTTTCAATTTGTCCACTTAATGTTTCAGTATCTTCTGCTAAATCTATTTCTTCTTCTCCTACAAACACATTTCTATAGTACTCATTATTTTTTATCAGATACAATGATGCCTTTTGCACTTTTCTAACATCCACTAACTCTTGCCAGATTTTCTTATTAGTAGGAACACCATTAACTAGAATGACTAGTGGTTCATTTTCTGCACGGTCTACACCAATAGTTTCAATGTTTTTCTTTAAATCTAACGGTAAATACACAACTCTTCCTTCAATCCTCTTTGTACGTCTGATGGAGGCAATTTACCTGTTTTAAGCTCCATACGAACAATAGCCTGAAACGGGTGCACACATTGAATGAGAATAGACTCATAAGTATTTAAATCTATCAGCTCTGGAGGAAAAGCAACCAACTCTAGATTATTATGAAAAGCTCTAGCAGGCATTTTATTCTCATCTAATTTGTTATAACAATATTTGCAAATACGCTGCTCAGAACTCAAATCAAAACAATCCTCTACCAACAAATAAGCTGAAAATTCCTTCCACTTATCATTATTTTCTGTTTCACTTTTTAAATACAGATTGACACTCCTAGTCTGATTTTTATAGTGAGTTTGCCGACAACAAATACAAGAAACATTTGGTCTTTCACCTGAAATTACCTTAAACGTTGTGATTTGATCTTCAAAATTTTTTGTAATCATGGGTTCTATATTGTCTTCAACATTTTGTTCTATTAATGTGTCAGTTTCTTCACTCTCTTGCTGAGGACCAAAGTAACAAAACTCAATATCATCACAAACCTTCTTCACATCTGATACTGACCCACGTAAAAGAGCACTGTTCAACTCATTTAACTTTAGTGCTGGACTTTTTGCCTAATACAATCTTCTCACTAACTTCCGCATTTGAGTATGATGTACTGCTAACATCCTGAAATGGTGAAAAACACTTTCACAAACTTCCATAGAAAGACAAGCCAGAGAATGGCCTTGCAAACCAGTATTTTTTCTCACTCTGCAAGGGTCTAGTCCTTGCAACACCTTAATCATTTGTTTAACACTTTTTTTACTATATGCTCATAAGAAACTGCATAATTTATCAATAGATTCTTGTCGTACACTACAAATACTTCTGCAATCCCAAATGTACACAGGGTCTTTAGGACGTCTCCCTAGAACTTCATCAGCTATCACTTCTTCTGCATTTCTTTCAACCGTTTTCTCTGTGTCAATTGGACAACCATTTCTAACCTCATAACCTCGACCACCGGTGTCAACTGCATGCAATAAATTATTGCTCTGTAAATAACTATCTTCATTAAAGAAAGGCTCTCTACTTGAACTGTGTGTCCATTCACCCCAAAAAAATCACAAAAATTTGTTTTGTTAATTACTCTTTTTCTCCTACTTTTGGCCTTCATTAAATGGATTGGTTTATCTTGTGATCGAATTCTGTTTAATACTAAAATGAATAGTTTCCTTTTCACTTCAAAAGCCTTTTCAACAATGGTTTCAATATGCTTCTTCTTTTTATAAAATAGAGCTCTCTTTTTATATTTCTTCACATCTTTCAGCAAATTATGTACTACTCCCTTGTAAAATATTTTTTTGCGTATTTCTTTATACTGATTGTGCCTTCTTTTACCATACTTCGTCTCCTTTGACTGTCCATTTGCTTTTTTGCTTTTCCTATTATTTTGAATATTTTTTCTAGTTGAAGCATTCTCAGAGGTTTCAGCATTCTGTACATTCTGTTTGGTCCTACAAACATTTTTAATAAATTGCTTAGTGATCTTACCAGAAGATTTTTTCTTTTTAGCCACATTATGTTGTTCATTCAATACTTGTGGTTGATTTTTCTTCAAGTAACTGTCCTTTTTCTGTTCTTTTCTTTTTCTTACTTTGTCCGGCATGATTTCTCTATTTTAATGGTGATACACAGTATCTGTAAAAATTAATCACAAATAAATGTATATTAATATCTTTATAAATTATACTTTTCTATTACTATACAAACACATTTTATATAAATACTGACAAAGAAATTATAGGCCTGAAGCACAAGTGTGACAGTGGTTAGACCACAAAATGCATAGTGCATACTACTTTGAGTTTAACTTTACTGAATAGATTACTACATGCTACTGAAAGACTCACTATTGGTTTGCAACAGCAGTCACAGTGTGTTTGCTGGAGTGTATGCATAGTGACTGTGGAAATGTAGGTCTGATGCACAAGTGTGAAACTGGTTAGACCACTACATGCATAGTGGTTTGAAGCAGTGCATATGCTAAGGCCTGGTTCTATGGATGAGTACCTGGGTACTGACTGAATCATTAGAGTACTACAAGGCGATATCTAGCTGAATTTATAAGTGTTTGGGTTTTGGCGCAGTAAATGGATTACTACATGGTGCTGAATGAGTCACTGAAGGAGTGTAAGGGGAGTGACAGGGTATTTTCAGGAACTGTATGAATACTGTCTGGGGAATTGAAGGTGTGAAAGACAAGTGTGTAGGTGGTTAGAGGCCTGCATGCATAGTGGATAGACGTTTGAAACAGTCCATGGGATAAGGCCTGGGTCACTGCATGACGACCTGGGTACTGACTGAATCATTAGAGTACTGCAAGGAGAGTGCCTGGGTGAATCTTTTTAAGTTTTGGGGTTTTGGCGCAGTGAATAGATTAGTACATAGTGTAGGATGAGTCACTGGAGATAAGCAAGTACAGTGATAGGGTGTTTATTGGCGTTTATAGATACTGACTGGGCAATTGAAGGTCTGAAAGACAATTGTGTAGGTGGTTAGAGGCCTGCATGCATAGTGGATAGGCGTTTGAATCAATCCATGTGCTAAGGCCTGCCTCACTCCATTAGTACTTGGGTACTGACTGGATGTTTAGAGTATTACAAGGAGAGTGCCTGGGTGAATTTATAAGTGTTTCTTTTTGGCACAGTAAATGAATTAGTACATGGTGCTGAATAAATCACTGGAGGAGTGCAAGGGGAGTGACAGGGTGTTTGCTGGAAGTGTATGGATACGGACTGGGGAATTCAAGGTGTTAAAGACAAGTGTGTAGTAGGTTAGAGGCCTGCATGCATAGTGGATAGACATTTGAAGCAGTCCATATGGTAATGCATGGTTCACTGACTGAGTACCTGGGTACTGACTGAATCATTAGAGTACTGCTAGGAGAGTGCCTGGGTGAGACTTTTAAGTTTTTCGTTTTTGGCGCAGTGAATAGATTAGTACATGGTACTGGATGAGTCACTGGAAGTGTGCAAGGTGAGTGACAGGGTGTTTATTGAAGTATATAGATACTGACTAGTCAATTGAAGGAGTGAAAGACAATTTTGTAGGTGGTTAGATGCCTCCACGCATAGTGGATAGGCGTTTGAATCAACCCATGTGCTAAGGCCTGCGTCACTCCTTTAGTACTTGGGTACTGACTGAATGATTAGAGTATAGCAAGGAGAGTGCCTGGGTGAATTTATAAGCGTTTGTTTTTTTGTCGCAGTAAATGGATTAGTACATGGTGCTGAATAAATCAGTGGAATAGTGTAAGGGGAGTGACAGGGCATTTGCAGGAACTCTATGAATACTGACTAGGGTATTTTACTGTGCTTTTATGATTTTCATATTGAAATCGAATAAAGCTATCTTTGATTTGATTTGATTTGACTAGGGTATTGAAGGTGTGAAAGACAAGTGTGTAGGTGGTTAAAGGCCTGCATGCATAGAGGATAGACGTTTGAAACAGTCCATGAGCTAAGGTGTGGCTCAGTGTATGAGTACTTTGGTACTGACTAAATGATTAGAGTTTTTTACGCACTTATATATATGCAAAGACATAAAGTACCCAAAACCTTCTCTCTAACTGGTTCCTAAATGCAAACAGACTCTCAGTGTGATTCTAGACAACAAACACTATCCCATGCATATTACCTAACCAATGACTGGCTTCTTATTCTACCAAAGTATGAGAACAGGATAGCTTTTTAACCAGTTATATATCTGCAAACACATAAAATACCCAAATCCTTCTCTTAGTACAGTTTCTAAATGCACACAGACTCACAGTGTGATTCTAGAAAACAAACAATATCCCTTGGATTTTACAAAAACACATTTACCATTCTTGAAGAGGTAATGTGAGTGCACACATTCCACATATTTTACTACTGCTCATTAGTGTATAAACCTGACTCATTTTACAAACACATAAACAATAAATGGATTCTATTTCTACCAAAATTTAAGAACAGGATAGGTTTTTAAGCACTTATGTGTCTGCAAAAACATGAAACCCCCAAATGCTTCTCTCACATTAGTTCCCAAATGCACACAGACTCACAGTGTGATTCTAGACAAACAACACTATTCCTTCTATTTTACCAAAACACATTCACTAGTGTGGAAGGGCTGAAGTGACTGCACAGATTCTACATATTTCCATACTGCACACTACTATGAACGCCTGACTCATTTTGTTAATGCATAAGCAATGACTGGCTTCTAATGCTACTAAAACTTGACAACATGACAGGTTTTAAAACAGTTATCTGTCAGCAAATACACAATGGTACCAAATGCTTCTCTCACAATGGTTACCCAAATGCACACATACTCACAGTGTGATTCTAGACAAGCAACACTATCCCTTGGACTTTACCAAAACACATTCACTACTCTGGAAGGGGTAAGGGGACTGCACACAATCTACATATTTCAGTACTGCACTTTAGCGTCAAAACCTGACTCATTTTATGAATGCATAAGCAATGACTGGCTTCTAATGCTACAAAAACTTGACAACATGACAGGTTTTAAAACAGTTATCTGTCAGCAAATACACGATGTTACCAAATGCTTCTCTCACAATGGTTACCCAAATGCAGACAGACTCACAGTGTGATTCTAGACAAGCAACACTATCCCCTGTACTTTACCAAAACACATTCACTACTCTGGAAGAAGTAAAGTAACTTCACACATTCTACATATTTCAGTACTGCACTTTAGTGTCAAAGCTTGACTCATTTTCCGAATACATAAGCAATGACTGGCTTCTAATTTTACCAAAACTTTAAAACAGGAAAGGTTTTTAAGCAGTTATGTGTGTGCAAAGATTTGAAGCACCTAAATCCTTCTCTCACAGTGGTTCCCAAATGCACACAGACTCACAGTGTGATTCTAGACAAGCAACACTCTTCCTTGTACTTTACCAAGACACAATCACTAGTCTAGAAGGGGTAAGGTGACTGCACACATTCTACATATTTCAATACTGCACACTACTGTGAAAGCCTGACTCATTTTGCAATTACATAAGCAATGACTGGCCTTTAATGCTACTAAAACTTGACAATAAAACAGGTTTTAAAGCAGTTATCTGCCAGCAAATACATGATGTTACCAAATGTTTTTCTCACAATAGTTGCCCAAATGCACATAGACTCACAGTGTAATTGTAGACAACCAACTATCCCTTGTTACAAATACATTTACTAGTCTACAAGATGCAAGGAGACTGCACACATTGCAGAAAATATTCTACTACACATTAGTACCAAAATGTTTCTCTCAAAATGATTCCTAAATGCACATAGACTCACTGTGTGATTCTAGACAAACAAAACTATCCCTTGCATTGTACCAAAACACATTTCATAATCTAGAAGGAGTACTACATTTTAGTGTAGAAACGTGACTCATTTTGCAAATACATAAACAATGACTGGTTTCTAATTCTACCAAAACATGAAAACAGCACATTATCTGTCTGCAAACACATGAAAAACAGAAATGCTTATCACAGAATGGTTTTTACATGCACACACACTAACAATAAGATTGTAGACAAAAAAAGTACTCCCTGCACTTTAGCAGGAGAAATACATTAGTCTGATTAAAATCAAAATAGACCACATACATCCCCTCACAATTAAATAACTCCCTTTCAATTTGTTTTGTAGATTAAGAAGTATGTCAGTCACACACCAGATTTTCTTATACAGAATCGTTGCACTGTGCACCTGTAAGGAAAACCAAAGAATGGCAAAGTTTCCCTCTCATTTTGCACACATATACATGTAAACATCAAATCACATTCCTTCCCACATTAATTCAAAAGCTAACACACATTTCTATTGGTTAAACATTTCAACCCTTTCCGAATTACATAAATTTGAACCCTACCCCTAATCTGCCTTCTGCCTGTTACCATGGAACACTTAACTGAGCACACAGGTCACAAGTTCAGCACACAATGTTTCTAATCAAAACAGCAAGTGTGCTTGACTTTTCAAAATATCAGGTTATCATATATAATGTTCCTTTCAATCAGTTTTCGCTAACAAATAAGAATCATGCGTATAAAAAACAGAAACATGCACCCTAGTTTTTAGTGTAGAATGTTGTCAAACAACCAATCATTTATTTTCTTTTTTCAAAACTGCATCTTATCCACCATTTTAGAAAAATCTTACTTTTCAAACTGCCATTTCATTTACAGAGACCATCTGAGTGCATCCAGACCTCCTTTCAAGATGCTTAGAGTGTGGATTGTGGGACACAGCTATATTTTCTGGAGCCAAAGGTATGCAGAAAACAAAGAGATTCACAAAGACCTAGGTTTGCCAAATGTAGACATTAAATAGATTGGACAGAGAGGGTTAAAGTGGCACCAATTCATGCCATTGGTAAAATCCTTTATGCATCTCCAACACCCTGACCTCATAATAGTGCACTGTGGTGGCAATGACCTAGGCACTTTGACTGGGGTAGGTCTGGAAATGCTTATCAAGGACACCTTTGCAGAATTGATTTCACTTTTTCCCAAAACTGCTTTTGTGTATTCTAACATATGCCAAAGGCAAAAAATGGAACTGGTCCAATCATTTTTGTCCACAGATTGAGAAAGCTAGGAAACATGTGAAGAAATCTGTTTCTGCTTTTCTCCGAGACTATAGAATGGGGTCCATTTACAATAACAATCTGCGTTTTCTATAGGAGAGATGGTGTACACTTTACTGATGAAGGAAACAGTCTCCCTCAACAACTTTAGACTCTGTATAGGTACTTACTTATAAGTACCAAAAACTCTCAATGAACACAATGGCTCTTTTTAGAGCCACTCAAGAACAAAACACATAAGCTTGATGTTTATCTACAAATTAAATTCATTTTTTTTTTGCTTGATGTCGCACACCCAACGCGTTAGGAATCGCGCACACTACGCGAGAGAAATCGTGCACCCAACGCGATAGGATGTGCGACTCCTAATTTTACTGTAAAAAAAAAAATAGCCTCTATCACTATTTTTTATTATCTCCGGGGACCCCATCCCCTGGGGCTTATAAGAAACGTTGGGGACCGTGGGGGAAACCCCAACGCCCCCACGGTCCCAGCCAGCTCCCCGCGTCCTTCGGGAGCCGGCATTGCTTTTCAACACGGGGATCTGCTGACATGCAGCTCCCCGTGTGGAAAAGCAATATGGTTTGGATTTTGAAAGAGAGAGCAGGTTTCCCTGCTCTCTCTTTCAAAATCCAAACGAAGTTTGCTATGGGAGGGCGGGAGACTCCCGCCCTCTCATAGCAAACAACAGTGTCCTGGGGGTGGGCACCCCAGGACACTGCAGGAGCCGGCCCTGGGGGGGTGGCAATCCCCAGGGCCCTCGAGGGCTCCAGGAGGGGGGCCGCGCAGCCCCCCTCCCTCAATAAATAAAGCCCCGGAGGTGGTGGTCCCTGGGGCTTGGTGGGGGCCGTTCAGCCCCTCCACCCATTTATTTTCTAGCCCCGGGGGTAGCGGTCCCCGGGGCTGGGGGCCCCCCTTGGCCCCCCAATAAATGTTACAGTGTTTGCCCCTGGGATTTGGCCCCCCGGGGGCTAATTATTAAGGAAGCGTGGAAATCCACGCTTCGTCTTTTTTTTTTTTACGGCTGTATCCGCGCACCCAGCGCGCATTTTGCCATTTAAAAAAAAGAAAAGGGGTCCTGGGAGTCCTTCTAGGACCCCCTAAGCAGGTCTAGAGGGTCAGAGTATTTCTACCCTGCCCCCTTTTATATGTTTTACACACTTATTCCCCTTACTTCTTCAGCCTCGCTTCTACTGAGGCACAAAATGGCTGCCAACAGCTCCTGGTTTCGAATGTTGACAACCACTTGACAGCAAATTAGCATTCAGCGCGTGATCGGGAGGGTGCACGCACGGTGCGCAGAGGGTGCGCTCAGGGTGTGCATAGGGTGCGCGGATCCTCCGAGGCCATAGATATAGATGTACTTTTAACTGTAATTTTCTCAGGAACTACTCAACAGATTAACACCATTTAAGCAAAAGGCACGAGTCTGAACTGAGGACTACCTCTTTGCCAAATTTGGTGTTATTCCGTTCAGCAGTTCGGGCTGTAACTGCGGCTAAAGGTCCTATGGGAAAATGCACGGGGAAAACACATTTTGGGACCCCCCTTTTTTCTCGTCCCCCGCTTGACGAATCACCCCGAGACTTTTAGGATAGGAGTGGACTGGAGCTGGCCAAAAGTTAGGAGAATTTCGCGAAGATTCGTCAACCAGCGCCAGACTTATTGGGAATAGAGTGTTGCGGATTTCCTATGGAAAATAGGTCCTAACTAAAACTACCTACTGGCGACCGCAAGTAGGTAATAATATTTGTAGGTGTTTGTCATATGTATTTAACATTACAACATTATAATTTTTTTATTTTTAATATTAAATATATTTGTATTTTAATTTTGAAGATATTTATATATATTTTTACATTTATTTTGTTTTTTAACTATTTTTGTTGTTAAAATTGTGTTTGTTTTTAATTTTTAACTGACTGGAGTGAGAATATTAAGTGGCCGATTCCGATCTGGGCCGGAAAGCACTCTGACCGAGTCGGATCTGGAGTGTTTTCTGACCGAACCGAACCCCTGCAGTCCGACCGAGCTCGCACTCGGCTCGCACAGGCTGTCCAGCGCATGCATCGTACTGGCTCGGTTGTAAATCGCATCCATTGCACGCCACGGTTAGCTTCCGACCGACACGTACAGAGCGGTTTGGACCCGGAAACGACTTGGTTGGTGAATTTCATGTAGCTCGCATCGTACTTGCTTGCCCGTACAGCTGTACAAGTCGGCCGGAAAACACGCGTACGGCTCATAGTTTTTCCGGCCGGATCACGTTCGGTGCCCTTCCGACCCGGATCGGAATCGGCCCCTAATTGTTACCCCTCCACAATCCAACACTTTCCCTACTGTTGCACTCACTGGAGTGGGAATAGTAATTTTTACCCTTCTGCTTTCCAACACTTTCCCTACTGTTGCACTGACTGGTGTGGGAATAGTAATATTTTCCCCTCCACTATCCAACACTTTCCCTACTGTTGCAGTGACTGGAGTGGGAAATTTAAGTGTGAAGCTTTTTAATAAGTTTAATGTTTTAATTTATAATATAATGGTTTTAAAAAATATATATATATTATGTTATTGGTGCATATATATATTTGTAAATTTTTATTTAATTTTAAAATTATAAAATGAATACAAATTAATAGTTTATTAATTGCTTTAAAGTAAATATATATTAATTGTTATGTATGTGTGTTTAACCTTTTTAATTAAGTTTATTTGTTTATGTTTTTTAATTTATATTAAATCTACCTAATTTTTTAATATTAATTGTATTTAACATATTTAATATTTATTATTTTAATATTTCTATATATACTCGATATTTTGTACAACTATATTTTTTTCATCAATATTTTTTTCCTCGATATTTTTGTATTTACGTGTTTAAGTATAGGGAATTAATATTTTTGTATTCTATATTTTTTCATTGACATTTTTTACTTCTATATTTTTTACATCGATATTCTGTCAGTGAACCTGCCTCACCACCCTAGAAACTCTGCACTCTTAGGTCTGCACAATAACTGCACTTTCCATGGTGCCAACACAGCTTTAATCATCTCTATGAACTGGAACATTTGTGTTCTTGTCCTGGTTTCAGGGGTAGTGTTGTAGTAAATTTACATTCGGAAATAGTGAACAGTCAAAAATAGTACATTTACTACAAAGTGTAAAGTACATTTGCATGTGTAGATCTATTCATGTGTTAATGTATATCTGTGACGTGGCCCCTCAGTGGTTGGCCTCTTTAAATGATGAGGAGTCCACTCTGAGGTGGACATTCAGGGCCTCATTTTTGAGTTTTTGCAATAGGGCAGTGCCGCAGGCTTTCCTGCTGCGCTGCCCTACGGCAAAAGAAAAGGGGAGGAATGTGCCATTATCTATCTGATACGGCACATTCCTATTTATTTCCTCTGCACTGGTGCTGCCGTGCGCCAACGCAGGCACCTTTGCACCTTTGTGCAAGGGTGTCTGCATTGCGGGGATGATTATTTTTGGGCAGACAGGGAAAGCTTCCTGCACAAAACAATCACAAGAGGCTTTTTCCTCTTTTTATGTGTGCTGAGAATGCAGCACAAATAGAAGAAGGAAAAACGAGGAGAAATGCAGATATTTCTCCTCGTTGTGCCTCCTTTACGCCTGGGGAGGTGTACGTTTTGAGCGTTCCCTCAGAGTTACAATTTCTCCTAAATCTGGGGCAATGTCAAAAAGCCACTGATGTTGCTTGGAACGCCCCCAGCAACACCCATTACACGCCACATTAACACAGAAAACTATGTTTAAGGGAACAATATTTACGAGGCAGCATTACGCAAAAACATTGGCTTAGTGTTGCCTGGTAAATATGGAGCCAGCTCCTGCGCCACCGGAGTGTCACAAAAAGTGACGCACCGGCGGTGCGAGGGGCTTAAAATAAGCCCCGCAGTACCTGGTTCCTCTGAATGAATATAAGCCCCTCAGTACCTAGCTCCTCTGAATGAATATAAGCCCCTCAGTACCTAGCTCCTCGGAATGAATATTAGCCCCTCAGTACCTAGCTCCTCCGAATGAATATAAGCCCCTGAGTACCTGGCTCCTCCGAATGAATATAAGCCCCTCAGTACCTGGCTCCTCCGAATGAATATAAGCCCCACATGAATGAATGTAAGCCCCTCAGTACCTGGCTCCTCCGAATGAATATAAGCCCCTCAGTACCTAGCTCCTCTGAATGAATATAAGCCCCTCAGTACCTGGCTCCTCTGAATGAATATAAGCCCCTCAGTACCTGGCTCCTCCAAATGAATATAAGCCCCTCAGTACCTAGCTCCTCGGAATGAATATAAGCCCCTCAGTACCTGGCTAATCCGAATGAATGTAAGCCCCTCAGTACCTGGCACCTCTGAATGAATATAATCCCCTCAGTACCTGGCTCCTCCGAATGAATGTAAGCCCCTCAGTACCTGGCTCTTCTGAATGAATATAAGCCCCTCAGTACCTGGCACCTCTGAATGAATATAAGCCTCTCAGTACCTGGCACCTCTGAATGAATATAAGCCCCTCAGTACCTGGCACCTCTGAATGAATATAATCCCCTCAGTACCTGGCTCCTCCGAATGAATGTAAGCCCCTCAGTACCTGGCTCTTCTGAATGAATATAAGCCCCTCAGTACCTGGCTCCTCCGAATGAATATAAGCCCCTCAGTACCTGGCTCCTCCGAATGAATGCAAGCCCCTCAGTACCTGGCTCCTCTGAATACATATAAGCTCCTCAGTACCTGGCTCCTCTGAATGAATATAAGCTCCTCAGTACCTGGCACCTCTGAATGAATGTAAGCCCCTCAGTACCTGGCTCCTCCGAATGAATATAAGCTCCTCAGTACCTGGCACCTCTGAATGAATATAATCCCCTCAGTACCTGGCTCCTCCGAATGAATATAAGCCCCTCAGTACCTGGCTAATCCGAATGAATATAAGCCCCTCAGTACCTGGCACCTCTGAATGAATATAAGCCCCTCAGTACCTGGCTCAACTGAATGAATATAAGCCCCTCAGTACCTGGCTCATCCGAATGAATATAAGCCCCTCAGTACCTGCCTCCTCTGAATGAATATAAGCCCCTCAGTACCTGGCACCTCTGAATGAATATAATCCCCTCAGTACCTGGCTCATCCGAATGAATGCAAGCCCCTCAGTACCTGGCTCCTCCGAATGAATATAAGCTCCTCAGTACCTGGCACCTCTGAATGAATATAATCCCCTCAGTACCTGGCTCCTCCGAATGAATATAAGCCCCACATGAATGAATGTAAGCCCCTCAGTACCTGGCTCCTCCGAATGAATATAATCCCCTCAGTACCTGGCTCCTCCGAATGAATATAAGCCCCTCAGTACCTGGCTCCTCTGAATGAATATAAGCCCCTCAGTACCTGGCTCATCCGAATGAATATAAGCTCCTCAGTACCTGGCTCCTCTGAATGAATATAAGCCCCTCAGTACCTGGCTCTTCTGAATGAATATAAGCCCCTCAGTACCTGGCTCAACTGAATGAATATAAGCCCCTCAGTACCTGGCTCCTCCGAATGAATATAAGCCCCTCAGTACCTGGCTCCTCTGAATGAATATAAGCCCCTCAGTACCTGGCTCTTCTGAATGACTATAAGCCCCTCAGTACCTGTCTCCTCTGAATGAATATAAGTCCTGCAGTACCTGGCTCTTCTGTATGAATATGCGCCCTCATTGCGACCCGTTGAATGCACTGTATTTACAATACGACGATCCATGTCGTAAGGTTTGACCAGATACGTCAGGAATCCTGACGCATCTCTTGGCCCATTAATGACTCATTGCTGGAGTGTGTCAGAAAACAGACTCAACTCCAGCAATGTGTCATTACACATGGGCGAGTCCCATGTGAAAGAGCCTGCGTCAGCCTTACGCCTGCTGTGAGGCAGATGTAAGGATTTGACGCAGTGAACTGTCACAGTGAAATATCATAGATTTTGCTGCGCCACTTCTACGAGCCTTTTTTACAGGAGCACGCCCACCTTGCATTCATTATACCTGACGCAGGTATAATGTAGTGCAGGGGTTCACAGAGTGACGCGTCTGCCTAGATGCGTCACTTTGTAAATATGGTGCTGTGTGGTGCATTGTTTACGCTGCCGCAGCGTCACAATAAGTGATGCAACGGCGGTGTGAGACCTCATAAATAAGGCCCCCAGTGCTTGGCCTTTCTAAGTTAATATGTCCCCGCACTCTGCATATTCAGGGTCTCTTTTATGAAGACGTCACGCAGCGCAGCATCTCACCTTGCTGGGCTGTGCTCCACTGCGTGACAGGAAACGGGCAGGAATGCGCTATATTTAAAGCAGTACAGTGCATTCCTGTCCTTTCCCAGCATTGCCGCTGTTTTGTCTGCCTAGTGCCCACGCAGGCACCCTTGCACCATGGTGCAAGGGTGCCTGCGTTGCAAGCAGGATTGTCTTGCTGCAGGAAGGGGCATCACACATAGAAAGAGGAAGAAACAAGGAGAAATAGAGATATTTCTCCTTGTTTTGCCTCCACTGGGAAGGCGTAAGATTTTGGGGCATTCTCAGTTTTACAAGTTCTTGTAACTATGGGAATGCGTCAAAATCCATTGGTGTTACATGGGAGTACCCATGTAACACCCATGGAGCACCTTCCCAGGGCAGAGTAACGCAACGCTGTGATATGTAACACCCATGGAGTACCTTCCCAAGGCAGAGTATCGCAACGCTGTGATATTCAACACCCATGGAGCACCTTCCCAGGGCAGAGTAACACAACACTGTGATATGCAACACCCATGGAGTACCTTCCCAGGGCAGAGTACGCCACGCTATGATATGTAACACCCATGGAGCACCATCCCAGGGCAGAGTAACGCAACGCTGTGATATGCAACACCCATGGAATACCTTCCCAGGGCAGAGTAACGCAACGCTGTGATATGTAACACCCATGGAGCACCTTCCCAGGGCAGAGTAACGCAACGCTGTGATATTCAACACCCATGGAGCACCTTCCCAGTGCAGAGTAACGCAACGCTGTGATATTCAACACCCATGGAGCACCTTCCCAGGACAGAGCAACGCAACGCTGTGATATTCAACACCCATGGAGCACCTTCCCAGGAGAGAGTAACGCAACGCTGTGATATTCAACACCCATGGAGCACCTTCCCAGGGCAGAGTAACGCAACGCTGTGATATGTAACACCCATGGAATACCTTCCCAGGGCAGAGTAACGCAACGCTGTGATATGCAACACCCATGGAATACCTTCCCAGGGCAGAGTAACGCAACGCTGTGATATGCAACACCCATGGAATACCTTCCCAGGGCAGAGTAACGCAACGCTGTGATATTCAACACCCATGGAGCACCTTCCCAGAGCAGAGTAACGCAACGCTGTGATATGTAACACCCATGGAATACCTTCCCAGGGCAGAGTAACGCAACGCTGTGATATGCAACACCCATGGAGCACCTTCCCAGGGCAGAGTAACGCAACACTGTGATATGCAACACCCATGGAACACCTTCCCAGGGCAGAGTAACGCAATGCTGTGATATTCAACACCCATGGAGCACCTTCCCAGGACAGAGTAATGCAACGCTGTGATATGCAACACCCATGTAACACCCATTCCCAGGGCAGAGTAACGCAACGCTGTGATATGCAACACCCATGGAGCACCTTCCCAGGGCAGAGTAACACAGCGCTGTGATATGCAACACCCATGGAGCACCTTCCCAGGGCAGAGTAACGCAACGCTGTGATATGCAACACCCATGGAGCACCTTCCCAGGGCAGAGTAACGCAACGCTGTGATAGGCAACACCCATGGAGCACCTTCCCAGGGCAGAGTAACGCAACGCTGTGATATGTAACACCCATGGAGCACCTTCCCAGGACAGAGCAACGCAACGCTGTGATATGCAACCCCCATGGAGCACCTTCCCAGGGCAGAGTAACGCAACGCTGTGATATGCAACACCCATGGAGCACCTTCCCAGGGCAGAGTAACGCAACGCTGTGATATGCAACACCCATGGAGCACCTTCCCAGGGCAGAGTAACACAGCGCTGTGATATGTAACACCCATGGAGCAGCTTCCCAGGGCAGAGTAACGCAACGCTGTGATATGCAACACCCATGGAGCACCTTCCCAGGGCAGAGTAACGTAACGCTGTGATATGCAACACCCATGGAGCACCTTCCCAGGGCAGAGTAACGCAACGCTGTGATATGCAACACCCATGGAGCACCTTCCCAGGGCAGAGTAACACAACGCTGTGATATGCAACACCCATGGAGCACCTTCCCAGGGCAGAGTATCGCAACGCTGTCATATTCAACACCCATGGAGCACCTTCCCAGGGCAGAGTAACGCAACGCTGTGATATGCAACCCCCATGGAGCACCTTACCAGTTCAGAGTAACGCAACGCTGTGATATGTAACACCCATGGAGCACCTTCCCAGGGCAAAGTAACGCAACGCTGTGATATGCAACACTCATGGAGCACCTTCCCAGGACCGAGGAACGCAACGCTGTGATATTCAACACCCATGGAGCACCTTCCCAGGGCAGAGTAACGCCACGCTGTGATATGCAACACCCATGGAGCACCTTCCCAGGGCAGAGTAACGCAATGCTGTGATATGCAACACCCATGGAGCACCTTCACAGCGCAGAGTAATGCAACGCTGTGATATGCAACACCCATGGAGCACCTTCACAGCGCAGAGTAACGCAACGCTGTGATATGCAACACCCATGGAGCACCTTCGCAGCGCAGAGTAACGCAACGCTGTGATATGCAACACCCATGGAGCACCTTCCCAGGGCAGAGTAACGCAACGCTGTGATTTGCAACACCCATGGAGCACCTTCCCAGGGCAGAGTAACACAACGCTGTGATATGCAACACCCATGGAACACCTTCCCAGGGCAGAGTAACGCAACGCTGTGATATTCAACACCCATGGAGCACCTTCCCAGGGCAGGGTAACGCAACGCTGTGATATGCAACACCCATGGAGCACCTTCCCAGGGCAGAGTAACGCAAAGCTGTGATATTCAACACCCATGGAGCACCTTCCCAGGACAGAGCAATGCAACGCTGTGATATGCAACCCCCATGGAGCACATTCCCAGGGCAGAGTAATGCAACGCTGTGATATGCAACACCCATGGAGTACCTTCCCAGGGCAGACACAGCGCTGTGATATGCAACACCCATGGAGCACCTTCCCAGCGCAGAGTAACGCAACGCTGTGATATGCAACACCCATGGAGCACCTTCCCAGGGCAGACACAGCGCTGTGATATGCAACACCCATGGAGCACCTTCCCAGGGCAGAGTAACGCAACGCTGTGATATGCAACACCCATGGAGCACCTTCCCAGGGCAGAGTAACGCAACGCTGTGATATGCAACACCCATGGAGCACCTTCCCAGGGCCGAGTAACGCAACTCTGTGATATGCAACATCCATGGAGCACCTTCCCAGGGCAGACACAGCGCTGTGATATGCAACACCCATGGAGCACCTTCCCAGCGCAGAGTAACGCAACGCTGTGATATGCAACACCCATGGAGCACCTTCCCAGGGCAGACACAGCGCTGTGATATGCAACACCCATGGAGCACCTTCCCAGGGCAGAGTAACGCAACGCTGTGATATGCAACACCCATGGAGCACCTTCCCAGGGCAGAGTAACGCAACGCTGTGATATGCAACACCCATGGAGCACCTTCCCAGGGCAGAGTAACACAGCGCTGTGATATGTAACACCCATGGAGCACCTTCCCAGGGCAGAGTAATGCAATGCTGTGATATGCAACACCCATGGAGCACCTTCCCAGGGCAGAGTAACGCAACGCTGTGATATGCAACACCAATGGAGCACCTTCCCAGGGCAGAGTAACACAGCGATGTGATATGCAACACCCATGGAGCACCTTCCCAGGGCAGAGTAACGCAACGCTGTGATATGCAACACCCTTGGAACACCTTCCCAGGGCAGAGTAATGCAACGCTGTGATATTCAACACCCATGGAGCACCTTCCCAGGACAGAGTAACGCAACGCTGTGATATGCAACCCCCATGGAGCACCTTCCCAGTTCAGAGTAACGCAACGCTGTGATATGTAACACCCATGGAGCACCTTCCCAGGGCAGAGTAACGCAACGCTGTGATATGCAACACCCATGGAGCACCTTCCCAGGGCAGAGGAACGCCACGCTGTGATATTCATCACCCATGGAGCACCTTCCCAGGGCAGAGTCACGCAACGCTGTGATATGCAACATCCATGGCGCACCTTCCCAGGACAGAGCAACGCAACGCTGTGATATGCAACACCCATGGAGCACCTTCCCAGGACAGAGTAACGCCACGCTGTGATATTCAACACCCATGGAGCACCTTCCCAGGACAGAGCAACGCAACACTGTGATATGCAACACCCATGGAGTACCTTCCCAGGACAGAGTAACGCAACGCTGTGATATGCAACCCCCATGGAGCACCTTCCCAGCGCGGAGTAACACAACGCTGTGACATGCAACACCCATGGAGCACCTTCCCAGGGCAGAGTAACGCAACGCTGTGATATTTGCTGCATTGCGGGACTCCAGAGTTATGAAGCCACTCAGTTCCTTTGCGTGGCTACAAAAATCTGGCTTAGAGGTTTGCGTCACAAATGTACCACATTGCGTGGTGCGAAAGTTGCGCAAGCCTCTCATAAATTTGCCCCTCAGGGTTTGGTTTCTCTCAGCTAATATGAGTCCTCCCTCTGCACATCCAGTGCTTGGCCTCTCTAGTTAACACGAGTATTCCTTCTGCACATCCAGTGCTTGGCCTCTCTAGTTAAAATGAGTCTGCTGTCTGCACATCCAGTGCTTGGCCTCTCTTGTTAATATGAGTATGCAACTCTGCACACTCAGTGAGGAGGGGTTTACTCGGTGGCAATATTGCTTTCCGTCGGATTCCACTGGAGCGTGTTGTGATCCTCTGCTGGGTAACCCTGCTCCATAGTTCTAAAAATACCCCTGCCCGCCCCCTCGTTCCTCCAGGCTGTATGCACAGCTGCTTGGTGAGCGGAACTCAAGATTCATGAGTATTTAATTAAGAGGTCAATCTCTTCACCTGCTGCAGGTCTTTGGGGGGGGCTCTGGGCATCCCAGTGCTGGGAGCTGGGGTACTGCTGGCGGGGGGGGCTCTGGGCATCCCAGTGCTGGGAGCTGGGGTACTATTGGGGAGGGGGGCTCTGGGCTTCCCAGTGCTGGGAACTGGGGTACTGCTGGCGGGGGGGGGGGGGGCTCTGGGCATCCCAGTACTGGGAGCTGGGTTACTGCTGGTGGGGGGGGGGGAGGGCGGAGGGGGTGTAGTGTAGTTCCTATATCCCTGATAGACTCTGCGCATTGGAATAATATACACTATGGTTTTTGCATAGGACTAAGGTCAGCATGCTCCTATCGAGCACATTAAACTTAATTAATTTGTGTGTGCCAGCTAACTCAGAGGTCACTAGAAACTTCTCGAATGAACACGAAGGGATTAGTTTCTGACAACCGCATAAATATGACAACTTTGTTTCCCTTTAGAATCGGAATGCGTCTCAGAAACGTTGGAAACAACAGATAACAGTTTCACTCAGTCAATCGTGCATGCTTAGTTTCTCCAGAGTTGCACAGAAATAGATAGACGGGCGTTTCAATAAAAGGGTTTATTGAACAGTCTTGTTTCTCGTGTAAGAGATTTGAGCTGTTACAATCATTAGACAGTAAGCAAGATAAAATACGCACAGCGTAAGCAGTAAGAATAAATAATACTGCAATAGTATTGTCTTTTAGCTATGACATATATTCATATATACATACATAAATAACACAGGCTAAAAAGTGAATACTCGTCTGATGTTTCTGAATTGTTCTAGTCCAGTGTACCTAACCTAAGTGTGGTACGAGGTAAGAAGTAGGTGCTGTCTATAGTATGGTATATACTAAGTTTATATGCCAAGAGTCCCTATAGGTTCTAGTCAGCCCCATACCTTTAGAATGAGAGAGGTGGGTATCTCTTTCCGGGTCTCAAACTCTAACACCTAGCGAAGGGAGTCAGAACACTGGAAGCTGGATTCTCTGCGAGCAGGGATGACAGCGTCTGGTCAGTGCGTCAGGCCGGGATATGATCTCTTCCGAACTTGCGGTGGCAACCCGTGCAGTAAAGTCATGTCGAGCCGTGGTTTGCCATGGTAAGGGAAGGTATATTTATACCTGGAAGGTTCTTAGGAATGCTAGCATTGACATAAAGTCGGGCAGAGGAAGACGTCATGGATGAACCCCTAAGGAATAGTAGTTCATGCATAATAGATGAGTTCTTGGAGAAATCAATAATCCTAGCTAGGGAAAGTCCTGATGGCTTAAGGGTCTGGTTTCTAAGAACTTGTTGTGATGTGGGATGGACGGATATAGGTGACCATGCCTGTATTTGGATAGCATGGCTAATGCCTAAATAAGGACTGGGTTTCTATGCCTAAATAAGGTCAATGCGAATTGTGCCTATATAAGGACTTGATTCAAGGAAACCTATATATGGGTATCTAAATCGAAACACAACACCCACTCCATTGACGAATGATCAATATTACTAAATGCTAAACATTCTGAAAACATAAAATTGAGTATCACATGTTCACTAAAAACATTTGTAAAAGCATACTAAAAAGAGTCCTTGTTAAAAGTTTGCTACACATGAAATGCAAAATTGCTGTACATATTAAATCAATGTTTCATTCTAAGCATACATTTACAGTGAATGAACAGTAATATATACACATATGTAATGAAATGGTCCAGTTTTACAGAAAGGAAAAAACAGTTCAGAGCCATTTCTCGTCATGATTACATAAATGTGGAAAAAGGTGACAATGTGTCCCTGGAAGTGTTTCAAAGAAGTCTGTTCTCTATGAATAGTTCTACTGTAAGCAGAGCTTTTGGCTAGAAAAGAAAAAGTCAATATTCACAAAAGTGTGATCTTAGGAAAGGTCCAAATTTTGTCTTTTGTTTTGAAATATGAAGGCCGAATTCATAGATTACATGGTACACTGTGAGCCAAATCTAAAGGTATTTGAAGATGCTGGGAAAACATGAAATCCTCTAATCCTGTAGACAAAAAGTTGTCTATTGTTGTCGGTGATAGGTCGATTACCTCGTTTAGAAGACTAACTGCACATAGATGTGATACATTGTCAGTAGCAGTGCTCGATGATACCTGTGTGCCTGTTGATCCATCTCGTACCGCAGCAGTAGCATGTTGCGTCTGTGAGATCTCAATGAATGCCATCATCAGGATCGGTAGCCTCTGGGGACAACACAGAGCATGGGCCGTTATCGGGTCCAGCAGAGTATCGATATCCGTTGGCACGACTGATGGGAGTGTTAGACAGATGTCTAGCACGCATTCTTCACCGCAAAGCAGGTAGAGTAGAACAGGTGAGATGCAATCTTGCCAGATTGGTGTGAACAACAGAAACCATGTGGTATTTAGTTCTCGTAGATGAGGTAAACCCAATAGTTGCACTATGCGCTCACAACACTTCCTTTCCAGGAGAGCATTCTCCAAGGTGCCTGGAGTGACGCTGGTGGATTGGCTTGCCTTAGCGTAGCAGAAGGAATAAAAACAGGATTCCTGCAACGAGTGCTAGAATTAGCGGCAGACCACCAAACACCGAGTGCATGAAGTTTGGAATGATTCCGAGGACTGCTTGAAAAGGTATTAACAGCCCGAACATACGGTCTTAAATACATGCACAATACCGCTCGTATCAAAAATGTTTAAGATACGTCTCAACATTTCTGTGAACTGTGTAGGGCAATTTGTCCTTAACAGAGCCTGTATCTCAGCCGAAGTCTTTGCGACTTGTAGATCATAGGTTTCTTTGGCCGAGGTCAAAGGCACGGTTTGTTGTAAAAGAATGGCTTTTATTCTGCGTAAAGTATCAATTCGTATAGAGGAGATGTTCAGTGAAGGCCATAAAGGTGACTCCCTGATTGTGTTAATTTGGGGGAACAAAACTTGCATACAGCAAGTGACCCTGGAGCCAACCGTTACCAGATATGGGATGCCTGGCAACATGCCGCAACAGCTCTGATCATTCAACATGAGGGAACTCCCATTTGAAAGTTGTCCAAACATTGGATTAATCAAAGCGGCTAGTGAACCTTACAGGTGGCAGGATAAATTTGCAGTGGAACCGCTACAGGCCCCGTGTAAACTAATATCCCAACATATGGGTGAACCGCTCAGTGCATTTTCACAGTGTGTACCGCTAATAAACACGCCCCCCACTCCAACATCTGTGTGTGTAAGGTAAATCCCAGGATGTCCTGATGTATTCTTTACCCAACCTTTCATATTTGCCTACTGGCATGTGTTTAAGGCAATACTGAAAATGGAAAGTTGTAACAGGCAGAGTTATTTTGCCATGTATGATCCTTTCAGTAGCTGTTTTTTCTGCTACCGTAAATGGCATTTTTTCCAGTTTTTCAATGCTCAGCACTGTATACTTTGCTCCCCTTTGAGAAGACGTGTTGATGAAACGCCAAGGCACATGGCCTGCATGCATGTTTTGTAGTGTCCAGCCTAATGACAGAATAGAACGTAATTGAGAATGGCCATGACGCAGCAGGACCAAATCTTGTTCTACAATGTCTATAGCAGAGGATACAATGTCGCCTAATGAATATATCCTGGATGACAGAGTCGTTAACCCATTGTCGACCACAGCGAGAGATTTCTTTAAATTAATACGATCAATTTCTCGTATTCTTTCTGCGGCGTCTGCTTGTGTCACCTTCCATATTTCATTATAAGCAGCATAGAGGCCAGCATATATGAAATGTTTTTGACTTGGTTTTCTTGGACCTAGCAAGAATTCCCTAAGGTCTGCGCCGTCTTTAAGTAAAGATAAGTGTTGTTTCACATCCTCTAGTGTAGATGTCTGTAGCCAGTCAAGGCATAATTTTCCAACACTGTATGTTGTTACTACCCCTGGATGCTGTCTTTGAACATAGCATGGATCTGGCCTATTGGTTGTTAAACCTTGTATCTTGTTCAGGAATCTTTTTTGACAGATGTTTGTGTCTGTGGGCCAGAACAACCATTTTTTTCCATTTGGAATCTGATCTGTTGTTTTGTAAAATGGTATGTACGTCGACCACCCCCTGTGTAGTGCTATTACTTGCAGGTTTCGGTATGGACGGTGTGCTCATGTCTTTGATATTGGCTAACCCAAGGTAAGACATTTGTTGGACAGTGTCATTCAAAAACATTATTTGCTGTGGGATGATGCAGACTCTAAACAAAGCTTCTATCCCCTGCACTTGCCTATCTTTTGTACCCCAGACAGATTTTGTGTCAATTGTGTCTTTCCAAAAGTCGAAGCCCTGTCTAGACAGTTGGGCAATAAAGGCTCAAGAATAGATCTGTTTAGTATATGTTAACATATTTTTCTTTCCTGTTTTGTTCACATTTGTAAAGTAAAACGTTTCTGGATTTGATGTATTGTACCCTGAAAAATATGAAAACTTCATTTCAAACGTCTTTAGGCTACCCCTTGGTGGTGTAGGCCAATGTTCCCATTGGTTATACATAAATACAATTCTAGGTGTTGCAGATTTATGGAAGAAATGCTAGCCATAGTGGTTGTAACAGAAAAGCTGTTCATAGTCTGTAGAACCCTCTGAGTATTCATGGTTAGAGAATGCAGCAGACCTTTCTAGATCAGACATCATGTTATTAACAATCTCAAAGTCCCAATCATCAGAATAGGTACTGGAGGTAATAAAGTCACTTAATGATATCTTGAATAAGTGTGGAATCTTCAAAAGTTCTGACGGACCGAATATATCTTAATCCGTTTTGTTCCAAACTATACTATCTTGTATAGGAACGGCTGTGATGTTCACTGCTGACAAGTCTCTTGCTTCACGATGGGATGATTTGTGTGGTTTCAAAAGTAAGTTCACATTTTTACTTCCTGTGTCCAAATGAATAGATCTTCAATTTATCTGCATGCTCAGAGTCATTACTAAAGCTAGCCAAAGCAGAAAGAAAGGTATTCCAGAAATAATCCATAGTTCAATCCATGGTGAAACCAGATAAGTCTTTTTTACGTGTTGAAAACATTCTTGAGTTTGTTCTTTGAAAGTTCTTTTCGCTGGCGTCATTTCAGGCTAGCTGGGATCTTCAGAAAACATATAAAAGTTAATGGAATAGCCAGAGGCAGTTCTGTCAATGGTTGGAATTGCATCAGGATTCGTTGAAATCGCTGGAACCAGTGGATCACTTGTTACTTCATTGTAGACAGGTGTACCAGGACGAACTGTTATTTGAGTTTCAAGAGGAATGAGTTCCATAGCATTGTTGCTTAGTCCTTAATTTCTTACTGTTGGATTCTCAATGGTGATGAGTCTTTCAGTTTGAACCTCTTGGATAGTAGCTACAGGAGTGCGTCTGCTACTTGGTCGAAGTCCACATGGCCTACTGCTTAGTATCGGCCACATAGTGTGGTTTGATGAGGTCGATGGACACAAATCATTTCTCCTTTTTACCATCAAGGGGCGGCAGAAGTACTGTCCTTGATAGGTGGATTGCTAGGACAGGTACCGGTTGTCTGTAAGAAGGCTCAAATTCCTTCTTTTCCGCGATCTTCTCTCTGACTAGATCCCCAAGCTTTGGGATCGAGACAGGCCTTGCTGGGATGGCTGGATTTTACCCAGTGGAGGCTTGTTTCAGGAACACGTTGCTTTGTTTCGATCTTAGTTCATTTAAGGCCTGTAAAACAGCCAAATGATCTTTGATATCAAATGGTTTATTTTCCGCCACTGTGCCTTTACATTCGAGATCAAGAACCCACATTCTTGTCCCAAATAGGAGCTCATATGGAGTGACCCCCCCTAGAGAACTTCTTGGCAAATTTTTTAATGAGCGTTGGAGCCCATAAAGATGTTTAACCCACCCATCACCCGAACCTAATACCCTAGCTGTTATAGACCGCTTTATGTCCCGGTTTTTCCTTTCCACAACTGAATTTCCCTCAGGATGGAATGGAGAGGAGTACTGCAATGCAACGCCCAAACTGGCCATGGCTTCTTTGTAAGCCCGAGAGCTAAACGCAGGGCCCTGGTCAGAGTGTAGCGTGCCTATTGCGTATGTGCCGATAAAGACTCGCAAATCTTTTATAACAGTTTGAGCGTCAGCCGAGCGCTGAGGCCTCATCCATAGGAACCTTGAGCACGAATCCACTGCGACCATGATATATTTATAGTTACCATCCCTTTGCAAGGGACCACAGTGATCCAGGTAAACACACGCTAATGGTTTATCTGAGATTAACAGGGGAGTCTGCGCAGGACGTTTTACTGTACAGACTTTCATCTTTTGGCATATTTCACATTCCAAAACATGGATTTTTGTTTGTTTGCTAATGCCAGGCAACCAATATCTCTATTTTAATACCGATACTGTGGCGGAAACACCTGCATGGGCAGAGGCTATTCCATCATGTGCTGCTAGGATTAGTCCTAATCTACATTCCATGTTTGGAATTAACCTATCCCCCACTCCAGGGATTCGAGCAAATGGAACGTTGTTCGCATCAATTATATACGAGTATTTGATTGGAAACTTTTTAGGTAACGCTGCACCACTGCCTATGCTTTAAGCATTGACAGCAAACAATATCTCACTGTCTCTTTTCGTTTTGAACGAGTGATCGCAGCTACGGAAGCCATTTGCACAGCCCCTTCACGACTTTGTCAGCCAATGAATTCCCTGCAACGTGAACGCCATCACGTTGATGACTCATGCGAGTGTTTCGTAGTCCATTTCGCAACTGAACTACCTGTTCCCAAAGCGTTTTATGCTTGATTGTGCTACTTATTACATCTTTGAAACCATTTCGAAGCCAATTCTGTAAATATTCATTGTATGATTGTACACAGTAAAAAGAATCGCACACTATAAGTGTGGGGAATTATCGATCCGTATTTTCAAGTGCCAATTCGAATGCTTGTAGTTCAGCTCGCTGAGCTGTACAATCTCCTAGAGATTGTGTTTTAGTGACCATCGGTCGGAATTTACCAATGCACATACGACCTTTAACGATCACGCAGGCTGCACTGTAAGCTTGCTTACTTTCCTTAGCAGGTTGTGCTGATCCGTCAGTATAAATTATGAATTCATACCGGTCAAGAGGCAGAATTTCAATAGGCTGAGGACATTCGTGTTCGTATTGCAGGAATGCTTGTGGTTTTAAATTAGGATCAAAAACATAGGGCCCGATTCACAGAACTAACTTAAGACAAAATCCTAAACTTACTACCATTTTGGTATTCACAGAAGGCACTTACTCATTTTGGTATTCACAGAAGGCACTTACTCATTTTGGTATTCACAGAAGGCACTTACTCATTTTGGTAATCACAAAAGTTAGGAGTCCTAACTTTAGGACACCTAAATGCCTTCTGTGAATCCCGAAAGTCTTAAAATTAGGATTTTTATCAGTTTAGTAGTAGTATAGTTAGGACACCTAACTTTAGGACTCCTAAATGCCTTCTGTGAATACCAAAAGTCTTAAAATTAGGATTTTTCTTAATTTAGTAGAAGTAAAGTTAGGACTCCTAACTTTAGGACTTCTAAATGCCTTCTGTGAATACCGAAAGCCTTAAAATTAGGATTTTTCTCAGTTTAGTAGTAGTAAAGTTAGGAGTCCTAACTTTAGGACTCCTAAACTGAGAAAAATCCTAATTTTAAGACTTTCGGTATTCACAGAAGGAATTTAGGAGTCCTAAAGTTAGGACTCCTAGCTTCTGTGAATACAGAAGTGAGTAAGTGTCTTCTGTGAATACCAAAATGAGTAAGTGCCTTCTGTGAATACGAAAATGGTAGTAAGTTTAGGATTTTGTCTTAAGTTAGTTCTGTGAATCGGGCCCATATTCATCATCTGTTGCAGCAAGAGAATTAACCCATTGTATCTATCTTGGATGTAAAGCTTTTGCATTCGGAATGCTCGCTTTTGTAACTGCCTCTAAGGTTGGTACCTGAGTCACGACAATAATGCGTTTCCCCTGAGCCAGAGCTCTTTCTTTTGCTACAGCGGTTTGAACTGCTCTCAGAAATTTTTCTGTCGAAGTGAAGCGCATTTCTGCTTGTGTATACAAATGTGATTTGTATGCAATTGGTACTTTTTCACCTTCATTATAAGTTAAGTATGTGATTCCGCATTGACCCGAAATTATTCGGATCACTAAATTGCGTGTATTTACGCATGTTTGTAAGTGATTTGTTGCTAACATGTCAGCTTGAAGTGAACGCAGGATTTCTCTGTGTTTCTGTGTCCAATCTTTGTTTTTGAAATCAGGTTTGATTAATTTGTAGAGAAGTTTAACCCTTTCTGCGTGATTTATAATGTAAGTTCTTCCAAAATGCAGGAAACCTAGAATCGACTGTAAGTTTTTCTGTGTTTTTGGAGGTTGGAGCAGCACACATTTTTCTAAAAAGTTTGCTGCCAGGCTTTTGCCTTCACTTGAAAGTTCATATCCTAGGAAAAGGACTTTGAGATGGGCAATTCTTGATTTCTTAAAGTTGAATTTATAGCCCTCAGAGGCGAAGCCCAGTATTATGGTGTTCACCCTGTTCAAGTGCCTATTCAGGTCATCGTCTGTCACATAGATATCATCGACATATGACAATACCCCATCATCATAAATTTGTAGTAGCTCTGTTACTCTTGCTGAGAATAGCCCCGGGCTATTCTTGAACCCTTGTGGGAGTCGACAGAAGTGACGCTGAGTCCCCATTATGGAGAAAGCTGTCAAGTAACTACTTTCAGGTGCTATGTTTTGACAAAGTAAACCATTTGAAATACCCAATGTGGATTTATATTTTTTTGTACAATGTTATTCATTAATGCTGTACTGTGTGCATTTTGCACAGCAAATGTCTTAGAACAAGTGTTCAGGTGTCTGTAATCCAAAACTAGACGATATGTGTTGTCTGGTTTGGAAACAGGAAACAAAGGATTGTTCATTGATGAGGTGCATGTCTCAATCACCCTTTGGTATTCAAGTTGATCTAAGATCTCCCTGACCTGTTTTTTTAGCTTCTTGCTTAATTGGGTACTGCCTTTGTGCAGTAGGTTGACATTTTAATTGGATTTTGTGGTGAGGTGAGTCCTCATCCCATCCTACATGATTTTTGTATAATGCAGGGGCCTGGGCTACTAAGTATATTTTAAATGTATAGAAACATGGTTGGAGAAGGCTGGCATAATGCTGTCTTCGCCATGTGGGCACTCCCTGACAAATTCTGGTGGCCAGTCTTTTTCTGCTAGAAGTATGTCATAACCCCTTGAAAGTTTTTCCCAAAAGAGTGCTTTTACTTTTCTTGGTATGTCTCCCTCCATCCGGAGTGTTATTTCATATAACCTTTGTGGAGAACTAACCCTGGTGTCTACAGTTTCAACTGTTATGTATTCATTTAAGTCCACTGTCTCCAGAAGTTCCTTCAGGTTCTAGCGAGCTATGGCTTCTGCTGCACTGTCCAGCATTGTCTGAGCCCACTCTTCGTTCTTGTGTTGTGTCCTCAGGATTTTCGGCATCTCTGATCTTCAGACCTGCTACCTTTTTCTTGGTGAATGGAGGTTTTGGTTTGTTTTTCTGAACGTGTTGATTGTCTCTGGACTTCACACGTTCTTCTTTGTGATCTGACCGTCCTCTTCTTTTGGATGTCTGTGAAGATGTCTGAAAGGTACAAGAGGAACGTGTATCAGTATCTTGATACCTGTCAGTTTTTTTCAAATTATCCCTATTCCTAAGGTTGTACCTCCTGTCTGAGTGCTCCTTTTGAGTAGACATACCTCGGGATTGAGAACGTTTCTCTTTTGAATGTTGTTTTTTGTTTACCCACTTCTTTTTAGAAGATGTAGGATTGGGTTTAATTGAGTCCTTTTCAGGACCCTCAGACAGTTGTGGCTTAATTGGTTTTCCACCTAAACTGTCTCTGCCTAATTCTTCATAGGATTTTTCTATTATTCTGGGTAGTTCATGTTGATGTTATGTTACATCAAATTCCCTTAATTTCTGGCGGATCGCCACTGATGCTGCCTCCCCTTTAGTATTAGATAATATTATTGTTGAGACCTGGTCGAAGTTTTTCAGTAATTTCATACCTAAGTTCAGAGCAGGCTCTGCCCCGTATTCATTTTGAATTTGTTTCAGGACATCAGGTATTACCGCAATAGATGGAGCACCACGTGCTTTAGTGTAGATGGCAGCAAAGACTGTGCCCCAAGTGGTGCAGTCTTCCAGATGTGGTGTGATCCCCGGTGTGATCCCCATTGGTAGACAGATTGTTAAGATTCTGTGTTTCTCATAAGAGCTGGTATTTGGAAATACTGCTTTGATTTGAGTACTTTTTTTAGCTATCCAGAGCGGAATTTGTTTACGTTTTGTGGGCATTTTACCCATGACTACGTGTAACGTCTGTGGAGTAATTTTTAGGTCGAGCCTGTAACAGCGCGCATGCGCTGTTCTGGCGAAGACTTCATGTAGGGGTTCTCAAAAATTAACCTAAGAATCGCACACACTTGTGCATGTGCTTTTTGTTTTGGCCCATGCTATTGGCCTTAACAAAGACAGCACACAATTGGCCAAAGGCGGGCGCATTGCTCCGCCAATGGCCTATTGGCGCCGGTTACCCGCACGGACGCCATGTGGTTTCAATTATCGTGCCCAGACACGGTCGGCATAATTCAAACCAGATGTCTCGCTGTGGCGCGCGCGCACCACTCGCGTGCTTGTTTTTACAGTAACAAGCCATTAGGCCTGGATACATTGTGCTACGGTAATACTGCCAAGTCAAACATAGCATCTTCCATGCCTTCTAATTAATGTCCGTTTGCCAATGCTTGTTGTATATGATAGTGACTGGTTTCAAAACTGTGTTTCACCTACATACTACTGGGCTGAAAACTGAAAAAAGGTGGTTGCTGATAAGCAAACTTATTGCCTAAAAAAGTGGTCCGAAATGACTTCTTTTAATTACTCTTGAGTGCTATGTTAGAGCAAGACGACAGCTTAGTTTCACTTTCGTTTCTTTTCTGGATCCGCCTGTTTGCAAAAAATGTTGAAGCAACGATCGGAGACGAGCAGTCACAGATTGGCATCACTAGTTTAGTAAGCATTATTAACAGCTCTGCGTTCCAAGCGCCCAGTGAGGGTGTTTTACAAAATTAGAACTTTTACAACACAGACTGTTTCGGAACACGGAAAGGCGATAGCTGCTGAGATTTAATGAGGTACGGTAGTTACTTTCTTTATCAGAGGAGCAGCTGGCATTTTTTTCTCAGACGTGCGGTGTGTGCTGGAGGCATAGGAAGACATTTACTCCGGGAACCACTAAAAATTGGGGTTCAGGGTTGTGGCGGAGGAATGGGGGTAGAGACAGGAAGCAGAGGCTGACCGTCGATTTGTGCATAAAAAAAAATCTGCCGCAAAGAAATTGGAAACAAGGACCCGTGACGGTAAATGTGTTCTATCTTAAGCGGCCCCAAAGAGACTATATTTAAAATATCTTACCAGCATCCTAATATTTCACATTGAGCTATGAACCAGCGCCCAGGAGCTGCGTCCAAACGGCACGTCATCAGTTTAGTTCATTATTGTTTTTTCCCAGACTAGTCTGTTGTTCTCCGTTTGTAAATAAGGGTTTATGGGTAGTAACAAACTCTTGCTAGTACAGACAAACCCAATCACTGCTACATTTTTAAATCCTTACTTTGTGTTGTTCATGCATTGGTGGCTAGGTCTAAGGCTCCATATGACTCCCAGCCATGATGATACTTGAACAAAAGAAGGGGTGATGGCCCTTTAAATCAAACCTTTGTTTTATACCCAGCTGCAATTGAAAATACGAAAGCCCCCTCGCTCCCGATTTGCGGCAGCAACACTCTTTTGACTCAGTGTTTATCCCATGGTGTTTGCCATGTTATTTTTGGTAGGTGGGTGCCCCCCGTGCTCCCCATCCTGCCCAGGGGCATTTCAGAACATCCAACTGCATCACTGTTCCATTGGGCACTGCAGTCCAGACGGCAAAATGCCCACCGGCATGTCTGCATCCCCTCACCCCCTGCGCGCTGCTGCTTCGAACAGAGAGCAGACAGCACGGGAGTCCTCTGAATTTTGTCCAGATGTTGGGAAATTGCACTAAGACACATTCTGCATATTTCGGACCGATCTCCGACGAGTCCTGCGAGGGTCTGAGTAAGACAGGGCGTGAAAGTGATGGCGCAGGAAGCTACCCCGCTTTACTGTACTCTCTACCCTGTGACGGAGATATAACATCCTTTGAAAGGGGTGGAATTCTTTGAAAGAGTATGGACTCTTCGTCTGCGATCGGGCAGAATATGAGGGCTTTGTTAGGGGCATTAGTAATTCTATTCAAAAGGAAGTCTTGGTTGAGACAAGTCTTGCGAGCGGTCAGGGCTGCTCTAGGATGCCATGCTGGACCTTAATTCCGGCCTGCTTTTCTAAGTAATGACAGTTTTGATTGATGGTTGCTCTATTTGCGAAAACCAACTGGGGGTTGTGGAGCCATGTTTTGTTTGTCTTGAGAAAAAATGAACTTGCAAGTGTGAAGTGGAGAGATTGCAGGTGGAGTTTGCTGAGAAATCACAAAGGCTGTCACGGGGGAGATTTACGAATACAGTGAAACAGGTGGGGCCACGGTCTAATGAGTCATTGGTTTTGTGTGGGAGGTGAGAGGGTTTAGCTGTTGGATTTAGGATATGCAAAGCTCTTTCTCATTGCCATACATTTGGCATCGTGTCCACTGTCCAGTAGGAACAGAGGTGTGCCTTAGAGTGGGCCTTCCAGGCACTGCCCTTTTACGCTACAAAGGCTGTATGTTACGATGCTATCTCACAATCATTGTTGAGCGTGAGAGTTTGGCAAGTATATGTTCTCAAGGGGGAGAACTATATTGGCTGACGTCGTACAGCCTCCTAAAGCATCGGAAATAGTCCAGAAAGGGGCCTTAGGTGGACGATTGTCGAGCACACTTTTAAGGCCTGAAAGAAAACAGATAAATACATTTTGCAATAGTTTGGAGCCTGATGGGCGAGGGCTGGTACATGGAATAGATATATTAATTAAACTTGTCTGCAGTAGTGATGGCTCGGGAATATCCTCCTGGTCTGTTGATAACTTTAACAAGCATTTGCAATGCAATAGGTCTCACATTTACAAAAGTTTGAGCTATTAACATTGCAAATGACATTGCGTTTTATTTTTATTTTCATTTTTAAAACCTAAATAAAAGGCATTGTCATTTCCAATGCCAGTAGCCTAAATTCGCCTAAATGCGAGACCTATTGCATTGCAAATGCTTGTTTGTGTATTCCCCTGGTGAGGGGTCTTATTTGGGATCGTTATTCGTGGTTGGACTGTTAAAGTCCGCATGACATATTGTATTAACTGTCTGTATATTTTCATCAACTCTTTGAGTTGAGTGAGTAATTTATCGTCTGACATTGCCTCAATGTCAGGATGAGGTGTGTAGCCGGCTAAAATCGGCCATGTTGCTCCTCGTCTACCTAGTGGACCGAGCCTGGTAATGTGATTGTAATGTGTTAGGGCGCCTTTAAACCAGAGCTGATGCTCCTGGTATGTGAGTGGAATTTCAACATTCTCGAATGGAATGTCTTCCTCAGGTGGTGCATATTCTTTGAAGAAGTGAAACAAGTGTGTTACTGGATTTGATTCTGGGAATGCTATCCATGGATAGAATACCTCTGTCTGGTGAGATTCATGTGCCTCTATCACAAAAACTGCTCTACCACCTCTTGGTGTCAGGCCATGTTTTATACGTTTTAGAGTGATGGCTCTCCTTAAATTTGGATGGATGTTTATAACACCCTCATCGGTTTCATTTAAACCTGTAGTATTAAAACCTGTTGCGACTTGGTCAGCTGCAGCGTCTGTATCAGACATTTTGTTCCATGAAAAATGTAGAACAAGTTTCAAGGAAACAAAAATAAGGAGCACAATATTCTGGAACACTGTATCCTCCAACGTTGAATAAACCAAACAGCTAATACATAGGATTTTCGTCCTACTCAGCTATGGCGGATATTATCCCTACCCACTCCAGACGTCTTATGGAGTATTATGAGTAGGAGTCTCTGAGAAAAGCACAACTGAGTTACTTTGGTATCTAGCTTTAATTCAGTGCCTTACCAAACGTTGGGCGCCATGTAGTGTAGTTCCTATTTCCCTTATAGGCTCTGTGCATTGGAATAATATACACTATAGTTTTTGCGTAGGACTAAGGTCAGCATGCTCCTATCGAGTACATTAAACTTAATAACTTTGGGGCATATCAACAACAACCGGCGATAATTATCGCTCAGCGCTCTTAGCGTGAGGATAATTATCGCCGGCTAGCGTGAATTTTTATCGCTGAGATAGCGTGCTATTAGCAACGCTTATCTCAATAGCGATAAAAATCTACAAGCTAACAGGCTAACGTGAGATTATCGCTGGAAACCCAGCGATAATCACATGTTACCTTGTTGATAGGGACAGGCAAACTTAGCCATGATATCCTCCTTCCATAGGATATCATGGCTAAGTCTGAAAATTAGCAGACGTAAAAAAGCAGCGTTAACCGCGGTTAGCGCTGCTTTTTTTGTCTCTAACAGGGTTAGCGACATTCTTGATAATAGGAGAAATGTCGCTTAGCGACATTTCTCCTAATATTTTACTCTGGAACGCCCCCTTTGCATCTCATTAGAGATGCAAGGGGAAGCGTAGAGTAAAAGGGTGCTAACATGCAAATTTGCGTGTTAGCACCCTGTTGTTGATAGGGTGCTAGTTTTATCTCTGCTTTTTTGGCTTATAAAGCCAAAAATCAGAGATAAAGCCCTTGTTGATATGCCCCTTTGTGTGTGCCAGCTAACTCAGAGGTCACTAGAAACTTCTCGAATGAACAAGAAGGGATTAGTTTTTGACAACCGCATAAACATGACAACTTTGTTTTCCTTAGAATCGGAATGCGTCGCAGAGTCGTGGAAACAATAGATAACAGTTTCACTCAGTCAATCGTGCATGCTTAGTTTCTTCAGATTTACACAGAAATAGATAGATGGGCGTTTCAATAAAAGGGTTTATTGAACAGTCTTGTTTCTCGTGCAAGAGATATGAGCGGTTAGAACCATTAGACAGTAAGCAAGATATAATACAAACAGCGTAAGCAGTAAGAAGAAATAATACTGCAATGGCATTGTCTTTTAGCTATGACATATATTCATATATACATACATAAATAACACAGGCTACAAAATGAATACTCGTTTGATGCTTCTAAATTGTTCTACCCCAGTGTACCTAACCTAAGTGTAGTACGAGATAAGAAGTAGGTGCTGTTGTCTATAGTATGGTATATACTAAGTTTAGTATGCCAAGAGTCCATCTAGGTTCTAGTCGGCTCCATACCTTGAGAATGAGAGAGGTGGGTATCTCTTTCCGGGTCTCAAACTCTAACACCCCGTGAAGGGAGTCAGAACACTGGAAGCTGGATTCTCTGCGAGCAGGGATGACAGCGTCTGGTCAGTGCGTCAGGCCGGGATTTGATCTCTTCCGAACTTGCCATGGCGAACTGTGCAGTCAAGTCGTGCTGAGTCGTGCCGTGGTTTGTCAGGGTAAAGGAAGGCTGTAAAGAATGGGACCCTGCAGGCCAGGCAGAGGCTGGTGCCGGAGTGCAGGTTTACACTGAGGTGCATTGGCAGAGCTGTGTGAGGGTCTCAGCAGTATGAGGTGCATTGGCAGAGCTGTGTGTGGATCTCAGCAGTATGAGGTGCATTGGCAGAGCTGCGTGTGGGTCACAGTAGTATGAGGTGCATTGACAGAGCTGTGTGTGGGTCACAGTAGTATGAGGTGTATTGGCAGAGCTGTGTGTGGTTCTCAGTAGTATGAGGTGAATTGACAGAGCTGCGTGTGGGTCTCAGCAGTATGAGGTGCATTGTCAGAGCTACGTGTGGATCTCAGTAGTATGAGGAGCATTGGCAGAGCTGTGTGTGGGTCTCAACAGTATGGGGTGCATTGGCAGAGCTGCGTGTGGGTCACAGTAGTATGAGGTGAATTGACAGAGCTGCATGTGGGTCTCAGCAGTATGAGGTGCATTGGCAGAGCTGCGTGTGGGTCACAGTAGTATGAGGTGCATTGACAGAGCTGTGTGTGGGTCACAGTAGTATGAGGTGTATTGGCAGAACTGTGTGTGGTTCTCAGTAGTATGAGGTGCATGTGCAGAGCTGTGTGTGGGTCTCTCCAGTGTGAGGTGCATTGACAGAGCTGTGTGTGGGTCTCAGTAGTATGAGGAGCATTGGCAGAGCTGCGTGTGGGTCTCAGTAGTATGAGAGGCATTGGCAGAGCTGTGTGTGGGTCTCAGTAGTATGAGAGGCATTGGCAGAGCTGTGTGTGGGTCTCAGTAGTGCAAAGGTCATTGGCAGAGCTGAGTGTGGGTCTCGGTTGTATGAGGGGCATTGGTAGAGTTGTGTGTGGGTCTTAGCAGTATGAGGTGTATTGGCAGAGTTGCGTGTGGGTCTTAGCAGTATGAGGTGCTTTGGCAGAGCTGAGTGTGGGTCTCGGTTGTATGAGGGGCATTGGCAGAGGTGTTTGTGGGTCACAGTAGTATGAGGTGAATTGACAGAGCTGCGTGTGGGTCTCAGCAGTATGAGGTGCATCGTCAGAGCTACGTGTGGATCTCAGTAGTATGAGGAGCATTGGCAGAGCTGCGTGTGGGTCACAGTAGTATGAGGTGTATTGGCAGAGCTGCGTGTGGGTCTCAGTAGTATGAGGTGCATTGACAGAGCTGCGTGTGGGTCTCCGTAGTATGAGGAGCATTGGCAGAGCTGCGTGTGGGTCACCGTAGTATGAGGTGTATTAGCAGGGCTGGGTGTGGGTCTCAGCAGTGCGAGGTGTATTGACACAGCTGCGTGTGGGTCTCAGCAGCATAAAGTGCATTGGCAGAGCTGTGTGAGGGTGTCAGCAGTTTGAGGTGCATTGGCAGAGCTGTTTGTGGGTGTCAGCAGTATGAGGTGCATTGGCAGAGCCTGGTGTAGATCATAGTATAGTGAGGTGCATTGGCAGAGCTGTGTGTGGGTGTCACTAGTATGAGGTGCATTGGCAGAGCTGGGTGTGGATCATAGTAGAGTGAGGTGCATTGGCAGAGCTGTGTGAGGGTCTCAGCAGTGTGAAGTGCATTGACAGATGTGCGTATGGGTCTCAGTAGTATGAGGGGCATTGACCAGTATGAGGGGCATTGACAGAGCTGTGTGTGGGTCACAGTAGTATGAGGAGTATTGGCAGAGCTGTGTGTGGTACCCAGTAGCATGAGGTACATTGGCAGAGCTGTGTGTGGGTCTCAGCACTGTGAAATGCATTGGCAGAGCTGCGTGTTGGTCTTAGAAGCTTGAGGTGCATTGACAGAGCTGCATGTGGGTCTCACTAGTATGAGGCGCATTGACAGAGCTGCGTGTGGGTCACAGTAGTATGAGGGGCATTGACAGAGCTGTTTGTGGGGCACAGCAGTATGAGGTGTATTAGCAGAGCTGTGTGTGGGTCTCAGCAGCGTGAAGTGCATTAGCAGAGCTGCGTGTTGGTCTCAGCAGTGTGAGGTGCATTGACAGAGCTGAGTGTGGGTCTCAGTAGCGTGAGGTGCATTGACTTATCAGATTGTAGGTCTCAGCAGTGTGAGGGTCATTGGCAGAGCTGTGTGAGGGTCATTGGCAGAGCTGTGTGTGGGTCACAGCAGTATGAGGTGCATTGGCAGAGCTGTGTGTCGGACTCAGTAGTATGAGGGGTATTGACAGAGCTGCGTGTGGGTCACAGCAGTATGAAGTTTATTGGCAGAGCTGCGTGTTGGTCTCAGCAGTGCAAGGTGCATTGGCAGAGCTGCATGTGGGTCTCAGCAGTGCGAGTTGCATTGGCAGAGCTGCGTGTAGGTCTCAGTGGTATGAGGTGCATTGACAGAGCTGTGTGTGGGTCTCTGCAGTATGAGGTGCATTGGCAGAGCTGTGTGTGGGTCTCAGCAGTATGAAGTGCATTGGCAGAGCTGTGTGTGGGTCTCAGCAGAATGAGGTGCACTGGCAGAGCTGCCTGTGGGCCTTAGTCTTAGTCCCCCCCAGGGGTGTATAAGCTTCCCTTGAGGTGCATTGGTAGAGCTGTGTGTGTGGGTGTCAGCAGTATGAGGTGCATTGGCAGAGCTGTGTGTGGGTCTCAGCAGTATGAGGTGCATTGGCAGAGCTGTGTGTGGTTCTCAGCAGTATGAGGTGCATTGGCAGAGCTGTTTGTGGTTCTCAGCAGTATGAGGTGCTTTGGTACAGCTGTGTGTGGGTCTTAGCATTATGAGGTGCATTGGCATAGCTGCGTGGGGTCTCAGCAGTATGAGGTGCTTTGGTGGAGCTGCATTTGGGTCTCAGCAGTGTGATGTTCATTGGTAGAGCTGTGTGTTGGTCTCTGTAGTATGCGGTGCATTGACAGGGCTCCGTGTGGGTCTCAACAGTATGATGTGCATTGGCAGAGCTGCGTGTGGGTCTCAGCAGCGTGAAGTGCAGTGGCAGAGCTGCATGTTGGTCTAAGCAGTGTGAGATGCATTGACAGAGCTGAGTG
This sequence comes from Triturus cristatus, assembly GCF_964204655.1. NCBI lineage: Eukaryota > Metazoa > Chordata > Amphibia > Caudata > Salamandridae > Triturus > Triturus cristatus. The sequence continues at coordinate 1,881,194,550 of NC_140590.1, forward strand.
TGGGTCTCAGTAGCGTAAGGTGCATTGACAGATCAGCGTGTAGGTCTCAGTAGTGTGAGGGTCATTGGCAGAGCTGTGTGAGGGTCATTGGCAGAGCTGTGTGTGGGTCACAGCAGTATGAGGTGCATTGGCAGAGCTGTGTGTGGGTCTCAGTAGTATGAGGGGCATTGACAGAGCTGCGTGTGGGTCACAGCAGTATGAAGTGTATTGACAGGGCTGTGTGTTGGTCTCAGCAGTGCAAGGTGCATTGGCAGAGCTGCATGTGGGTCTCAGCAGTGCGAGTTGCATTGGCAGACCTGCGTGTAGGTCTCAGTAGTATGAGGTGCATTGACAGAGCTGCGTGTGGGTCTCTGCAGTATGAGGTGCATTGGCAGAGCTGTGTGTGGGTCTCAGCAGTATGAAGTGCATTGGCAGAGCTGTGTGTGGGTCTCAACAGTATGGGGTGCATTGGCAGAGCTGCGTGTGGGACTCAGTAGTGTGAGGTGCATTGGCAGAGCTGCGTGTGGGTATCAGTAGTATGAGGGGCATTGTCAGAGCTGCGTGTGGGTCACAGTAGTATGAGGTGCATTGACAGAGCTGTGTGTGGGTCACAGTAGTATGAGGTGTATTGGCAGAGCTGTGTGTGGTTCTCAGTAGTATGAGGTGCATTGACAGAGCTGCGTGTGGGTCTCTGCAGTATGAGGTGCATTGGCAGAGCTGTGTGTGGGTCTCAGCAGTATGAAGTGCATTGGCAGAGCTGTGTGTGGGTCTCAACAGTATGGGGTGCATTGGCAGAGCTGCGTGTGGGACTCAGTAGTGTGAGGTGCATTGGCAGAGCTGCGTGTGGGTATCAGTAGTATGAGGGGCATTGGCAGAGCTGCGTGTGGGTCACAGTAGTATGAGGTGCATTGACAGAGCTGTGTGTGGGTCACAGTAGTATGAGGTGTATTGGCAGAGCTGTGTGTGGTTCTCAGTAGTATGAGGTGCATTGACAGAGCTGTTTGTGGGTCACAGTAGTATGAGGTGCATTGACAGAGCTGTGTGTGGGTCACAGTAGTATGAGGTGTATTGGCAGAGCTGTGTGTGGTTCTCAGTAGTATGAGGTGCATTGACAGAGCTGTGTGTGGGTCTCAGTAGTATGAGGAGCATTGGCAGAGCTGTGTGAGGGTGTCAGCAGTTTGAGGTGCATTGGTAGAGCTGGGGGTGGATCATAGTATAGTGAGGTGCATTGGCAGAGCTGTGTGTGGGTGTGAGTAGGATGAGGTGCATTGGCAGAGCTGGGTGTGGATCATAGAGTGATGTGCATTGGCAGAGCTGTGTAAGGGTCTCAGAGGTGTGAGGTGCATTGACAGAGCTGTGTGTGGGTCACAGCAGTATGAGGTGCATTGGCAGAGCTGTGTGTCGGACTCAGTAGTATGAGGGGTATTGACAGAGCTGCGTGTGGGTCACAGCAGTATGAAGTGTATTGGCAGAGCTGCGTGTTGGTCTCAGCAGTGCAAGGTGCATTGGCAGAGCTGCATGTGGGTCTCAGCAGTGCGAGTTGCATTGGCAGAGCTGCGTGTGGGTCTCTGCAGTATGAGGTGCATTGGCAGAGCTGTGTGTGGGTCTCAGCAGTATGAAGTGCATTGGCAGAGCTGTGTGTGGGTCTCAGCAGAATGAGGTGCACTGGCAGAGATGCCTGTGGGCCTTAGTCTTAGTCCCCCCCAGGGGTGTATAAGCTTCCCTTGAGGTGCATTGGTAGAGCTGTGTGTGTGGGTGTCAGCAGTATGAGGTGCATTGGCAGAGCTGTGTGTGGGTCTCAGCAGTATGAGGTGCATTGGCAGAGCTGTGTGTGGTTCTCAGCAGTATGAGGTGCATTGGCAGAGCTGTTTGTGGTTCTCAGCAGTATGAGGTGCTTTGGTACAGCTGTGTGTGGGTCTTAGCATTATGAGGTGCATTGGCATAGCTGCGTGGGGTCTCAGCAGTATGAGGTGCTTTGGTGGAGCTGCATTTGGGTCTCAGCAGTGTGATGTTCATTGGTAGAGCTGTGTTGGTCTCTGTAGTATGCGGTGCATTGACAGGGCTCCGTGTGGGTCTCAACAGTATGATGTGCATTGGCAGAGCTGCGTGTGGGTCTCAGCAGCGTGAAGTGCAGTGGCAGAGCTGCATGTTGGTCTCAGCAGTGTGAGATGCATTGACAGAGCTGAGTGTGGGTCTCAGTAGCGTAAGGTGCATTGACAGATCAGCGTGTAGGTCTCAGTAGTGTGAGGGTCATTGGCAGGGCTGTGTGAGGGTCATTGGCAGAGCTGTGTGTGGGTCACAGCAGTATGAGGTGCATTGGCAGAGCTGTGTGTGGGACTCAGTAGTATGAGGGGCATTGACAGAGCTGCGTGTGGGTCACAGCAGTATGAAGTGTATTGACAGGGCTGTGTGTTGGTCTCAGCAGTGCAAGGTGCATTGGCAGAGCTGCATGTGGGTCTCAGTAGTGCGAGTTGCATTGGCAGACCTGCGTGTAGGTCTCAGTAGTATGAGGTGCATTGACAGAGCTGCGTGTGGGTCTCTGCAGTATGAGGTGCATTGGCAGAGCTGTGTGTGGGTCTCAGCAGTATGAAGTGCATTGGCAGAGCTGTGTGTGGGTCTCAACAGTATGGGGTGCATTGGCAGAGCTGCGTGTGGGACTCAGTAGTGTGAGGTGCATTGGCAGAGCTGCGTGTGGGTATCAGTAGTATGAGGGGCATTGTCAGAGCTGCGTGTGGGTCACAGTAGTATGAGGTGCATTGACAGAGCTGTGTGTGGGTCACAGTAGTATGAGGTGTATTGGCAGAGCTGTGTGTGGTTCTCAGTAGTATGAGGTGCATTGACAGAGCTGCGTGTGGGTCTCTGCAGTATGAGGTGCATTGGCAGAGCTGTGTGTGGGTCTCAGCAGTATGAAGTGCATTGGCAGAGCTGTGTGTGGGTCTCAACAGTATGGGGTGCATTGGCAGAGCTGCGTGTGGGACTCAGTAGTGTGAGGTGCATTGGCAGAGCTGCGTGTGGGTATCAGTAGTATGAGGGGCATTGGCAGAGCTGCGTGTGGGTCACAGTAGTATGAGGTGCATTGACAGAGCTGTGTGTGGGTCACAGTAGTATGAGGTGTATTGGCAGAGCTGTGTGTGGTTCTCAGTAGTATGAGGTGCATTGACAGAGCTGTGTGTGGGTCACAGTAGTATGAGGTGCATTGACAGAGCTGTGTGTGGGTCACAGTAGTATGAGGTGTATTGGCAGAGCTGTGTGTGGTTCTCAGTAGTATGAGGTGCATTGACAGAGCTGCGTGTGGGTCTCAGTAGTATGAGGAGCATTGGCAGAGCTGTGTGAGGGTGTCAGCAGTTTGAGGTGCATTGGTAGAGCTGGGGATGGATCATAGTATAGTGAGGTGCATTGGCAGAGCTGTGTGTGGGTGTGAGTAGGATGAGGTGCATTGGCAGAGCTGGGTGTGGATCATAGAGTGATGTGCATTGGCAGAGCTGTGTAAGGGTCTCAGAGGTGTGAGGTGCATTGACAGAGCTGTGTGTGGGTCTCAGCTGTATGAGGTGCATTGGCAAAGCTGTGTGTGGGTCTCAGCAGTGTGAAGAATAAGTTACTTACCTTTGGTAACGCTTTTTCTGGTGGATACAGTATCTGCCTGTGGATTCCTCACCTTGTGAATATCCCCTGCGCCAGCAACATTCGGAAACTTTTGTAGCAGTCCACGCCGATGACGGCTCTGCTCGCGACTCCGCTGACGTCACCGGCTCCATAAAAAGACCTCGTCGGCGTGATGACGTCAGTCCCGCCCTTTTTTTCCATGCCTTTGAGGCACACGGATGGACTGACAGCAATATATACACAGTATACACAGTACATAATATACAAGGAACACACACAGTGTGGAGAATAAATAGAAATGCAAAAGAAATAACACACTACCTTTGACAATAACAAATACATTTTGAAACACCATCATATACTGAAGGAATACAAGGGTGGACACCGGGGAGGCGGGTGGGTCAGTGAGGAATCCACAGGCAGATACTGTATCCACCAGAAAAAGCGTTACCGAAGGTAAGTAACTTGCTCTTCTGATGGATACATCTGCCACTGGATTCCTCACCTTGTGAATAGATTCCACAGCAGTCCCCACTCCCGGAGGAGGGTGTCCATCCCCCTATACCAGAAAGTCCTGAAGGACGGAACGAGCAAAGTGTCCGTCCCTCCTCACCTCAGAGACTAAACAATAATGTTTTGCAAAAGTGTGGAGGGAGGCCCAAGTTGCCGCCCTACAAATGTCCTCCACAGGAACACCCCTAGACAAAGCAGAAGTGGAAGACTTAGCTCTAGTGGAATGGGCCCTTAAACCCTCTGGAGGTTCCTTACCAGCCAAAGAGTAGCATATCTTGATGCACAAGACAATCCATCTGGAAAGGGTGCGCTTGTGCACCGCTCTGCCTTTCCTGCAGCCAACAAAGCCCACGAAGAGCTGGTCATCAACCCTGAAGTCTTTAGTCCTGTCCAGGTAAAAGCTCACCGCCCTCTTAGGGTCCAAGCGGTGAAGTTTCTCCTCCTCCTTGGAAGGGTGAGGGGGAGGATAGAAGGTAGGAAGGGTAATGGACTGCCCCAGGTGGAAGGGAGTTACCACTTTAGGCAGAAATGCAGCCCTGGTCCTGAGTACCATTCTTTCAGCATGAATGGTCAAGAACGGGGGTTTTGAACTTAGAGCTTGAAGCTCACTCACCCTCCTTGCCGAGGTGATTGCAATGAGAAAAACTGTCTTAAAAGACAACAGCCTCAAAGGACACTTGTGTAAGGGCTCGAAGGGAGAACCCATAAGATAAGTCAAGACAAGGTTTAAGTCCCATTGAGGCACAATAAAGGGAGTAGGAGGAAACCTGTTTGTAAGGCCCTTTAGAAATCGTAGAACAATAGGTGATTTGAACAATGACGGCTGATCTGGCAAGAAAAGGAAAGCCGACAAAGCTGATAAATATCCCTTCACAGTAGCCACAGCAAATCCTTGCTGAGCAAAAGAAAGGGCAAACTGCAGAATGTCAGATAAACGAGCCCTCAAATGATCAACTGACTTCTCTCCACCCCAGATTACAAATTTAGACCACCTATAGGAATAGATAGATTTGGTGGAATGACGTCTGGCAGACAGGATTACATTTACCACATCAAGCGGGAGAGAAAAATAATTCAGGTTGCCCCGTTCAGTCTCCAGGCATGAAGGTGTAAGCTCTGGAGGTGGGGGTGTAGAACCTGCCCCTCCGATTGCGAGAGGAGGTCTGCCCTCAGAGGGAGACGGAGCGGAGGGCACGAGGAGAGGTGGAGAAGATCTGTGTACCACACCCTTCTTGGCCAATCCGGGGCGATCAATATAACTTGGGCCTGGTCTTGGCGAATCTTCCTCAGAACCCGAGGAATCAAAGGTATGGGAGGAAACGCGTAAAGGAGTCGTGAGCCCCAACTCAACTGAAACGCATCCCCCAATGCCCCCTGCATCGGATACTGGAGACTGCAGAATGACGGGCAGTGCGCGTTCTCGCGGGTGGTGAATAGATCTATCCATGGAGTCCCCCACGTCTGAAAAACGTGACAAACCACCTCCGGATGGAGCCTCCACTCGTGGTCGGCGGAGAACTGTCGACTGAGACTGTCCGCACGTACGTTCAGCACCCCGGCCAGATGATTTGCCATCAGACAAATCTGATGGTCCTGAGCCCAAGACCATAGACGCAGAGCCTCTCTGCAGAGACAAAGAGACCCCACTCCTCCCTGCTTGTTGACATACCACATCGCGCTAGTGTTGTCCGTCAGGACTTGAACAGACTGACTGCAAAGGGAAGGGAGGAAGGCCTTGAGTGCCAAACGAATCGCCCGCAATTCCAGAAGGTTGATGTGAAGCAACCTTTCCTCTGGAGACCAAAGTCCTTTCATCTCCAGATCCCCCAGATGCGCACCCCACCCTAAAGTGGATGCATCCGTTTTCATTGTGGCCACCGATGGAGGTAGATGGAAGGGCTTTCCTTGGGACAGATTGCCCTCCACGCTCCACCAAGACAGATCCGCTGCAGCTTCTCCGGAGATCCTCACAGACTCCCTGAGATCTCCCTTGTGCTTATACCACTGCCTGCGGAGGCATTACTGGAGCGCCCTCATGTGCCAGCGTGCATGGTTGACCAACAGAATGCAGGAAGCAAACAGACCGAGCAGATGAAGGACCTTCAGGACTGGAACGACCGCTCCATTGCAAAATAAAGGAATCATTTCCTGTATGTCGAGAATCCTTTGAGGAGGAGGGAATGCTCGACACACAGTAGTGTCCAGTACCGCACCTATGAACAGGGTGCGCTGAGAGGGCACCAGGTGAGATTTGGGCACGTTTATCGAGAAGCCCAATTTTAACAACAGTTGAGTTGTATCCTGCAGAAGCACCTTCTCTGGCGACTCCGCTTTGATCAGCCAGTCGTCCAGATAGGGGAAAACGGAAATCCCCGACCTTCTGAGATGGGCTGCCACCACTGCCATCACCTTCGTGAAGACTCGGGGTGCAGTAGTAAGACCAAACGGAAGGACCGCAAACTGATAATGTTGCGATCCTACCGTAAACCGGAGATACTTCCTGTGCGACTTCAGGATGAGGAGGTGGAAATACGCATCCTGCAAGTCGATCAACACCATCCTGTCCTCCTGATTCAGCGCTTGAAGAACCTGCACAAGGGTGAGCAACTTGAACTTCTCTTGCTTCAGATAAAGATTCAAGATCCTGAGGTCCAATATCGGACGCAATCTGCCGTCCTTTTTCGGAATCAGGAAATACCGGGAGTAGCATCCCTGGCACCTCTCCTGCTCCGGAACCACCTCTATCGCACCTTTCTGTAGTAACTTCAGGACTTCCTCCTGTAGGAGAAGACGGTGGTTCTCTGAGCAAGCCCCTTGACAAGGAGGGTCATTTAGAGGGAATTCCCGAAAGGGAAGGGCGTACCCATTTTCTACAAGATCTAGAACCCAAAGATCTGTAGTAACAGATTCCCAATCTTGTAGAAAATGGGTAAGCCGGCCCCCCACAGGACCAGCATGATCCAGAATGGCGGATCTAGGGCTGCTTTGTGGTGGTGGGAGGGGCTGAGGAAGAGGAGGAGGAGGAGGAGGAGAGCTGACGGCCACATGTGCTACCCCTGATTCTGCCTCTGTATCCCTTATACAGAGAGCTCTGCTGTTGTTGCTGCTGTTGCTGCTGGGTCTGCCTGTAGGAACGAAAGGTTGCCCTTCCGAAGCCCCTATATCTTTTAAACGACCCTCTAGACTGGTATTGAAGGCCCAAAGACTTAGCCGTAGCCTTGCTTTCTTTAAAACGTTCAAGAGCAGCATCAGCCTTTTTACCAAAAAGTCCATCGCCATCAAACGGCAAGTCCAGCAACGTTGACTGCACATCAGGGGAGAACTCTGAAGACTTGAGCCACGCAGCCCTCCTAGTGGCAACAGAAGACCCCATGACTCTTGCCACCGAATCCGCCGTGTCCAGACCACTCTGTATCACCTGGCGTGCTGCAGCCTGGGCATCCGTCAAAACCTCATTAAAGCCAACTCTATCCTCCTCAGATAGCTTTGGAGCCAGTTTCTTTGCAGAATCCATGAGCGCATGAATATAGCGTGCCAAAAGGCAAGTGGCATTTGTAGATTTAAGTGCCATACTGGCCGATGAAAAGACCTTCTTGGCCGACTGATCTAGTTTTTTAGCCTCCCTGTCACTCGGGACCTGAGGAAACGCACCCTTAGATTTCTCTGAACAAGCAGCCTGAATCGCCAGGCTCTCAGGCGAGGGATGTGATGTTAAAAACTCTGGGTCCCCTGGAGCTGCCCTATACCTCCTGGCAACTGTCTTGGAAACTGCGGGAGCAGAAAAAGGCTTACGCCACATCTCCATCACAGGATCTATAATGGCCTCATTAAAAGGCAACAATGGCTCTGAAACCGTAGTAGGAGAATGCAGTACCTCTGTTAGAATGTTAGATTTAAATTCAGTTGTAGGCAACTGCAGATCCAACAGCTCAGCTGCCTTCCTTATGACTGCATGATATGGAGCCACATCCTTTGACGGTTCATCCGAAGGTGGAGTAATTTCCCACTCAGGAGATAAATCCAAGCCAATGGCCTCCTTAAGTTCTTCAAAAACTTCATCCGACTCTACAAGCTCTCCTTCTTCCGCCTCTTCCAAAAGGTACCTTTGTTCATCAAGCACCCTTTGAGCCTCTCTCCTAGACCGGATTCGAACAACCGGCGTCGGCGGCGCCGTGATCGAATCCGACGGCGCCGGTGCCGGCGTCAATCAATCAATCAATCAATCACAGTTATAAAGCGCGCTACTCACCCATCAAGGGTCTCAAGGCGCTGGGAGGGGGGGGGGGGTCAGTGCTCGAAGAGCCAGGTCTTGAGCTGCCTTCTGAAGGAGAGGTGGTCAGGTATGGCCCGAAGGTGGCTGGGCAGAGAGTTCCAGGTCTTCGCTGCTAGAAAAGAGAAGGATCTTCCTCCTGTGGTGGCTTTGCGGATGTGGGGTACGGCTGCCAGGGCCTGTCCGGTGGAGCGCAGAGTGCGTGGGGGAGTGTAGAAGGAGACGCGGTTGTTGATGAGTTTGGGTCCGAGGTTGTGAAGGGCTTTGTGTGCGTGGGTGAGTAGTCGGAAGGTGATCCGCTTGTTGACGGGTAGCCAATGGAGTTTTTTCAGGTGTCCGGAGATGTGGTGGTGGCGAGGGATGTCCAGGATGAGTCTTGCGGCAGCGTTCTGGATCCGTTGGAGTTTCCTCTGCAGCTTGGTGGTGATGCCGGCGTACAGGGTGTTCCCGTAGTCCAAGCGGCTGGTGACGAGGGCGTGGGTGACGGTCTTCCTGGTGTCGGTGGGGATCCAGCGGAAGATCTTGCGGAGCATGCGGAGGGTGTTGAAACATGCCGAGGTCACCGAGTTCACCTGTCTGGTCATGGTGAGGGAAGAGTCCAGGATGAAGCCGAGGTTGCGCGCGTGGTCGGTGGGTTGGGGAGTGCTGCCTAGGGCGGGGGGCCACCAGGAGTCATCCCATGCGGTGGGAGTGGGGCAGAGGATGAGGACCTCCGTTTTGTCTGTGTTCAGTTTCAGACGGCTGTCTGTCATCCAGTTCGCCACTTCCTTCATTCCTTCATGTAGTCTAGTCCTAGCTGATGTGGGGTTGTTAGTGAGGGATAAGATGAGCTGGGTGTTGTCGGCGTATGATATAAGGTCGAGTCCGTGTTTGCGTGCGATGTTCGCCAGGGAGGTCATGGAGACGTTGAAGAGAGTGGGGCTGAGGGAGGATCCTTGAAGTACGCCGCAGATGATCTCCGTGGCTGTGGATCTGAGGGGGGGAAGGCAGACTCTCTGAGTCCTTCCGGAGAGGAAGGAGACGATCCATTCCAGGGCCTTGCTTCTGATGCCGGCGTTGCTGAGGCGGCGTATCAGGGTGCGGTGGCAGACCGTGTCGAAGGCTGCAGAGAGGTCCAGGAGTATGAGGGCCACGGTCTCTCCCTTGTCGGTCAGGGCTCTGATGTCGTCCGTTGCTGCGATCAGGGCGGTTTCGGTGCTGTGGTTGGCCCTGAAACCGAACTGTGTGGGGTCGAGGGAGTCGTTGGTTTCCAGGGCATTGGTGAGTTGAGCGTTGACGATTTTCTCAATCACTTTGGCGGGGAACGGCAGGAGAGAGATGGGCCGGAAGTTTTTGAGTTCGGTGGGGTCTGCTGTAGGTTTCTTTAAGAGGGCGTTGAGCTCTGCGTGTTTCCAGCTCTCCGGGAAGGTGGCGGCGGTGAGGGAGGCGTTGATGACGTCTCGGAGGTGCGGTGCGATGATGTCGTCGGCCTTGTTGTAGATGTGGTGCGGGCAGGGGTCCGATGGGGATCCGGAGTGGATCGAGTTCATTATGCGGGTGGTCTCCTCAGTGGTGGTAGGGTTCCAGGTGAGGATGGTGGTGGTGTCGGTGGCGGGTTCCGGAGGGGGTCTCGTGTCGGCGGTCTGGAAGCTGTTGTATATGTCGGTGATCTTGTGGTGGAAGAAGGTTGCGAGGGAGTCGCAGAGTTCCTGTGAGGGAGGGATGGAGTTGTTTTCTGCTTCCGGGTTGGAGAACTCTTTGACGATGCCAAATAGTTCCTTGCTGTTGTGGGCGTTGTTGTCAAGTCTGTTCCGGTAGGCTGTTTTTCGTGCGGCGCGGAGGTGTTGGTGGTGTTGGCGGGTGGCGTCCTTGAGAGCTGACATGTTCTCTTCGGTCTGGTTAAGGCGCCACGTCTTCTCGCGGGCGCGGCATTCTTTCTTGGAGTTCTTGAGGTCGGGGGTGAACCAGGAGTTTTTCTTGTGGTTGTTGGTGCTGGCTTAAGTCTTCAGGGGGGCCAGGAGGTTGGCGCAGTCGGAGATCCAGTTTGTGAGGTTGTTGGCGGCTACGTTGGAGTCGGTGGTGCTGGTGGGTTGGTTCTGGGAGAGGGTTGATGCGAGCTGTTCCGTGGTGATACGATTCCAGTGTTTTCTTGGTGGTTGCTGGGTGTGGTGGGGCACGGTGGTCTTCTTGAAGATGAAGTGGACGCAGCTGTGGTCCGACCAGGTGAGTTCGGTGGTGTGGCTGAAGGTGATGTGTTTGCTGGAGGAGAAGATGGGGTCGAGCGTGTGTCCGGCGTCGTGGGTGGGGGTGTTGACTAGCTGATTCAGTCCCAGATTGGCGAGGTTGTCCAGTAAGGCGTCGAACGTGGATCCACCGGAGCAGTAGGCGTTGAGCGAGGTCGAGTCGGTGCCGGTGAAGAAGGAAGTCGCGTCGATGTCCTCGGCGCCGGTAGATGCCAAGATGGCGTCACCGGGAAAAATGGCATGAAAGGGGCCTGCGGATATGCTTGAGGCACTCCCAGACTGAACGCCATAGGACCCAAGGGACCCGAAGGTGCACCAGTGGAGTACATGGCTCTTGAAAATACCCCGTACATCACATTTAAATAATGCGAGGGGTCCTAACCTGGTCCAGGGAACACAGGGTACTGATCAGGCATCACCAGACTCGGGCCAACCGTCGCCGACGGTGGAATTTGCGGCATCAAAGGCTCACCCGGTACTGGAAGCTCCTCAACCGGAGCCGGGGACGGAGCCGGAGATGGAGCCGGGGATGGAACCGGCGTCGGAGATAGAGCCCGCACCGGAGATGTAGCCGGAGCTGGAGAATGAACCGTTGAATCCACTGGAGAAGAAGGACCAGCAGGTGAATCCAGAACGGGTGAAGGAGACACAGAGTCCTTACGGCGTCGAGTAGGTGACCTCGACTTCGGAGCTGTACTCTTATCAGAGTGACGTCGAGAAGAATGTCTCCTCTTCTTTTTGTGCTTCTTGGATCTTGAAGCATGCCCCGAAGTCGACTTCGACACCGACCTTGACCGTGACCTGGTTCTCGACTTCCTCCTTCCTCTCTTCTCTTTTTTCATCCTTGCGATGAAGAGTTTCGCCTCTCTTTCCTTAAGAGCTTTGGAGCTCATCTTGCGACAGCAAGTGCATCCATCCACATCATGGTCTGAAGACAAGCACCATACACAGTCGTCATGTGGATCCGTGATCGACATATGTTTTCCACATTCGCGACAGGGCTTGAACCCCGATTTCTTTGTAGACATTCTCACGAAAAAGGACAGAGAAATCCAGAAGAAACACAAAGTAACAGTGAAGCTACAGATAGAGATTCCCGAAATCCGTTGGCGTCGACGGCGCGGAAAAAAGGGAACTGACGTCATCACACCGACGAGGTCTTCTTATGGAGCCGGTGACGTCAGCGGAGTCGCGAGCGGAGCCGTGTCTCTGTGACGTCGTCTTCGACCTCATCGGCATGGGCTGCTACAAAAGTTTCCGAATGTTGCTGGCGCAGGGGATATTCACAAGGTCAGGAATCCACTGGCAGATGTATCCATCAGAAGTGCATTGACAGATGTGAGTGTGGGTCACAGTAGTATGAGGGGCATTGACAGAGCTGTGTGTGGGTCACAGTAGTATGAGCGGTATTGGCAGAGCAGTGTGTGGTACCCAGTAGCATGAAATGCATTGGCAGAACTGCGAGTTGGTCTCAACAGTATGAGGTGCATTGGCAGAACTGTGTGTGGGTCTCAGCAGCGTGAAGTGCATTGGCAGAGCTGCATGTGGGTCTCACTAGTATGAGGTGCATTGAAAGAGCTGCATGTGGGTCACAGTAGTATGAGGGGCATTGACAGAGCTGTTTATGGCTCACAGTAGTATGAGGTGCATTGGCAGAGTTGCGTGTGGGTCTCAACAGTATGAGGTGCATTGGCAGAACTGTGTGTGGGTCTCAGCAGCGTGAAGTGCATTGGCAGGACTGTTTGTTTGTCTCAGCAGTGTGAGGTGCTTTGACAGAGTTGCGTGTAGGTCTAAGCAGTGTGAGGGTCATTGTCAGAGCTGTGTGTGGGTCACAGCAGTATGAGGTGCATTGGCAGAGCTGTGTGTGGGTCTCAACAGTGTGACGTGCATTGACAGAGCTGCGTGTGGGTCTCAGCAGTATGAAGTGCATTGGCAGAGCTGCGTGTGGGACTCAGTAGTATGTGGGGCATTGACAGAGCTGCGTGTGGGTCACAGCAGTATGAAGTGTATTGGCAGAACTGCGTGTGGGTCTCAGCAGTGTGAGGGGCATTGATAGAGCTGCGTGTGGGCCTCAGCAGTGTGAGATGCATTGGCAGAGCTGTGTGTGGGTCTCAGCAGTTCGAGGTGCATTGGCAGAGCTGGATGTGGGACTCAGCAGTCCGAGTTGCATTGGCAGAGCTGCGTGTAGGTCTCAGCAGTATGAGATGCATTGGCAGAGCTGCGTGTGGGTCTCAGCAGTGTGAGGTGCATTGACAGAGCTGCGATAGGTCTCAGTAGTAAGAGGTGCATTGACAGAGCTGTGTGTGGGTCTCAGCAGTATGAGGTGCATTGGCAGAGCTGTGTGTGGGTCTCAGCAGAATGAGGTGCACTGACAGAGCTGTCTGTGGGTCTTAGTCTCAGTCCCCCCTGGGGTGTATAAGCTTCCCTTGAGGTGCATTGTTAGAGCTGTGTGTGTGGATCTCTGCAGTATGAGGTGCATTGGCAGAGCTGTGTGTGGGTCTCAGCAGTATGAGGTGTATTGGCAGAGCTGTGTGTGGGTCACAGTAGTATGAGGTGCATTGGCAGAGCTGTGTGTGGGTCTCAACAGTGTGACGTGCATTGACAGAGCTGCGTGTGGGTCTCAGCAGTATGAAGTGCATTGGCAGAGCTGCACGTTGGTCTCAGCAGTATGAGGTGCATTGGCAGAGCTGTGTGTGAGTCTCAGCAGTGTGAGGTGCATTGACAGAGCTGCGTGTGGGTCTCAGCAGTATGAAGTGCATTGGCAGAGCTGTGTTTGGGACTCAGTAGTATGAGGTGCATTGACAGAGCTGCGTGTGGGTCTCAGCAGAATGAAGTGAATTGGCAGAGCTGTGTTTGGGTCTCAGCAGTGTGAGGGGCATTGATAGAGCTGCGTGTGGGTCTCAGCAGTATGAGAAGCATTGGCAGAGCTGTGTGTGGGTCTCAGCAGTGCGAGGTGCATTGGCAGAGCTGCATGTGGGTCTCAGCAGTGTGAGGTGCATTGGCAGGGCTGCGTGTAGGTCTCAGTAATATGAGGTGCATTGACAGAGCTTTGTGTGGGTCTCAGCAGTATGAGGTGCATTAGCAGAGCTGTGTGTGGGTCTCAGCATTATGAATTGCATTGGCAGAGCTGTGTGTGGGTCTCAGCGGTATGAGGTGCACTGGCAGAGCTGCCTGTGGGTCTCAGTCTTAGGACCCCCCAAGGGTGTATAAGCTTCCCTTGAGGTGCATTGGCAGAGCTGCATGTGGGTCTCAGCAGTATGAGGTGCACTGGCATTGCTGTGTGTGGGTCTCAGCATTATGAGGTGCATTGGCAGAGCTGCGTGGGGGTCTCAGCTGTATGAGGTGCATTGGCGGAGCTGTGCTTGGGTCTCAGCAGTGTGAGGTACATTTGCAGAGCTATGTGTGGGTCTCAGCAGTATGAGGTGCATTGGTGGAGCTGTGTGTGGGTCTCAGTAGTGTGAGGTGCATTGGCAGAGCTGCATGTGGGTCTCAGCAGTATGAGGTGTATTGGCGGAGCTGTGTGTGGGTGTCAGTAGTGTGAAGTGCATTTGCAGAGCTGTTTGTTGGTGTCAGCACTGTGAGGTGCATTGGCGGAGCTGTGAGTGGATCATAGTAGAGTTAGGTGTATTGGCAGAGCTGTGTGAGGGTCTCAGCAGTGTGAGGGGCATTGATAGAGCTGCGTGTGGGTCTCAGCAGTGTGAGATGCATTGGCAGAGCTGCGTGTAGGTCTCAGTAATATGAGGTGCATTGACAGAGCTGTGTGTGGGTCTCAGCAGCATGAAATGCCTTGCCAGAACTACGTGTTGGTCTCAGCAGCATGAGGTGCATTGACAGAGCTGCGTGTGGGTCACAGTAGTATGAGGTCATTGCCCGAGCTGTGTGTGGATCTCAGCAGTATGAGGTGCATTGGCAGAGCTGCGTGTGGGTCTCAGTAATATGAAGTGCTTTGGCAGAGCTGTGTGTGGGTCTCAGCAGTATGAGGTGTATTTGCAGAGCTGTGTGTGGGTCTCAGTAGTATGAGCTGCATTGGCAGAGCTGTTTGTGGGTCACAGTAGTATGAAGTGTATTGGCAGAGCTGTGTGTGGGTCTCAGCATGGTGAAGAGCTTTGGCAGAGCTGTGTGTTGGTCCCAGCAGTGTGAGGTGCATTGACACGGCTGGGTGTGGGTCTCAATAGCATGAGGTGCATTGACAGATCTGTGTGTGGGTCTCAGCAGTGTGAGGGTCATTGGCAGAGCTGTGTGTGGGTCACAGCAGTATGAGGTGCAGTGGCAGAGCTGTGTGTGGGTCTCAGCAGTATCAGGTGCATTGACTGAGCTGTGTGTGGGTCTCAGCAGTATGAAGTGCATTGGCAGAGTTGCGCGTGGGTCTCAACAGTATGAGGTGCATTGGCAGAGCTGTGTGTGGGTCTCAGCAGTTGAGGTGCATTGGCGGAGCTGTGTGTGGGTCTCAGCAGTGTGAGGTGCATTGGCGGAGCTGCATGTGGGTCTCAGCAGTATGAGGTCCTAGGAGGGTAGGATCTGCTTCACATGGGTACTCCCACTTATTGCTGGTGTTTCACTGTTTTTCGACCTTAGTCTGGCTGTGGCCCTGCTAATCAGGGCCACGGCCTAGCTGCTTCCTCTCTAAGATGGTTTCCATGTATATTAGGTACATCTCTAAGTGGATTCTGGAGTGCCTTATAAGTCTCTAGTATATGGTATCCTATGTACCCAGGCCATAGGTACCTCACAGGCCTGCCAGGGGCTGAAGCATGTATTATGCCACCCCTCGGAATCACTCCAAAATGACACCACAGGTCTGCTACTGCAGCCTGGGTAAGGTGGTGCATGCACCCCTTACTGTGGTATAGGCTACCTATATCACTACCATTGCACACACATATAAAACCTATAAGTCACTCCTATGGCAGGCCTTGACAATCCTGAAGGCAGAGTGCTTGGTTTTTATGTGAGAGGGTGCCCCTGCATGAGCAGAGCCCCTCTGCAGCGTCCGGAGTACCTCCTCTGATGCTGTTTGTGGTACAGCCTGACCATATACTCTTAAGTGCATTATAACCTCGCAGTAAATGCTAACTTTGGAATGG
This sequence comes from Triturus cristatus, assembly GCF_964204655.1. Taxonomy (NCBI): domain Eukaryota; kingdom Metazoa; phylum Chordata; class Amphibia; order Caudata; family Salamandridae; genus Triturus; species Triturus cristatus. The sequence continues at coordinate 1,881,210,221 of NC_140590.1, forward strand.
CTGCATCAAAACATTTTTTTTTTTTTTAATTTCTTTATTGCAGTTTTGAGGTTCACGACACATAGTAAAACAGTTCTATTTTACAAACCATTCTGCGTAAGAATCCTCACTGTCTCTGTCCAGCAACTGTTAGTCCAATTATGGTTACCTTCGAAGTGCGTACCAAACCGGCAATATGCATGAACAGTAGCAATGCCGGCAATATGCATGAACAGTAGCAATGCCGGCAATATGCATGAACAGTAGCAATACCAATCGTTCAAACTTTCAACTGAACATTCCCCCTCCTACCCTCCCCACCACCGCCCTCTCGCCGGGTCCACCCACCTAGAGGTCTATCTACCTACATCTCAACCAGGGGTATCCTCCCGTCTCTCCCCCCGCCTGGGGGAGTCAATCCCCACCTGACTAACATCTGACACCACTATCTGTGTCGAAGTCGGGGAGCTCCTCCCTATCTCCTGGATCATCAGCCCCATGCCTGCAATACTTCCGGGAGTTTGGCATCCTTCCTAGTGCTGCGTATATGCCCCTCCTCCGCTAATGCCCATTCCTGCAGGTCCGTCTTCCACTTCTCAACCAGCGGCCCAGTCTGTTGCAGCCAGTGGATTGCTATTCGCCGCCGAGCAATCACAAGTCCTAACACCAAGAACTTCCTGCTGATTTTACGTTTAGGGTCCCGGGGAATCAGTCCCAGGATACAAGTACGCAGCTCCAGGGCAACTCTCCACCCTGTTATTCCATACAGGTCCTCCAGGATGGCTGTCCAGTATGTCTGAATCATCGGACACGACCAAACCATATGTGGGAAATCTGCCTGTGCATGGTGGCATCTGGGGCACCTTGGATCCCTCAAGCTATCAATAGCGTGTAGGCGCTTGGGTGAGAGGTATGTCATGTGGACCATATTGTATTGTATCTGTTTAAATCTATTGGACACCACTACCTTACGTACACCCTCATGTATTTTCCCCCACTCCCGTGGTGTGATATCCTGCGGTCTCACTTCCTGCCATCTATCTTCCATTTTGAGAGGTGCATGTTGTTTGTCTGCCCGTAACGCCCTATACAGGTGTGAAACAAGTTTCATAGCTATCATTTTAACCAGAGTATTCGTGTGTTCCGGGGCTTCCGGGAATGTAGGCTATAGATGTCATGCTGTTGCTGCTATTTTGGCATATTGTAGGAATTGCCCCGGTCCCAACTCAAAACATTCCACTGCATCCTGATATGTTATGAACCTTTGGGCGGGGTAGAGGTCTGACAACATAAGACACCCTCCCGCCTTCCATTTATCAGTAGTCATGACCCGGTCTATGTGCGCGAAGGTCGGCATCAGCCAGAAGTCCGCCTCTGGGGCAAACGGTCGCACCCGTATAAGTCGTCGAACCACTCTGGCCCAAATGGCAGCCAACAACCTGCCCTGTGGGGGGCATTGGTCCTGTTGCCGTTTTGCATGCCAGAGAAGCGCACCCAGCTGTTGATCCCCATATGTGTTTGCCAGGAGCGATCGTTCCCATGAAGGGTCTGTATCGAGCCAGGCCACCGCGTGCTGTAGTTGGGACGCAAAATAATAAAGTTCAAGGTCCAGGATTTCTAAACCGCCCCTACCCCAAGTACGTTTCATGAATTCTAGGCTTACCCGGCACCGTTTTCCATTCCACAGTAATTGTATAAGCATCGCATCAAGATCCCTGAAGACCTGATGCAGGAGTTCAAAGAAGGAGCCCTGCATTGTGAAGAGACATCGTGGCAGCACCACCATTTTATTCAAGGCAATCTTCCCCATCAGCGAGAGCCCGAGTGTGTTCCAGAAGGCAATGCTGCCTCGGAGACCTCTAAGAACCCTCCCCATATTGTGTTGGTAAAAAACTTCTCTGTCCCTACTGATCCAGATCCCGAGATAGCGTAGTGCATCCGACACCCATGGAAGTCCCAACTCTGGGAAGGGAACCCCGCTCCTCACCGCCTCCGCCCCAACCGGGTATAATTGTGATTTAGTGTTATTGACATAGAGTTCCGAGGCCTCAGCAAATTGACCCAGAGTTGCCATCAGCACCGGGAGCGAGCGCTCTGGCTCCCGTAGATATACCAGTGCATCATCTGCGTACAGTGAACCAATATGTTCCATGGCCCCAATTTGGATACCCTGCCCCTGGAGGATCCTACGGAGGTGGCACGCTAATGGCTCCATTGCCAGGGCGAACAGCAAGGGGGAGAGCGGACATCCCTGTCGCGTCCCCCTGGCCAGTGATATCGTGTCCGAGACATAGCGTCCCATACGGAACCTTGCCACCGACTGAGCATAAAGAAGTCGGACCCAATTCACAAACCCCTCACCAATCCCCATTTTTTGGAGCACCTGCCAAAGATAGTCCCACCTGAGCGAGTCGAATGCCTGTTCGATATCCAGGAATACCAGGGTATTTCGTTCGGCCTTGCCCTCTAGTGATTGCATGACATGGGCAAGGCGGCGGATATTCCGCAGTGCGTTCCTTCCCGGAATAAAAACGGTCTGGTCATCATGTACCAAGCGCCTAAGATACGGTAATAATCTGTTGGCCAATACTTGACTAATGATCTTCAGGTCTACATTAAGCATTGAGATTGGCCTGTAAGAGGCGGGGAGTAAGGGGTCCTTCCCCGGCTTGAAGATCATCACAATCAGGGCCTCACGCATGGAGGCAGGCAATACGCCAGTCTCACCGGCCTCCAAAACTATGTCCAGGAGCCTGGGGACCAGGACTCCCCCCAGCTCTTTGTATAGCTCCGCTGCCATGCCATCCATTCCGGGGGATTTAGCTGTCTTTAAATGGGCGATCGCGGCTCTCACCTCCTCCCCTCTGAAGGGTGCCCCCAGGGATTCCTGACTGTCTGGGTCAAGGCCGGGTAAATCCATCTCAGCAAGGTAGGTTTCCAAAGCCTGTGGGGCATCCCTACGTTTGGGCTCGGAATATATTTTTTGGAGGTGGGAGGCAAATACTGCGTTAATCTCATGCTGGGTATAGACCATTGGGTCCGGACCATCTTTAAGGGCCAGTATCGGCAGAGGTTGGGACTGCACCCTTATCAGGCGCACCAAGAGGCATCCGGCTTTATCCCCCTCAGTGTACCAGCGACGCCTACTCGTGGTCCTATTATACTTGCCCAGTGACTCCCGTAGATCCCCTATCCTTTGTCGCTGCTCCGTCCATTTGGCCGGCCCCTCAGGGTCTGTGGGCAGTTCTACCTCTAGGGTCCGTAAACGTTGCTCTTGCTGCTTCAGATCCCGTTCTAACACTCTCCTCACCCCCACCTCCGTGGACAGGCATATCCCCCTCAGCACAACTTTCATCGCATCCCATTCGGACGCCCTTGAGCCTGCCGTATTCCAATTTGTCGTGAAATAGTCTTCCAACCCCGTCGTGATCACCGCCTTGTACACCGGGTCCGTCAAGGCCTCAGTATTCAATCGCCATAACAGTATTTTGGAACGCGGACGGCCCAATGTATAGGCCACCAGCAGGGGGGAGTGATCGGACAGATATCGGGCCAGGTACTGTGTCTCGAGAATCCGACCAGCCGCTGTTTCTTGAATAAAACAATAATCCAACCTACTATGCGTGTTAGCAGCCGGAGTGTAACAGGAATAGACCCGACTATCGGGGTTACGGTGCCGCCATATGTCTAGTAAGTGATAATTATCAATCATCCGGCATATGGATTCCCGTGTCTTAGGTTTAGCATCTACCCTCGGGGGGTGTCTATCCCATTCCCCATCCAATGCACAGTTAAAGTCTCCTGCTATGATGAGTTCCATATCAGGTGCCAGGTCTAGTTTACCTTAGCCAAAAAATCCCCATCGTCGGTGTTTGGAGCATAAACATTCACTAAACAGATATGTCTCCCATCCAATGTCCCCTCCACCACCACGTATCTCCCATCGGCGTCAGGACTATTCTTTAAAACCTTAAAGGGGACTCCAGGCGCCACCCAAATTAGTGCCCCCCTGGCAAACCCCGAGTAGGAGGTCGTGAAAAACTGGCCCCTCCACCGCCGTTGGACATACTTCAGGCAATCCCCCCAGAGGTGCGTCTCTTGTAGAAAGGCCCCACTTATTTTATACCGCCTCAGGTACATTGCTATGCGAATCCGCTTGACCCTGTTGTTGAGCCCCCTGATATTCCACGTTATAAGTTTATAGACCTGTTGCTCGTCTGCCATACATAAAGAGCTCCGGTTGACCACATTACCTGATGCAGAAGTGGGAAAAACCCCAATGTATAGGGATGGGTACCTCTCTGTCCCCTCCAAAAATTCTCATGACTCCTGGCGACCCGGCATTGAACATTCCCCTCAAAAAGACCATAAAACCCAACACTGTGAACCATCCCCCCCACCCACCGGCAGTAGAACCTCATTCGCACAACCCAACCTAGGTCCGAGAACTCGGGACTCCGCCCCATAGCCACCACCCTCCCCTAAACCCCCCCCGCAACAATGTAAACAACAGTGACAATCTACAAAAATAAGAACCCCAGTCCTTGTTGTACAACCCGACTGCCCGATGCTGCACAGCCCCGCCCAACCTGAGGCCTAGCCGAGCTGACACAGCACTCCACAGCCGGGAGACCTAGACTGCAGTGTGGCGGAGACGCGCCCCCCCCCCAAACAGCTACTCAATATAGTCTCCTAAACCGAGGATCCCCCGACAGTCGCTTCACTTTTAGAAACAGGTTACAGTGGCGATGAGGTCCTTACTTACAGCCTTCTGGAGCGGCCCCTCCAACCACCATCCCCCAATTGGCAGTCCCCATACTTGCAATACGTGGCTCACGAGTCACCAGCCAGTGGGTCAGCAGTGCCTTCCATTTCCGATTGAGTTTCTTGGACAAGGCACAATGGGGAAAACTGATTTTGCGTCGGTATGCCCCCCAACTCTTCTCTCAGGGTGCCATCCGGCCCCACCATAAGGCTGCATCAAAACATGTCGTGTTTGGTGTCAAATGCGTTGGAATAATACCCCCCCCCCCCCGCCAGTTCTGGCGGCGGGGGTAGCATTCCACCCTTCTAGAGGGAAAGACATGTTCACACTGGTCAAACCCGGAAGGATTTTCCTGAGCCCTGGCATCACAAAATGGATGCCTCTGCCACAGACACAGGTCTGGCCTCCTGCTGTTGACCGAAACTCCGGCAGAGGAGGCCTGGACAATAGGTTTCCTGTCGAAGGGAGGTGTAACCAACTCCCCAGACAGGCAGAGGTGTATTGGGGCTGGGCGGAAATGGAAATGGTGGAAATACACAGAATAAGGGTGTAGTAGGGTTGACCTTGGATTCTGAGATGGACTCTGGCCTAGTCAGAGTACCAACTCAGGCTGTGCTTGTCAGTGATGGGGCATGGATATGTCCCCCTTTGTGAGTCCCAGTAACTTGGGCAATTACAGACAGCAGCCTTTAATTAACGGAGTAGAAGCTTGGGCATTCAGGGACTCAGGAACAAGTGTCACAATGGTGACAAAAGATCTTGTGGATCCTGGGCAGATTATACTTGGTGAAATGTACCAAGTGACCAGTGCTAGCAATGTCAGAACAGACCATTCTCTGACAGTTGTTAACTTCTCCTGGGGAGGGGTAACTGGCCTTAAGAAGGTTGTGGTAAGTGCAGACCTACCAGTACAGTGCTTGCTTGGCAATGATCTAGAGACTTCAGCTTGGGCTGAAGTGGAGCTCAGGACACATGCAGAAATGCTAGGGATCCCTGCACATGTCTTTGCTGTGACCAGGGCACAGGCAAAAATGTCTAAAACTAGACAGGCCCTGGATTCTGGAATAATGGACCAGGTGCCTCACAAGAGGAGGAGCGGTAGGGTTAAGGCAGAGCCTTCCCACCTGACTCAGAATGCTGATCAGTCTCCTCAGGGAGATGATCTTGAGCCTGAAGAAGAAACTGTCCCAGAGGAGCTTAAACCTGACCAGGTTGGGTTCTTGGGGACAGGGGGCCCTTCCAGGTCTGATCTGAGCCAGGAGCAGAAAACCTGCCCCTCTCTTGAAACCCTCAGACAGCAAGCTGCTGGTGAGGCTGCTGGGAATGCTAGTGGCACCCATAAAGTTTATTGGGATGATGGACTCCTATACTCAGAGAGTAGAGACCCCAAGCCTGGTGCATCCAGGAGGTTGGTTATACCTCTGAAGTTCAGGGGCTTCCTATTGACCCTAGCCAATGATATTCCCCTAGCAGGACACCTAGGCCAGAACAAGACTTGGGACAGAATTGTTCCTCACTTTCACTGGCCACACCTGTCTGAAGACACAAAGGAATGTTGTAGCTCCTGTGTAACCTGCCAAGCCAGTGGCAAAGCAGGTGGCACTACAAAGGCCCCCCTGATACCATTACCTGTGGTGGGGGTGCCCTTTGAAAGGTAAACAATGTTTGCCACTAAACTTTTTCCCCGCAGTGAATAACAACGCGGTCGTTACAACGACCGCGTTGTGATTCCGCATACCATTACTCCGCAAGTCGGAATAAAGACTTGCGGAGGGGGGGAAGGTGTTGGATTTAAAATCCAACACCTTCCCTAGTGTCTGCACAGACTGGAGTTGGAATTGTAAATTATACTATTCCAACATCCAGCCCCCCCCTCTGCAATGGTTTGGTTGAAAGGTTCAACAAAACCTTAAAGGGCATGATTAAAGGGCTCCCAGAAAAGTTCAGGTGAAAATGGGACATTCTCTTGCCCTGCCTTTTGTTTGCATACAGGAGGTGCCACAAAAGGGGGTTGGCTACAGCCCCTTTGAACTTTTGTTTGGTCACCCTGTCAGGGGTCCATTGTGTTTGATGAAGGAAGGATGGGAGTTACCTCTCAAGCCCCCAAAGCAAGACATAGTGGACAATGTACTTGGTCTCCACTCCAGGATGGCTGGGTACATGAAAGAGGCAACTAAAAACCTCGAGGCTGGCGAGGAACTGCGAAAAGCCTGGCATGACCAAAAGGCTGTAGTGACAGTTTACCACCCAGGACAGAACGTGTGGGTGTTGGAGCCTGTGGCCCCAGCAGCCCTTCTAGACAAGTGGAGTGGACCCCACACTATTGTTGAACAGAAGGGAGAGGTTACTTACTTAGTAGACCTAGAAACTCCCAGGAGTCCCCACAGGGTGCTCCATGTCAACAGGCTGAATCCATATGTAGACAGGGCTGACATGGGCTTGCTCATGGCTACTGATGAGGGACAGGAGGAAGAGAGTGACCCACTCCCTGACCTCCTCTCACAGAACCCTGATGATGGGTCATCTAATCGCGCGGCCTTGGCAGGCAGCCTCACTGCCCAGCAGCAAACTGGTTGCAGACAGGTGCTCAATCAGTTCAGACACATGTTTTCACTGACTCCAAGTCACACTACCTGGTGCACTCATTAAGTGGACACTGGGGACGGTCTGCCTATTAAAAATAAGATTTATAGGCAACCTGACCATGTCAGGGACTGTATCGGGACAGAAGTCCAGAATATGTTGGATTTGGGAGTTATTGACCCCTCAGATAGCCCTTGGTCTAGTCCAGTGGTCCTTGTGCCAAAACCTCACACCACAGATGGCAAGAGAGAGATGAGGTTTTGTGTGGGCTACAGGGGTCTCAATGCAGTCACTAGGACTGATGCCCATCCAATACCAAGGGCAGATGAGCTTATAGATACTTTAGCCTCAGCCAAGTACCTTAGCACGTTTGACTTGACAGCTGGCTACTGGCAGATCAGACTAGCTGATGGTGCAAAGCCAAAGACAGCATTTTCTACCCCCAGTGGGCATTACCAATTTGTGGTGATGCCCTTTCGTTTGAAGAATGCACCTGCCACTTTCCAAAGGTTGGTGAATACAGTTCTCACAGGTCTGGAAGCCTTTAGTGCAGCATATCTAGATGATATTGCTGTCTTTAGCTCCACCTGGGAGGATCCCCTGGTCCACCTAAGGAATGTTTTGGAGGCCCTGCAAAAGGCAGGACTCACTATCAAGGCCACCAAGTGCCAGATAGGGCAGAGTCAGGTTGTGTACCTGGGCCACCTTGTAGGTGGAGGCCAGGTTCAACCACTGCAGAGCAAAATCCACACCATCATGGACTGGGTTGCTCCAACCACCCAGACTCAGGTGAGACCCTTCTTAGGCCTGACTGGGTAATATAGGAGATTTGTCAAAGGGTATGGATCAATAGTGACACCCCTGAATGACTTAACTTCTAAGAAAATGCCCAAAAATGTTCAGTAGACAGCTAGCTGTCAAAAGTCATTTGATGACCTGAAGCAGGCCATGTGCACTGCTCCCATACTACAGAGTCCTGATTACACCAAGAAGTTCATTGTCCAAACAGATGCATCTGAATTGGGGGTAGGGGCTTTACTGTCACAATTGAATGATGAAGGTCAGGATCAGCCAGTAGCTTTCATAAGCAGAAGGCTGACCCCTAGAGAGAAACGTTGGTCAGCCATTGAGAGGGAGGCCTTTGCTGTGGTTTGGGCTCTGAAGAAGTTGAGGCCATACTTGTTTGGTACTCACTTCCTTGTTCAGACAGACCATAAGCCCCTCTTATGGCTAAAACAAACAAAGGGTGAAAACCCCAAACTGCATAGGTGGTCCATTTCCCCACAGGGGATGGACTTTACAGTGGAACGTAGACCTGGGAGTAACCATGCCAATGAAGATGGACTCTCTAGGTATTTCCACTTAGAACGTGAAGATTCACCTGGTCAAGGGTAGTTTAATGTCCCTGCGTGTGAGGGGGGTTGTGTAGGAGAGTAGGATCTGCTTCACATGGGTACCCCCACTTTTTGCTGGTGTTTCACTGTTTTTCGAACTTAGTCTGGCTGTGGCCCTGCTAATCAGTACCCCAGCCTAGCTGCTTCCTCTCTAAAATGGTTTCCATGTACATTAGGTACATCTTTAATTGGATTCTGGAGTGCCTTATAAGTCCCTAGTATATGGTATCCTGTATACCCAGAGCATTGGTACCTCAGAGGCCTACCAGGGGCTGGAGCATGTATTATGCCACCCCTGGGAAGCACTCCAAAATGACACCACAGGTCTGCTACTGCAGCCTGGGTAAGGTGGTGCATGCACCCCTTACTGTGGTATAGGCTTCCTATATAATTACCATTGCACACACATATACAACCTATAAGTCACTCCTATGGCGGGCCTTAAACATCCTGAAGGCAGAGTGCTTGGTTTTTATGTGAGAGGGTGCCCCTGCATGAGCAGAGACCCTCTGCAGCATCTGGAGTATCTCCTCTGTTGCTGTTTGTGGTGCAGCCTGACCATATACTCTTAAGTGCATTATAACCTTGCGGTAAATGCTAACTTTGGGATGGCTGCACGGAAACCTGTTGTGTTTGGTTTCAAACACTTTGGAATACTACCCCCCTTCTAGAGGGAGAGACATGTACACACTGGTCTAACCGGTAAAGACTTTCTAGTGCCCTGACATCACAAAATGGATGCCACTGTCACAGACACGGGTCTGGCCTCCTGCTGCTGCCTGAAACTCCGGCAGGGGAGGCCTGGACAAAAGGTTTCCTGTCCCAGGGAGGTGTAACCACCTCCCCAGACAGGTAGATGTGTTTTGGGGCTGGGCGGGAGCACTCTCTGGTGCTTTGAAGTCCTGCACTGGGGGCACACTTGGTGTCCCTGTGCATAGTCCAGTTCAAACTGGTTGCAGGGGCTACCTGCCCCTGCTATGGCGCGAAACTGGACAAAGGAAATGGGTGTAACCACCCCTCTTTTCAAACCCCCCCATAGGTGGGTCCCCAGATTATGTCCAACCTCCTATCTTAGTAAAAGTATAGGAACCCAGTCCTTGAGACTTTAGATTACCCTGGACGAAACTCTCCACCATATATCCTGGACCTTCAATGTTCTATCCTGACTAGAAGACTGAAGAAATCTCCCTTGGGGTCAAGGAGTGACTCCCTGTTGGACAGGCCTCACAGACGGCTCGCTCCCTCCCCGCTCGACAGGGCCCGAACTCCGGCCCACCTGGCATATCCCCGCAACAAGCACCTGTACTCCGTCTCCCGACGGACCCTCTGCCCTCGGACCCCTACTCATCACGGGGTCCAGCCCCACCGGCTTTCCCGGCCGGGTCAAGCCGCCATCTTGGGCCCTGCACCACGCGGCCGCATGGCCTCCCCTCGACCCTAACCCCGGGCCTGGCCGGCCCCGACATCCCGGCACCACTATCCGCCCAGGAGGTGAGCGGACCACTTGGCAGGTCAATGGGAGACCGAAGTGTCAAGGGCTCTCCCCCGCCAGGTGCCGATCGCCCCCAGCTCCCCCAGGCACTGGCTCCACCCCCTGCTGGGTGTCTGGACACCTTCATCCCGGGCCCTCCGACCTCCAAGTGCGAGGGTCCGGACATCAAAGGGCACCAGCCCTATAACTGAGGCAGCTCCGGAGCAGGAAGGCAGTTGTATCCTGGAGTCGAGAGACACCGAGTGAACTCAACCCTGACGGTCTACTGGCGCTGCCGTAGCCCGCTCTTGCGAACCATCGTCCTGCCTGCTGGCGCTGCCGCGGCCTTCTGCAACCTTCATCTTCCGGGGACCTGCTGGCGCTGCCGCGGCCCGTTGTATCGACCATCCTCACCGGGACCTGCTGGCGCTGCCGCGGCCTTCTGCAACCTTCATCTTCCTGGGACCTGCTGGCGCTGCCGCGGCCCGTTGTATCGACCATCCTCACCGGGACCTGCTGGCGCTGCCGCGGCCTTCTGCAACCTTCATCTTCCTGGGACCTGCTGGCGCTGCCGCGGCCCGTTGTATCGACCATCCACACCGGGACCTGCTGGCGCTGCCGCGGCCCATACCACCTAACCACCAAGCTCGAGGATTGTGAGCTCATCACCACCTCAACCGAACTACCTGATTGGTAAATAGACTGTCCCGCTACCCCCTTCCCTACCTTGCGAGACTCTAATCGAGGGGACCCCTGAGTCCAGACCTCCTTGTACCATTTCACCGTACCTTAAATAAGTGCCTATAAAGAACACTGAACCTTATCCGTGTGTGATATTCGTCTGTGGGGGGGGAAGTTACTTGTCTGTACGATCGCTGGAGACGGCTCTCCCCGGAGACCTCTCCTCCTGACCCCGGCCGACCCTCCCGGTCCGTCTACCTTTCTAACATTGGTGGCCAGCGGCGCGATCCGAATCAACGCGTAATCGTACAGAGAGTAGCTCGCCCCACGACAAAGCACGATGTCGACCAAAGATAGCAGCTCCACCGAGAAGTTCCAAATGGAGAAATTAGAAGAATACAACCACCGCGAACTGAGACAATTTTGCATAGAACTTGGCATTGCTACCACCGGCCTGAGTACCAAGGATGATCTAAAGCGCGCTCTTGAGTCTTGGACAGAAACTGGGGTCGCAAGACCCTCCGACCCAAGCAGCGTCACACCAGACCAAAACAGCATCACACCAGAGAGGAACGCCACGACTCCCGAGGAGCGGGGAACGGGCCTCTCACAGGAGGAGATACGAGAAAGAGACAGAGTCAGACTACATGAATTAGAGATGGCACGACTCAAGATGGATGGGGAGCTCAAGTTAGCTGAACAGAAACTCAACCTCGAGCATATGCGGCTTCGAGAGGGACGAGAAGAAAAGCAGAGACAGAGAGAGCTGGAAGAGAAAAAAATAACGCTCGAGCACGAGCGCCAACTGGCGGAAATAGAACTGCGCAAACAGAATAAGGAACTGGGGGTGCCTGAGCGACCACACACCCCGGGACCAATCGAGAAAAAAGTTCACATCCCCAAGGATGTGGTCCGCGAGTATGTCCGAGAAGACGACATACAACAGTGGTTTAAAGCCTATGAGATCGCAATGACCTCCCACCGGATCGACCGGAGTGATTGGGGAGCCGGACTTTGGGGGAGATTTATCAACGAGGGTCGCGATGCCCTGCTGCAGCTCCCCGATCACCAAATGTCGTCCTACGACCACATGAAGGCTGCCCTCCTCACCCGCTACGGCCTCACGCCCGAGATGTACCGCCAGAGGTTCAGAGATTGCACCCGGATCCCGGGTACAACTTGGGTGGAATACGTGAACTATTTCAGCCGGGCCTTCGAGGGTTGGATCAAGGGAAGTCAGGTCACCACCTACGAACAACTCTTCAACCTTATGGTATGGGAACACCTGTCAAACAACTGTTTCGTCGAGCTCAGGCAGCACCTACTCGACAGTAAGCTGACTGACCCCCGGCAGCTCGCCGCCGAAGCTGACCGGTGGGAAAGCACCCGGGTGGGCCGGAAAGGGCCACACGACCAGAACAGAAGCAACCAAGGCCAGCACCGTCCTCGGGGAGGAGGAGGGGGCCAGGGGCGAGGGAGAGACGCCTTACCAGCAACACCCGTGGCCAGCACCCCGCCTCCGGCCGGCCGGGGCAACCCCCCGTTGCGGCCTGGGTACCGAGCCAACGTCACGTGCCACCGGTGCCAGCGAGTAGGCCACTACGCCAACGATCCGAACTGCCCGCTGAACCAAACACCCAAGCCCCGCCAAGTAGCTGCCGCTGCCCTGGGGGAAGAGCAGTCGTCGGAGGGACCCGAGGAGTGTGAGCCGGACCAGCAAGGGTGGGAACCGGCCGCCATGGTCCTGGCATGCTTAGGGGGAAGAGACATGGTTCCGCGGGCTCCCCTACCCGCCAACACCAGAAAATACGGTCAGTGGGTGACCATAAATGGACAGAGAGCCGAGGCCTTGCGTGACACCGGCGCCAGCGTGACGGCCGTCCGCTGTCACCTGGTGAAGCCCGAGCAGATCCTGCCGAACATTCTCTGCCCCGTCCGCTCGGCAGATAACTCTGAGAGCATGTGTAAGATGGCCTGCGTCCCGTTTGAATGGGGAGGGGTCTCCGGCCTACTGAAAGTGACGGTCCGGGACGATGCCCCCGTGGACTGCCTCCTGGGGAATGACCTCGAGAGTTCCCCGTGGGCCACCGTCGAGAGAAGAGAGCACTTGGGGATGCTGGGCCTTCCGGACTGGGCCTGCATAACCACCCGATCCTTGGCCGGCTGTGCCGCCCCCCGTTCAGAAGAAACCGAATGGCCAGCACCTCCGCCCCCGGTTGCCCCCGTAGAGGACAACGGCGAGTCCGACCTCCCGGACCAGACTACCGAAGAAGACGCGCAACCCCAGGACCTTCCGGATCTGGCTCAGTGGCGGCAAGAGGGGGGGCCCACCCAAGAACAGTTCCGCCAGGAGCAAAAGACCTGTCCCTCCCTCGAGGGACTCCGCCAACAAGCCAGCACCCAAAACGCCGGGGACGCCACCGGAACCCACTGGGTCTACTGGGATAACGACCTGCTCTACAGCGAGCAAAGAATCGCCGAGCTGGGGGCCGGTCGAGTTCTGGTGGTACCGCTCCGCTTCCGAGACTTTCTGCTCAACCTAGCCCACGATGTCCCCCTGGCTGGACACCTGGGCCAGGATAAAACGTACAGTCGACTGGTGACCCACTTTTACTGGCCGAAAATGAGGAATGACGTCCTGAACCACTGCCGATCGTGCCCCACATGCCAAGCCAGCGGGAAGAGTGGCCGGAAGCTGAAGGCCCCTCTACAACCCTTCCCGGTGGTCACCACCCCGTTCGAAAGGGTGGGGATAGACATTGTGGGACCTCTGGACCCCCGCACGGCACAAGGACACCGGTTCATCTTGGTACTAGTGGACCATGCCACCCGCTACCCCGAGGCGGTGCCCCTACGGACCGTGACCGCTCCAGTGGTTGGCCGGGCCCTGATGGGGATCTTCTCCCGGGTAGGCTTCCCCCGAGAAGTCGTCAGCGACCGAGGCACGAATTTCATATCAAAATACATGAAGTCCCTCTGGCAACAATGCGGGGTCACCTACAGATTCACGACCCCCTATCACCCTCAAGGGAACGGACTAGTGGAGCGTTTTAACCGCACCCTCAAAGGGATGATTGGGGGATTGGAAGAACCTCTCCGTCGCCAGTGGGATGTACTGCTCCCGTGCCTCCTCTTCGCCTACAGGGAAGTTCCCCAGAAGTCCCTCGGTTTTAGCCCCTTTGAACTCCTATACGGACACCCTGTGCGAGGGCCCCTCAGCCTAGTCAAGGAAGGTTGGGAGATGGCCCCCCTAACGACCCCTCCAGACGTCTTCAAATACATCCTGGCCTTACGAAACCAGACCCGGCGCTTCAGGGAGATGGCCAAGGCGAACCTCGAGGCCAGCCAGGAGGACATGAAGAGGTGGTATGATCACAATGCCTCCTCCGTTGAATTCGAGCCTGGGCAGCAAGTATGGGTGATGTCCCCCACCGAACCGTGTGCCCTGCAAGATAAGTGGACGGGGCCCTTCAAAGTGGTCGAGCGCAAAAGCCCCGTCACTTACCTCATCGACATGGGGTCCTCCCGGAACCCCCTTCGGGTCCTCCACACCAACCGGCTCAAACCGCACTTTGTGCGCTCCGAACTAAGCCTCTTGATGGCTACAGACAGTGGCACGGAAGAAGACTCCGAGCCCCTCCCGGATCTCCTGAAGACTCAGGAGAAGGACGGCTCCGTGGACGGGGTCCGGCTCTCTGACGCCCTCACTTCGGAGCAACGCCAGGACTGCCGGAACCTCCTGCTGCAGTTCGCTGCCCTGTTCTCCCTCACCCCCGGGGTCACCCCCTGGTGTTTGCACGATGTAGACACCGGGGACAGTCCCCCTGTCCGGCACCGGGCCTACCGCGTACCAGATCGGGTACGGGCCTGCATACAGGAGGAAGTGGCCAAGATGCTCACGATCGGGGTCATCGAGCCCTCGGACAGTCCCTGGGCCAGTCCGGTCGTATTAGTTCCCAAGGCCGCTGCCCCCGGCTCCGCTCCTGAACTGAGATTCTGCGTCGACTACCGGGGCTTGAACGCTGTCACCCGGACCGACGCTCATCCTATCCCCCGAGCAGACGAGCTGATCGACCGGCTGGGGGCCGCCCGCTACCTCAGTATCTTCGACCTAACGGCGGGCTACTGGCAGATCGGCCTCACCCCCAGGGCTCAGGAACGGTCAGCCTTCTCTACCCCCGATGGCCACTATCAATTTAAGGTCATGCCCTTTGGCATGAAGAATGCCCCCGCCACGTTCCAACGCCTTGTGAACCAGGTCTTGGCGGGGCTTGAAGAATTCAGCGCTGCCTACCTGGACGATATCGCTGTATACAGCCGCCACTGGTCCGACCACCTCCGTCACCTCCAAGTGGTCCTACAAGCCCTCCAGCGGGCCGGCCTCACCATTAAGGCCGGCAAGTGCCAGATTGGCCAAGGGTCTGTGACCTACCTTGGGCACCAAGTGGGGAGCGGGCTGGTGGCCCCACTACAACTTAAGATTGCTGCCATCCAGTCCTGGCAGCCCCCCGTCACCCAGACCGAGGTCCGAGCCTTCTTGGGGCTCACCGGCTACTACCGGCGGTTCGTGAAGGACTACGGCAGCATCGTGGGGCCCCTCACGGGTCTCACATCCAAGAACCAGCCAAAGCGGGTCAATTGGACTCCTGATTGTCAAGCGGCCTTCGAGGAGCTGAAGGCCGCCCTGTGCACCGCCCCGGTGCTCCAGGCCCCCGATTACAGTCGGGAATTTGTGGTACAGACCGACGCCTCCGACCACGGCATCGGAGCCGTCCTCTCTCAGTTGAACCCCGAAGGTCATGACCAGCCGGTGGCCTTCATCAGTCGACGTCTCCTGGCCCGAGAACAGCGTTGGAGCACCATCGAGAGGGAGGCATTTGCAGTAGTGTGGGCCCTCAAAAAGCTCCGACCCTATCTCTTCGGTACCCACTTCCGGGTACAAACCGACCATCGACCCCTGCAATGGCTGATGCAGATGCGGGGGGAGAACCCAAAACTCTTGCGCTGGTCCATCTCCCTGCAGGGAATGGACTTCACCGTGGAGCACCGACCAGGCCAAGACCACGCCAACGCGGATGGCCTGTCCCGCTTTTTCCGCCTCGACGAAGAGAGTCCCCAAGGAGATGGGTGACTCTCCCCGCCTTCAGCTGGGGGGGACGCATGTTGGACAGGCCTCACAGACGGCTCGCTCCCTCCCCGCTCGACAGGGCCCGAACTCCGGCCCACCTGGCATATCCCCGCAACAAGCACCTGTACTCCGTCTCCCGACGGACCCTCTGCCCTCGGACCCCTACTCATCACGGGGTCCAGCCCCACCGGCTTTCCCGGCCGGGTCAAGCCGCCATCTTGGGCCCTGCACCACGCGGCCGCATGGCCTCCCCTCGACCCTAACCCTGGGCCTGGCCGGCCCCGACATCCCGGCACCACTATCCGCCCAGGAGGTGAGCGGACCACTTGGCAGGTCAATGGGAGACCGAAGTGTCAAGGGCTCTCCCCCGCCAGGTGCCGATCGCCCCCAGCTCCCCCAGGCACTGGCTCCACCCCCTGCTGGGTGTCTGGACACCTTCATCCCGGGCCCTCCGACCTCCAAGTGCGAGGGTCCGGACATCAAAGGGCACCAGCCCTATAACTGAGGCAGCTCCGGAGCAGGAAGGCAGTTGTATCCTGGAGTCGAGAGACACCGAGTGAACTCAACCCTGACGGTCTACTGGCGCTGCCGTAGCCCGCTCTTGCGAACCATCGTCCTGCCTGCTGGCGCTGCCGCGGCCTTCTGCAACCTTCATCTTCCGGGGACCTGCTGGCGCTGCCGCGGCCCGTTGTATCGACCATCCTCACCGGGACCTGCTGGCGCTGCCGCGGCCTTCTGCAACCTTCATCTTCCTGGGACCTGCTGGCGCTGCCGCGGCCCGTTGTATCGACCATCCACACCGGGACCTGCTGGCGCTGCCGCGGCCCATACCACCTAACCACCAAGCTCGAGGATTGTGAGCTCATCACCACCTCAACCGAACTACCTGATTGGTAAATAGACTGTCCCGCTACCCCCTTCCCTACCTTGCGAGACTCTAATCGAGGGGACCCCTGAGTCCAGACCTCCTTGTACCATTTCACCGTACCTTAAATAAGTGCCTATAAAGAACACTGAACCTTATCCGTGTGTGATATTCGTCTGTGGGGGGGGAAGATCGGCACCAAAGAAGCAACTGTCCGGTCTGCAACTCTGAAGCTCCCACCGGACACCTAAGTCTTTGCATCACCAGAGGTGGATTTCCAGACTTTGCCGAGGCTACCCTGAGTCAACAGCAAAGCTGAGCCCCGTGGCTATCGTGGGTGATGTGGAACCGTGACCCCTGGACACTGTGAACTTTTGCAGGTACATCATCTTCCTGGTCCTCCTCGAAGTTGTGCTTTGGGCTCCAAATAGTCCCACCCTTGGGCACCTACTGCACCATTGATCTTTGGCCTCCACTCCACGAGTGACCCGTGGGCCAGTTTCCAGTGCGAGTGCTCGAGGCTCCTTTGCGATCGCTAGCCCGTTGGCTGGTGCGTCCCCACGAAGGCAACTCCTGTTCTGCTTGGGCTTTCCTGGTTGCTCTCGATGTGCCCTGACTTACCTTCACTGGGTGAGTACCCCAGACCTTGCTGGTCTGCACTGACGTCTTTCTTCTATTTCCACTTGACTTGCCGTTGCCAAGGCTTGCTGGGTCCATTCTGGTCGCCGAGCCAGCAGCACTTGACAAACTTTGTGGGAAAGCTCGAATCTAGCTCCTGCTCATCTTCGACGCCTCCTGGACCTCGTGGCTGAAGAGTCAAGACAACTTTCAACTCACCTGAAGCACCGACATCTGTGGGCATTGGACTATCGTGCCCTTGGTCACTGGTAAGTGACCCAGACTCTGTCCCCTCTGCTTTCAGGTTCCTTCCATCCTTGATCGAGGCTTGGATCGCTTCGGACACTTCTCCTCTTCACGGCAGCAGCACTTCCTTGCCAGCTTCCATTGAAAACAGCGCCGCGATCCGACACCAAAAGACACCTATGCACCCGGCTTCCCTGGGTGAGGTAACTCGAGTACTCCAGTGCTCCTGTGGGTGTTAGTCCTAGACACCTCTAATTCCAAAAGGGTTTGCTTGTAGTCATCCTCTAAGTGTCTTTAAACTCTTAATTTCCAACCGTGACTTTCCCCATAGAAGTTAACGGCGATACGCAGCTATGTTCGCACACTGCACGCGTCCCCCGTGGGTCCCCTGTGTCACTGCCTTTTGTGGTTCCTTGTGGTCCAAGCACTTCTACAGGCTCTAGTCCTTGTGTCTAGTTCAGTCGTGGTTCTTATACCACTTTATTGGCATATGGTTTGGTACGCCCCTAGGGCCCAAACGTGTATTTGTGCTTTTAATGTAGAATACTGACTTGTAACTTAAGTACTTCGAACTCTAACCTTATAAAGAGACTAGAGGGGTGTGTTTTATCTTAAATACATATATTTTTAATATATACCTGGAGTGGTTGTCCTTTCATTTGATCATTCAAGAGGTTTTAGACTGGTAAAACAAGCTGCTTTACATTCCTTCAGGACTTAGCCTGAAGGCTGCTCTCCATAGCTACCACTAAGATAGCTTTCAATAAAGGTTGTCTTTAACCATTCACCATAAGGGGTTGTTTGGACTGATACAGGGTGCCCACTAGAACTAGTGGACATCATATATCAGGCCAACTTCGCACAGAGGTGTTTTGACAGAGCTGCATGTGGGTCTCAGCATTGTGAGGTTCATTGGAAGAGCTGCATGTGGGTCTCAGCAGTGTGAGGTTCACTGGCGGAGCTGTGTGTGGGTCTTAGTAGTATGAGGTGCATGTGCAGAGCTGTGTGTGCGTCTCTCCAGTGTGAGGTGCATTGGCGAAGCTGTGTGTGGGTCTCAGTAGTATGAGGTGCATTTGCAGAGCTGTTTGTGGGTCTCAGCAGTGTGAGGTGTATTGGCTGAGCTGTGTGTGGGTCTCAGCAGTATGAGGTGTATTGGCGGAGCTGTGTGTGGGTCTCAGTAGTGTGAGGTGCATTGGCAGAGCTGCGTGTGGGTCTCAGCAGCATGAGGTGCATTTGCAGAGCTGTGTGTGGGTCTCAGCAGCATGAGGTTCATTGGCGGAGCTGTGTGTGGGTCTCAGTAGCATAAGGTGCATTGGCGTCGCTGTGTGTGGGTCTCAGCAGTATGAGGTGCATTGACAGAGCTGTGTGGGGGTCTCAGCTGCATGAGGTGCATTGGCAGAGTTGCCTGTGGGTCTTAGTCTTATAACCCCCCCTGGGGTGTATAAGCTTCCCTTGAGATGCATTGGTAGAGCTGCGTGTGGGTCTCAGCAGTATGAGGTGCATTGGCAGAGCTGTGTGTGGGTTTCAGCAGTATGAGGTGCATTGGCACAGCTGTGTGTGGATCTCAGCAGTATGAGGTGCATTGACAGAGCTGCGTGGGGGTCTCAGCTGCATGAGGTGCATTGGCGGAGCTTCGCTTGTGTCTCAGCAGTGTGAGGTGCATTTGCAGAGCTGTGTGTGGGTCTCGTCAGTATGAGGTGCATTTTCAGAGCTGCGTGTGGGTCTCAGCAGTGTGAGGTGCATTGGCGGAGCTGTGTGTGGGTCTCAGTATATTTTGCATTTGCAGAGCTGTGTGTGGGTCTCAGCAGTGTGAGGTGCATTGGCGGAGCTGTGTGTGGGTCTCAGTAGTGTGAAGTGCATTGGCGGAGCTGTGTGAGGATCTCAGTAGTGTGAGGTGCATTGGCAGAGCTGCGTGTGGGTCTCAGTATTATGAGGTGCATTTGCAGAGCTGAGTGTGGCTCTCAGCAGCATGAGGTGCATTTGCAGAGCTGTGTGTGGGTCTCAGCAGCATGAGGATCATTGGCGGAGCTGTATGTGGGTCTCAGAAGCATGAGGTGCATTGGCGGAGCTGTGCGTGTGACTCAGCAGCACAAAGTGCATTGGCAGAGCTGTGTGTGGGTCTCAGCAGCACAAAGTGCATTGGCAGAGCTGTGTGTGGGTCTCAGTAGCGTAAGGTGCATGGGGGAGCTGTGTGTGGGTCTCAGCAGAATGAGGTGCATTGGCAGACCTGTGTGTGGGTCTCAGCAGTGTGAGGTGCATTGGCGGAGCTGTGTGTGGGTCTCAGCAGTGTGAGGTGCATTGGCGGAGCTGTGTGTGGGTCTCAGCAGTATGAGGTGCATTGGCAGACCTGTGTGTGGGTCTCAGCAGTGTGAGGTGCATTGGCGCAGCTGTGTGTGGGTCTCAGCAGTATGAGGTGCATTGGCAGAGCTGTGTGTGGGTCTCAGCAGTGTGAGGTGCATTGGCGGAGCTGTGTGTTGGTCTCAGCAGTATGAGGTGCACTGGCAGAGTTGCCTGTGGGTCTTAGTCCTAGGACCCCCACCCCCCCAGGGTGTATAAGCTTCCCTTGAGGTGCATTGGTAGAGCTGTGTGTGGGTCTCAGCAGTATGAGGTGCATTGGCAGAGCTGTGTGTGGGTCTCAGCAGTATGAGGTGCATTGGCAGAGTTGGGTGTGGTTTTCAGCAGTATGAGGTGCATTGGCAGAGCTGCCTGTGGGCCTCAGTCTTAGGACCCCCAGGGGTGTATAAGCTTCCCTTGAGGTGCATTGGCAGAGCTGTGTGTGGGTCTCAGCAGTATGAGGTGCACTGGCAGAGCTGTGTGTGTTTCAGTATTAGGACCCCCAGGGGTGTATAAGCTTCCCTTGAGGTGCATTGGCAGAGCTGCGTGTGGGTCTCAGCAGTATGAGGTGCACTGGCAGAGCTGTGTGTGTTTCAGTATTAGGACCCCCAGGGGTGTATAAGCTTCCCTTGAGGGTCACTGACAGACACTGTGCGTGCCCATGCCTGCACCCCTCACCCCGGGCTCCTCACACTCACACGCCATGGGGCTCCTGCGTCGTAAGGGGAGACCCCGTGGGAGTGATTTACGTCTCCTGCGGGGGATCCGGTTCTGCTGACGCCGGATGTGAAGGGGGGGGGGGCGGGGCGTCCAATGAGGCCCCGCAGCTGCCTCGGCTCTGTACAAACACACGGCACATGGGGGGTGGCACGGATGTGCCCACTGCCAACATGGGCAGCTGCCGGGGGCCTGGGAGTGAGCCAGGGGCCCTTCCTTCCTGCATTTCCCCAGTGGCAGCCTTACTTCAGTGTGCATTCTTACATTGTGCACTCAGTGTGCACTGACCTACTGTACACCACTGTACACTAGTCCTGCAGTTGTGCCCTCTGCCATCATCGAACAGCTGCCGGGGGTCTGGGAGGGAGCCTGGGGCCCCTCCCCTCCCCCCTGCACTGTCATCTATCCCTCCTACCGGGGTGCAGCCTTACTGCAGTGTGCACTCACCTACTGTACCCAACTGCACACTCACTGCCTCGGCAGACCTGCATCTGTGCCCTCTGCCAACATCGGGCAGCTGCCGGGGGCCTGGGAGGGAGCCTGGGGCCCCTCCCCCCTGCACTGCCATCTATCCCTCCTACCGAGGTGCAGCCTTACTGCATTGTGCACTCACCTACTGTACCCAACTGCACACTCACTGCCTCGGCAGACCTGCATCTGTGCCCTCTGCCAACATCGGGCAGCTGACGGGCGGCTGGGAGGGAGCCTGGGGCCCCTCCCCCCTGCACTGCCATCTATCCCTCCTACCGGGGTGCAGCCTTACTGCAGTGTCCACTCACCTACTGTACCTAACTGCACACTCGCTGCCTCGGCAGACCTGCATCTGTGCCCTCTGCCAACATCGGGCAGCTGCCGGGGGCCTGGGAGGGAGCCTGGGCCCCCCCCCCCCTGCACTGCCATCTATGCCTCCTACCGAGGTGCAGCCTTACTGCAGTGTGCACTCACCTACTGTACCCAACTGCACACTCACTGCCTCGCCAGACCTGCATCTGTGCCCTCTGCCAACATCGGGCAGCTGCCGGGCGGCTGGGAGGGAGCCTGGGGCCCCTCCCCTCCCCCCTGCACTGCCATCTATCCCTCCTACCGGGGTGCAGCCTTACTGCAGTGTGCACTCACCTACTGTACCTAACTGCACACTCACTGCCTCGGCAGACCTGCATCTGTGCCCTCTGCCAACATCGGGCAGCTGCCGGGGGCCTGGGAGGGAGCCTGGGGCCCCTCCCCCCTGCACTGCCATCTATCCCTCCTACCGAGGTGCAGCCTTACTGCAGTGTGCACTCACCTACTGTACACTCACTGCCTCGGTATAACTACATCTGTGCCCACTGCCAACATAGGCTGACGCCGGGGGCCTGGGAGGGAGCCAGGGCCCCCCTTCTGTCTGTAATATGGGGGGGGGGAAGCATTACTCCAGTGTGTACCCCTGCATTGTACCCAGTGGTCAAAGTGCATTCAAAAAGTAAAGGAACTGTGAAGGTGTGCCAGGGGGCGGGGCAAGTAAGCGTGTGGGCGGCGCCAAGACCTGCGTAAAATAATAAAATATTCTGTAACATTTTCGGTCTTCCATCTTAAGGTATGTACATATAAAATAACACTCAGCTTAAATGTAACATGAGTGCAGGGTGAATTAATCGGTGGGCAGAGCAGGGTGGTACTCATTGAACCCTCTGGCAGAGGTCAGTGTAACTAGAGAGCCAGGAACTGAATCCTGGCTGGAGCAGAGGAGAAGAGCAAGGGGCTGACCCCCCCCCCCCCCCGCAGCCCCGGCACAGGGGGCCTGTGTTATCCCCTTTATAAGGCACACACTTCACAGCCCGGCTGGTACCTCCCTTACAAAACCACTCAAAAAGAACAAGCATTGGCATAGCCAATAGGTCTCGCCTTTGGGACCTTATAAGTGTTTAGCCATGCAACAGTTGATGTTGTTGCACCAAGGATATTGCGCTGTGTTGGACAGGCCTCACAGACGGCTTGCTCCCTCCCCGCTCGACAGGGCCCGAACTCCGGCCCACCTGGCATATCCCCGCAACAAGCACCTGTACTCCGTCTCCCGACGGACCCTCTGCCCTCGGACCCCTACTCATCACGGGGTCCAGCCCCACCGGCTTTCCCGGCCGGGTCAAGCCGCCATCTTGGGCCCTGCACCACGCGGCCGCATGGCCTCCCCTCGACCCTAACCCCGGGCCTGGCCGGCCCCGACATCCCGGCACCACCATCCACCCAGGAGGTGAGCGGACCACTTGGCAGGTCAATGGGGGAACGAAGTGTCAAGGGCTCTCCCCCGCCAGGTGCCGATCGCCTCCAGCTCCCCCAGGCACTGGCTCCACCCCCTGCTGGGTGTCTGGACACCTTCATCCCGGACCCTCCGACCTCCAAGTGCGAGGGTCCGGACATCAAAGGGCACCAGCCCTATAACTGAGGCAGCTCCGGAGCAGGAAGGCAGTTGTATCCTGGAGTCGAGAGACACCGAGTGAACTCAACCCTGACGGTCTACTGGCGCTGCCGTAGCCCGCTCTTGTGAATCATCGTACTGCCTGCTGGCGCTGCCGCGGCCTTCTGCAACCTTCATCTTCCTGGGACCTGCTGGCGCTGCCGCGGCCCGTTGTAACGACCATCCTCACCAGGACCTGCTGGCGCTGCCGCGGCCTTCTGCAACAGTCATCTTCCTGGGACCTGCTGGCGCTGCCGCGGCCCGTTGTAACGACCATCCTCACCGGGACCTGCTGGCGCTGCCGCGGACCGTATATCTTCCGGGGACCTGCTGGCGCTGCCGCGGCCCGTTGTATCGACCATCCACACCGGGACGTGCTGGCGCTGCCGCGGCCCATACCACCTAACCACCAAGCTCGAGGATTGTGAGCTCATCATCATCTCATCCGAACTACCTGATTGGTAAATAGACTGTCCCGCTACCCCTTCCCTACCTGACGAGACTCTAATCGAGGGGACCCCTGAGTCCAGACCTCCTTGTACCATTTAACCGTACCTTAAATAAGTGCTTATAAAGAACACTGAACCTTATCCGTGTGTGATATCTGTCTGTGGGGGGGAAGTTACTTGTCTGTACGATCGCTGGAGACGGCTCTCCCCGGAGACCTCTCCTCCTGACCCCGGCCGACCCTCCCGGTCCATCTACCTTTTCTAACATTGGTGGCCAGCGGCGCGATCCGAATCAACGCGTAATCGTACAGAGAGTAGCTCACCCCACGACAAAGCACGATGTCGACCAAAGATAGCAGCTCCACCGAGAAGTTCCAAATGGAGAAACTAGAAGAATACAACCACCGCGAACTGAGACAATTTTGCATAGAACTTGGCATTGCTACCACCGGCCTGAGTACCAAGGATGATCTAAAGCGCGCTCTTGAGTCATGGACAGAAACTGGGGTCGCAGGACCCTCCGACCAAAGCAGCGTCACACCAGACCAAAACAGCATCACACCAGAGGGGAACGCCACGGCTCCCGAGGAGCGGGGAACGGGCCTCTCACAGGAGGAGACACGAGAAAGAGACAGAGTCAGATTACACGAATTAGAGATGGCGCGACTCAAGATGGATGGGGAACTCAAGTTAGCTGAACAGAAAATCAACCTCGAGCATATGCGGCTTCGAGAGGAACGAGAAGAAAAGCAGAGACAAAGAGAGCTGGAAGAGAAAAAAATAACGCTCGAGCACGAGCGCCGACTGGCGGAAATAGAACTGCGCAAACAGAATAAGGAACTGGGGGTGCCTGAGCGACCACACACCCCGGGGCCTATTGAGAAAAAAGTTCACATCCCCAAGGATGTGGTCCGTGAGTATGTCCGAGAAGACGACATACAACAGTGGTTTAAAGCCTATGAGATCGCAATGACCTCCCACCGGATCGACCGGAGTGATTGGGGAGCCGGACTTTGGGGAAGATTCATCAACGAGGGTCGCGATGCCCTGCTGCAGCTCCCCGATCACCAAATGTCGTCCTACGACCACATGAAGGCTGCCCTCCTCACCCGCTATGGCCTCACGCCCGAGATGTACCGCCAGAGGTTCAGAGATTGCACCCGGATCCCAGGTACAACTTGGGTGGAATACGTGAACTATTTCAGCCGGGCCTTCGAGGGTTGGATCAAGGGAAATCAGGTCACCACCTACGAGCAACTCTTCAACCTTATGGTATGGGAGCACCTGTCAAACAACTGTTTCGTCGAGCTCAGGCAGCACCTACTCGACAGTAAGCTGACTGACCCCCGGCAGCTCGCCGCCGAAGCTGACCGGTGGGAAAGCACCCGAGTGGGCCGGAAAGGGCCACACGACCAGAACAGAAGCAACCAAGGCCAGCACCGTCCTCGGGGAGGAGGAGGGGGCCAGGGGCGAGGGAGAGACGCCTTACCAGCAACCCCCGTGGCCAGCACCCCGCCTCCGGCCGGCCGGGGCAACCCCCCGTTGCGGCCTGGGTACCGAGCCAACGTCACGTGCCACCGGTGCCAGCGACTAGGCCACTACGCCAACGATCCGAACTGCCCGCTAAACCAACCACCCAAGCCCCGCCAGGTAGCTGCCGCTGCCCTGGGGGAAGAGCAATCATCGGAGGGACCTGAGGAGTATGAGCCGGACCAGCAAGGGTGGGAACCGGCCGCCATGGTCCTGGCATGCTTAGGGGGAAGGGACATGGTTCCGCGGGCTCCCCTACCCGCCAACACCAGAAAATACGGTCAGTGGGTGACCATTAATGGACAGAGAGCCGAGGCCTTGCGTGACACCGGCGCCAGCGTGACGGCCGTCCGCTGTCACCTGGTGAAGCCCGAGCAGATCCTGCCGAACATTCTCTGCCCCGTCCGCTCGGCAGATAATTCAGAGAGCATGTGTAAAATGGCCTGCGTCCCGTTTGAATGGGGAGGGGTCTCCGGCCTACTGAAGGTGACGGTCCGGGACGATGCCCTCGTGGACTGCCTCCTGGGGAATGACCTCGAGAGTTCCCCGTGGGCCACCGTCGAGAGAAGAGAACACTTGGGGATGCTGGGCCTCCCGGACTGGGCCTGCATAACCACCCGATCCATGGCCGCCCGTGCCGCCCCCCGATCAGAAGAAACCGAATGGCCAGCACCTCCGCCCCCGGTTGCCCCCGTAGAGGACAACGGCGAGTTCGACCTCCCGGACCCGACTACCGAAGAAGACGCGCAACACCAGGACCTCCCGGATCTGGCTCAGTGGGGTCAAGAGGGGGGGCCCACCCAAGAACAGTTCCGCCAGGAACAAAAGACCTGTCCCTCCCTCGAGGGACTCCGCCAACAAGCCAGCACCCAAACCGCCGGGGACACCACCGGAACCCACTGGGTCTACTGGGATAACGACCTGCTCTACAGCGAGCAAAGAATCGCCGAGCTGGGGGCCGGTCGAGTTCTGGTGGTACCGCTCCGCTTCCGAGACTTTCTGCTCAACCTAGCCCACGATGTCCCCCTGGCTGGACACCTGGGCCAGGACAAAACGTACAGTCGCCTGGTGACCCACTTTTTCTGGCCGAAAATGAGGAATGACGTCCTGAACCACTGCCGATCGTGCCCCACATGCCAAGCCAGCGGGAAGAGTGGCCGGAAGCTGAAGGCCCCTCTACAACCCTTCCCGGTGGTCACCACCCCGTTCGAGAGGGTGGGGATAGACATTGTGGGACCTCTGGACCCCCGCACGGCACAAGGACACAGGTTCATCTTGGTACTGGTGGACCATGCCACCCGCTACCCCGAGGCGGTGCCCCTACGGACAGTGACCGCCCCCGTGGTTGGCCGGGCCCTGATGGGGATCTTCTCCCGGGTAGGCTTCCCCCGAGAAGTCGTCAGCGACCGAGGCACGAATTTCATATCAAAATACATGAAGTCCCTCTGGCAACAATGCGGGGTCACCTACAGATTCACGACCCCCTATCACCCCCAAGGGAACGGACTAGTGGAGCGGTTTAACCGCACTCTCAAAGGGATGATTGGGGGATTGGAAGAGCCTCTCCGTCGCCAGTGGGATGTACTGCTCCCGTGCCTCCTCTTCGCCTACCGGGAAGTTCCCCAGAAGTCCCTCGGTTTTAGCCCCTTTGAACTCCTATACGGACACCCTGTGCGAGGGCCCCTCAGCCTAGTCAAGGAAGGTTGGGAGATGGCCCCCCTAACGACCCCTCCAGACGTCTTCAAATACATCCTGGCCTTACGAAACCAGACCCGGCGCTTCAGGGAGATGGCCAAGGCGAACCTCGAGGCCAGCCAGGAGGACATGAAGAGGTGGTATGATCACAATGCCTCCTCCGTTGAATTCGAGCCTGGGCAGCAAGTATGGGTGATGTCCCCCACCGAACCATGTGCCCTGCAAGATAAGTGGACGGGGCCCTTCAAAGTGGTCGAGCGCAAAAGCCCCGTCACTTACCTCATCGACATGGGGTCCTCCCGGAACCCCCTTCGGGTCCTCCACACCAACCGGCTCAAACCGCACTTTGTGCGCTCCGAACTAAGCCTCTTGATGGCTACAGACAGTGGCACAGAAGAAGACTCCGAGCCCCTCCCGGATCTCCTGAAGACTCAGGAGAAGGACGGCTCCGTGGACGGGGTCCGGCTCTCTGACGCCCTCACTTCGGAGCAACGCCAGGACTGCCGGAACCTCCTGCTGCAGTTCGCTGCCCTGTTCTCCCTCACCCCCGGGGTCACCCCCTGGTGTTTGCACGACGTAGACACCGGGGACAGTCCCCCTGTCCGGCACCGGGCCTACCGCGTACCAGATCGGGTACGGGCCTGCATACAGGAGGAGGTGGCCAAGATGCTCACGATCGGGGTCATCGAGCCCTCGGACAGTCCCTGGGCCAGTCCGGTCGTATTAGTTCCCAAGGCCGCTGCCCCCGGCTCCGCCCCTGAACTGAGATTCTGCGTCGACTACCGGGGCTTGAACGCTGTCACCCGGACCGGCGCTCATCCCATCCCCCGAGCAGACGAGCTGATCGACCGGCTGGGGGCCGCCCGCTACCTTAGTATCTTCGACCTAACGGCGGGCTACTGGCAGATCGGCCTCACACCCAGGGCTCAGGAACGGTCAGCCTTCTCTACCCCCGATGGCCACTATCAATTTAAGGTCATGCCCTTTGGCATGAAGAATGCCCCCGCCACGTTCCAACGCCTTGTGAACCAGGTCCTGGCAGGGCTTGAAGAATTCAGCGCTGCCTACCTGGACGATATCGCTGTATACAGCCGCCACTGGTCCGACCACCTCCGTCACCTCCAAGAGGTCCTACAAGCCCTCCAGCGGGCCGGCCTCACCATTAAGGCCGGCAAGTGCCAGATTGGCCAAGGGTCTGTGACCTACCTTGGGCACCAAGTGGGGAGCGGGCTGGTGGCCCCACTACAACTTAAGATTGCTGCCATCCAGTCCTGGCAGCCCCCCGTCACCCAGACCGAGGTCCGAGCCTTCTTGGGGCTCACCGGCTACTACCGGCGGTTCGTGAAGGACTACGGCAGCATCGTGGGGCCCCTCACGGGTCTCACATCCAAGAACCAGCCGAAGCGGGTCAACTGGACTCCTGATTGTCAAGCGGCCTTTGAGGAGCTGAAGGCCGCCCTGTGCACCGCCCCGGTGCTCCAGGCCCCCGATTACAGTCGGGAATTTGTGGTGCAGACCGACGCCTCCGACCACGGCATCGGGGCCGTCCTCTCTCAGTTGAACCCCGAAGGTCATGACCAGCCGGTGGCCTTCATCAGCCGACGTCTCCTGGCCCGAGAACAGCGTTGGAGCACCATCGAGAGGGAGGCATTTGCAGTAGTGTGGGCCCTCAAAAAGCTCCGACCCTATCTCTTCGGTACCCACTTCCGGGTACAAACCGACCATCGACCCCTGCAATGGCTGATGCAGATGCGGGGGGAGAACCCAAAACTCTTGCGCTGGTCCATTTCCCTGCAGGGAATGGACTTCACCGTGGAGCACCGACCAGGCCAAGACCACGCCAACGCAGATGGCCTGTCCCGCTTTTTCCGCCTCGACGAAGAGAGTCCCCAAGGAGATGGGTGACTCTCCCCGCCTTCAGCTGGGGGGGACGCATGTTGGACAGGCCTCACAGACGGCTTGCTCCCTCCCCGCTCGACAGGGCCCGAACTCCGGCCCACCTGGCATATCCCCGCAACAAGCACCTGTACTCCGTCTCCCGACGGACCCTCTGCCCTCGGACCCCTACTCATCACGGGGTCCAGCCCCACCGGCTTTCCCGGCCGGGTCAAGCCGCCATCTTGGGCCCTGCACCACGCGGCCGCATGGCCTCCCCTCGACCCTAACCCCGGGCCTGGCCGGCCCCGACATCCCGGCACCACCATCCACCCAGGAGGTGAGCGGACCACTTGGCAGGTCAATGGGGGAACGAAGTGTCAAGGGCTCTCCCCCGCCAGGTGCCGATCGCCTCCAGCTCCCCCAGGCACTGGCTCCACCCCCTGCTGGGTGTCTGGACACCTTCATCCCGGACCCTCCGACCTCCAAGTGCGAGGGTCCGGACATCAAAGGGCACCAGCCCTATAACTGAGGCAGCTCCGGAGCAGGAAGGCAGTTGTATCCTGGAGTCGAGAGACACCGAGTGAACTCAACCCTGACGGTCTACTGGCGCTGCCGTAGCCCGCTCTTGTGAATCATCGTACTGCCTGCTGGCGCTGCCGCGGCCTTCTGCAACCTTCATCTTCCTGGGACCTGCTGGCGCTGCCGCGGCCCGTTGTAACGACCATCCTCACCAGGACCTG
Source organism: Triturus cristatus (assembly GCF_964204655.1). Taxonomy (NCBI): domain Eukaryota; kingdom Metazoa; phylum Chordata; class Amphibia; order Caudata; family Salamandridae; genus Triturus; species Triturus cristatus. Next base: position 1,881,239,725 of record NC_140590.1, read on the forward strand.
CTGGCGCTGCCGCGGCCTTCTGCAACAGTCATCTTCCTGGGACCTGCTGGCGCTGCCGCGGCCCGTTGTAACGACCATCCTCACCGGGACCTGCTGGCGCTGCCGCGGACCGTATATCTTCCGGGGACCTGCTGGCGCTGCCGCGGCCCGTTGTATCGACCATCCACACCGGGACCTGCTGGCGCTGCCGCGGCCCATACCACCTAACCACCAAGCTCGAGGATTGTGAGCTCATCATCATCTCATCCGAACTACCTGATTGGTAAATAGACTGTCCCGCTACCCCCTTCCCTACCTGGCGAGACTCTAATCGAGGGGACCCCTGAGTCCAGACCTCCTTGTACCATTTAACCGTACCTTAAATAAGTGCTTATAAAGAACACTGAACCTTATCCGTGTGTGATATCTGTCTGTGGGGGGGAAATTACTTGTCTGTACGATCGCTGGAGACGGCTCTCCCCGGAGACCTCTCCTCCTGACCCCGGCCGACCCTCCCGGTCCATCTACCTTTTCTAACACGCTGCATAACTAACTACTTATAAGGTCCCAAAAGCGAGACCTATTGGCTATGCCAATGCTTGTTCCAATGTATGGGTTGTTTGAACAGGTTGCAGTGCTACTGCTTTTGCTATACTTGTCTTGCCTGTTATTGAAGAAAGATAAAACATGTTCTCTATGCACTATTCAAATGTCAAAACAAATGGCCTTATCAATGCTTGTTTTCATGCATGATGTGTTACTGAAATAGTGAATTTGAATAAGATAGGACTAAAGGGTTTACATTTCGTTTCACTTTCAGATCAAGCACTTTTTTAAATGGACAAGACACTGTAAAATCTAAGGGCCCGATTCACAGAACTAACTTAAGACAAAATCCTAAACTTACTACCATTTTGGTATTCACAGAAGGCACTTACTCATTTTGGTATTCACAGAAGGCACTTACTCATTTTGGTATTCACAGAAGTTAGGACTCCTAACTTTAGGACTCCTAAATGCCTTCTGTGAATACCGAGGGTCTTAAAATTAGGATTTTTCTCAATTTAGTAGTAGTAAAGTTAGGACTCCTAACTTTAGGACTCCTAAATGCCTTCTGTGAATGCCGAAAGCCTTAAAATTAGGATTTTTCTCAGTTTAGTAGTAGTAAAGTTAGGAGTCCTAACGTTAGGACTCCTAAACTGAGAAAAATCCTAATTTTAAGACTTTCGGTATTCACAGAAGGCATTTAGGAGTCCTAAAGTTAGGACTCCTAACTTCTGCGAATACCGAAATGAGTAAGCGTCTTCTGTGAATACCGAAGTGAGTAAGTGCCTTCTGTGAATACGAAAATGGTAGTACGTTTAGGATTTTGTCTTAAGTTAGTTCTGTGAATCGGGCCCTAAAAGTTCAAGTGATTTTATGCCATGATCCGTGGCTCCTTGAGGCCAATCTGACGTTTTAGACAGCAGCGTTTAGCATACTGGCAATTTCAACTCCTTTGTACATTTTTTTTTAAACTGTCAGAAAATGAAACAGTGCGGCGCCAGAAATGTCACAACTGTCTGAAGGTGCCATACATGCCAGTGAGCCGCTTAGCAACTTCTGTAATGTTCAAAAAATATTTTTATTCGCGATTTTCCACTTTTATTCTCTGAAGCAGTCACATATTAATTAGTGATGCGGTGAATTTACGAAGATTACATTTCATGTACAGACTATATAATCCCAGAGCTGACGTGCGAACATTTACACTCCACTGGGTCGGGGCTTTGTATCCTAGTACCACTTGCAACCCCCAGCCCTCCTGTGGTCTCGGTGTGTACCAGCAGCAGAAACCGAATATGTTCTGACTTGAGATGATGAGAGCAAAGCCTCACTGCTGGGGTATCCCCGAATCCTGTCTCTGGTGCTTTTTCACAATCCTCGCCCCCTGCTAAACTTTTTCTGGAGCGTATCTCCTGTGCCCCACAGAAGTTGGCGCCCAAGCACATTTGAACCTAGCCGGGACTCCCTACTTGGTAATTGTTTAATGAGTCTTGAAAAAGGAAGTATGACGCAAGTCCTTAGAAGTTCATTAAGAGCCATTGGCCTTGGTGTGAAGAATGAAAGTCCACACAGGTGTCCATCTAGCGCTTCCGAATTTCACCCCAATACGCGTACATCCCACGCGTACTTCTTGGCGCCTGGCATCGGGAGCAGTGCTTGCCTTGTGGGCTCCCCATTGTGGATTTCACATCTGGATCGCATTATGGCGAAGTTCAAGTAGGGAAATGTACACCGGCGCCGGCGGGTAAAGGTTTCATGAGAGAATGTGCGGCGACTACATTAGTCTAAGAGGGTCGACATTGTTTGCATTCATCAGGGCCCATGGATTCTCTGTTCTGTTGTATCCCCCGGTGCCCTTTACAGACCCACGTGTTCGCCATAAAGCGCGTTTAGACATCGTGGTGCACCACTGATTTAAGTTTCTTCGCGTTGGGCGCGTTTTTGTTTCACTGAATGGGTAGCTGTGTGTCCACGAGATCTTTCCGGCAGCTGCATCCTGTCATTGTCAGCGCGGGACTCAAGAAGACTGCACCAGCACACACATGGCTAAGAAGACGCGCGGAAGCTGGCTACTGAACGGCCTCGTGATGACGAATGGTGAATATAACAAGCAGGAAGTGGGATAAGGGAGGGGGTGGCAAATGGTGATCACTTTCGCGGCCGCTTTGATGTTCTCAGTGGCCGCGCGGCTCACTGAGAACATCAAAGCGGCCGCAAAAGTGATCAGGCAGGCTGCCAAATGGTGCGCGCGCCCGGCGCACATGCACTGTAGTTGGCGGCCTGAAAAGCACTAGTTTGCACTTCCTAATCCCGCTTTCTATAGCTCTTGCCAGAGCATCGCTAAAGCGCTGGCTCAGGCGAGACCTAATAAACTTGTCACTAGGAAGTGTCAAGAGATTCCATTCATTAAAGCCAATACGGCAGCGACCCCTGGTGCAAAAGTCCATTTCTTTCAGGCAGCAGCACCCTGGCAGGAAGGCTTGTCTAGCTGTCTGCCTTCCTTACTCGCAGTTGAAGCATTTCAGCACTCAGAGTGGACCGTCCCAGGACAATTATCATCTCACGGAAAGCAGGGGAACTGTTTTCCTTAAAAAAAAAAAGTCTGTGCACGTCGTACCCCTCCAATCTCGCCTACTTCGACCACTATTTGTACCCTAAGTGTGCACTCACCTACACATACACAACTGTACACTCACTGTCCCATTGGACCTGCATCTGTGCCCTCTGCCAACATGAGCCGCTGCCAGGGGCCAGGGAGGGAGCCAGAGCCCCCTCCTACCTGTAGTTCGCGGGTGACAGCCTTACTGCAGTGTGCATCCTTACATTGTGCACTCTGTGCATTCACCTACTGTGCACTCGCTGCCTCAGTATAACTGCATCAGTGCCTACTGCCAACATGGGCTGGGAGGGAGCCAGGGGCCCCTCCTGCCTGCCCTGACATCTATCCCTCCAACCAGGGGCCCCTCCTACCGGCACTGACATCTATCCCTCCAACCAGGGGCCCCTCCTACCTGCCCTGACATCTATCCCTTCAACCAGGGGCCCCTCCTACCTGCCCTGACATCTATCCCTTCAACCAGGGGCCCGTGCTACCTGCACTGACATCTATCCGTCCTGCTAGGGGGGCAGCCTTACGGCAGTGTGCATCCTTACATTGTGCACTCAGTGTGCACTCACTTCCTCAGTATAACTGCATCTGTGCCTACTGCCAACATGGATGGGAGAAAAAGAAAGCCCAGGGAGGCAACACAGAAGTAAAACAGCATAAATGCTACAAAAGGACAAGATCTCTACGGGTTCTTCAATGATGTCAATCAAGATTTTTTAATGGTTGCTTGATTCAAGACAACGAAGCGCCGATACAGACAACGCGTTTCACCCCTAATAGGGCTTCCTCAGGGCTGCAAACATAACATGCATGTAATCAAACAACAATAAATAATGCAGCATACAAGTCTTACAGACATAATATTGTAAATCATTATTGAGTGATTTTGTGTGTAACAATATTCAAACTGAGTGCGTTCTGAACCAACCATTCAGTTTAGCAACAGAATGCCTTAGATCAGAAGAACCGGAAAAAGCAACAAGCATTGGCATAGCCAATAGGTCTCGCTTTGGGACTTTATATGTGTTTAGTTATCCAGCACAATATCCTTGGTGCAATAATATCAACTGTTGCATGGCTGAACACTTATAAGGTCCCAAAGGCGAGACCAATTGGCTATGCCAATGCTTGTTTCCAGTATGCCACAGCTGCTTGACCCCTTCTCCTTCCATCCTTACAAGGTGGAGGAAGTAAAGACAAGCTAATCAAAGGCACTAGGCACAGGGAGAAGAAACAAGGGAATAATAAGAAGAGTATGCATGAAGGAGAACAATAGAAACATGGATCAGGCGACAAGAATAAAGGAAGAATTCCAAGTGATGCCGAACTGGGCAAGATACTTAGGCTACAGAAACAAGAAAAGAAAGATGGGGAACAAAGGGGAGCTAGCTATGCTGTGATGCAAAGAAAGAAACCAGTAAGGGAGAGCGAGAGGGGGGGTGAGGGAAGAGAAAGACAAAATGAGAGAGCCATCGGTGGAAAGATGAGAGAGAGAGTGAGGTGCTACAAATGAGATACTGAGGTACGGGAGACACAAAGGGAAATTAATATCTACAGCAAGGGGGGCTGTGAAAATGAGTGAGATAATGAGAGGAGAAGAGATGAGTGGGAAACTGTGAATAATGGAAGGAGACACGAGGATGGGAGAAGACAACTAGGCAAGAGAGAAGCAAAAGCAGAAAAAACTGCAATAAAGGGAACAGAAAGGAAGAGCGAGTGGAAAGGATATAGGTAGCATGAGGAAATCTCAGGGGAGAGGAGCAAAAGAGCGCAAATCAAACAAGGAAAAAAGACAAGCATTGGCTCACGGAGAACATCAAAGCGGCCGTGCGGCTGTGAAAGTGAAAGTGATCGCAATCGCGATTAAGCGTGGCGTGTGCCCGCACACTTGCACTCAAGCTCTAGGCCAGCCATGGTAGCATTTTTTTAAGCCCTCACTAAAAGTCTCGCCAGACCAGCCAATGCGCTGGGTCAGGCGAGACCTAAAAAGGAAAGAAACCAACCACAAATCCCATAGTGAAACATTCCTAGGAAGAGCCAAGACAAAGAAGACACAAGTGAAAACAAAGAAAGAACGCCGAAAAAAGTCCTGAAATCAGACACCACCAGATAGTGCGAAGATCTCTAAAAAGTGACTAAAACCGGACATCTCCATGACGACATGCTTTCAAGTGACTCATTTTGAGTCAGTCACCAAGACAAACTCCAAATCCTATATTTCTCCTCACCAATAAACAACCGTACTGCGATTGAATGTATGGCTTCTTAACTGCGCAGATGGTGAAGAGACCCGTCGACCTGTACAAACACACCAGAATTAAAAAATGTAGCCAACCTCTACATACAAATAAACACACAAAATTCGCCACGCCAAACAGCGTGAGAATCCAACAAAGAAGGGGCAAGACTTATCATTACCTCAAATTGATGAAGTTTAAAATACCCTTAATGTGTATCACTCGTCCAGTCCAAAACAACGCTAGGATGTTCACTGTGGTAAGATGAACAATAGCAGCTGGAAGAAAAAACAGGTTTTCTCAAAGATGCGGAAAACAAACTTAGAGATATGTAATCCATCAAATGGATACTCTAGTGTGGCGGAAAAGATAATACTTTCTCCACTGTATAACCCCTACCTCATACATTAATTGCGCTCTGGGACTGTTAGAATTGGGAATCTCTGGATGACACAGGTAGGGACTTGTTTCAAGCAGGGATCCTCTCCTCCAGTCAGGGTAAGGGGTTACACTCCTAACACAACCCCTGCTCACCCTCTAGGTAGCTTGGCGCGAGCAGACAAGGCTTATCTCAGGGCGCAATGGTTAAGCATTTGTGACCACATACAGTATTCAATGATACCCCCACAAATGGACTACACACTGGGTTTATCAGAAATAATTATTTTATATATAGGCAGACTTAGCACAAGACCAAATAACGATCCAAAGTCCCACAATACTCTTGGCAATTAGCAGTTCTTGATTTAAGCGTCTTTTACAGTTCTGTGCAGTTCGTGTACTTCGTACGGTTCGTACGGGGATGGAAGGAGACTTCAGAGCACATCTCACAAGCGCTGCAGACGCTCCGGTGCGAAGCGTACTCCTGCGGTGCTTACGAACGGGGCTCACAGACGCCACAGACGCTCTGGTGCGGAGCGTACACCTGCGGCGCTTACGAACGGGGCTCACAAAACGCTACAGGCGCTCCGGTGCGGAGCGTACACCTTACGGTGCGAAGCGGACACAGTACCTTATCTTTTGAAAGTTCGTCACGGACGATGCGTTGAATCCTAGAGTGTTGTACGGTGCAAAGTCCTCCTGTTGCGGTGCGAGCTACGACTCGTAGAGGGCCTCAGCCACGATGCTCGAGGGGACGGTGCGGAGGTACGGTGCGCTGGCTCTTCGTTGCGGCATACGAGCCGTACCTTGAGATCGGCGCCTTTTCTTTCAACGCGGTGCAAAGCAGGCAGTACGCTCCGATGGTGAGCGACGTACCAACCACTCCACGTGCCACAGCCTGCCCACAACAGGGGTAGGGGGGCACGCTGAGCAGTACGATGCGAAGAGGGGGGCAATAAAAGTGCGGCACAAAGTCCTTCCTTCACGTTGCAAGCTAGGGGGGCCTTAGTCGCGTTGTTTGGGCCGGACAGCTGGGCACAGGCTTGCCAGTGTACGCGCCGATCTAGGAGGCACACACTTCTCTCGGCTTCAGCTTCATGGTGAGAACGGCAGTTCTCGGCGGCGGTTCTCAAGGGGGGTGAAGTCCACTGGTCCTGGGACTTCGTTCAGGGGGCAAGCTCAGTCACAAGCCCTTGGAGATCTTAAAAAGCACAAGTTGAAATAAAGTTTATCAGTAATCTTTCTCCTCTCCTTCAGCAGCAAGGCAACCACTGCAGGCCAATCCCCCAGGACAGGGACAGTACTCCTCCTACAGCTTTCCCGGTTCCTTCCCCTCAGGCAGAGGTTCGTCTTGTAGCAGGATCTAATTTCTTAGGAGCAGGGCTCCTATACTTACACTGCATTTCTTTTGTTCTTGCAGGCCAGGGGGGCCCTTGCCTAGTTCGGTCCGGTTTCTGAGCACTTTGTTGACATGATGCAGGCTTCTGCTTTCAGTGCGCAGGGCAGAGACATCAGACGCTCCACAGGAGGTGGAGCCAGCATTGTGGTGGCAGAGCACAGCCCTATTCAGAGTCCAGGTGCACTCTCCCACCCATTCTGGTGTAATCTTCCTATTCACCACCTGGCTGCCCAGACTGTCTCTTGGAATTCCCCAGCCCTGTCACTCACACAAACCAGACAGCAGATACACATCAGCGCAGAGGCGGGCTGAAATGGTTAGGCAAGCAAATGCCAGCTTTCTAAAAGTGGCATTTGCAAACACAGAACATTAAAACAAACTTTGCTAAAAGATGTATTTTATTATTCTGAGTTCAGGCATACTAAATTCGATTTTCTACCATGTTCCCTAGGTCTGTTAGGATCATAGGGCCCGATTCACAGAACTAACTTAAGACAAAATCCTAAACTTACTACCATTTTGGTATTCACAGAAGGCAGTTACTCATTTTGGTATTCACAGAAGGCACTTACTCATTTCGGTATTCACAGAAGTTAGGAGTCCTAACTTTAGGACTTCTAAATGCCTTCTGTGAATACCGAAGGTCTTAAAATTAGGATTTTTCTCAATTTAGTAGTCCTAAATCTAAATTTAGGACTACTAAATTGAGAAAAATCCTAATTTTAAGACTTTCGGTATTCACAGAAGGCATTTAGGAGTCCTAAAGGTAGGAGTCCTAACTATACTACTACTAAACAGAAAAATCCTAATTTTAAGGCTTTCGGTATTCACAGAAGGCATTTAGGAGTCCTAAAGTTAGGAGTCCTAAACTGAGGACTACTAAATTGAGAAAAATCCTAATTTTAAGACTTTCGGTATTCACAGAAGGCATTTAGGAGTCCTAAAGTTAGGAGTCCTAACTATACTACTACTAAACTGAGAAAAATCCTAATTTTAAGACTTTAGGTATTCACAGAAGGCATTTAGGAGTCCTAAAGTTAGGTCTCCTAACTTCTGTGAATACCAAAATGAGTAAGTGCCTTCTGTGAATACCAAAATGGTAGTAAGTTTAGGATTTTGTCTTAAGTTAGTTCTGTGAATCGGGCCCATAGGATGTAACAATTCTAACAGCCCATTCGGGCCTATGAGAACAGGGTAGCCTTACAATAGTGAAAAACGGAAATGGCTGTGATTCACTCTTAGGACATGCCACACACATCAGGGCTTGTTCTACCTTATGCTTACAACGCACCCTGCCCTCGGGCCTACCATAGGGGTGACTAACATGAAGTTAAGGGAAGGTTTAGGGACTGGCAAGTGGGTGCACTTGCGCAGTCAGCATGACAGTACCAGACTGCACGCGGGTTCTGCCATGGCGGACCTTAGACACATTTTACCAGGCCGCTTCTGTGGGTGGCACAACCAGTGCTGCAAGCCCACAAGCAGCATTTGTATTTACAAGCCCTGGGCACTCCTGGTGCACTTTACTGGGGTCTGACAGTAAACCAAATAAGCCAATCATGGAATCCAACCAACATATACATTTTATATAGGGAGCACTTGTACTGTGGCACTGGTTGGCAGTGGCACAGTGTTCTGAGCAGCTAACACCAGCAAAAACACATGAGGCACAGCGACAAAAAGTGGAAGGGAGACTCACGCCAAGGTGCCAGGTCTAACAGGGACCTATCACTTCTGCTTTATGACGTTACTCCTCTTAGACTCACGTTATTAACCAATTCGATCATTTTTTAAAAATGAGCTCGAGAACCCGACATATTCATACCGGCAGTACTCATATACATAAGAATGCTTAAGTAGACACAAATACCCGCTAGTCTCAGATTGCAAAGGAATCAATGAGCCCATGAAGCCCTATCGGTATGAGCTCGATATTCCTCTCATTCCTCGACTTCTATTTAAAAAATAGCACACACACAGGCTGACTTGCCGTGCAATGCCGGTACACAACAGAACAAACCAAAACGCCACCCGTATGCATATTTTAATTTGAATTTGCAACAGCACTACATCCTCAGGAAGTACAGTAGGGGCGTATTCGAGGTTCAAATCCCCATTGTACTGGCCCAAACAGACCAGGCAAAAAATATTACAGATTACAATGCCATACTGCGCGATGGGTTATAAATACGGTTGTCACCCAATACTAATGCGGTGGTTCAAGAACAGTTTAACACAACGTAAATACCTCCCAAAAACCGTACCACCATTAACTATCCGAGTCCCCATTCACAGCGTCCATAACTCCATTCACTCGTCAAATCCTCATTACGACAACCCGTACTCACATTAGTATTCCACATAGTAGGGTATCTTCAAACACGTTTAGTGGGACGCGATCTTTCACGCTCCCACCATCAAAAAAGTAATGTGTTAAGCCGTCGCGTATTACATGGCTAAATAAAGCCTATCACCATGACCGTTTTACGGCGTGCTTACAGCACGTTAGTACATCAGACGCCGAAAGTGTCAAAGCAACTAAAGTTTTATTGACACAATTGCACAATTCCCCAAAACCTGTGCTCGTCCCAGTACTAAGAAAGCGTATCGACGTAACACTGAGCTAAATTAGAACTGATCCTCATGCATTCGTGCCCGCTTTTATGAGAATACGAATATAAGTGACACGTCAAATTTAACAAATGTCAAGCAACAAATAAGGATAACGTCAAATTATATGTGTGGCTTTCTTCTACATCCAGGTCTCAAGAATATCGTAATGTTGATGAGTAAGTATTAAAAAAAAACGCGTACTAGTTACCGCCCTATTGTCACGTGTGTATCCTAAAATTAAACCAATGAACATAACAACACCTCCTTATTCAAGTTATTATACCAACGTGAGTTTATGCCACCTCTTTACTGAATATGCATTCCAAAAAATCTTATTCTATAAGTTGCACTCAGATAATACGGCCCCCATTTCAGAATTTGATCACCTACAATGTTGTAGTGTTACTGAGACCAATCATAGCAACATATGAACATATGGCCAAATCCAAACATGTCTCACTGCCACTTGGTTTTGACAGAGAAAGAGAAGAAAAGTAGGACACCAAAGTGTATAAAGCTAAAAAGAACCAGGTTGCAACTAAAATCGGTGAACACCCTAAATATCGGTTCCAAAATATCGACTGCCCAGAATATCGAAGTTAAAATATAGAGTGGACAGAATATCGAATTATCAAAATATAGATACGTCAGAATATCGAAATGGGGTACGAAATATCGATTTCCATAATATAGAATTTAAAAATATAGAATTCCATAATATCGAATGTTAAAATATAGATATCTATATTATCGATTTTTTTTTAGTGTTATGTATGGTAGTATATGTGTAAAAATTATGTATTATTTTTGTAATGTATGTTTAATTTATTTAAACTAATGAATGTTATGTAATTTAATTTTTGCCTAATTTAATTCCGTAGCGGGTTGTGGGTTTATAAGGGAATAGGGTGGGAAGTAATTTAATTATGGTTAATTAAATATTAATTATATTTATATATTTTGATAATTAATTGATTGATAATGAATTATTAATTGGTAATTCATTTTTATTAATTGGTAATTCATTTATATTAATTGATTAATTGATTATTAGGTCATTGTATTTTTTATTATTAGGAGCGGGTTGTGGGTTTGTAGGGGAATTGGGTGGGAAGTAATTTAATTGTAATAAAGTAAATAATTATATTTGTATTTATGTGTATTGATAATTAATTGGTAATTAATTATTAATTGGTAATTCATTTGTATTAATGGGTAAATAATTTGTATGAATTGCTAATTAATGTTTATTAATTGCAAAATTATTTTTAATAATTGATTAATTGATAATAATGTTAATTGTATTTTTTATTATTGGGAGTGGGTTGTGGGTTTATAGGGGAATTGGGTGGGAAGTAAATTAATTGTAATAAAGTAAATAATAATATTTTTATTTATGTGTATTGATAATTGATAATTAATTATTAATTGGTAATTAATTTGTATTAATTGGTAATTAATTATTATTAATTGCTAATTTATTTTTTTCAATGGTAGTTAATTGTTATTAATTGGTAATTATTTTTAATTAACTTTTTATTGGTATTGATAATTAATGTACTCTTATTTTAAAAATAAATCATTACTTTCCCTACTTTTGCACTCTCAGGAGTGGGAATAGTATTTTTTACCCTCTCGCTATCCAACTCTTTCCCTACTGTTACACTCTTTGGAGTGGGAATAGTAATTTTTACCCTCCTGCTATCCAACACTTTCCCTACTGTTACACTCTTTGGAGTGGGAATAGTAATTTTTACCCCTACACTATCCAGCGTTTTCCCTACTGATGCATTCACTGGAGTGGGAATAGTAATTTGTACCCCTACGCTATCCAATGCTTTCCCTACTGTTTCACTCACTGGAGTGGGAATAGTAATTTTTCCCTTCTTGCTATCCAACGCTTTCCCTACTGTTGCACTCTCTGGAGTGGGAATAGTAAATTTTATCCTCCCGCTATACAACGCTTTCCCTACTGTTGCACTCTTTGGAGTGGGAATAGTAATTTTTACCCCTACGCTATCCAACGTTTTCCCTACTGTTGCACTCACTGGAGTGGGAATAGTAATTTTTACCCCTACGCTATCCAATGTTTTCCCTACTGTTGCACTCACTGGAGTGGGAATAGTAATTTTTACCCCTACGCTATCCAACGCTTTCCCTACTGTTGCACTCACTGGAGTGGGAATAGTAATTTTTATCCTCCCGCTATCCAACGCTTTCCCTACTGTTGCACTCTTTGGAGTGGGAATAGTAATTTTTACCCCTACGCTATCCAACGTTTTCCCTACTGTTGCACTCACTGGAGTGGGAATAGTAATTTTTATTATCCTCCCGCTATCCAACGCTTTCCCTACTGTTGCACTCTTTGGAGTGGGAATGGTAATTTTTACCTCTACGCTATCCAACGTTTTCCCTACTGTTGCACTCACTGGAGTGGGAATAGTAATTTTTACCTCTACGCTATCCAACGCTTTCCCTACTGTTGCACTCACTGGAGTGGGAATAGTAATTTTTACGCTCTCACTATCCAACAAAATCTCTACTTTTTTTACATTACTTTTATTATGTTTACATTTTAAGCTTATTTATAATATATTATGTATGTTTTATTTAATTGTTTTTAATATTTAATTACTTTTATATTATTTTTAATACATTTAAAAAATTCGATATTTTAGCTAACTATATTTTAACATTCTATATTTTGGAATCGATATTTTAGTACTTACCTGTTTGTAGATAGGGAGTCGATAATCTGTCCTTCTATATTTTGGCGTCGATATTTTGTGTAGTCGATATTTTGTCTCTCGATATTAAGTCACTGAACCACTAAAATCATATCACAACACTAATGCAGATTCATTAACATCATGTTCACCTAAACACACATGTTTTGCATTTTAGTGATCCTTAGTATTTTTTCTAAAAGACTCTTGTAGACTAGCTTACAATGCGGTAAAACAACAAATATAAGTACAAAATAATCCAAACGGAAGCAAAAGAGAGGAAGAAGACAAGACACCGCTTTCATAAACAACATTTTTAATCACGGAGTACAACAATATCATCTCACAGCACTAGTACATGTTCATTAATATCGTGCTCAAATTGATACACATATTTTACATTTTAGTTATCCTAATGTTATCTTAAACACATTTTAAAAATAACTTAAAGTGCATTTAGACAGCACCATTAGGTGCAAGTTAATCTGAGCGAAAACAGGAAGGTGGAAGAAGACACTTCTTAGACAGATAACATTTCTTAATTATGGAATACCCCTCACAACATCACAAAGTGGAGAATTCAAAAGCATGTTGCTCTCAGGATTGAAACCTCTTACATGCATTATATGATGACCAAACGTCACTAACAAATTCCCATCACAGGCTGACCCATTGTTCCTGAAATTTGTGGATATACAGAGAAGAAACCAAACACTGCCAAGTCATGCACAAAAAGTGATATCATGAAAGAAACATAATATTGTTTTCTTGAAAGTAAATAGTGCATTTCTTTATCAAAATGTAAACAAAATCTCACTGCTCTTAATTTACAAATCCAAAGAGCCTCCAGTTGTCTGAGGTGCAGCTCTCTATTGCCCCCTCCTGTCTACGGGAGCAAAATCAATAGCATGGAATTTCAAATTTGCTTTGGGGACACCTGAGTTGCACTCATGAGAACCCAAGGCATTGGTACTGTCATTGCTTAAACATGCTCTCCGATGTTCCTGGATGCGTGTTCGGAACTGTCTCACTGTGCTGCCCACATAGATTTGAGCACAATTACATATAATAACAAAAACCACATACATTGATTGGCAATTCATAAACTGTTTGATCTCATGCACACACTTATTATTAAATGAGAAGCGTGCAGTTTTATTCAGGCCCATATGGCAAACATTGCAGTTTCCACATGTAAAGAAGCCTTCAGGGCGCCTCAAACAGTTACCAACAGCCGTCGGTCTGGTTGCTGTGTAGCTGGGACACAATGCGTCCCTCAAAGTACCTGATCTCTTATAGGTAACTTGGGATTTATCAGCAAGGAGAGAACCCACACCTGGTGCCCCCTTGAGAATTTTCCAATGTAAGAATTTAAACTAGTCATTATTGAGTTTGGAATAGGTGGTAATAAAAGCCAAACTTTCTTTTTTGATAGATCCCATATTCATTTTAGTCTTAAGTGTGTCCATTCTCTTGACACCCCTAACCCATCTTAATGCTTGTGCTAGGCATTGGTCACTACAGACTCTCCTTTTGAGACGTTGCAGTGAATCTTGTGCTTGTTTTTCAAATTGTGTGTCATCAATACAATTCTTCCGGACTCTGATCAAGTCTCCTATGGTATGGCATGTTTTGTATTTGCAGCATGAGCACTGTTAAAATGCAATATACTGTTGACAGCTGTTTACTTTCTATGTAGGGTACTCTTAAGTTTATTGTTTTCAATATACAGTTCCAAGTCCAAGAATTTAATTTTAGTCTTGGACATATATATGGTAGGGCGTACATTAAAAGGATATCGATTTAGATCATCAAAATAATCACGTAAATTGTACACAGATCTTATCCAAATCATAAAAACATCGTCAATGTAACGCCCCCCAAAAAAAGACATCTTTAGTCCAAAAAAAGTCCGGCATCTTGAGACCACACATACTGTTTATCAAACCAACCCATGAACAAATTGGCATAGGACGACGCAAATTTAGATCCCATTGCCGTGCCCTGCTGTTGGTGATACCAATCTTGATTGAAAAGAAAGAAATTGTTGCTCAAAAATAAGTCAATCATTTCAAGCATCATACCATTATGTTCCAAGAGAGTCGCATTTCGGGTGGATAAAAAGTGATCAATAGCCATCTGGCCAAACTCGGTCTTGATACATGTATACAGCGATTCCACATCCATGGTAACTAACCACATTGTGTCGTCTCACTGTAAATCCTCTACCTTGTTAAGAATATCCTTTGTGTCCTGAATATAGGACAGAAGGTTAACCACCAATGGTTTGAGGAAGGTATCAACAAACTCAGATAGATGCTCCGTTAGGGATCCATTCCCAGATATTATTGGGCGGCCACAAGGAAAATTCGCTTTTTTATGCACATTTGGCAGAAGATGCAAACATGCAAATCTCGGATAGGAGATCCTCAAAAATTGAAATTCAGAATCAGAAAGGAGACCTATCTCCTTCCAATGAGCAAGTGGCATATTTATCACCAACATGGCTTCAGGACAGGGATTGGACCTCAGTTTTCTATAACAATCTTCATTGCTAAGTTGTCTAATCGCCTCTTGTTCATAATCGGACCTATTCATGACAACCACATATCCTCCCTTATAAGCTTCACGGATGACAAGGGAGGAGTTGTTCTCAAGACTGTATAAAGCCCTACATTCGGCGGTGGTGAGATTTTCCATATTCCACTTGCTGCCACCCTCCAGTAATTTATCCTCCAATCTGTATAAATCGTTGGTTACCAATCTATGAAAGACATCAATGCTGTTTAAATGTGGTCCTTGTGGTACACACTTGTTTCTCACGTGTAAACCACTGTCTTAAGAGAAATCTTGGTGGATGTCTAGCTCTTGAGCGATGCCCTCCATGGGTATCTCCATATCCGCATCCAGTGATAACAAAAGTGAAAAATTTTTTATGTGTGCTTCTAAAACCTCAGAATTTTGAACTATATCCACATTTGTTTGTTGAACCTGGGGTTGATTTAAGTGAAAATGGCATTTCAATTTAGCCATCTGGGAGAATTTAAACAAATTAGCATGTAGCTCAAAAAACACACCCTTGTTGGTTGGACAAAAACCCAGTCCTTTATTTAGTAAGGACAATTCAATATCATTCAAAATGCGATCAGAATAGTTAATTACAAGATTAGCAGAATCAGAGACATTGATATCAGATCTTAAACAGTATGCCCCACTTAGTTCTTCATTTTCTTTCTCTGATTCCTTGTGAGCACACCAGTGTCTTTTTCTGTTGTTTCGCCACCCGCCCCTTCTTGTCGGTTTATGGGCTTTTTCTGTTTGTTCCCTATACGATATCTTAACACTTCTTCTAACAAAGAGGAAGCAGCACTCACAGTAGGTTCAACCGTATTAGTAGCAGATGTACCCACATCCTCAATAGAAGAAGCATTGGAAGTGCTCAGTAAACTGGACGTTACAACAAACAAATGATGGACGGAATGCTGACAATGCAGACATTCTCCCCCAGTCAAAAGATCTGGGTTAAATCCATCGTTCTTTTGCCCACTACGCCACCCCAGTTCAGACATGGCCATATGCAAATCAGTCTTGACCCTGTGCCTCATGGGAACAGTCCAGCCCGAACTGCCAAGCCATGTCTTCCCTGGACCGGAATCAAGCATCCTAGGACCGGTTTCTGGCTATCAGCCGTCATCAGCCAGGATAGCTTGACTCCAGTGGCGTAGTGAGCACGGGTCCCACGTCTGGGAATACCCATCCCACTTAGGGCGAAAAGCGTTACAACAAACAAATGATGGACGGAATGCTGACAATGCAGACATTCTCCCCCAGTCAAAGGATCTGGGTTAAATCCATCGTTCTTTTGCCCACTACGCCACCCCAGTTCAGACATGGCCATATGCAAATCAGTCTTGACCCTGTGCCTCATGGGAACAGTCCAGCCCGAACTGCCAAGCCATGTCTTCCCTGGACCGGAATCAAGCATCCTAGGACCGGTTTCTGGCTATCAGCCGTCATCAGCCAGGATAGCTTGACTCCAGTGGCGTAGTCAAGACTGATTTGCATATGGCCATGTCTGAACTGGGGTGGCGTAGTAGGCAAAAGAACGATGGATCTAACCCAGATCTCTTGACTGGGGGAGAATGTCTGCATTGTCAGCATTCCGTCCATCATTTGTTTGTTGTAACGCTTTTCGCCCTAAGTGGGATGGGTATTCCCAGACGTGGGACCCGTGCTCACTACGCCACTGGAGTCAAGCTATCCTGGCTGATGACGGCTGATAGCCAGAAACCGGTCCTAGGATGCTTGATTCCGGTCCAGGGAAGACATGGCTTGGCAGTTCGGGCTGGACTGTTCCCATGAGGCACAGGGTCAAGACTGATTTGCATATGGCCATGTCTGAACTGGGGTGGCGTAGTAGGCAAAAGAACGATGGAATTAACCCAGATCTCTTGACTGGGGGAGAATGTCTGCATTGTCAGCATTCCGTCCATCATTTGTTTGTTGTAACGCTTTTCGCCCTAAGTGGGATGGGTATTCCCAGACGTGGGACCCGTGCTCACTACGCCACTGGAGTCAAGCTATCCTGGCTGATGACGGCTGATAGCCAGAAACCGGTCCTAGGATGCTTGATTCCGGTCCAGGGAAGACATGGCTTGGCAGTTCGGGCTGGACTGTTCCCATGAGGCACAGGGTCAAGACTGATTTGCATATGGCCATGTCTGAACTGGGGTGGCGTAGTAGGCAAAAGAACGATGGATATAACCCAGATCTCTTGACTGGGGGAGAATGTCTGCATTGTCAGCATTCCGTCCATCATTTGTTTGTTGTAACAGTAAACTGGAAGCACTTCCTAAGCTTTGGGTGTCAGAATCTCTGGGTTTAGGGATTTGAATGTTATCGAATTTTTGCGCAAATGTATAAATTCCCCCTTGAGAATAATCAAGGTCATCCCTAGCTATCTTGTTGAGTTTTCTCTGTCTAATACTTCGTTGGTGAATTTGAATTTGTTCCTTAAGGATGGCATAGTTTTTATCAGTAGCCTCCTTTAAATTCAACCCTTTGATCTCTTCCTCCAGATCACGTATCTCCTCCCTCAGTTTGAGACACTTCCTGTTCGATCAGGACCTTCATCATGATAAAGGAAGAATTCTGTAAATTTTCTTCAGTGTTTTCAAGTAAATCCGGGTCAAGATCATCAAAAGTGGGAAATGTTAAAATTCGGAGTTCCCGAGGGATTTTCTTATCTAAATACCTCTTAAGAGTAATCCCGTCCCACCATTTTGAGAGCTCCACCTTCTTCGACCTCTCCAGTTTGATAAATTTAGTTTTAAGTCCCTCCCCTACTGGGGATACAGACATGTTACCCGTACGTTCAGTGTTACCCATGCTGAATAGATCTTTGGCCAACTCTTCTCTTTGGTCATCGAAATCCATTGTCTAATCCAATAGAGTGTAGGTGTGCTAGCTACCCTTGGTTGAGTACTAAAAAGGAGAAAAAAGGCAGCAAGGGATAATTAACGCTGCACTAACCTATTGTACACTCTTTTTATATAAGACACAGAGGGGCATATTAGCAACGGCCAGTGATAATTATCGCTGGCCGTGCTTAGCGGTAACTTTTTTATCGCAGGCTATCTCTGGAATGTATCGCCCTGGTAGCGCGTTATTAACAATGTGTTTCTCCAGGGCGATAAAAATTCCAGAGATAGCAAGGTTATCTCCGTTTTGCAGGGAACATCGCTGGTTTTCCAGCGATGTTCCCTGCAAAACGGCGATAAACTTGCTGATACGACCCTGTGGTCGTATCAGCATAATCCACCCCCTATGTAAAGCATAGGTAAGTCTGGATTTTAGCAGACGTTAGTTTTTGGCGAAAACGGCTGTTTTCGCCAAAAATCTAACGTCTGCTAAAATCCTGTGGGATGCCTTGTAAATATCGCGATGTGAACATCAGCAATGTTCGAGGCATGTGGGCTTCTGAATTCATGTCTGTGCATAGATCGCCACCTAGTGTTGGGTCCGGATGATTGCACATTGTTGTCCTGGAAGAGTCTTCGAAGTATCACGAGATAGGTGACTCCTCCCCTGGACCACAGTGCGCATGGGCATCCTCTCCATCCTTAGATTGTTTTTTTCCGCCATTGGGTTCGGATGTGCTTATCTTAGCTCAAGTTAGGAAAATTCAGTTCAAGGCCAAAAGGCCTTTAGTTATCGTCGGTACTGTTCCCGTTCGGTATCGACTAGTTTCTTTAGTGCTTTAGCACCTTCTTCCAGCTTTTCGGATCCGCTTGGTCCGAACATCGAACTTCGATCGACGATGGAATCGAGGACTCCATTCAAAAGATGTCTCTCACCGGATCACGATGAGTCGAAATGTATGGCCTGTGCCCGATTCCGCTCGAAGAAGACTCTCCGGAATTGACGGGCAGCGCGATTGGAGGCGCAGCAATCGGCGCCTGCCCCGGCCAACATCTTTAGCACCGAAGACGAGGACGCCGAGAGCGTGGAGGACGTAGACTCCAGCCCCGCTTCCGAACACGACTCCCGATCGGAAGACGACGATGAGGTGATCTTTCAGAGAGAAGAAGTCGTCGAAGAGGTAGGAGACTACGATGAGGCCTTTGGGGCCGAAGAAGATAGCTCCAGCGAGGAGCTAGGCCAACCCGTCGATACGGGGGCCGAAAAAATACGTCGTCATAAGGCTCAGGTCGAGGGATCGCCTTCGGGCCTTACCCAAGATCAATCTCACGGTTCTTCGGCCCTGCCTGCAGGCCCGGCCTCGAACATTTCGCAAGAGCCATTATTATCGAAGGCGACTGGATTCCCTTCAGCGAAACCAAAACCATCCATCGCACCAGTTCCATCGAAACCGAAAGTGAAACTGGTTGTGATCGGCTCGAAGGCCTCGAAGCCCTCCACTCCTTCGACGCCGGCAAAGGTCATCGGCTCCGACCGCGCAAAAAGGGATTTCGGTGCCGAGCTCACCGCAGCGGATACGGGTGCCGAGCCAAAGAAGAAGACCCTCGGTCCCCACAAGGCGCCTCGGCCTCTGGCACCGAAGACATCGGCCCCAACCACCAAAGTCAGGGTGGCCACCCCGTCTGTGTCGACGTCTAAAACGGCGGTGCCTGCCAAGTCATCGACTCCAACGAGCGTCGATACCTCCCTTCGGATCGATGACCCCATGACTGCAAAGAAGTCGGGTGCCGCTTCGACGCCTACCTCCAAGGTGCCGACCGGTTCCAAAGAGCCATCTGCGTTTACCGTGCAACAGGTCTCGGCATCGTTGCAACGCATCAGAGAATGGGCAGCCCTCCACTCCACGTCGGGTCCCGACACGCACAAGGCTCCAAAAACACCCTCGGCGCCGGCCAACATCACGTTTGGGTTGCCGCCGCCCACGGCGCCGAAACTGTTCGAGATTCGGACACGTTTCCGCCAGACAGTCCCCATCCACAGGACAAACAGATTTCGAGCCTTCACAGCCACAATTTATCGACGCAAACACTGGTAGGTTGATGCTCCGCAAGCGGAAAATCATGCCAGAGAGGGGATTGGACTCCTACAAAATTCCTCTCAAACACAAATTGCCAGCAGGGTCAGAGCCAGTGCTTCATGAACACTTTCAACCCTTCCATCAGGATCCACCGTCCTTTTCTTCTCCTACGCCTTCAGAGGCAGACGCAGTAGAGGACTATGTAGGGGATGATACCACCTACCTTGGGGATATCAATCCTGATGATCAAATGCAAGACCCAGATCAGGCATGGGATGACCCCACAGACCAGAGAACCGCACCAGATACCCATGACACGCAGCTTTATAACATAAAAACATCTCCCACGGAGGACACTGCTGCCTTTAATGCCCTCATAGAACGGGCTGCTGCCAATCATGGAGTAGAACTCCATTCTGACACTCTTGAAGAAGACTTCTTGGTGGACACTTTCGCCTCTTCCGAAAGAACTGTCAAGACTCTGCCCATGTTAAAAGGAGTTCTCAAACCTGCAAAAGACATTTTTAAGGAAACAACCAGGGCACGGGTGCTAAACCCCAGGATTGAAAAAAAATACAAGCCTGCACCCGGAGACCCTATGTAAATTAGGGGCCAGTTACCTTTGGACTCCATGGTGGTTGCTAATGCTCGCAAAAGAGCCCACTCACAAACAACAGGTGATGCTCCTCCCCCAGACAAGGAGTCCAAAGTGCTGGAGACATCAGGCAAACGGATTGCAGCGCAAGCAGCAAACATCTGGCGCATTGCCAACACACAGGCACTCCTGGCCCGTTATGATAGGTCCCACTACGACACACTAGAGGCACTACTCCAACACTTGCCAGATGAATATAAAGAGGCAGAGGAGCTCCTCATCAGAGAGGGACAGCTCCTTACCAATGCATCCATCAAGTGCGCACTGGATGCAGCCGACACAGCGGTGAGGGCAATCAACACAAGCGTCATGTTGAGAAGGCATGCATGGTTGAGAATCTCAGGCTTCAAGCCGGAGATCCAGAACAATATCTTAAATCAACCGGTCAACCCAGACTATTTATTTGGCCCTGAAGTTGACACTACCCTCGAGAAAATTAAAAAAGACACTGACACTGTGAAATCAATGGGGGCTCCGCAGACGCAGCAGTTTCGTCGTGGCTCCTTTCGTCGCTCCGGGAATAGAGGAGCAGCTAGAGGTCAGGGGTCACAGCAGCAGTACACTAAAGGGGGCACACAAAGTACCTATGATAAAACCAACAGAGGTGGCTATCGTGGCTCCAGCACCAAGGGCAGAGGACGTGGTTACGGCAACACCAGGTCCTCCCCCAAAAACAAACAGTGACGCCCTCTCCCTGCCCCCCGACCACATAACACCTGTCGGGGGGAGACTCCAACGGTTCCTGTCAGCGTGGAAAACCATCACCACAGACAGGTGGGTCAGGGACATTATCCAGCACGGTTACTGTCTTGCATTAATGTCCACTCCACCCAACATACCGCCGAAGCACCGTCCTATGTCCGTAGAGCACTTGGCATTATTGCAGCAGAAAGTGCTAAGTATGCTGCAAAAAGGTGCAATAGAGGTCGTGCCCGTCAACCAGCAGGGGACAGGGGTGTACTCTCTGTACTTCTTAATCCCAAAAAAGGACGGGTCGCTCAGACCTATCCTAGACCTGAGACCCCTCAGCCAATACATTCTATCAGAGCATTTCCATATGCTCACCCTACAGGAGGTTCTCCCGCTACTCAGTCAAGGAGACTTCCTAGCCACACTAGACCTAAAAGATGCGTATTTCCACATACCCATACACCCATCACACAGGAAATTTCTCAGGTTCACTATTCAGGGACATCACTATCAGTTCAAAGTTGTCCCCTTCGGAGTAACAACAGCACCCAGGGTCTTTACCAAGTGCCTAGCAACAGTGGCTGCACATCTACGGAGGCAACACATTCACGTCTTCCCTTACCTGGACGACTGGCTTGTTCAGGCAAAGTCAGCCCAGCAATGTGCCAGCCACATGTCCCTCACCATTCACCTTCTTCACAGTCTGGGATTCTCACTAAATTACCCCAAATCACATCTCCAACCTGCACACGTACGACAGTACCTGGGCGCGACCATAAACACTCTGGCAGCCACAGCTCAGCCAAATTTAGTGAGGATCAACAGCATGCAACTGCTGATCTCAAAGTTCAAACCTCAACACTCCCTTCCTGCACGAGTGTTCATGCAGTTGATAGGCATGATGGCCTCCTGCATTTTCATAGTCCCGCATGCGAGACTACATATGCGCCCGCTTCAGGAGTGCTTGGCACATCAATGGAATCAAGCTCATGGGCAATTAAAAGACCTAGTGTTGGTGAGCGGTCGGGCATACAACTCTCTGCATTGCTGGAATCCACAAAGCCTTTGCAAGGGCCGACCGTTCCAAGAGCCTGCTCCACAAATAATACTGACAGCGGACGCCTCTCTCCAAGGTTGGGGAGCTCATGTACTCACTTACACAGTGCAGGGACTATGGACAACGCAACAAAAGAAGATGCACATCAACGTTCTGGAACTGATGGCGATCTTCCTAGCCATGAAGGCATTCAAAGTACACTTGTGCAACAAAGTCGTGTTGATCCGGACGGACAACATGACTGCCATGTACTACATACAGAAGCAGGGAGGAACACACTCTCCACAGTTGTCTCATCTGGCTCAGAGCATGTGGAAGTGGGCCATTCAGAGGAACATATTCCTCATGGCGGAACACCTCCCCGGCAAGGACAACCAGATGGCGGATCTGCTCAGCAGACACAGCCACCAGATGCACGAGTGGGAGCTACATCCGTCAGTTCTCCAACCGTACTTCCAGCAGTGGGGTCATCCAGAGATAGACCTATTCGCCACAAACAAAAACGCAAAAGGCCAAAGCTTTGCCGGCAGGTTCCCACATCCACAGTCACAGGGCAATGCGATATGGATGAACTGGTCCGGCAGATTTGCGTACGCTTTTCCCCCAGCGCCATTGATACCGCTGGTGGCACGCAAACTGCGACAACACTCACTGACACTCATCCTAGTTGCTCTCACATGGGCGCGCCAACCATGGTACACCACCTTTCTAGAACTTTCCGTGGTGCCGCATCAAAGGCTGCGGATCAAACCCGCACTTTTGACGCAGAACCAAGGCGAAATTCAGCACCCAGATCCGCAACAGCTGAACCTGGCAATCTGGCTCCTGAGGTCTTAGAGTTTGGCTACCTAAACCTGCCACCTGACTGTATGGAGATCATCAAGGAGGCCAGGAGACCCACTACCAGAGCTTGCTATGTGGCTAAATGGAAGAGGTTTGTCATTTACTGCAACAACAATGACATTACCCCGCTGGACGCATCCATTCAAAACATCATCTGTTACCTCCTACACCTATACCGATGCAATCTGGCATACAACTCAATACGTATCCATTTAACCGCGATAGCAGCCTATCTCCAGAACAGGCAGCACCTCTCTTTATTCAGAGTGCCTGCCATCAAAGCCTTCTTGGAGGGACTCAAACGAGTAATCCCCCCAAGACACCCACCGGCACCGGTGTGGAACCTCAATTTGGTCCTCACCAGATTAATGGGTCCACCCTTTGAACCTCTCCATTCATGTGAGATTCAATTCCTCACCTGGAAAGTAGCTTTCCTAGTGGCAATCACTTCGTTAAGAAGAGTTAGTGAACTCCAGGCACTAACCATTCAAGAGCCATTCATACAGGTTCACGCAAACAGGGTTGTACTACGTACCAACCCCAAATTCATGCCCAAAGTGATATCGCAGTTCCACATGAATCAAACTATTGAACTGCCTGTTTTCTTTCAAAATCCACAGAATGTCGCTGAGAGAATGCTCCATACACTAGATGTAAAGAGGGCCCTCATGTACTATATAGACAGAACTAAGGACTTTAGGAAAACAAAACAACTTTTCGTTGCCTTTTCTCCACAACACAAGGGCAACGCCATTTCCAAAGCAGGTATAGCCAGATGGATCGTTAAATGTATTCAAATTTGCTATCAAAAAGCTAAACGCACATTAACGATTCCCCCACGAGCCCACTCAACATGAAAGTTAGGGGCGTCCATGGCTTTTCTAGGAAACATCCCTTTACAGGAAATATGTAGAGCAGCCACATGGTCCACTATACATACATTTCCCAAACACTACTGTGTAGATGTACACTCAAAACAGCAGGCAGCTGTGGGACAGGCTGTTCTCAAAACTCTTTTTCAGACTGCTGCAGCTGGCACGGGCAGCCGCCGCTAATGGAGGTACTGCTATATATTCTATGCACAGATATGAATTCAGCAGCCCACATGCCTCGAACTGATTATGCTACTTACCAGTATGCATCTGGTCTTGGCATGTAGGGCTGCTGACATTCATATCGCCCTCCCTCCTCCCCGGCGCCTGTAGTGGCTGCAGCTCTCAGAATTACTGTATAACATGGTCATCACTTACTGTGTCTACTCCATCACTGCCACAATGGCGAAAAACAATATAAGGATGGAGAGGATGCCCATGCGCACTGTGGTCCAGGGGAGGAGTCACCTATCTCGTGATACTTCGAAGACTCTTCCAGGACAACAATGTGCAATCATCCGGACCCAACACTAGGCGGCGATCTATGCACAGATGTGAATGTCAGCAGCCCTACATGCCAAGAACAGATGCATACTGGTAAGTAGCATATTCAATTTGCAAGGTAGTCCATCCGGGGACCGCCCAGTGACGCCCACTTTGCATTTCATTAGAAATGCAAAGGGAGGCGTTGGGAAAAAAGGGTGCTAACATGCGGTTATGCATGTTAGCAGTCTCTTGTAAATAGGGCGATATTTTTATCTCTGCTTTTTTGGCTTTTTAAGCCAGACAAGCGGAGATAAAGCCCTTGTAAATATGCCCCCGAGTTTTTGTTGACCACCTCCAAGGTCCACAGCCTATGGACCTATCAACTATGATGCAAAAAAGAAAGCACAGAGAGGCAACATGGATTGGAGGCAGGGGTGCAACTAGAGCCAAATTTCGGGGGGGGGGGGGGGCTAAGAAAATGTTTCGGGGTTGGGCTGACTCTTCCAGCAATAGTTAGAGTGGAGATGCAGGGGCTTTAGAAGGGGTGAAAAAACACCAAAGCCTCATTTACAAGCGAATGGTCTTTTAAAGACCTGTGAAGTGCTCGGGTGCGGCTCTGTGTGTGCCCGGGAAGCTGTCTCAGCCCGGGCTGCCACACAGGACGGGGGGGGCTGAAGCCCTTTGATCCCAATGGGCGTTGCGCGCCTGATGAGAGGGGCCCCTCCTTCCTGCACTGACTGTCATAGGATGCGTAGGATACTCACTGTTCCCTCAGTGACTCACTATACCTACAGCTGTGCCCCCTGCCTCACTGTGACTCCAGCAGCACTTGGATGAGTATTATACCATAATGTGCACTCACTACCTTAATATACCTCAGTCACCACCCAATATGATACTTATTAATGTGCACTCAATGGCCCACTGTACCTCACTGCATCACTGCCTCTTGTACCTCAGTGCTTCACTGACCCACTGCACCTCAGTGCTTCACTGACCCACTGCACCTCAGTGCTTCACTGACCCACTGTACCTCAGTGCTTCACTGACCCACTGCACCTCTGTCCTTCACTGACCCACTGTACCTCAGTGCTTCACTGACCCACTGCACCTCAGTGCTTCACTGTGCCACTGTACCTCAGTGCTTCACTGACCCACTGCACCTCAGTGCTTCACTGACCCACTGCACCTCAGTGCTTCACTGACCCACTGCACCTCAGTGTTTTACTCAATCAATCAAGTTGCTTGTGAAGTGCACCTACCCACCCGTAGGGGTCTCAAGGCGCTGTTAGGGGGGGGTTGGCTGCAGATCTTTTTCTAGGCACTCTGGTTCAGTGGAAGAGCCAGTTCTTGTGGGATAGTGACGGTGATCGCCTTAGGTGGAGAGGCAGGGTGTTCCAGGTCTTTGATGTGAGGTAGGAGAAGGATCTTACCCCAGACGTGGTCTTGCGGATAAGTGGGATGGCAGTCAGGGCCACCTGGGCGTAGCGGAGGTCTCTGGTGGGTGGGTGGAACAAGAGGTGGTGGTTGAGGTATGCAGGTACAGTGACATGTACAGCTTTGTAGTCGTGTGTCAGAACTTGAAGGTGATGCTTTTGTTGACTGGGAGCCATTGGAAGTCTCTCAGGTGACTGGTGATGGGGCTCTAGCGGGGGATGTTGAGGATGAGTCTGGCCGAGGCTTTCTGGATGCTTTGCAGTTTCTTGAGGACTTTCTGGGTGATGCCGGTGTAGAGTGCATTGCAGTAGTCTTCTGCTGATGAGTGCGTGGATGACCATCTTTCTGTATTCGGCTGGGATCCACTTGAAGATCTTTTGGAGCAGACAGCGCGTGGAAGCAGGATGATGAGATGGCGTTTATCTGGCGATTCATGGTGAGTGAGGAGTCCAAGATGATGCAGAGATTTCGTGGGTGGTCTGTGAGTGTGGGGGGAGATCCAAGATCTGTGGTTCACCAGGAGTCATCCCAAGTGGAGAGGTGGAGCCCAGGATAAGAACTTCAATATTCTCTGAGTTGACCTTGAGACATCTGTCCTTCATCCCGTCGTTGAAGTTGCTCTTGGTGACTGTGGGTTTGTCGGAGTAGGAGACGATGTTGAGTCCGTGCTTCCTGAGGATAGCTGTGAGCGGGGCACTTTGCAGCTGATCTCTGTGGTTTCCAAGTGGAACGGTGGTTGCCTGACTCTCTGTGTTCGGCCAGTGAGGAAGGATCTGATCCATGTCTTGTGCATAGGGTGCAGTGGGAGACGGCATCGAAGGCAGCTGAGAGGACCAGGAGAATGAGCGCTGCAGTTTCACCTCTGTCGAGGATGGTGCAGAGGTCGTCTGTGGCAGACAGGAGGGCAGTCTCCATACTGTGATTGCTTCAGAAGCAGGATTGAGAGTGGTCTAGGATGTGGTTTGCCTCGAAGTGTTTCCAGCCTTCTGGGGAGGTGGTGGAGGTGATGAAGCAGTTGCTGGTGCAGCAGAGCTCGGGGGTGATAGAAGTGCCGGCTCTGTTGAAGATGTGGTGCAGGCAAGGGTCCGAGGGTGATCCTGAGTGGACACTCTTCATGATCTTGAGGGTGCCGTCAGTGGTGAGTAGGCCTGGACATAGTTCACGAAGTTTTGCTACGTGGAACTCCAAGAAGTTACAAAAAACTCTGCGAAGTTCCAATAGTGGCAGAGTGCAGTGCGAACTGTAGTTTGTGCTGGTATTCCTGCAGCTCGGGTAGAAATTCTACCCAAGCGGCAGCTCGCGCTCATGAACTTACCTTTCGTGATCGCGAGCGGGAAAAAAACTCCGCTGCACGTCGCGAAGCGGAGTTTTCTGCACCCCCCGAGCTCCGCGGAGTGCAGAAAACTCTGCAAACTCCGCAAACAGAGCAAAGTTCACTGCCCAAGCCTAGTGGTGAGGAGAGTCCAGCTGATCCGAGTCGGCTGGGGTCTGGTGTCATTGGCTGTGGTGGTTGCGGGTGGGGAGATATGGTCTTGGGTATCAAAGCTGTCATAGATCCCCTTAATCTTGCGATGGAAGAAGGCACTGAGGTTGTTGCAGAGGTCTTAGGAAGGTGGAATGTCTGCTGTCCCTGTGCTGGATTTGGTGAATTCTTTGATCACTGCGAGAAGTTCGTTGCTATTGTGCGCATTGGCGTTGATCCTTTCTTCATCCTCGTTCTGATGAGGTGGTGAGGGAGCGTTTGGACTCATGCAGGGTGCGGGAGAGTCTGGACTCATGCAGGGTGTGGGAGTGTCTGGACTCATGCAGGGTGGGGGAGGGGCTGGACTCATGCAGGGTGGAGAAGCGTCTGGACTCATACAGTGCGGGAGCATCTGGACTCATGCAGAGTGGGGTAGCGTCTGGACTCATGCAGGGCGGGGGAGCGTCTGGACTCATGCAGGGTGGAGGAGGGGCTGGACTCATGCAGGGCGGGGGAGCGTCTGGACTCATACAGTGCGGGAGCATCTGGACTCATGCAGAGCGGGGTAGCGTCTGGACTCATGCAGGGTGGGGGAGCATCTGGACTCATGCAGGGCAGGGGAGCGTCTGGACTCATGCAGGGCGGGGGAGCATCTGGACTCATGCAGGGTGGGGAAGAACCAGTGGGCTTCTATGGAGTGTGGTTTGCCTGGCGCTTTCTTGATAGGAGCCTGTACGTCTGCGCAGTTGGAGATCCATTGGAGGAGGTTGCGGGCTGAGGTATTAGCGTCTGCGGAAGTCAGAGGTGGTGAGCTGCCTAGGGCGCCTCATTGCTTCAGTGCCTAGTGTACCTCAGTGTTTCATGCCCACTGTACCTCAGTGCTTCCCTGCCTACTGTACCTCAGTGCTTCAATGCCTACTGTACCTCAGTGCTTCATGTCCTACTCTACCTCAGTGCTCCACTGCCTACTGTACCTCAGTGCTTCACTGCCTACTGGACTTAGCACTTCACTGCTTACTGTACCTCAGTGCTTCACTGCCTACTGTACCTCAGTGCTTCTCTGCCTACTGTACTCAGCACTTCACTGCCTACTGTACCTCAGTGCTTCACTGCCTACTGTACCTCAGTGCTTCACTGCCTACTGTATCTCAGTGCTTCACTGACTCCCATACCTCAGTGCTTCACTGCCTACTGTACCTCAGCACTTCACTGCCTACTGTACCTCAGTGCTTCACTGACTATCGTACCTCAGTGCTTCACTGCCTACTGTACCACAGTGCTTCACTGCCTACTGTACCTCAGTGCATCACTGCCAACTGTACCGCAGTGCTCCACTGGCCTACTGTACCTCATTACTTTACTGACTCTCATACCTCAGTGCTTCACTGACTACTGTACCTCAGTGCTTCACTGCCTTCTGTTCCTCAGTGCTTCACTGGCCTACTGTACCTTAGTGCTTCACTGACTCTCGTACCTCAGTGCTTCACTGCCTACTGTACCTCGGTGCTTCTCTGCCTAATTTACCTCAGTGTTTCACTGACCCACTGTACCTCAGTGCTTCACTGACCCACTGCACCTCAGTGCTCCACTGGCCCACTGTACCTCAGTGCTTCACTGTCTACTGTACCTCAGTGCTTCACTGCCTACTGTACCTCAGTGCTTCACTGCCTACTCAACCTCAGTGCTTCACTTCCTACTGTACCTCAGTGCTCCACTGCCTACTGTACCTCAGTGCTTCCCTGCCTACTGTACCTCAGTGATTCACTACCTAGTGTACCTCAGCGCTTCACTGCCTACTGTACCACAGTGCTTCACTGCCTACTGTACCTCAGTGCTTCACTGCCTACTGTACCTCAGTGCTTCACTACCTAGTATACCTCAGTGCTTCACTGCCTACTGTGTCTCAGCACTTCACTGCCTACTGTACCTCAGTGCTTCACTGCCGACTGTACCTCAGTGCTTCACTGCCTACTGTACCTCAGTGCATCACTGCCGACTGTACCTCAGTGCTTCACTGCCTACTGTGCCTCAGTTTATCACTGCCAACTGTACCTCAGTGCTTCACTGCCTACTGTACCTCAGTGCTTCACTGCCTTCTGTACCTCATTGCTCCACTGGCCTACTGTACCTCAGTGCTTCACTGACTATCGTACCTCAGTGCTTCACTGCCTACTGTACAACAGTGCTTCACTGCCTACTGTACCTTAGTGCTTCACTGGCCTACTGTACCTCAGTGCTTCACTGACTCTTGCACCGCAGTGCTTCACTGCCTACTGTACCTCAGTGCTTCTCTGCCTACTGTACTTAGCACTTCACTGCGTGCTGTACCTCAGTGCTTCACTGCCTACTGTACCTCAGTGCATCACTGCCAACTGTACCTCAGTGCTTTACTGCCTTCTGTACCTCAGTGCTCCACTGGCCTACTGTACCTCAGTGCTTCACTCCCTACTGTACCTCAGTGCTTCACTGCCTTCTGTACATCAATGCTTCACTGGCCTACTGTACCTCAGTGCTTCACTGACTCTCGTACCTCAGTGCTTCACTGCCTACTGTACCTCAGTGCTTCTCTGCCTACTTTACCTCAGTGCTTCACTGACCCACTGTACCTCAGTGCTTCACTGACCCACTGCACCTCAGTGCTCCACTGGCCAACTGCACCTCAGTGCTTCACTGCCTACTGTACCTCAGTGCTTCACTGCCTACGATACCTCAGTGCTTCACTTCCTACTCTACCTCAGTGCTTCTCTGCCTACTGTACCTCAGCACTTCACTGCCAACTGTACCTCAGTGCTTTACTGCCTTCTGTACCTCAGTGCTCCACAGGCCTACTGTACCTCAGTGCTTCACTGCCTACTGTACCTCAGTGCTTCACTGCCTTCTGTACCTCAGTGCTTCACTGGCCTAATGTACCTCAGTGCTTCACTGACTCTCGTACCTCAGTGCTTCACTGCCTACTGTACCTCAGTGCTTCTCTGCCTACTTTACCTCAGTGCTTCACTGACCCACTGTACCTCAGTGCTTCACTGACCCACTGCACCTCAGTGCTCCACTGGCCTACTGCACCTCAGTGCTACACTGCCTACTGTACCTCAGTGCTTCACTTCCTACTGTACCTCAGTGCTTCTCTGCCAACTGTACCTCAGTGCTTTACTGCCTTCAGTACCTCAGTGCTCCACTGGCCTACTGTACCTCAGTGCTTCACTGCCTACTGTACCTCAGTGCTTCACTGCCTTCTGTACCTCAGTGCTTCACTGGACTACTGTACCTCAGTGCTTCACTGACTCTCGTACCTCAGTGTTTCACTGCCTACTGTACCTCAGTGCTTCTCTGCCTACTTTACCTCAGTGCTTCACTGACCCACTGCACCTCAGTGCTTCACTGCCTACTGTACCTCATTGCTTCACTGCCTACTCAACCTCAGTGCTCCACTGCCTACTGTACCTCAGTGCTCCACTGGCCTACTGTAGCTCAGTTCATCACTGCAGACTGTACTTCAGTGCTTCACTGCCTTCTGTACCTCAGTGCTTCACTGGCCTACTGTACCTCAGTGCTCCACTGACTCTCATACCTCAGTGCTTCACTTTGTACAGCACCTCAGTGCTTCACTGCCTACTATACCTCAGTGCTTCTCTGGCCCACTGTACTTCAGTGTGTCACTGCCTGCTGTACCCCAGCTGCATCCCTGCTATACCCCCTGATGTACCCCTGCTGTCCCCCTGCTGTACCCCCTGCTGTACCCCTGCTGTACCTCTGCTGTGCCCCTGCTGTACCCCTGCTGTACCCTTGCTCAACCACTGCTGCACCCCTGCTGTACTCCTGCTGTACCCCTGCTGCACTCCTGCTATACGCCTCATGTACCCCTGGTGTATCTCTGCTGTATCCCTGCTGTGCCCCTGCTGATCCCCTGATGCACATCTACTGTACCCCTGGGGTACCCCATGTCTACTCCTGGTGTATCTCTGCTGTACTCCTGCTGTACTCCTCCTGTACCCCTGCTCTACCTCTGCTGTCCCCCTGCTGCACCCCTGCTGTACAGCTGCTGTATCACTGCTGTACCCCTGCTGTATCTCTGCTGTCCCCCTGCTGTACCCCTGCTGTACTCCTGCTGTACCCCAGCTGTACCCCTGCTGCACCCCTGCTGTACCCCTGCTGTATCCCAGCTGCACCCCTGCTGTACCCCTGCTGTACTCCTGCTGTACCCCTGCTGTACTCCTTCTGTACCCTTTCTGTACCCCTGATGTATCCCAGCTGCACCCCTGCTGTACCCCTGCTGTACTCCTGCTGTACCCCTGCTGTACTCCTTCTGTACCCTTTCTGTACCCCTTTCTGTTCCCTTTCTGTACCCCTGCTGTACTTCTGCTGTACTCCTGCTGTACCCCTGCTGTACCACTGCTGCACCCCTGCTGTACCCCTGCTGTACCCCTGATGCACCCATGCTGTACCCCTGCTGTACCCTTGCTGTACCCCTGCTCTACCCCTGCTGTACTTCTGCTGTACTCCTGCTGTACCCCTGCTGTACCCCTGATGTATCCCAGCTGCACCCCTGCTGTACCCCTGCTGTACTCCTGCTGTACCGCTGCTGTACCCCTGCTGTACTCCTGATGTACCCTTGCTGTGCCCCTGCTGTTTCCAGGATGTACCCCTACTGTACCCCTGGTGTACCCCTGGTCTACTCCTGGTGTATCTCTGCTGTACTCCTGCTGTACTCCTCCTGTACCCCTGCTCTGCCTCTGCTGTACTCCTGCTGTACCCCTGCTGTATCCCTGCTGTATCACTGCTGTACCCCTGCTGTACCTCTGCTGTACCCCTGCTGTACCCCTGCTGTAACCCTGCTGTAACCCTGATGTATCATTGCTTTACCCCTGCTGTACTTCTACTGTACTCCTACTGCACCCCTGCTGTACCCCTGTTGCAGCCCTGCTGTACCCCTGCTATACTCCTGCCGTACCCCTGCTGTACCCCTGCTGCACCCCTGCTGTACCCCGAGGTATCCCAGCTGCCCCCCTGCTGTACCCCTGCTGTACTTCTGCTGTACCACTGCTGTACCCATGCTGTACTCCTAATGTACCCCTGCTGTACTCCTACTGTACCCTTTCTGTACCTCTGCTGTACCCTTGCTGTTCCCCTGCTGTACTTCTGCTGTACTCCTGCTGTACCCCTGCAGTACCACTGCTGCACCCCTGCTGTACCCATGATGCACCTTTGCTGTACCCCTGGGGTACCCTTGCTGTACCCCGGCTCTACCCCTGCTGTACTCCTGCTGTACCCCTGCTGTACCCCTGCTGCACCCCTGCTGTACCCCTGATGTATCCCTGCTGTACCCCTGCTGTTCCTCTGTTGTACCCCTGCTGTACCCCTGCTGTAACTCTACTGTACCCCTGCTGTATCCCTGCCTGCTGTACCCCTGCTGTATCCCTGCTGTACCTCTACTGTACCCCTGCTGTACCCCTGCTGTACCCCTGCTTTACCCCTGCTGTACCCCTCATGTACCTCTGCTGTACCCCTGCTGTACCCCTCCTGTA
This sequence comes from Triturus cristatus, assembly GCF_964204655.1. Classification (NCBI taxonomy): domain Eukaryota; kingdom Metazoa; phylum Chordata; class Amphibia; order Caudata; family Salamandridae; genus Triturus; species Triturus cristatus. The sequence continues at coordinate 1,881,272,736 of NC_140590.1, forward strand.
CCTTTGCTGTGCTCCTCTCGTGCCCGTGCTGTGCCCATGCTGTACCCCGCTGTACCCCCTGCTGTACCTCTGCTTTACCCCTGCTGGACCCCTCTTATACCTCTGCTGTACCCCTACTGTACCTCTTCTGTACCTTTGCTGTACCTCTCTCGTGCCAGTGCTGTGCCCTTGCTGTACCTCGCTGTACCCCCTGCTGTACCTCTGCTGTACCCCTGCTGTACCCCTGGTGTATCCCTGCTGTACCCCTGCTGTAACTCTACTGTACCCCTGCTGTACGTCTGTTGTACCCCTGCTGTACAGCTGCCATATGCCTGGTGTATCCCTGCTGTACCCCTGCTGTAACTCTACTGTACCCCTGCTGTACCCCCTGATGTACCCGTGCTGTACCCCTGTAGTACCCCTGCTGTACCTCTACTGTACCTCTGCTGCACCCCTGCTGTACCCCTGCTGTACTCCTGCTGTACCCCTGCTGTACCCCTGCTGTAACTCTACTGTACCCCTTCTGTACCCCTGGGGTATCCCTGTTGTATCCCTGCTGTAACTCTACTGTACCCCTGCTGCACACCTGCTGTACTCCTGCTGTACCCCTGCTGTACTTCTGTTGTACCCCTGCTGTACCCCTGCTGTACTTCTGTTGTACCCCTGCTATACCCCTGCTGTACCCCTGGTGTATCCTTGCTGTACCCCTGCTGTAACTCTACTGCACCCCTGCTGTACCCCTGCTGTACTCCTGCTGTACCCCTGCTGTACCCCTGCTGTAACTCTACTGTACCCCTTCTGTACCCCTGGGGTATCCCTGTTGTATCCCTGCTGTAACTCTACTGTACCCCTGCTGCACACCTGCTGTACTCCTGCTGTACCCCTGCTGTACTTCTGTTGTACCCCTGCTGTACCCCTGCTGTACTTCTGTTGTACCCCTGCTGTACCCCTGCTGTACCTCTGCTGTACACCTGCTGCACCCCTGCTGTGCCCCTGCTGTACCCCTGCTGTACCCTTGCTCAACCACTGCTGCACCCCTGCTGTACTCCTGCTGTACCCCTGCTGCACTCCTGCTGTACGCCTGATGTACCCCTGGTGTATCTCTGCTGTACCCCTGCTGTACCCCTGCTGTTCCCCTGATGTACCTCTACTGTACCCCTGGGGTATCCCATGTCTACTCCTGGTGTATCTCTGCTGTACTCCTGCTTTACTCCTCCTGTACCCCTGCTCTACCTCTGCTGTACCACTGCTGTACCCCTGCAGTACAGCTGCTGTATCACTGCTGTACCCCTGCTGTATCTCTGCTGTACCCCTGCTGTACCCCTGCTGTACTCCTGATGTAACCATGCTGTACCATTGCTTTACCCCTGCTGTACTTCTACTGTACTCCTACTGTACCCCTGCTGTACCCCTGTTGAACCCCTGCTGTACCCCTGCTGTACTCCTGCTGTACCCCTGCTGTACCCCTGCTGCGCCCCTGCTGTACCCCTGATGTATCCCAGCTGCACCTCTGCTGTACCCCTGCTGTACTCCTGCTGTACCCCTGCTGTACTCCTTCTGTACCCTTTCTGTACCCCTGATGTATCCCAGCTGCACCCCTGCTGTACCCCTGCTATACTCCTGCTGTACCCCTGCTGTACTCCTTCTGTACCCTTTCTGTACCCCTTTCTGTTCCCTTGCTGTACTACTGCTGTACTTCTGCTGTACTCCTGCTGTACCCCTGCTGTACCACTGCTGCACCCCTGCTGTACCCCTGCTGTACCCTTGCTGTACCCCTGCTCTACCCCTGCTGTACTTCTCTGTACTCCTGCTGTACCCCTGCTGTACCCCTGATGTATCCCAGCTGCACCCCTGCTGTACCCCTGCTATACTCCTGCTGTACCGCTGCTGTACCCCTGCTGTACTCCTGCTGTACCGCTGCTGTACCCCTGCTGTACTCCTGATGTACCCCTGCTGTGCCCCTGCTGTTCCCCGGATGTACCCCTACTGCACCCCTGGTGTATCCCTGGTCTACTCCTGGTGTATCTCTACTGTACTCCTGCTGTACTCCTCCTGTACCCCTGCTCTACCTCTGCTGTACCCCTGCTGTACCTCTGCTGTACCCCTGCTGTACCCCTGCTGTAACCCTGCTGTAACCCTGCTGTACCCTTGCTTTACCCCTGCTGTACTTCTACTGTACTCCTACTGCACCCCTGCTGTACCCCTGTTGCAGCCCTGCTGTACCCCTGCTGTACTACTGCTGTACCCCTGCTGTACCCCTGCTGCACCCCTGCTGTACCCCGATGTATCCCAGCTGCACCCCTGCTGTACACCTGCTGTACTCCTGCTGTACCACTGCTGTACCCATGCTGTACTCCTGATGTACCCCTGCTGTACTCCTTCTGTACCCTTTCTGTACCCCTGCTGTACCCTTGCTGTTCCCCTGCTGTACTTCTGCTGTACTCCTGCTGTACCCCTGCAGTACCACTGCTGCACCCCTGCTGTACCCATGATGCCCCTTTGCTGTACCCCTGGGGTACCCTTGCTGTACCCCGGCTCTACCCCTGCTGTACTCCTGCTGTACCCCTGCTGTACCCCTGCTGCACCCCTGCTGTACCCCTGATGTATCCCAGATGCACCCCTGCTGTACCCCTGATGTATCCCTGCTGCACACCTGCTGTTCCTCTGCTGTACCCCTGATGTAACTTTACTGTACCCCTGCTGTATCCCTGCTGTACCCCTGCTGTATCCCTGCTGTACCTCTACGGTACCCCTGCTGTACCCCTGCTGTACCCCTGCTTTACCCCTGCTGTACCCCTCCTGTACCTCTGCTGTACCCCTGCTGTACTCCTCCTGTACCTTTACTGTGCCCCTCTCGTGCCCGTGCTGTGCCCTTGCTGTACCCCGCTGTACCAACTGCTGTACCTCTGCTTTACCCCTGCTGGACCCCTCTTGTACCTCTGCTGTACCCCTGCTGTACCCCTCCTGTAACTTTGCTGTACCCCTCTCGTGCCAGTGCTGTGCCCTTGCTGTACCCCGCTGTACCCCCTGCTTCACCTCTGCTGTACCCCTGCTGTACCCCTGGTGTATCCCTGCTGTACCCCTGCTGTAACTCTACTGTACCCCTGCTGTACGTTTGTTGTACCCCTGCTGTACAGCTGCCGTATGCCTGGTGTATCCCTGCTGTACCCCTGCTGTAACTCTACTGTACCCCTGCTGTACCCCCTGATGTACCCGTGCTGTACCCCTGCTGCACCCCTGCTGTGCCCCTGCTGTACCCCTGCTGTACCTCTACTGTACCTCTACTGTACTTCTGCTGCACCCCTGCTGTGCCCCTGCTGTACCCCTGCTGTACCTCTACTGTACCTCTACTGTACTTCTGCTGCACCCCTGCTGTACCCCTGCTGTGCCCCTGCTGTACTTCTGTTGTACCCCTGCTATACCCCTGCTGTACCCCTGGTGTATCCTTGCTGTACCCCTGCTGTAGCTCTACTGTACCCCTGTTGCACCCCTGCTGTACCCCTGCTGTACTCCTGCTGTACTCCTGCTGTACCCCTGCTGCACCCCTGCTGTACCCCTGCTGTACCCCTGCTGTACCTCTACTGTACCTCTGCTGCACCCTTGTTGTACCCCTCCTGTGCCCCTGCTGTACTTCTGTTGTACCCCTGCTGTACCCCTGCTGTATCCCTGCTGTACCTCTACGGTACCCCTGCTGTACCCCTGCTGTACCCCTGCTTTACCCCTGCTGTACCCCTCCTGTACCTCTGCTGTACCCCTGCTGTACTCCTCCTGTACCTTTACTGTGCCCCTCTCGTGCCCGTGCTGTGCCCTTGCTGTACCCCGCTGTACCCCCTGCTGTACCTCTGCTTTACCCCTGCTGGACCCCTCTTGTACCTCTGCTGTACCCCTGCTGTACCCCTCCTGTAACTTTGCTGTACCCCTCTCGTGCCAGTGCTGTGCCCTTGCTGTACCCCGCTGTACCCCCTGCTGTACCTCTGCTGTACCCCTGCTGTACCCCTGGTGTATCCCTGCTGTACCCCTGCTGTAACTCTACTGTACCCCTGCTGTACGTCTGTTGTACCCCTGCTGTACAGCTGCCGTATGCCTGGTGTATCCCTGCTGTACCCCTGCTGTAACTCTACTGTACCCCTGCTGTACCCCCTGATGTACCCGTGCTGTACCCCTGCTGCACCCCTGCTGTGCCCCTGCTGTACCCCTGCTGTACCTCTACTGTACCTCTACTGTACTTCTGCTGCACCCCTGCTGTGCCCCTGCTGTACCCCTGCTGTACCTCTACTGTACCTCTACTGTACTTCTGCTGCACCCCTGCTGTACCCCTGCTGTGCCCCTGTTGTACCCCTGCTATACCCCTGCTGTACCCCTGGTGTATCCTTGCTGTACCCCTGCTGTAGCTCTACTGTACCCCTGTTGCACCCCTGCTGTACCCCTGCTGTACTCCTGCTGTACTCCTGCTGTACCCCTGCTGCACCCCTGCTGTACCCCTGCTGTACCCCTGCTGTACCTCTACTGTACCTCTACTGCACCCCTGCTGTACCCCTCCTGTGCCCCTGCTGTACTTCTGTTGTACCCCTGCTATACCCCTGCTGTACCCCTGGTGTATCCTTGCTGTACCCCTGCTGTAGCTCTACTGTACCCCTGTTGCACCCCTGCTGTACCCCTGGTGTAGCCCTGGTGTATCCCTGGTGTAACTCTCCTGTACCCCTGCTGCACCCCTGGGGTATCCCTGTTGTACCCCTGCTGCACCCCTGCTGTACTTCTGTTGTACCCTTGCTGTACCCCTGCTGTACCCCTGCTGTACTTCTGTTGTACCCCTGCTGTATCCCTGCTGTACCCCTGCTGTACCTCTACCGTAACCCTGCTGTATCCCTACTGTACCCCTGATGTACCCCTGCTGTACCCCTGCTGTACCCCTGCTGTAGTCCTGCTGTACCCCTGCTGCACCCCTGCTTTGCCCCTGCTGTGCCCCTGCTGCACCCCTGCTGTGCCCCTGCTGTACCCCTGCTGGACCCCTGCTGCACCCCTGCTGTACCCCTGGTGTACCCCTGCTGTACTTCGGCTGTATCCCTGCTGTACCCCTAATGTACCCCTGCTGTACCACTGATGTACCCCTGGTGTACCCCTAGTGTATCTCTGCTGTACCCCTGCTGTACCCATGCTGTACTTCTGCTGTATCCCTGCTGTACACCTAATGTACCCCTGTTGTACTCCTGATGTACCCCTGGTGTATCTCTTCTGTACCCCTGGTGTAGCCCTGCTGCACCCCTCTAGTACCCCTGCTGTAACCCTGCTGTACTTCTTCTGTACCCCTGCTGTACCCCTCCTGTAACCTTGCTGTTCCCCTGATGTACGTCTGTTATACCCCTGCTGTTCCCCTGCTGTATACCTGCTGTACCCCTCCTGTACCCCTACTGTACCCCTGATGTACTTCTGTTGTACCCCTTCTGTACCCCTGCTGTACCCCTCCTGTACCCCTGCTGTACTTTTGTTGTACCCCTCCTGTTCCCTTGATGTACTCCTGCTGTACCCCTGCTGTACCTCTGCTGCAACCCTGCTGTACCCCTACTGTACCCCTGCTGTACCTCCTCTGTATCCCTGCAGTACCCCTGGTGTATCTCTGCTGTACCCCTGTTGTACCCCTGCTGTACCCCTGGTGTACCCCTGGTGTATCTCTGCTGTACCCCTGTGGTACTTCTGTTGTACCCCTGCTGTTCACCTGATGTACCCCTGCTGTACACCTGGTGTATCCCTGCTGTAACCCTGCTGTAACTCTACTGTACCCCTGCTGCACCCCTGATGTACCCGTGCTGTACCCCTGCTGCACCCCTGCTGTACTTCTGCTGTACCCCTGCTGTACCCCTGCTGTACCCCCTGCTGTACCTCTACTGCACCCCTGTTGTATCCCCACTGTACCCCTGATGTACCCCTGCTGTACCTCTACTGTATCCCTGCTGTAGTCCTGCTGTACCCCTGCTGCACCCCTGCTATGCCCCTGCTGTGCCCCTGATGCACCCCTGCTGTGCCCCTGCTGTACCCCTGCTGCACCCCTGCTGTACCCCTGATGTACCCCTGCTGTACCCCTGCTGTACCCCCTGCTGTTCCTCTACTGTACCCCTGTTGTATCCCTACTGTACCCCTGATGTACCCCTGCTGTACCTCTACTGTACCCCTGCTGTAGTCCTGCTGTACCTCTGCTGCACCCCTGCTATGCCCCTGCTGTGCCCCTGCTGCACCCCTGCTGTGCCCCTGCTGTACCTCTGCTGCACCCCTGCTGTACCCCTGCTGTACCCCTGGTGTACCCCTGCTGTACTTCTGCTGTATCCCTGCTGTACCCCTAATGTACCCCTGCTGTACCACTGATGTACCCTTGCTCAACCACTGCTGCACCCCTGCTGTACTCTTGCTGTACCCCTGCTGCACTCCTGCTGTGCGCCTGATGTACCCCTGGTGTATCTCTGCTGTACCCCTGCTGTGCCCCTGCTGTTCCCCTGATGTACCTCTACTGTACCCCTGGGGTACCCCATGTCTACTCCTGGTGTATCTCTGCTGTACTCCTGCTTTACTCCTCCTGTACCCCTGCTCTACCTCTGCTGTACCCCTGCTGTACCCCTGCAGTACAGCTGCTATATAACTGCTGTACCCCTGCTGTATCTCTGCTGTACCCCTGCTGTACCCCTGCTGTACTCCTGCTGTAACCATGCTGTACCATTGCTTTACCCCTGCTGTACTTCTACTGTACTCCTACTGTACCCCTGCTGTACCCCTGTTGAACCCCTGCTGTACCCCTGCTATACTCCTGCTGTACCCCTGCTGTACCCCTGCTGCACCCCTGCTGTACCCCTGATGTATCCCAGCTGCACCTCTGCTGTACCCCTGCTGTACTCCTGCTGTACCCCTGCTGTACTCCTTCTGTACCCTTTCTGTACCCCTGATGTATCCCAGCTGCACCCCTGCTGTACCCCTGCTGTACTCTTGCTGTACCCCTGCTGTACTCCTTCTGTACCCTTTCTGTACCCCTTTCTGTTCCCTTGCTGTACTTCTGCTGTACTTCTGCTGTACTCCTGCTGTACCCCTGCTGTACCACTGCTGCACCCCTGCTGTACCCCTGCTGTACCCTTGCTGTACCCCTGCTCTACCCCTGCTGTACTTCTCTGTACTCCTGCTGTACCACTGCTGTACCCCTGCTGTACCCCTGATGTATCCCAGCTGCACCCCTGCTGTACCCCTGCTATACTCCTGCTGTACCGCTGCTGTACCCCTGCTGTACTCCTGCTGTACCGCTGCTGTACCCCTGCTGTACTCCTGATGTACCCCTGCTGTGCCCCTGCTGTTCCCCGGATGTACCCCTACTGTACCCCTGGTGTATCCCTGGTCTATTCCTGGTGTATCTCTACTGTACTCCTGCTGTACTCCTCCTGTACCCCTGCTCTACCTCTGCTGTACCCCTGCTGTACCTCTGCTGTACCCCTGCTGTACCCCTGCTGTAACCCTGCTGTACCATTGCTTTACCCCTGCTGTACTTCTACTGTACTCCTACTGCACCCCTGCTCTACCCCTGTTGCAGCCCTGCTGTACCCCTGCTGTACCCCTGCTGTACTACTGCTGTACCCCTGCTGTACCCCTGCTGCACCCCTGCTGTACCCCGATGTATCCTAGCTGCACCCCTGCTGTACACCTGCTGTACTCCTGCTGTACCACTGCTGTACCCATGCTGTACTCCTGATGTACCCCTGCTGTACTCCTTCTGTACTCTTTCTGTACCTCTGCTGTACCCTTGCTGTTCCCCTGCTGTACTTCTGCTGTACTCCTGCTGTACCCCTGCAGTACCACTGCTGTACCCATGATGCCCCTTTGCTGTACCCCTGGGGTACCCTTGCTGTACCCCGGCTCTAACCCTGCTGTACTCCTGATTTACCCCTGCTGTACCCCTGCTGCACCCCTGCTGTACCCCTGATGTATCCCAGCTGCACCCCTGCTGCACCCCTGATGTATCCCTGCTGCACACCTGCTGTTCCTCTGCTGTACCCCTGATGTAACTTTACTGTACCCCTGGTGTATCCCTGCTGTACCCCTGCTGTATCCCTGCTGTACCTCTACGGTACCCCTGCTGTACCCATGCTGTACCCCTGCTTTACCCCTGATGTACCCCTCCTGTACCTCTGCTGTACTCCTGCTGTACCCCTCCTGTACCTTTACTGTGCCCCTCTCGTGCCCGTGCTGTGCCCTTGCTGTACCCCGCTGTACCCCCTGCTGTACGTCTGCTTTACCCCTGCTGGACCCCTCTTGTACCTCTGCTGTACCCCTGCTGTACCCCTCCTGTACCTTTGCTGTACCCCTCTCGTGCCAGTGCTGTGCCCTTGCTGTACCCCACTGTACCCCCTGCTGTACCTCTGCTGTACCCCTGCTGTACCCCTGCTGTACCCCTGGTGTATCCCTGCTGTACCCCTGCTGTAACTCTAGTGTACCCCTGCCGTACGTCTGTTGTACCCCTGCTGTACAGCTGCCGTATGCCTGGTGTATCCCTGCTGTACCCCTGCTGTAACTCTACTGTACCCCTGCTGTTCCCCCTGATGTACCCGTGCTGTACCCCTGCTGCACCCCTGCTGTGCCCCTGCTGTACCCCTGCTGTACCTCTACTGTACCTCTACTGTACTTCTGCTGCACCCCTGCTGTACCCCTGCTGTACCCCTGGTGTATCCTTGCTGTACCCCTGCTGTAGCTCTACTGTACCCCTGTTGCACCCCTGCTGTACCCCTGCTGTACTCCTGCTGTACTCCTGCTGTACCCCTGCTGCACCCCTGCTGTACCCCTGCTGTACCCCTGCTATACCCCTGCTGTACCCCTGGTGTATCCTTGCTGTACCCCTGCTGTAGCTCTACTGTACCCCTGTTGCACCCCTGCTGTACCCCTGCTGTGCCCCTGCTGTACTTCTGTTGTACCCCTGCTATACCCCTGCTGTACCCCTGGTGTATCCTTGCTGTACCCCTGCTGTAGCTCTACTGTACCCCTGTTGCACCCCTGCTGTACCCCTGGTGTAGCCCTGGTGTATCCCTGCTGTAACTCTACTGTACCCCTGCTGCACCCCTGGGGTATCCCTGTTGTACCCCTGCTGCACCCCTGCTGTACTTCTGTTGTACCCTTGCTGTACCCCTGCTGTACCCCTGCTGTACTTCTGTTGTACCCCTGCTGTATCCCTGCTGTACCCCTGCTGTACCTCTACCGTAACCCTGCTGTATCCCTACTGTACCCCTGATGTACCCCTGCTGTACCCCTGCTGTAGTCCTGCTGTACCCCTGCTGCACCCCTGCTTTGCCCCTGCTGTGCCCCTGCTGCACCCCTGCTGTGCCCCTGCTGTACCCCTGCTGCACCCCAGCTGCACCCCTGCTGTACCCCTGGTGTACCCCTGCTGTACTTCTGCTGTATCCCTGCTGTACCCCTAATGTACCCCTGCTGTACCACTGTGTACCCCTAGTGTATCTCTGCTGTACCCCTGCTGTACCCATGCTGTACTTCTGCTGTATCCCTGCTGTACACCTGATGTACCCCTGTTGTACTCCTGATGTAGCCCTGGTGTATCTCTTCTGTACCCCTGGTGTAGCCCTGCTGCACCCCTCTTGTACCCCTTCTGTAACCCTGCTGTACCCCTGCTGTAACCCTGCTGTACTTCTTCTGTACCCCTGCTGTACCCCTCCTGTAACCTTGCTGTTCCCCTGATGTACGTCTGTTATACCCCTGCTGTTCCCCTGCTGTATACCTGCTGTACCCCTCCTGTACCCCTGCTGTACCCCTGATGTACTTCTGTTGTACCCCTTCTGTACCCCTGCTGTACCCCTCCTGTACCCCTGCTGTACTTTTGTTGTACCCCTCCTGTTTTCTTGATGTACTCCTGCTGTACCCCTGCTGTACCCCTGCAGCAACCCTGCTGTACCCCTACTGTACCCCTGCTGTACCTCCTCTGTATCCCTGCAGTACCCCTGGTGTATCTATGCTGTACCCCTGTTGTACCCCTGCTGTACCCCTGGTGTACCCCTGGTGTATCTCTGCTGTACCCCTGTGGTACTTCTGTTGTACCCCTGCTGTTCACCTGATGTACCCCTGCTGTACACCTGTGTTGGACAGGCCACACGAAGGGCTTGCTCCCTCCCCGCACGACAGGGCCCGAGCTCCGGTCCACCAGGCATAACCCACGAAAAGCACCTGTACCCCGTCCCCCGACGGATCTTCTGCCCTCGGACCTCTACTCATCACGGGGCCCAGCCCCACCGGCTCCCCCCGCCGGTTCAAGCCGCCATCTTGGGCCCTGCACCACGAGGCCGCGTGGCCTCGCCCCGACCCTAACCCCGGGCCTGACCGGCCCCGACATCCCGGCACCACCATCCACCCGGGAGGTGAGCGGACCACTTGGCAGGTCAATGGGAGGACGAAGTGTCAAGAGCTCTTCCCCCGCCAGGTGCCGATCGCCTCCAGCTCCCCCAGGCGCTGGCTCCACCCCCTGCTGGGTGTCTGGACACCTTCATCCCGGGCCCTCCGACCTCCAAGTGCGAGGGTCCGGACATCAAAGCGCGCCTGCCCTATAACTGGGGCAACTCCGGAGCAGGAAGGCAGTTGTATCCTGGAGTCGAGAGACACCGAGAGAACTCAGCCTTGACGGACTACTGGCGCTGCCGTAGCCCGCTCTTGTGAACCATCGTCCTGCCTGCTGGCGCTGCCGCGGCCTTCTGCAACATCCATCCTCGTCGGGACCTGCTGGCGCTGCCGCGGCCCGTTGTAACGACCATCCTCACCGGGACCTGCTGGCGCTGCCGCGGACCGTACATCGACCATCTTTCCGGGACCTGCTGGCGCTGCCGCGGACCGTGTACCGACCATCTCGACCGGGACCTGCTGGCGCTGCCACGGCCCGTACCAACTAAACCACCAAGCTCGAGGATTGTGAGCTAGTCATCATCTCATCCGAACTACCTGACTGGTAAACAGACTGTCCCGTCCCCCCTGACCCTGCATTGAGAGACTTGAATCGAGGGGACCCCTGAGTCCAGACCTGTTGGACAGGCCACACAGAGGGCTTGCTTCCCCCCCGCACGACAGGGCCCGAGCTCCGGCCCACCCGGCATATCCCCACGACAAGCACCTGTACTCCGTCTCCCGACGAACCCTCTGCCCTCGGACCCCTACTCATCACGGGGTCCAGCCCCACCGGATTCCCCGGCCGGGTCAAGCCGCCATCTTGGGCCCTGCACCACGCGGCCGCGTGGCCTCACCTCAACCCTAACCCCGGGCCTGGCCGGCCCCGACATCCCGGCACCACCATCCACCCAGGAGGTGAGCGGACCACTTGGCAGGTCAATGGGAGAACGAAGCGTCAAGAGCTCTTCCCCCGCCAGGTGCCGATCGCCTCCCGCAGCCCCCAGGCGCTGGCTCCACCCCCTGCTGGGTGTCTGGACACCTTCATCCCGGACCCTCCGACCTCCAAGTGCGAGGGTCCGGACATCAAAGGGCACCAGCCCTATAACTAAGACAGCTCCGGAGCAGGAAGGCAGTTGTATCCTGGAGTCGAGAGACACCGAGTGAACTCAACCCTGACGGTCTACTGGCGCTGCCGTAGCCCGCTCTTGTGAACCATCGTCCTGCCTGCTGGCGCTGCCGCGGCCTTCTGCTACCTTCATCCTCCTGGGACCTGCTGGCGCTGCCGCGGCCCGTTGTAACGACCATCCTCACCGGGACCTGCTGGCGCTGCCGCGGACCGTCATCTTCCTGGGACCTGCTGGCGCTGCCGCGGCCCGTTGTAACGACCATCCTCACCGGGACCTGCTGGCGCTGCCGCGGACCGTACATCTTCCGGGGACCTGCCGGCGCTGCCGCGGCCCGTTGTATCAACCATCCTTACCGGGACCTGCTGGCGCTGCCGCGGACCGTACCACCCAACCATCAAGCTCGAGGATTGTGAGCTCATCATCATCTCATCCGAACTACCTGATTGGTAAATAGACTGACCCGCTACCCCCTTCCCTACCTTACGAGACTCTAATCGAGGGGACCCCGGCGTCCAGACCTCCTTGTACCATTCTACCGTATCATAACTAAGTACCTATAAAGAACACTGAACCTTATCCGTGTGTGGTATCTGTCTGTGGGGGGGAAGTTACTTGTCTGTACGATCGCTGGAGACGGCTCTCCCCGGAGACCTCTCCCCCTGACCCCGGCCGGCCCTCCCGGTCCGTCTACCTTTTCTAACAAGACCTCCTTGTACCATTCAACCGTACCTTAAGAAGTGCTTATAAAGAACACTGAACCTTATCCGTGTGTGGTATCTGTCTGTGGGGGGGGAAGTTACTTGTCTGTACGATCGCTGGAGACGGCTCTCCCCGGAGACCTCTCCTCTTGACCCCGGCCGACCCTCCCGGTCCGTCTACCCTTTCTAACATTGGTGGCCAGCGGCGCGATCCTAATCAACGCGTAATCGTACAGAGAGTAGCTCACCCCACGACAAAAACACGATGTCAGCCAAAGATAGCAGCTCCACCGAGAAATTCCAAATGGATAAGTTAGAAGAATACAACCACCGCGAACTGAGACAATTCTGCATAGAACTTGGCATTGCTACCACCGGCCTGAGTACCAAGGATGATCTAAAGCACGCCCTAGAGTCGTGGACAGAAACTGGGGTCGCCGGACCCTCCGACCAAAGCAGCATCACACCAGAGGGGAACGCCACGGCTCCCGAGGAGCGGGGAACGGGCCTCTCGCAGGAGGAGATCCGAGAAAGAGAAAGAACCAGATTGCACGAGTTAGAAATGGCACGACTCAAGATGGATGGGGAACTCAAGTTAGCTGAACAGAAACTCAACCTCGAGCATATGCGGCTCCGAGAAGAACGAGAAGAGAAGCAGAGACAGAGAGAGCTGGAGGAGAAAAAAATAACGCTCGAGCACGAGCGCCAACTAGCGGAGATAGAACTTCGGAAACAGAATAAAGAACTGGGGGTGCCTGAGCGACCACACACCCCGGGGCCAATCGAGAAAAAAGTCCACATCCCCAAGGATGTTGTCCGCGAGTATGTCCGGGAAGACGACATACAACAGTGGTTTAAAGCCTACGAGATCGCCATGACCTCCCACCGGATCGACCGGAGTGATTGGGGAGCCGGACTTTGGGGGAGGTTTGTCAACGAGGGTCGCGATGCCCTACTGCAGCTCCCAGATCACCAAATGTCGTCCTACGACCACATGAAGGCTGCCCTCCTCACCCGCTACGGCCTCACACCCGAGATGTACCGCCAGAGGTTCAGAGATTGCACCCGGATCCCAGGTACAACTTGGGTAGAATACGTGAACTATTTTAGCCGTGCCTTCGAGGGTTGGATCAAGGGGAGCCATGCCACCACCTACGAACAACTCTTTAACCTTATGGTATGGGAGCACCTGTCGAACAACTGTTTCGTCGAGCTCAGGCAGCACCTCCTCGACAGTAAGCTAACTGACCCCCAGCAGCTCGCCGCCGAAGCTGACCGATGGGAAAGCACCCGGGTGGGCCGGAGGGGGCCACACGAACAGAACAGAAGCAACCCAGGCCAGCACCGTCCTCGGGGAGGAGGAGGGGGCCAGGGGCGAGGGAGAGATGCCTTGCCAGCAACACCCGTGGCCAGCACCCCGCCTCCGGCCGGCCGGGGCAACCCCCCGTGGCGTCCTGGGTTCCGAGCCAACGTCACGTGCCACCGATGCCAGCGAGTCGGCCACTACGCCAATGACCCGAGCTGCCCGCAGAACCAAACACCCAAGCCCCGCCAGGTAGCTGCCGCCGCCCTGGGGGAAGAGCAATTATCGGGGGAACCAGAAGAGTATGAGCCGGCCCAGCAAGAGTGGGAACCGGCCGCCATGGTCCTGGCGTGCTTAGGGGGAAGAGACATGGTCCCACGGGCTCCCCTACCCGCTAACACCAAGAAATACGGTCAGTGGGTGACCATTAATGGACAGCGAGCCGAGGCCTTGCGTGACACAGGCGCCAGTGTGACGGCCGTCCGCTGTCACCTGGTGAAGCCCGAGCAGATCCTGCCGAACATTCTCTGCACCGTCCGCTCGGCAGACAACTCTGAGAGTATGTGTCAAATGGCCTGCGTCCCGTTCGAATGGGGAGGGGTCTCCGGCCTGTTGAAATTGACGGTCCGGGACGATGCCCCCGTGGACTGCCTCCTGGGGAATGACCTCGAGAGTTCCCCGTGGGCCACCGTTGAGAGAAGAGAGCACCTGGGGATGCTGGGCCTCCCGGACTGGGCCTGCGTAACCACCCGGTCCATGGCCGCCCGTGCCGTCCCCCGATCAGAAGAACCGGAATGGCCAGCACCTCCGCCCCCGGTCGCCCCAGTAGAAGACAACGACGAGGCCAGCCTCCCAGACCCGACGACCGAAGGGGACGCGCAACCCCAGAACCTTCCTGACCTGGCTCAGTGGCGTCAAGAAGGGGGGCCCACCCAAGAACAGTTCCGCCAGGAACAAAAGACCTGTCCCTCCCTCGAGGGACTCCGCCAACAAGCCAGCGCCCAGAACGCAGGGGACTCCACCGGAACTCACTGGGTCTACTGGGATAACGACCTGCTATACAGCGAGCAAAGAATCGCCGAGCTGGGGGCCGGTCGAGTACTGGTGGTACCTCTCCGCTTCAGAGACTTTCTGCTCAACCTGGCCCACGATGTCCCCCTGGCTGGACACCTGGGCCAGGACAAAACGTACAGCCGCCTAGTGACCCACTTTTTCTGGCCGAAAATGAGGAACGACGTCCTGAACCACTGCCGATCTTGCCCCACATGCCAAGCCAGCGGGAAGAGTGGTCGGAAGCTGAAAGCCCCTCTGCAACCCTTCCCTGTGGTCACCACCCCGTTCGAGAGGGTGGGGATAGACATTGTGGGGCCTCTGGACCCCCGCACGGCACAAGGACACAGGTTCATCTTAGTACTGGTGGACCATGCCACCCGCTACCCCGAGGCGGTGCCCCTACGGACCGTGACAGCTCCGGTGGTTGGCCGGGCCCTAATGGGGATCTTCTCCCGGGTAGGCTTCCCCCGAGAAGTCGTCAGCGACCGAGGCACGAACTTTATATCCAAATACATGAAGTCCCTCTGGCAACAATGCGGGGTCACCTACAGATTCACGACCCCCTATCACCCCCAAGGGAACGGACTAGTGGAGCGTTTTAACCGCACCCTCAAGGGGATGATTGGGGGATTGGAAGAGCCCCTCCGTCGCCAGTGGGATGTACTACTCCCGTGCCTCCTCTTCGCCTACCGAGAAGTTCCCCAGAAGTCCCTCGGTTTTAGCCCTTTCGAACTCCTGTACGGGCACCCTGTGCGAGGGCCCCTCAGCCTAGTAAAAGAAGGTTGGGAGATGGCCCCCCTAAAGACCCCTCCAGACGTCTTCAAATACCTCCTGGCCCTACGCAATCAGACCCGGCGCTTCAGAGAGATGGCCAAGGCGAACCTCGAGGCCAGCCAGGAGGACATGAAGAGGTGGTATGATCACAATGCCTCCTCCGTTGAGTTCGAGCCTGGACAACAAGTATGGGTGATGTCCCCCACCGAACCATGTGCCTTGCAAGATAAGTGGACGGGGCCCTTCAAAGTGGTCGAGCGCAAAAGCCCCGTCACTTACCTCATCGACCTGGGGACCTCCCGGAACCCCCTTCGGGTCCTCCACACCAACCGACTCAAACCACACTTTGTGCGCTCAGAACTCAGCCTCCTGATGGCTACGGACAGTGGGGCAGAGGAAGACTCCGAACCCCTCCCGGATCTTCTGAAGACTCAGGAGAATGACGGCTCCGTGGACGGGGTCCGGCTCTCTGACGCCCTCACTTCGGAGCAACGCCAGGGCTGCCGGAACCTCCTGCTGCAGTTCGCTACCCTGTTCTCCCTCACCCCCGGGGTCACCCCTTGGTGTTTGCACGACGTGGACACCGGGGACAGTCCCCCTGTCCGACACCGGGCCTACCGCGTACCAGATCGGGTACGGGCCTGCATACAGGAGAAGTGGCCAAGATGCTCACAATCGGGGTCATCGAGCCCTCGGACAGTCCCTGGGCCAGTCCGGTTGTATTGGTCCCCAAAGCCACTGCCCCCGGCACCGCACCTGAACTGAGATTCTGCGTCGACTACCGGGGCTTGAACGCTGTCACCCGGACCGACGCTCATCCGATCCCCCGAGCAGACGAGCTGATCGACCGGCTGGGGGCCGCCCGCTACCTCAGTATCTTCGACCTAACAGCGGGCTACTGGCAGATCGGCCTCACACCCAGGGCTCAGGAACGGTCAGCCTTCTCTACCCCCGATGGCCACTACCAATTCAAGGTCATGCCCTTCGGCATGAAGAATGCCCCCGCCACGTTTCAACGCCTCGTGAACCAGGTCTTGGCGGGGCTCGAAGAGTTCAGCGCTGCCTACCTGGACGATATCGCTGTATACAGCCGCCACTGGCCCGACCACCTCCGTCACCTCCAAGAGGTCCTACAGGCCCTCCAGCGGGCCGGCCTCACAATTAAGGCCGGCAAGTGCCAAATTGGCCAAGGGTCTGTGACCTACCTTGGGCACCAAGTGGGAAGCGGGCTGGTGGCCCCGCTACAACTTAAGATTGCTGCCATCCAGTCCTGGCAGCCCCCCGTCACCCAGACCGAGGTCCGAGCCTTCTTGGGGCTCACCGGCTACTACCGGCGGTTCGTGAAGGACTACGGCAGCATCGTGGGGCCCCTCACGGGTCTCACGTCCAAGAACCAACCGAAGCGGATTAACTGGACCCCCGATTGTCAAGCGGCCTTCGAAAAGCTGAAGGCCGCCCTGTGCACCGCCCCGGTGCTCCAGGCCCCCGATTACAGTCGGGAATTCGTGGTACAGACCGACGCCTCCGACCACGGCATCGGAGCCGTCCTCTCTCAGTTAAACCCCGAAGGTCATGACCAGCCGGTGGCCTTCATCAGTCGACGTCTCCTGGCCCGAGAACAGCGCTGGAGCACCATCGAGAGGGAGGCCTTCGCAGTGGTGTGGGCCCTCAAAAAGCTCCGGCCCTATCTCTTCGGTACCCACTTCCGGGTACAAACCGACCATCGACCCCTGCAGTGGCTGATGCAGATGCGGGGGGAGAACCCAAAACTCTTGCGCTGGTCCATTTCCCTGCAGGGAATGGACTTCACTGTGGAGCACCGACCAGGCCAAGACCACGCCAACGCGGATGGCCTGTCCCGCTTTTTCCGCCTCGACGAAGAGAGTCCCCAAGGAGATGGGTGACTCTCCCCGCCTTCAGCTGGGGGGGACGCATGTTGGACAGGCCACACGAAGGGCTTGCTCCCTCCCCGCACGACAGGGCCCGAGCTCCGGCCCACCAGGCATAACCCACGAAAAGCACCTGTACCCCGTCCCCCGACGGATCTTCTGCCCTCGGACCTCTACTCATCACGGGGCCCAGCCCCACCGGCTCCCCCGGCCGGTTCAAGCCGCCATCTTGGGCCCTGCACCACGAGGCCGCGTGGCCTCGCCCCGACCCTAACCCCGGGCCTGACCGGCCCCGACATCCCGGCACCACCATCCACCCGGCAGGTGAGCGGACCACTTGGCAGGTCAATGGGAGGACGAAGTGTCAAGAGCTCTTCCCCCGCCAGGTGCCGATCGCCTCCAGCTCCCCCAGGCGCTAGCTCCACCCCCTGCTGGGTGTCTGGACACCTTCATCCCGGGCCCTCCGACCTCCAAGTGCGAGGGTCCGGACATCAAAGCGCGCCTGCCCTATAACTGGGGCAACTCCGGAGCAGGAAGGCAGTTGTATCCTGGAGTCGAGAGACACCGAGAGAACTCAGCCTTGACGGACTACTGGCGCTGCCGTAGCCCGCTCTTGTGAACCATCGTCCTGCCTGCTGGCGCTGCCGCGGCCTTCTGCAACATCCATCCTCGTCGGGACCTGCTGGCGCTGCTGCGGCCCGTTGTAACGACCATCCTCACCGGGACCTGCTGGCGCTGCCGCGGACCGTACATCGACCATCTTTCCGGGACCTGCTGGCGCTGCCGCGGACCGTGTACCGACCATCTCGACCGGGACCTGCTGGCGCTGCCGCGGCCCGTACCAACTAAACCACCAAGCTCGAGGATTGTGAGCTAGTCATCATCTCATCCGAACTACCTGACTGGTAAACAGACTGTCCAGTCCCCCCTGACCCTGCATTGAGAGACTTGAATCCAGGGGACCCCAGAGTCCAGACCTCCTTGTACCATTCAACCGTACCTTAAGAAGTGCTTATAAAGAACACTGAACCTTATCCGTGTGTGGTATCTGTCTGTGGGGGCGGAAGTTACTTGTCTGTACGATCGCTGGAGACGGCTCTCCCCGGAGACCTCTCCTCTTGACCCCGGCCGACCCTCCCGGTCCGTCTACCCTTTCTAACAACCTGGTGTATCCCTGCTGTAACCCTGTTGTAACTCTACTGTACCCCTGCTGCACCCCTGATGTACCCGTGCTGTACCCCTGCTGCACCCCTGCTGCACCCCTGCTGTACTTCTGCTGTACCCCTGCTGTACCCCTGCTGTACCCCCTGCTGTACCTCTACTGTACCCCTGTTGTATCCCCACTGTACCCCTGATGTACCCCTGCTGTACCTCTACTGTACCCCTGCTGTAGTCCTGCTGTACCCCTGCTGCACCCCTGCTGCACCCCTGCTATGCCCCTGCTGTGCCCCTGCTGCACCCCTGCTGCACCCCTGCTATGCCCCTGCTGTGCCCCTGCTGCACCCCTGCTGTGCCCCTGCTGTACCCCTGCTGCACCCCTGCTGTACCCCTGCTGTACCCCTGGTGTACCCCTGCTGTACTTCTGCTGTATCCCTGCTGTACCCCTAATGTACCCCTGCTGTACCACTGATGTACCCCTGGTGTACCCCTAGTGTATAACTGCTGTACCCCTGCTGTACCCATGCTGTACTTCTGCTATATCCCTGCTGTACACCTGATGTACCCCTGTTGTACTCCTGATATACCCCTGGTGTATCTCTTCTGTACCCCTGGTGTAGCCCTGCTGCACCCCTCTTGTACCCCTGCTGTAACCCTGCTTTACCCCTGCTATACCCCTGCTGTACCCCTGCTGTACTTCTTCAGTACCCCTGCTGTACCCCTCCTGTACCCTTGCTGCTTCCCTGATGTCCGTCTGTTGTACTCCTGCTGTATCCCTGCTGTATACCTGCTGTACCCCTCCTGTACCCCTGCTGTACCCCTGCTGTACTGTCAGGTCTGTCAGGTTGTCAGTAGCACATATATAGAGAGCACGCCACTAACCTTTTGTCTGGATACCAGCAGAGACGATGATAGCTGATCTATTCCCCGATTCCCCTGAGCATAACCCCCAGCAGAGGAAAGAAGACCCTACTATGTGAGGTGGAGCCCAGAGGAAAAAGGGAAGGGGATAAAATAAAGAATATGCTGCAATCGGTAGGGTCCCTTCAGGGTCTGGTCTGGGAGGTAGTACAAGCTCGGGTGGATACAACCCTGCAGAACAGGAGAGAGAGAGAGAACAGTTGTAAGGGTGATCTCACTACCACCTGTAGGTATAAGCACTCAACCCTACTCCTACCCACCAGAAGAACTGCAGCTAGGATGGTCGTCTACTTCTGCCAGGGTTTGAGAGCCTGGCTTGTGACACAACAATTCTCAAAAGCAAGGTAAAGTCCCATTCAAAGTATGACTTCCAATTCCCTTGTAGTGAGGTAATCCAGCCACAACATATAGAGATAGAACCTCACTCTCTGCTCCGTGTGCGGTGAATTTCCATCGTTATTCAGCGTCTACAATACTGGAGTACGTTTCTAGAAATCAGACAGTGGCTGTAATACATCTTAGAGAACACTGCCCGCTAGCGCCACAAAACGATAGTGTAAAAGGCCAAAACAATAAGCAGACTGCAGTAATAATGTGCTTAATGCTCCAGCGATCTTATACGTAGGGTGGTTAGTCTTCCTTGCCGTAGTAACCACTGAAGCCAAAAAGACGTAAAGTATCTGAGTACACCGATGACCCAAAACAACCACAGGGGTCGCGGTGCTTCTGTAACGCTCACCGGCGTCTTCCGTGAAACATAAGGCCTATGCAAACTGAGTCAAATCGTAGCGACGAAGAGCACCCCAGTGCCCCCTGACTCTACTAGAATCCTCGCTAGGCAAAAGGGAGGCGGTCAAGGAAGGAAGCGCACAGGCTGTTCTTCCCATGTTACCTGAACCGCTACGGGATGAATCTCCGGGCACTTCTCAATCTCCACTGCGTTGCGTGTTCTCAGCTGGAACGGGACTCGGCCCGACTTGGGAATAACTGCGGAAATGCTTCTCTCTGGAATCCACCGGGGAGCACCTTCCGCCATCAAGATCCTTCTCTGTTCTGCCTCCGGAGGAAGTGCTTATGTACTGCAGGCCCCGTATTGCATCCCATTGCCTGTAGAGAATTGTAGTTTTTGGGGCGTTTACTTAGTTTGAGCCCGGAAACTGGCTTCAGTGTGATGCGGTGACCGGCCTGTTTCGGCGCTATTAAGTGGCGCTATTTGGCGTGACAGTACCCCTTCTCAAGGACCGACGACTCGCCGGTTGACCAGGCTTGCCAGGATATACTGCATGGAAGTGGTCCACCAACTCCGGGCAATTCAGATTAGCCTCGGGTTCCCAGGTCCTGTCTTCCACCCCAAAACCCTTCCAGTCCACTAAGTATTGAACCCGCCCTTGTACTAGCCGGTAATCAAGGATCTCCTGCACCTCGTACTCTTCATGACCATCTATGACTATGGGTAAAGGTTTCTCCGGCAATGTCATACTGCCCAGGCAAGGCTGGAGTAGGGACACATGGAAGACTGGGTGGATTTTCCAGGAAGGAGGCAACGACAACCACATGGCCACAGGGTTGATAACTTCCTCAATGCTATAGGGGCCTATATATCTAGGTTTTAGTTTATTTATACACCTTAAATGCAGGTTTTTTGTGGAGAGCCATACCTTGTCCCCCACCTGGTATTCGGGTTCTTTCGTTCTCTTCCTATCCGCATGGGTTTTTAGGGCGTATTGGGCAGTTGCTAGATTCTGTTTGGCCTCTATCAATACAGCCCTGAGGTGTGCATTGTGTTCATGTATGCTAGGCACTGGGGATTGGACCGGCCATTCAAACGGAAGCATGTTGGGGTGATGACCATAGACACAATAAAAAGGAGAACATCCTAGTGTGGAATGTGTGGCGTTGTTATAGGCGAACTCTGCCATCCATAAGAATGTGGGCCAGTGTAAGGTGTTTTACATGGTAAAACAAAGGAGGTATTGTTCCAGGGTTTGATTCAGGCGTTCAGTTTTGCCATCCGTTTGAGGGTGGTAACTAGAGGAGAGTCTTGCCTCGATGTCCAACGTTTTGCAGAGAGATTTCCAGAAGCGAGAGGTGAACTGAGTATCCCGATCAGTGATCAGAACGTTAGGGATTCCATGGGCTCAGACTACATGCTGGAGGAAAACCAAAGCGAGCTCCGAGGACGTGGGTAAACCCACCAGCGAAATAAAATGGCCCATCTTCGTCAGATGGTCAACTAACACCAGTATTGCTGTCTTTCCTTTGCAGGGGGGCATTTCCACTATAAAGTCCATTGATATGGTGTGCCAAGGACGTGGGGGAGTAGGCAAGGACCGGAGTAGGCCTACTGGTTTAGTGTGAGTGGCTTTTCCCTATATGCATACCGCACAGTTCTTGGTATATTCCTGGACGTCTTTTCGCAGCCCGGGCCACAAAAGGAGCATTCCACACAGGCGATAGTCTTGTATTCCCCTAAGTGTCCTCCCAAGTCTGACTCATGAGCCCATGTCAATACTTGTTGTTGCTGGGTCTTGTGAGGTATATACAGTGCATGGTAGTGGTAGGCTAACTCCTCAATTTCCGAGCGGTGTTCAGGTTCTTCTTTGATCCAGGCTTGTACATCCAAGTCCGCTAAGGACACTCTCACATCCTCAAGGAAATCTTGGGAGGTGAGTAGTGCTATGGTCTGTCTGGGAGGTTCGGCCTCGGTGAGTATGAACGGTGGGGGCCGCTGGGTTCGAGAGGCTGTGTTTTCTGATTCGCCCATACGGAAAAGGGCATCCGCCTTCACATTTTGTGGCCCTGGTCGGAATTTGATTATAAAATCGTAGTCTGAAAAGAACAAGGTCCACCGTAACTGACGGGGTGTCAGAGCCTTTGCGGTTTTCAGAAACAGCAGGTTTCTATGGTCCGTGTAGATTTTCACTGTGTGTAGTGCTCCCAATAGGTAGTGTCGCCATTCTTCGCAAGCTCTTTTTATGGCCAACAATTCCTTGTCGGAGATGGTGTAATTGATCTCGCTAGGACTGAGTTTTTTTTAATAATACGCTACAGAGTGTAGCTGACCATTTTCGGGATGTCGTTGGGATAACACTCCTCCCAATGCATGTTGCGAAGCGTCTGTTTCGAGAACAAAAGGGAGCTGTGGATCCAGATGGCGCAGGATAGGAGCATGCGTGAACTTATCTTACAGAGAACTGTACTCCTGAGGCGGAAGCCGGGAGCGTTACTTGTGTTTTAAAATTTGAGTGTCACTTTGTGTAAATTGTGTTCTTAACTTACCTCACTTCGGCTAATTCCTGGGGCAGTAACCCATATCTTGTCAACCCGCGCAGCGGATCTTAACGCTGTTGCGGACTTTGACAAAACAAACATTTGCTGACGCCATTGCCGGCGTGCACCGAGGCCACGCCTCTTCGAGGCCACACACCCCCAGCGCCTCCCCCACTATAAAATATGAGCATTTGGCGGAAGCACAGCGGACGAGCGCAGCGGGCGCGCCGTCAGCGCGCCGCAGGCGCGCCTAAGGCAAGCCCGTCTGCGCCCGTCCGCGCCAGGACGAGCCTAGGGCCAGTCACCCTGGAGTTTTCTACTCAATCAAGGCTATCATACTCCAGAGACTCCCTGTTTCAACTAAACCAGCCCCTCCAGCCTTCTTGTACTCATATCTTTAAAGGTGAGAGCTGTTGTGTCCATTGTCCTCACTGCCCATTTAAACTTACTCCAGCAATGACAAGTCAGGCCCCCCTGACAATCATTAATATGGCCTTGTTAAACTGCAGATCCCTGCCCAAACACGCTCAAAAAATCCATATGCTACTAGAAGAGGAGCAATTGGAGATTCTGTTTCTTACTGAAACATGGCTCGCTACAGAATCAGACTCTGATGTTGTACAGGCGCTTCCTCAGGGCTATCTCGTGCAACACTTGGACCGAGTGAAGGGAAGGGGAGGAGGGATAGCGATTATTCACAAGGACCAATTTTCATGTAGATTTCATGACAGCCCCCTATTGGACTGTGAAAATGTACACTTTAGCATTCAATTGTCCCCATGTAACTCCCTTTCAGGAGTCCTCATCTACCGTCCACCAGGGGCCCTGGGACAATTCTGTAGCTCCCTCTTGGAATTCTCTTTCGGCTATGACCAGCACCTTACCCAATTTTCTAATCTTAGGAGATCTTAATATTCATTTCGATAATAGCAATAACAACACCGCCTCAGAATTGCTTTTAGACCTGGCTATTCAGCACCTCCACCTACAGAGCGACCAACCTACGCATACTCTTGGACATTTACTTGATCCTATTTTATGTAACATTGCTGATCTTAAAATAAATGTCCCGATCCCTCTGCCTTGGTCGGATCACCTGCTTATCCCCTTTAGGTGGGAGATTCCGACCATCTCTCCTCCTAACCAACCTCCCGGCAGACCGGCTCGTCCCTGGGCCAAACTAGACACCGAAAAATGGAAGCAGGTCTTGGAATTTTCCAAGCCAAACCATGAAACTGACCCCGTAATAGCGGATGCAGAGTTTTCTTCCTGGATCGAGAACTCTCTCAACACGATCCTCCTAAAAAAAACGTACCTTAAATCCAGCAAAAAAATTTCCTCTCTATGGTTTACCCAGGAGACCCGCCTTCTGAAAAAGCTCTTTAAAAGGGCGGAAAGAGTGTGGCGGAAAGATTTCGACCTTAATAGCAAGAGGGACAACAGACTGGCCATTCTTAATTACAAAAAAGCCCTGAAAAATGCCCAAACAGCCTTTTTCCAGGACAAAATTAGTGCTGCAACTTGCTCATCGAGGGAGACTTTCCGAATTGTAAAACAACTTCTAAAAACACTAGAGCCCATATGCTCGACTGACCTCTCGGACAACCATTGTAATGAGCTGGCCACTTATTTTGATCAAAAGATTCAAAATATTCTTCAACAACTTTCCCCGCTCACCCCTACGGACCCCTCATCTATGCCCCTAATGCAAGTCCAGAACCTGAATACGGGACTTGACACATTCACGCCCATCAGTAAGGACACCTTATCCCCCATCCTTCAATCACTTAAAAGTGGTTCACCGTCTGACCCCGCCCCAGTCAAAATCTTAAAGTAGGTAGCATCCACCATTCTTGCGCCAATGGTAAACTTAATTAATGCCTCTCTAGCAGATGGAATAGTGCCCCCTAGCTGGAAGAAGGCGAAGGTTAGGGCCCTACTTAAAAAACCCAATGTAGACCCCCTCAATCTATCCAATTTTAGGCCTATTTCTCTCCTTCCGTGTATCAGCAAGATGACAAAAAAATTCATTAATGCCCAGCTGTCTAATTACCTGGAATCGAACGAACTACTCAAACCTTCACAGACAGGCTTTTGCCCTGGCCAGGGTACTGAAACAGCGATGGTGACGGTGGTCGAAGAGGCCAGGAAGATCATGGATGCAGGAGGTTCAGTGGCAGTGATCCTCCTGGACCTAAGCGCGGCCTTCAACACGGTCAGCCACCAGATCCTGGCCCAGTGGCTTAGAGATCTTGGGATCACAGGTGTCGCCCTGTCCTGGTTGAAATCCTTTCTTCATTGCCGCTCATTCCAAGTGATAGAGGGTAGTTACACCTCCAAAGAGACCCCTATACGTTGTGGAGTGCCTCAGGGCTCGTCCTTGAGCCCCACGCTCTTCAACGTTTATATGTCCCCTCTGGAAAAGATTGTCACACCATATGGTATCAAACTTCTGACGTATGCGGATGATACCCAGCTGGTTGTCTCTCTTAGTCAGCATGAAAATCCTACCATCGACCTTTATTCCTGCCTGAGAGACATAGCCGCTGGATGGACAGATCTCACTTGAAACTTAATAGTAACAAGACTGAGATTCTGGTGATGGGGAATCAGTCCCACTTTCGTCCGGACTTCCTCTGGCCCCCATGCATGGGCAGGCCTCCAACCCCCAAATCCGAGATTAAAAGCCTCGGACTATGGCTGGACCAAAATCTCACCATGCATACCAAAGCAAGGAAAACTGCTGGTGTCTGTTATGGTCTCTTGCGCTCTGCCCGGAAGATTCTACCATTGCTCCCTTTCCAATCGTGGAAACTCCTGATCCAAGGCCTCATTCTGTCAAGGTTGGATTACGAAAACGCACTGTACCTGGGCGCACCGCGGAAAGTAACAACTAAACTCCAGGTAGTGCAGAATACGACTGCACGGATTCTTACCAACACCAAGAGTCGTTGCTCGGCCAAGCCGGCCATTAGAGCACTACACTGGCTGCCTGTCTTGGAAAGAGTGCAGTTTAAGGCGCTCTGTCTAACACACAAAATTCTCAACGGGAAAGTCCCCCCTATCCTCAAAGATCTGGTGACTCCTTACATCACCTTCAGATCCCTCCGATCTTCTGATGCTCACCTAACTCTGCCACCTAAGATCAAGAGAGCACGATCGGGAGGTCGTTGCTTCTCTTACAACGCCTCCAAACAGTGGAACTCCCTCCCCCCTGACCTCCGTGCACAACCTAATCTTCTAACATTCCGTAAATTTCTGAAGACCTGGCTGTTCCCGTAGGCTTCCCCTATTGATTCCGCCTGTACTTCTGTTCAGCGCTGGGACGCTTACGGGCAGCCGTGCGCTCTAGAAATCTTCTAACATAACATAACAGTACCTGAAAGGATCGGGCTGCCTCTTCTCCCCATACAAAAGGGACGTTTTTCCGTAGTAAGCTGGAGATAGGGTGTATCACCTTTGAAAAATCCTTAATGAATCGCCGGTATAAATTTGCAAAGCCGAGGAAGCTCTGCACAGATTTGATGTTCTGAGGGGTTTGCCATTGGGTGATTGCCTCCACCTTGCTTGAATCCATTTGAAACCCCTGGGCGCTAATGATGTAGCCCAAAAACGCCACTGCCTGGACATGAAAAAGGCATTTTTCGAGTTTGGCATATAAAGAATGTTGTTGAAGCCACTCTAAGACTGCTCGTACATGGACTACGTGTTCCTGGAGGGTAGAGGAATAGATTAAAATGTCATCAATGTAGACCACACAGAAGGTATCCAAGTACCCTCGCAGTACCTCATCCATAAAAAACTGAAAGGCCGCAGGGGCGTTGCAGAGCCCAAAAGGCATCAACCTATTCTCGAAAAGACCGAACTTGGTTCTGAAGGCCGTCTTCCACTCGTCGCCTTTTTGGACTCGCACCAGGTGATAGGCTCCTCTGAGGTCAAGCTTTGTGAAATACTTTGCCCCCTTTAATTGGTCCAGAAGTACCGGTATTAATGGCAGAGGGTACCGGTTCTTTATTGTCACCCGATTCAGAGCACGGTAGTCAATACACATCCTCAATTCTTCACAGTCTTTCTTCGGTATGATGAAAAGTGGAGAGGACGCGGGGAGGAGGAGTGCCTGATGAATCCTGATGCCAGATTGTCTTCGAGGTAGGTCTTCAAGTATTGTGTTTCCGGTTCAGGCAAGGCGTACACCCGGCTACACTGTATATGCGCTCCCGGTATCAACTCGATACGACAATCATACACCCGATGGAGAGGCAATCGAGTTGCCTTTTGCTTATCGGACAAGGTTTGATAGTTGCGGTAGGTGTCAGGCAGGATGGTCGAACTGCAGTACCACTCTTGGGTACAGGCTGTCGCTAGGTACGTGGCTGGCGTTTCCTCGTGGTCTTTACAACATACGTCTTCTTGTTTGCAATGTTCCTGGCAGTAGACAGAAGCCATGGTAAACGTGCGTGCTGCCCAACTGACCACGGGGTCATGTAATGTCAACCAAGGCATTCCCAGGATTAGCCAGAACTGTGGTGCTTCGATAAGGTCAAATCGGATATACTCATGATGGCCAGGACCCAATGCCATCCGCAGGGCAATAGTTCGGTACTTCACAGGACCGGAAGAGAGGGCGGTCCCATCTACTGCCTTCACGAGTTCAGGGGTGTCTTTCTTTTCGCAGGAAATCCCTAGTCTGAGGGCGTACTCCTAGTTGATGTAGTTACCCGTTGCTCCAGAGTCCAGCAGGGCATCCAGTTCCAACACGTCCCGGGAGGTGATCCACAGGGACACACTAACGTTCAGATGAGCGACGGCATGTTGCTGGGTGTTTGCTAGCACAGATGAGATCATGATGCGTGAAGCACCCAAATCAGAGACCTCATCCTGACTTGGGTGCTTTAGTTTCCCGCCGGTTCGTCTCGTCTCATGGTTGCTTGCACCCAAGGAGCGGAGGTTCTACCAACTACCGGAGTCCGGGCATGGCACTCTCTAATGAAGTGGCCTCCTTTGCCGCAGTACAGATATAGTTTCATTCTCCTACGTTTGTCCCTCTCTTCAGGGGTAAGGGGGCCTCTAATTCCTCCCAATTGCATTGGTTCGGGTCCCTCTACGGTCTTGGGATGTTCTTCCAACGTTTACATGGCACCTCTAGCACGCATCGCCCGACAGCACGACCTCAACATAATCTCATACGCCGACGACACTCAGCAGATTCTCTCCCTCACAAAGGACCCCCTCACCGCCAAATCCAACCTCCACCAGGGAATGAAGGCCGTCGCCGACTGGATGGAGGACAGCCGCCTCAAACTGAACGCAGACAAGACGAAAATCCTCATCCTCGGATCCAACCCCTCCACATGGAACGACTCTTGGTGGCCCAATTAACTGGGGTCCCCCCCGGCCCCCACCGACCACGCACGCAACCTGGGAGTCATCCTCGACTCGAAACTCTCCATGACCAAACAAGTCAACGCAGTCTCCTCCACCTGCTTCAACACCCTCCGCATGCTCCGCAAGATCTACAGATGGATTCCGACCAGCACGAGGAAAACAGTCACCCAGGCCCTGGTCAGCAGCAGACTCGACTCCGGAAATGCCCTCTACGCCGGAGCCCCGTCCAAGCTCATCAGCAGACTACAGAGAATCCAGAATGCCTCCGCACGCCTGATCCTCGACATCCCGCGCAGCGACCACATCACCCTCCACCTGAGGAACCTGCACTGGCTCCCCGTCGACAAAAGAATCTCCTTCAAACTCCTGATCCATGCACACAAAGCACTCCACAAAACCGGCCAAGCCTATCTCAACAGTCGACTCTCCTTCTACGTACCCAACAGGAACCTCCGCTCTGCTGACCACGCCCTGGCCACGGTCCCACGCATCCGGAGAACCACTTCCGGAGGCAGGTCCTTCTCCCATCGCACCGCCAAGACCTGGAACGCCCTCCCCTCGACCTCGACAAACCGAAGACCTGCTGTCTTTCAGGAGACAACTCAAGACCTGGCTCTTCGACCAGTAACAGCACCTTCCCCCCATCCCCCCTCCCAGCGCCTTGAAACCCTACCAGGTATGTAGTGCGCTTTGCAAATTATGTGATTGATTGATTGATTCCATGGTACTTTTTGGTCGGGTATCGGAAAACTGGGTCTCTCCTCTGCTCTTGTCCCCTTTGCACTCCAGGAGGCGGTGGTCCAGTTTCACAGTTAGGTCTATTAGTTCTTCATATGTTTGTGGCAATTGCACGGCCTGAGCGAGGACATCCTTGAGTTCCCCTCTGAGCCCCTGATAAAACAGGGTAATCCTTTTCTGCGGTGGCCATTCTGTTTCCATCACCAATCGATTAAACGTCGTAATGTATGACAGTAAATCCTGGGACCCTTGCCGCAAGGTGAGAAGTTCTCTATCCAACGTCATCATATGTGATTTGCTATCAAACAGTTTCCTCAGGGCTAGGCAAGAATCCGGGAAATGATGCAGGACAGGATCGTTTCTTTCCATCAGCCGGATGGTCCAGCTGGCGGCATTACCCCTCCATATAAGACATCATAAAAGCTGTTTTGGCGGCTTCCCCCTGGAATACGGCTGGTTTGCATAGGAAATGAAGCCGACATTGATTTAGGAAAGTTTCGAACTTCTTTGGGTCCCCATAAAAGCGTTCAGGGGGGCTAAGGGAATACTGGTGTTCTGTAACACGTGAACAGTGGGAACAGTGTCTGTGGTTGCGGGGGAATAAGGGGTAGCAGTGAAAAACCCACCCCCTGAGCTAACAGGATTAGGGGGATGTGTAGCAGAAACAGGAGGGGGTAGGGTAGCTGCTCTGATGTAGGAACCTTCTCCCTGACCCTTGCGGGAGAGACCCGTGACCTCCCTAGGCAACGTGCTCACCTCTCTCTGTACGTTCTGGTTTTCCAAACGAGAGGTCTGCACCTCCTGTTGCAGAGCCGTCAGGCTTTCCAACAGTGAGGATAGCACCGCGTTGGTATCCATCGTCCGGGCTGGGCGTAATCGTGGGCTTGACAATCTGTCAGGTCTGTCAGGTTGTCAGTAGCACATATATAGAGAGCACGCCACTAACCTTTTGTCTGGATACCAGCAGAGACGATGATAGCTGATCTATTCCCCGATTCCTCGGAGCATAACCCCCAGCAGAGGAAAGAAGACCCTACTACGTGAGGTCGTGCCCGGAGGAAAAAGGGAAGGGGATAAAATAAAGAATATGCTGCAATCGATAGGGTCCCTTCAGGGTCTGGTCTGGGAGGTAGTACAAGCTCGGGTGGATACAACCCTGCAGAACAGGAGAGAGAGAGACAACAGTAGTAAGGGTGATCTCACTACCACCTGTAGGTATAAGCACTCAACCCTACTCCTACCCGCCAGAAGAACTGCAGCTAGGATGGTCGTCTACTTCTGCCAGCGTTTGAGAACCTGGCTTGTGACACAACAATTCTCAAAAGCAAGGTAAAGTCCCATTCAAAGTATGACTTCCAATTCCCTTGTAGTGAGGTAATCCAGCCACAACATATAGAGATAGAACCTCACTCTCTGCTCCGTGTGCGGTGAATTTCCATTGTGATTCAGCGTCTACAATAAGGGTGGGCGTAGTGGGCGTAGTGAAGCTACGTGAAGCAGCGCGTAGTGTGCCCAAATCTACGCACACTCGCGCGCTACGCGTAGCCCCACTACGCGCCACCCGCCTCCCGCCCGCCCTCCTTTTAAATCAAACCCCACATGTAAAATAAATAAGAAGTAAAGAAACTTACCTGAAGCGCGGCGTCTCCGGGGCTCCCTCTTCCATTTCTGACTTCTTCTGACAAATGCGCATGCGCGGACGCCCGCGCATGCGCATTTCTCGGAAGAAATGCGCAATTCGCGGGCGTCCACACATGCGCATTTGTCAGAAGAAGTTGGAAATGAGGAAGAGGGAGCCCCGGAGACGCCGCGCTTCAGGTAAGTTTCTTTACTTTTTATTTATTTTACATGCTGGGTTTGATTTAAAAGGAGGGTGGGCGGGAGGCGGGTGGCGGCGGCAGGCAGCTACGCTTCGCCCTGGGTGTGCATAGCGCTAGCCTGCTTCGCCTAGTTCGAAAAATGCGAAGCAGGCAGCGCTAAGGAAACTACGTGGGCGAAGCGTAGTGTCACGCCCAGGGTTAGTCTACAATACCGGAGTAAGTTTCTAGAAATCAGACAGTGGCTGTAATACATCTTAGAGAACACTGCCCGCTAGCGCCACAAAACGATAGTGTGAAAGGCCAAAACAATAAGCAGACTGCAGTAATAATGTGCTTAATGCTCCAGCGATCTTATACGTAGGGTGGTTAGTCTTCCTTGCCCTAGTAACCACTGAAGCCAAAAAGATGTAAAGTATCTGAGTGCACCGGTGACCCAAAACAACCACAGGGGTCGCGGTGCTTCTGTAACGCTCACCGGCGTCTTCCATGAAACATAAGGCCTATGCAAACTGAGTCAAATCGTAGCGACGAAGAGCACCCCAGTGCCCCCTGACTCTAGTAGAATCCTCGCAAGGCAAAAGGGAAGCGGTCAAGGAAGGAAGCGCATGCGCTTTTCTTCCCGTGTTACCTGAACCGCTACGGGGTGAATCTCCGGGCACTTCTCAATCTCCGCTGCTTTGCGTGTTCTCAGCTGGAACGGGACTCGGGAATAACTGCGGAAATGCTTCTCGCTGGAATCCGGCGGGGAGCACTTTCCGCCATCAAGATCCTTCTCTGTTCCGTATTGTCAAGCACCTTCTGCCTCCGGAGAAAGTGCTTATGTACTGCAGGCCCCGTATTGCGCCCCATTGCCTGTAGGGAATTGTAGTTTTTGGGGCGTTTACTTAGTTTGAGCCCGGAAACTGGCTTCAGTGTGATGCGGTGATGGACCTGTTTCGGCGCTATTAAGTGGGTGATCGCGACATGTACCCCTGCTGTACCCCTCCTGTACCCCTGCTGTACTTCTTTTGTACCCCTCCTGTTCCCTTGTTGTACTCCTGCTGTACCCCTGCTGTACCCCTGCTGTACCCCTGCTGCAACCCTGCTGTACCACTACTGTACCCCTGCTGTACCTCCTCTGTATCCCTGCTGTACCCTTGGTGTATCTCTGCTGTACCCCTGTTGTACCCCTGCTGTACCCCTGGTGTACCCCTGGTGTATCTCTGCTGTACCTCTGTGGTACTTCTGTTGTACCCCTGCTGTTTACCTGATGTACCCCTGCTGTACCCCTCCTGTACCACTCCTGTACCCCAAGTGCACCCCTGGTGTATCTCTGCTGTACCCCTGTTGTCCCCCTGCTGTACGTCTGTTGTACCCCTGCTGTACCCCTGCGGTACTTCTGTTGTACCCCTGCTGTACCCCTGGTGTACCCCTGGTGTATCTCTGCTGTACCCCTGTTGTACCCCTACTGTACCCCTGGTGTATCCCTAGTGTATCCCTGCTGTACCCCTAATGTACCCCTGCTGTTTCCCTGGTGTATCTCTGCTGTACCCCTGCTGTACTTCTGTTGTACCCCTGCTGTTCTCCTGGTGTACCCCTGGTGTATCTCTACTGTACCCCTACTGTACCCCTGCTGTACCCCTGATCTATCCCTGCTGCACCCCTGCTGTACCCCTGCTGTACCTTACTGTACCCCTGCTGTATCACTGCTTTACCCCTCCTGTAACTCTGCTGCACCCCCTGGTGTAACCCTGCTGTATCCCTCCCTGCTCTACCCCTGCTGTGCATCTGCTGTACCCCTCACCACTAAGAAAAGGACCAACTCACAACTGGTGCACTTCCCCTCATCAGTAACTAAATGACCCACTCGCAACTCATTCACTTCCCCTCATGAATTAACCGAATGATCCACTCACAACTAGTGAGCTTACCGTCATCACTAACCAAATGACCCACTCACAACTGGTGCACTTTCCCTTCACTAAAATGTCCCACTCGCAACTAGTTCACTTCCCCTTATCACTACCTGAATAACCAGCTCACAACTGGTCCAATGCCCCTCATCACTAACCAAAAGATCAGCTCTCAACTAGTTAACTTCACCTCATCACTACCCAAATGGGGGCGTGGCGGCTGGATGCATTGTCGTTCCATTGACCGGTCTCCCTGCTTTACGCCTTTCCTCCGATACCTTTGATTGCGCGAGTTCTTTGCCAGGACCGGGCGTTTGTTCTGTTGGTGGTTCCCGGCTGGGTTCGCCGCCCTTGGTTTCCTCTTCTGAGGGAGATGGCCGTCCAGGAGTGCTGGGTGAGCCCGGTTCTTCCGTACCCATTGCGGGGCCCTCCCCTTCCTGTGGGGGTTCTGGGTTGGCTTCATCTTCAGGCCTGGCTCTTGAAAGGATGAACCTGCTGGCTCGGGGTTGCTCCCTGGAGGGGGTGGAGTTGGTTTAGGGCTCCCACCGCCCAGCTACTCTTCTTTCTTATTCTCGCCATTGGGGGTCCTTTTCTCAGTGGTGTGTTTCGAAGGGATTGGACTCTGTTGGACTTGGCCTTTTTGGCAGGGTCACCCCTAAACTTTTTGCCTTAAGGTCTCACATGCTGTTGGTGGTTTTAGGCTTCTGGGCACTTTAGCACTGTGGTCCAGTGCACAGTGCGTGCGCTCTCTGTGCACATTTGGTGAAGTTGGCCTGCCCTTCCATAGGAATGCATTGGGGATAAGTGTGTGTCAGTGGTAATTCCTGTTATGAGAGGAGCAGTGTGGTCAAGTCTAGTATGTATGAATTTGTGAGAATAAATGCTGCGCAATGGTGTGCGCAGGTTTATTATCACTGTTTTAGAAATGCCACTTTTAGAAGTTGGCATTTCTGTGTGCTATGTGTCTGCCTGCCTGATGTGAATTGCATGTCTGGCTTGTGAGTGGCAGGGGCTGGGAGGTGTGTGTGGCTCCAGGAGGGGCAGGGTGAGTCAGCACTAGGCTGAATGGGACATCCGCGTTGGGAGTAGTGGGAGGAGTAATCACCTGACTCTGAATAGGGCTGTGCCCAACCTAGACAATACTGTCTCCGCCCCCTGTGGTGTGTCTGATCACCTAGCCCCCACCTGACAAAGGAGAAGAGGAGCTTCCAAATTAAAGTGCTCCAAATCCCCCCTGAGCCAGTTGCATCTGGTTTCCCCATGCCCTGCACTATAGGCAAAGGATTTGGTGATATAAATATAGGGGCTGTGACCCCATGATGTTGTTCCGTTCTCTCTTCTGGTGCTGTTCCTGAACCTGCTAGGGCGTGTTGCTGCTGGGGCCCAGGAGGAAACCCCATGAGGGCTTGCCTCCCTGGGCCCAGCTATGCCCCAGGGACCTTTTGCTGCATTTTGCGACCTGAGAGACCCTTTGCTAAGGAGCTCTGGCTCCTAGCGCCTAGGGACTGCTATATTTTAATTGCCATGGGGATGAGACGAGCGGGGGCTTCGCAGTGCGGAGCTCCAGCCCATTTTGAGGGAATCCCGACGTAGGGATTCCCCCGCAGTTTTGCCCAAAACCAAATGGGAGCCTAACCCGCTTTATGCATCTGAAAATAGCGGGTGTCCACCCCGCTTGTGTGCCTATTTGCGGGAGCCTACTCCGCATTGCCGCTATTTTTATGCTCTAACCGCATCACTGCCATGGCCCGGGAAGAAAATGGGAGCCGCTGCCGAGGACACCAGAACCGGAAGACAGGCGCCTGCGTCTGTCTGTGGGCGGGGCCTGGTGAGGAAGCCGGTCAGTGTCTGGCGTGCACCATTTCCGCTTCCCCCTGCCTTGGGGGAAGCCGCGCCAAGCCTCGCGGGTTGTCCAAGGAAGTCCCGGCCCGGGTGAAGAGGTGAGGCCAGCGAGAGAGAGCCTGGCCCCTTCTACTCTTCATGCTCAGTGGGCGGCCTTGCGGGCTTTCCTCAGTCATCTGTTGGATGGGTTAGATCCTTTGGTGGCCCGACTACTTCGGAGTTGCTTTTTGCAACATTCCAGGGCTATTTGCCTTGTGCCATCCTGGGTTCTTCCATTGGTGATGTGGGCCCTTCAGGAGGCTCCTTTTGAGCCCCTGGGGTCCGTGGATGTCAGATTCCTCACCATGAAGGTGGTATATTTGGTGGCCATCGTCTCTGCTGGTCCGGATAGGGGAGCTGGGTTCTTTTCTGCGCTCTCCTCCATTCTTGCGGGTCCTGCCGGACCGTACCGTATCCTACGTTTCTGCCCAAGGTGTCTTTGATTGTCAACCGTTCCCATGAGGTGGTGTTGCCTACTTTCCCTCTGGTCGTTGGGTCTGAGGTGGATTCTGCTCTCTCACTGTTGGATGTTCGGCGTGCTGTATTATTGTATTTGGAGCGGACTGCGTCTTTCTGCTGCTGTGACAACTTATTAGTCACTTTTGGTCCTGTCAGGTCTGGTCATAAACCTTCCCTCTCCACCTTGAGTCGGTGGATCAAGCAGGCTATCTTGCTGCCCTTTGGTGCTCAGGGTGTCAGCCCTGGTGCAGGGTCGATCTACCAGGGGTCTGTCTGTCTCCTATGCCTCGTTCAAGGGGGTGTCTGCTTAGGATATCTGTAGGGCAGTGACCTGGTCCTCCCCTCACATGTTTATGGATCACTACCGGGTGGTGTTGGGTGGTCCTTCGACTGAGGCGGTTCTCAGGGCTGGTTCTTCCGGCTCTTGATATTGCCGCCTTCTGTGCTTCTTCTTGGTTTTCCATTTGTTTAATTTTTGTATTAAACCTGCTGTTTTGCATCATCCCGTTGACTGTGGTTTCTTGTGAGTTTCCATGAAGCCGCTGAGCTTGGGTATGTGCTCACTTTGTAACTCTGGTGGCGAGGAAGACTTACGAGGAGGTAATGCCCCTGTTACTTACTGGTAATCTTCATTACTTCCTTGCCATAGGAGTTCCCATCCCTCCCTCCCTGTTTTTCTATCAGCTTTATCGGTTCTTGGGGCTTGACAGTTCTACAGGAAGTGTGGTGGGCTGCCCCTCCCCTTATACCGGGTCAAGGGTGACGGTGGTCAGCCATGTTGGGGAGGGATGAGAGGCATGGAACGCTGATTTGCTTTGGAGGGTTCTGATGTGGATCTGAAGCTCACTTCGTAACTCATGTGGCGAGGAAGACAATACTTAGAGTAATGAAGATTACCGGTAAGTGACCAGGGCCTTACTAAAAAATGGACCCACGCACAACTGGTGTCCTTCCCCTCATCACTAACCAAATGACTCACTCATAGCAAATGGAGCAGGTGTTTAGGGCTGGCGTTAGCCAATACTTTTTGATAGTACTAAAGTTACATGCATAATCCTCTTAATTACAGGGGCTTCCAGCCAGCCCTCTTCAGCCAGTTGTTTGCCACTGTGACATTTGCATCGTCCTTCAGCACTGTACTGCATACACAATGGGGCGACGGGTCAGCCCACTTCAGTCATTGGCTAACTTCAAGGCGAATGACGGCATTCTGCCCTTTCATGACGAGCACATCTACACACAAAGCAGATCATTCATTCGTCTTTTACTGTGTTAGTCACATTTTCCTTCCGTCCACTGCAGCACAAAGCGTGGGGCTGTGGGTCAGCCCGCTTCGGCCACTGGCTGACTTCAGTGTGAGTGAACACAGCGTGGGGCAGTGTGTCAGCCCGCTTCGGCCACTGGCTGACTTCAATGTGAGTGAACACAGCGTGGGGCTGTGGGTCAGCCCGCTTTGGCCACTGGCTGACTTCAGTGTGAGTGAACACTGTGTGGGGCAGTGTGTCAGCCCGCTTAAGCCACTGGCTGACTTCAGTGTGAGTGAACACAGCGTGGGGCTGTGGGTCAGCCCGCTTTGGCCACTGGCTGACTTCAGTGTGAGTGAACACAGTGTGGGGCTGTGGGTCAGCCTGCTTAAGCCACTGGCTGACTTCAGTGTGAGTGAACACAGCGTGGGGCAGTGTGCCAGCCCGCTTCAGTCACTGGCTGACTTCAGTGTGAGTGAACACAGTGTGGGGCAGTGTGTCAGCCCGCTTCGGCCACTGGCTGACTTCAGTGTGAGTGAACACAGCGTGGGGCTGTGGGTCAGCCCGCTTCGGCCACTGGCTGACTTCAGTATGAGTGAACACAGCATGGGGCTGTGGGTCAGCCCGCTTCGGCCACTGGCTGACTTCAGTATGAGTGAACACAGCATGGGGCTGTGGGTCAGCCCGCTTCGGCCACTGGCTGACTTCAGTGTGAGTGAACACAGCGTGGGGCAGTGTGTCAGCCCGCTTCGGCCACTGGCTGACTTCAATGTGAGTGAACACAGCGTGGGGCTGTGGGTCAGCCCGCTTTGGCCACTGGCTGACTTCAGTGTGAGTGAACACTGTGTGGGGCAGTGTGTCAGCCCGCTTAAGCCACTGGCTGACTTCAGTGTGAGTGAACACAGCGTGGGGCTGTGGGTCAGCCCGCTTTGGCCACTGGCTGACTTCAGTGTGAGTGAACACAGTGTGAGGCTGTGGGTCAGCCTGCTTAAGCCACTGGCTGACTTCAGTGTGAGTGAACACAGCGTGGGGCAGTGTGCCAGCCCGCTTCAGTCACTCGCTGACTTCAGTGTGAGTGAACACAGCGTGGGGCAGTGTGCCAGCCCGCTTCAGTCACTGGCTGACTTCAGTGTGAGTGAACACAGCGTGGGGTAGTGTGTCAGTCCGCTTCGGCCACTGGCTGACTTCAGTGTGAGTGAACACAGCGTGGGGTAGTGTATCAGTCCACTTCGGCCAATGGCTGACTTCAGTGTGAGTGAACACAGCTTGGGGCAGTGTGTCAGCCCGCTTCGGCCACTGGCTGACTTCAGTGTGAGTGAACACAGCGTGGGGCTGTGGGTCAACCCGCTTCGGCCACTGGCTGACTTCAGTGTGAGTGAACACAGCGTGGGGCAGTGTGTCAGCCCGCTTCGGCCACTGGCTGACTTCAGTGTGAGTGAACACAGCGTGGGGCAGTGTGTCAGCCCGCTTCGGCCACTGGCTGACTTCAGTGTGAGTGAACACAGCGTGGGGCTGTGGGTCAACCCGCTTCGGCCACTGGCTGACTTCAGTGTGAGTGAACACAGTGTGGGGCTGTGGGTCAGCCCGCTTCGGCCACTGGCTGACTTCAGTGTGAGTGAACACAGCATGGGGCTGTGGGTCAGCCCGCTTCGGCCACTGGCTGACTTCAGTGTGAGTGAACACAGGGTGGGGCTGTGGGTCAGCCCGCTTCGGCCACTGGCTGACTTCAGTGTGTGTGAACACAGCGTGGGGCTGTAGGTCAGCCCGCTTCGGCCACTGGCTGACTTCAGTGTGAGTGAACACAGTGTGGGGCTGTGGGTCAGCCCGCTTCGGCCACTGGCTGACTTCAGTGTGAGTGAACACAGCGTGGGGCTGTAGGTCAGCCCGCTTCGGCCACTGGCTGACTTCAGTGTGAGTGAACACAGCGTGGGGCTGTAGGTCAGCCCGCTTCGGCCACTGGCTGACTTCAGTATGAGTGAACACAGCGTGGGGCAGTGTGTCAGCCCGCTTCGGCCACTGGCTGACTTCAATGTGAGTGAACACAGCGTGGGGCTGTGGGTCAGCCCGCTTTGGCCACTGGCTGACTTCAGTGTGAGTGAACACTGTGTGGGGCAGTGTGTCAGCCCGCTTAAGCCACTGGCTGACTTCAGTGTGAGTGAACACAGCGTGGGGCTGTGGGTCAGCCCGCTTTGGCCACTGGCTGACTTCAGTGTGAGTGAACACAGTGTGGGGCTGTGGGTCAGCCTGCTTAAGCCACTGGCTGACTTCAGTGTGAGTGAACACAGCGTGGGGCAGTGTGCCAGCCCGCTTCAGTCACTGGCTGACTTCAGTGTGAGTGAACACAGCGTGGGGCAGTGTGCCAGCCCGCTTCAGTCACTGGCTGACTCCAGTGTGAGTGAACACAGCGTGGGGCTGTGGGTCAGCCCGCTTCGGCCACTGGCTGACTTCAGTATGAGAGAACACAGCGTGGGGCAGTGTGTCAGTCCGCTTCGGCCAATGGCTGACTTCAGTGTGAGTGAACACAGCGTGGGGCAGTGTGTCAGCCCGCTTCGGCCACTGGCTGACTTCAGTGTGAGTGAACACAGCGTGGGGCAGTGTGTCAGCCCGCTTAAGCCACTGGCTGACTTCAGTGTGAGTGAACACAGTGTGGAGCTGTGGGTCAGCCCGCTTCGGCCACTGGCTGACTTCAGTGTGAGTGAACACTGCGTGGGGCAGTGTGTCAGCCCGCTTCGGCCACTGGCTGACTTCAGTGTGAGTGAACACAGTGTGGGGCTGTGGGTCAGCCCGCTTCGGCCACTGGCTGATTTCAGTGTGAGTGAACACAGCGTGGGGCAGTGTGTCAGCCCGCTTCGGCCACTGGCTGACTTCAGTGTGAGTGAACACAGCGTGGGGCTGTGGGTCAGCCCGCTTCGGTCACTGGCTGACTTCAGTGTGAGTGAACACAGCGTGGGGCTGTGGGTCAGCCCGCTTCGGCCACTGGCTGACTTCAGTGTGAGTGAACACAGCGTGGGGCTGTGGGGCAGCCCGCTTCGGCCACTGGCTCACTTCAGTGTGAGTGAACACAGCGTGGGGCAGTGGGTCAGCCCGCTTCGGCCACTGGCTGACTTCACTCAGAATGAGTGCATTCACGAGGAGCACGTCCACACAAAAACTGTTCAGTGGCAGAGACTACGACGGCAATGTTTGCTTTTTCAGACCCCAAACAATTCTCTTTTAAGCCAGTGTTTGTTCTGGGTTCATGAGAACACAGCAGCTTCCCTAACAATAAAAGTAGCAAAACCCAAAAGTCTGGTGGACATTGTCAGACGTATTGGCTTTGCTAATGCATGTTTATTTTTGGACTGGAATGATGTAGTGTCTAACATGTCTGTGCACGTGTTAACTTAAGCAATAAAAAGTGTAAGCAAACCGATTTTCTGTATTTTTAGCCTCGTAACCTCACATCATAAGGCCATGGGAGTCAGTCGGTGAGAGTGAGCGCACTCTGGCTCCGCCTCTACATCTCTCTCACCCTCTCTCACCCTCTCTCACCCTCACAGATCTATGGACAGTACACAGACCAGCTGTCAGACTTCGCCCGCAAGGAGGCAGCCAAGCTCTTGTACCAGAAACAGGCAAAAGAGCGAAAGGCTAGCGCCCCGAAGCGCGACAGTGAGCCTGAGGTCAAGTGCCTGCACTACTCCAAATGGCGAGGTAAGAGCCCTGGGCATGCGCACAAACACTAGGGAGTCTGCCCTCTTCTGGTGAGAAATGGAAGTGACCTACAGATTGTCTAACAGCCCATCCATTTCTGTGTCTGTGTGTATTATGTCATAACATTTCACCTTCTCCTCTCTCCACCTCACCCTTCTTTCTCTCCACCTCTCCCTGGACTCTCCACCTCTCCCCGGACTCTCCACCTCACCCTTCTTTCTCTCCACCTCACCCTTCTCTCTCTTCACCTCTCCCTGGACTCTCCACCTCTCCCTTGACTCCCCACCGCCCCCTTCTTTCTCTCCACCTCACCCTGGATTCTCCACCCCCCCCCTTCTCCTCTCTCCACCACACCCTTCTTTCTCTCCACCTCTCCCTGGACTCTCCACCTCTCCCCGGACTCTCCACCTCACCTTTCTTTCTCTTCACCTCTCCCCGGACTCTCCACCTCACCCTTCTCTCTCTCCACCTCTCCCTGGACTCTCTGCCTCTCCCTGGACTCTCCACCTCTCACTGGACTCTCCACCTCTCACTGGACTCTCTACCTCACCCGTCTCTCTCTCCACCTCATCCTTTTTTCTCTCCACCTCACCCTTCTCTCTCTCCACCTCTCCCTGGACTCCCCACCCCACCCTTCTTTCTCTCCACCTCCCACTCCTCTCTCCACCTCACCCTTCTCTCTATCCACCTCACCCTGGACTCTCCACCTTCCCCTGGCCTCTCCACCTCTCCCTGGACTCTCCACCTCCCCCTGGACTCTCCACCTCTCACTGGGCTCTCCACCTCCCCCTCTACTTTCCACCTCACCCTGGACTCTCCACCTTATACTTCTCTCTCTCTCCACCTCTCCCTTCCTTCTCTCCACCTCACCATCCTCTCTCTCCACCTCACCCTTTTTTCCCTCTACCTCACCCTGGACTCTCCACCTCATCCTTCTCTCGCTCTACCTCTCCCTGGACTCTCCACCTTTCCCTTGGCTCTACACGTCTCCATGGACTCTCCACCTCATCCTTCTCTATCTCTTCCCTCTGTACCCATCACTTTCTCCATCTCTTACCTCTGTACCAATCACCTTCTCCATCTCTTACCTCTGTGCCCCATCACCTTCTCCATCTCTTACCTCTGTACCCCATCACCTTCTTCATCTCTTACCTCTGTATGCCATCACCTTCTCCATCTCTTATCTCTGTGCCCCATCACCTTCTCCATCTCTTACCTCTGTACCCCATCAACTTCTCCGCCTCTTACCTCTGTACGCAATCCCCTTCTCCATCTCTTACCTCTGTGCCCCATCACCTTCTCCATCTCTTACCCCTGTACCCCATCACCTTCTCCGTCTCTTACCTCTGTACGCAATCCCCTTCTCCAGCTCTTACCTCTCTGCCCCATCACCTTCTCCATCTCTTACCCCAGTACCCCATCAACTTCTCCGTCTCTTACCTCTGTACGCAATCCCCTTCTCCATCTCTTACCTCTGTACCTCATCACCTTCTCCATCTCTTACCTCTGTACACCATCACCTTTACCATCTCTTACCTCTGTACACCATCACCATCACCTTCTCCCTCTCTTACCTCTGTACCCCATCACATTCTCCCTCTCTTAACTCTGTACCCCATCATCTTCTTCATCTCCTACTTCTGTACCCATCACCTTCTCCTCTTGTCAAGATCCTAGAATCTTCGATCCTGTTCCTCACCCATTGGAGCCGCAGTTCTGAAGGTGGCCGTAGATTTTTCAGGAATTCATCAGTTCAGATTTTCAAATTGATGATAGACCATCAAAGCTCGTTTTCTTATAACCATTCCTAACTGTAAGAAATTCGAATATTTTTTTTGGGTGGCCAACTGTCCCCCTCAATGAATTATTACACTTCTCATTGGGATAAACCTTCAAAGTCATGAAATGTACCAGAGCTCTATCCCCTGGTAGCGATGACACGGAGCAGACCGGCTTAACTTAGGGCAATGTGTAAAGCATTTATGGAAGAGCAAAGCAGTAATAAAGTCAAAACAACAAGTAATAAAGACCCAAAAGGAGGTTACAAAGATGGAGTAAACAAAATGACACCAAAATGCCAAAATTATAAAAAGAAGAACAGGAGATATGGATTTCTAAAGTTTCAGGTGAAAATCCTACCAAAAAAGCTCAAAGCACCAGTGGTAGTCCCTCTCCAGAAAGGGACTTTGGGGCATATTATCAAGCGGCAGCGACAACTATCCCTGGCCGCTCTTAGCGTCAGGATTTGTATCGCCGGCTATCACTGGAAATTATCGCCAAGCTAGCGCTGTATTAACAACGCTCAGCGCAATGGCGATATTTATTCCAGCAATAGCGGTGTTTTCCATGGAACATCGCTGGTTTTGCAGCGATGTTCCATGGAAAACGGCGATACCCTTGATGATAGGGCCTGTGGTCTTAGCCACACAATCCACCTCCCATGTTAGGTATGCCTTAGTCAGGAATTTAACAGACGCTAAATTCCTGCATTAAGGCATACTTAACGCGATTTCAAATATCGCTACCCCTCGTTGATAATATCGCAAAGCTGCCTTCGCGATATTATCTCATGTTGTTTTCACAGCCACGCCTCCTTTGCATCTCATTATCGATGCTAAGCGAGGCGTGTGGAAAACGGGCGCTATGTCAAGGAATCACGCGCTAGTGTGTGCTTGATGATAATGCGATAAAATTATCACCACTTTTCGCCCGAAAACGGACGCTAAAGCGGCGATAATTTAATCTCGGCCCCTTGATGATATGCCCCTTTATTTCTTTGGGTGGGGAAGAGAAATCTCTGCTCGGACGTCACTGAAATGAGTTGTTGAGATGGAACCGAATCCCACATACCGGAGGCAGGCTGGTCCACCTGACGCTCTGAAGATTACCTCATTGCACGCAGCGCCACATAATGTCAGGGCAAATCTAAGATGGCCAAAGTCTTCAGCCACAAACCTGGGCTCTGACAGCCGGTGGTGTGTGGGAGGGTGTTATGGAAATAACCAGCGTCCTCCCACATCTAACACCAAAACCCAGCTTGAAGCAGGCCCTGGACCCACGACAAACATGAGTCAGAAGTCTGGTAAGAAGAAAATAGGGTCCTTCAGCAACCAGACAGAGGATATCCAGGAATGTGTCACTCCTATGGTTCTGGGAGCAGTTTCAAACCTCATTAGAGGCTGAGTCCTGATTGGGCAGCTGCTGGAGAGTGAATGCAAATTAGCCACAGGAGCTTCAAGCAGGGTAAACGTAACTTTCTAAACAATACTTTCTCTTAATACTTCTTAAAAATCCAACTTCACAATTGAATTGAATTTTTAAAAACTATTTTAATCTTTCCCCTGGGTTTCTGTATAGGACAGTCAGGCATGCCACAATGAAATTGCTTTTGGGCCTTGTCACTGTAGGGACATGGTGACATCAATTTTCTTTGTGTCCCACTTGTAGACACTGTGCACCGTACCTTGTGGGCTACAAGGGCTACATAGCTGTGATTTTTTCGTATTTAAGAGGGGTTTTATGCATCATCCCAAAAGGGTTGCACTCTGCTGCAGTCAGGTTATATTGGAAGGCGTGAAGCGGCGTCTTGAAGGCTCGTTCAGCTGGTGCTGCAGGCCACAGGTAGCTTCCAGGCTCCTGGTCCGCTTGCCACAGGTAGCTTCCAGGCTCCTGGTCCGCTTGCCACAGGTAGCTTCCAGGCTCCTGGTCCGCTTGCCACAGGTAGCTTCCAGGCTCCCGGTCCGCTTGCCACAGGTAGCTTCCAGGCTCCTGGTCCGCTTGCCGAAGGTAGCTTCCAGGCTCCTGGTCCGCTTGCCACAGGTAGCTTCCAGGCTCCCGGTCCGCTTGCCACAGGTAGCTTCCAGGCTCCTGGTCCGCTTGCCGAAGGTAGCTTCCAGGCTCCTGGTCCGCTTGCCACAGGTAGCTTCCAGGCTCCTGGTCCGCTTGCCGCAGGTAGCTTCCAGGCTCCTGGTCCGCTTGCCACAGGTAGCTTCCAGGCTCCTGGTCCGCTTGCCGAAGGTAGCTTCCAGGCTCCTGGTCCGCTTGCCACAGGTAGCTTCCAGGCTCCTGGTCCGCTTGCCGCAGGTAGCTTCCAGGCTCCTGGTCCGCTTGCCACAGGTAGCTTCCAGGCTCCTGGTCCGCTTGCCGAAGGTAGCTTCCAGGCTCCTGGTCCGCTTGCCACAGGTAGCTTCCAGGCTCCTGGTCCGCTTGCCACAGGTGGCTTCCAGGCTCCTGGTCCGCTTGCCGCAGGTAGCTTCCAGGCTCCTGGTCCGCTTGCCACAGGTAGCTTCCAGGCTCCTGGTCCGCTTGCCACAGGTAGCTTCCAGGCTCCTGGTTCGCTTGCCACAGGTAGCTTCCAGGCTCCTGGTCCGCTTGCCGCAGGTAGCTTCCAGGCTTCTGGTCCGCTTGCCACAGGTAGCTTCCAGGCTCCTGGTCCGCTTGCCACAGGTAGCTTCCAGGCTCCTGGTCCGCTTGCCGAAGGTAGCTTCCAGGCTTCTGGTCCGCTTGCCACAGGTAGCTTCCAGGCTCCTGGTCCGCTTGCCACAGGTAGCT
Source organism: Triturus cristatus (assembly GCF_964204655.1). Taxonomy (NCBI): domain Eukaryota; kingdom Metazoa; phylum Chordata; class Amphibia; order Caudata; family Salamandridae; genus Triturus; species Triturus cristatus. The sequence goes on from NC_140590.1 coordinate 1,881,316,975, forward strand.
TCCAGGCTCCTGGTCCGCTTGCCACAGGTAGCTTCCAGGCTCCTGGTCCGCTTGCCGCAGGTAGCTTCCAGGCTCCTGGTCCGCTTGCCACAGGTAGCTTCCAGGCTCCTGGTCCGCTTGCCGCAGGTAGCTTCCAGGCTCCTGGTCCGCTTGCCGCAGGTAGCTTCCAGGCTCCTGGTCCGCTTGCCACAGGTAGCTTCCAGGCTCCTGGTCCGCTTGCCACAGGTAGCTTCCAGGCTCCTGGTCCGCTTGCCACAGGTAGCTTCCAGGCTCCTGGTCCGCTTGCCACAGGTAGCTTCCAGGCTCCTGGTCCGCTTGCCGAAGGTAGCTTCCAGGCTTCTGGTCCGCTTGCCACAGGTAGCTTCCAGGCTCCTGGTCCGCTTGCCACAGGTAGCTTCCAGGCTCCTGGTCCGCTTGCCACAGGTAGCTTCCAGGCTCCTGGTCCGCTTGCCGCAGGTAGCTTCCAGGCTCCTGGTCCGCTTGCCGCAGGTAGCTTCCAGGCTCCTGGTCCGCTTGCCGCAGGTAGCTTCCAGGCTCCTGGTCCGCTTGCCACAGGTGGCTTCCAGGCTCCTGGTCCGCTTGCCACAGGTAGCTTCCAGGCTCCTGGTCCGCTTGCCACAGGTAGCTTCCAGGCTCCTGGTCCGCTTGCCGCAGGTAGCTTCCAGGCTCCTGGTCCGCTTGCCACAGGTAGCTTCCAGGCTCCTGGTCCGCTTGCCACAGGTAGCTTCCAGGCTCCTGGTCCGCTTGCCGCAGGTAGCTTCCAGGCTCCTGGTCCGCTTGCCACAGGTAGCTTCCAGGCTCCTGGTCCGCTTGCCACAGGTAGCTTCCAGGCTTCTGGTCCGCTTGCCACAGGTAGCTTCCAGGCTCCTGGTCCGCTTGCCACAGGTGGCTTCCAGGCTCCTGGTCCGCTTGCCACAGGTGGCTTCCAGGCTCCCGGTCCGCTTCTAGATCATAGACCAGGACTTATAGGCAAGTTAAAAGTGTCATTTAGGAACAAATCAATGTATCCATATCTAAAGGGGATCACAGACTCTTTAATCCTGCTTAGTGTACAGGGTTCAAAAACAGCACAAATCGGGTCCAGAAAAAGGGCAAAAATCTGGGGTGACGGCGCAGAAAAGGTGGATTCCTTACTCTGTCCCACTCTTTTTTCAGCAATGAAAGGCGGCTCCGTCCTCTATCTGTGTTGTTGTATTAGTGAAACTTGAGAATTGTTTTTACTTAAGAAGAGTCAGATCTTTGCCTTTGTCAGTGTTTCTTGGCTTAGTGTAGTGCCATAAGCAGGACCACTGAGCTCGGCGCTTCTACAGATGCAGCATATTCCACATAATTATAGATTTGCCACATAAAAATGAAAATCATGAAGCAGATGATGTATTAACAGAAACATTCTGTTTCTAGCCTAAATGGATGAAAAGTGACTCAAACGCAGCCACACGCGTTAAGGTGCAGTGAAAGCCCTTTGCAAAGGTTGGTCACTTTCAGTTGCCCATGGCTGTATGTCAGGGTTGAACTGGTACAAACGAGGTGCAACCTTTGCCAAGGCAGGGTTAATATGTAAAAAGTAATGACTCGATACTGTCACAAAATGCGCAGCATTATGTATTATAACTTTCCTTTACTTCCCACAAAATTTGCCGCATAATTTGTTTTTCCTCTGCCCCATAATTCCAGTGACCCTGGCCACACGTTAGGCATAGTGTCACCGCAGAAAGGAAATAAAACAACTACTGAGATATAAAGATATGTTTCGTGATTGTCTGCACATTTTCACTCTTCTCGCGATGGCAAAATCCGCTCCGCTCTTTCTGGCAGTCAGTCGGTCAGTCGGTCAGTCGGTCAGTCGCCTTTATTCGGAAAAACACCATAAAAGTTACATTGAAACACATTTCAGCTCAGAGTACCATCCGCGTGTACATACAAGCATCATTTGTCCAATGCTAATGGTTCAGACAGGATATTTAAAATCAGGTCATATCACCTGTAACTCCAGAAATATCCAAATAAATAGAATAAAACTTGCACATATGAATTAATCATGGCAGCACTTCATACCTTCTCCTCACTGCTAACACTGGGTGTGTAAAGTTTAACTCTGCGGTTCTTATTTCCTGTGTCTCGAGACGTTGTAAATATATCATGCCTTGCTTATCACATCTACAAGCGGGTGCCCACAGGACTGGGAGTAAAAATAGTTTCGGTAAAACACTGTATAAAGTGTGAAATAATGCAGGGTGAGTCCTTTCTGAGACAAGTGGTCACAAGCAAGCAGCCTCCTGATGGGGGAGGGCGCCAAAAAGTGCCGCGTGCTAAGACGAAAACGAGTCGAGTAAAAGTCGTGTTGCGTCACTCGAGGAGGCCACGGAGGGTCCTAGACCGAGGGAAGGTATGGGGGAACGGCACGAGACTGAGCGCGGGATTCATGGAGACTCTGCCGCCCGCTCCTTTGAACACTGGCTTAAAAACAAGCTTTTAATCCTTAATTTGCTATTTGTATCCATCTGCTCAGGATTAGAAACATATTCTGGGACCCCCAGCTCTGGCATAGACTGACGTTGGCGAGCCAAGGGGGTTTAAGTGAGTTATTGGGCTCAAGGCCATCTTTAGTGCTCGTCTTCAGAATGCCATCTCTGACGAAAGACGGATTTGAATCCCTGGTAATAGAGGGGAAGATCGAATGGAATCTGATGTGTAATTTACTCCTTGTCCGGTGTGACAAGTGCGAGTGGCGGTGCTGGTGGGACCGAGAGGAGTCTACAAAGAACATTTCCCCCTCTTCAGAGAGCTCCAGAGTTCATGTAACCCTACATACCGGCCGCATGTAGAGCTATCCTACAACTGCGCCATCACCAGTGGTCTGTGACCGAGCTGTTGACCAAGCGAACAAGCATTGGCATAGCCAATAGGTCCCGCCTTTGGGACCGTATAAGTGTTTAGCCAGAGATATTGGCAATGTTTTAAGGTATGTTGTAGAGCAATGTAGCTGCTGTGTTTAGTACTGTGAAGTTTGTGTGCAAGTTGTGCTTAGTGTAGTGACGTAAGGGCACTGGCGTGGTGTGGAATGTAGTGGTGAGTTGTGATATGATGTGTGTTGGTGGGATGTATGTGTGTATATATCATAACAGACTTTGAGATTACAACGCTGAGCACCTCACATATTTCTTTATTTAATGGTATACCTTTAGAAATGAAATCTACTGAGAAAATAAAAATGATTGTGACTTGTCAGGCTGGACTCGAGATGGCAAGGAATAAACATTAAAAGGTAGTAGGGCACCCTATAAGGTACTGTACATCTCAGGGCCCCATCCTTCCCCCCAAATGTTGCATTATTATTTGAGCATTTGTGTTGCGCACTGCAAATATTTCCGTTATCCGGAGTGATTTTGAAGCATGGTAACTCATGAATGTGTTCACTCTGCAAGCCGGCTATAACACTTTATAACAAAAAATTGAAATTCATAATTTACGTTTTTTTAATTAAATCTCGTAACTAATTTGGAAAGAACATTAACACTCCAGAACACATGACATGATTCCATTCAATGCATTTTTATTCAAGAGCCGAGTTATTTTTATTGTGCTACAATAATTTAAGCTCCTTATCAGATATGTTTCAATACCTTTGTGATGTTTTCCTTTAGAATATTTTGCAGTGGCCATAGTCATGACTTGAAATGTCTCACAGGGCTAAGCATAAGCCTGCTCCCTAGCCAGATCGTGAAGACCTAAGAACCCAGAGATGGCGCTCGTCCGCAGGAGTGGTATTCACCAAAAGCAGATGCCCCACACAAAATGGAATCTATTCACAACAGGAACCAGACCAGGGGAGAAAGCCCACAATCTTTCCTCCTCGTTGTTCACCCCGTGGCCCAGGCACAGATTTGTTTAATGTAATGTCACATCACGTGGGCCTATCCTAGTTTAACACGGACTGAAGTATGTGGTACTGCCGGAAGTGGATTCCGAGAACCCATGCATTTCCTTGCAGCGCTGCTGAAAGCCCTTTACAAAGCCTGACGGATCACATATCTGCTGCTTATTGCTATATTTGGATGTTACACTGGTACTAATGAGGTGAATCCAAAGCTCAGACAGTGTTAGCATGTTTACAAAATGGCAAAATAATGAAGTAATACCGTCACAAAATGTGCGGCATTGTGCCTCGTAATTTGCCTTTTCTTGCCACATAATTTACTCAACCCTGCTGCATATTTTGCCCTCCCCTGCCACATAATTCCGGTGGCCCTGATTATTACCCTCTCACATAGTAGTAAGATAGCAAAGTTTGCTCCATCTCCCACCCCAAATGCATAAGATGCGATCTCATACAAGCTAACGACCTCCATGTTTTTTATGAGTGCCCCAGGCTGAGAGCCGAGTGGAGTGGAACTGAGAAAGCCTCCTGTGGCATTTTTGGCAGGGAAGCCATCTTGAATGTGGCACTTGTTCTTTTTGGGGAAGAGGGGACGATAAGTATGAAGATGAAGCATTCACACAGAGGTTGACTGCTGTATCTTGTTTCGATAGCACGGAGGGAAATATGTATGAAATGGAGAGGCCCCCGGCCCCCTGAGCTGAAAGATTGGGTTCAAGCAGCTTCTAAAGTGGCCCGTCTGGACCAGGGAGGTGGAAAAGAGAACTGCCTCGATATCTGGCAGCCTTTGTATTGTGGGTAGAGGTTTGGGATCTGAATAACCCCTCATGGTCCAATGATTACACCAAGTCATCAACAATTGTGCAGGTCTGGATTGGTTCACAGACGAAAGCGAATGCAGTGGCCGCGGGCCGCACAGATCAGATGGGCGCCTCTACAAGAATTGCAGACGCATGTTTGGTGATATGAGGTTTAGAGAATAAAAGCACAGTAGGAACCTATTCACGTCGGTCTGTTTTTTTTATTTTTAATCAGGCTGTATTGCAGAAGTGCAATCACATGCATATTCAATAATTCAGCTGTTGCTATGCAATTAGTCTTTTCAATACTGGCCAAGCAGAAAATCAGTTCATAGCAGACTGCTGCAATGCTAGCGGCAGCAAAGAGACTAGAGTGGAATATGTATGTGGTCAAACTGCCCGACTCCACTCCCTCCAGCAGCGTTAAGCAGCATCTTGCTCTTTGACGATGAAAGTGTAAGATGCTGCTTAAGGCTACTGGAGAGACCAGAGACAGTTTCTTCCGCTCCGGTTTGATTAATTACATGAACAGCCCCATGGAGTGTACAGATTGCTCCTTTTTACCAACTTCTACATACCTTTCCGGCCATGGTATACACACGATAATGCTCTGGAAGTGGAATCGTAATGTGCCATGGTAAACACAACTGTAATGCTCCAAAAGTGGAAGCGTAGTGTGCCATGGTATAATCACCGGTAATACTCCGGAAGTAAAAGCCTAGTATGCCTTGGTATACACACTGGTAATGCTCCGGAAGTGGAAGCGTAGTGTGCCATGGTATAAACACCGGTAATGCTCAGGAAGTGGAAGCGTAGTGTGCCTTGGTATACACACCGGTAATGCTCCAGAATTGGAAGCATAGTTTCCATGGTATACACACCGGTAATGCTCCGGAAGTGGAAGCATTGTGTCCATGATATACTCACCGGTAATGCTCTGTAAGTGGAAGCGTAGTGTCTGTAGGAGAGTAGGGTCTGCTATCCTATGGTCACCCCAAATTTTTGCTTTTTGCTTCACTAATTTTCGACTTATTGAGGCTGTGGGCCTGCTAATCAGACCCCCAGCCTGCTGTTCTCTCTGCTAAATTGACACTATGCACTTTAGGTGCATGACCCATTGGAACTGGATCACCCTGTGAGCCCCTGTACTAGTGTACCCTAGGTACCCAGGGCATTGGTGTATCTGAGGCCTACCAGGGGCTGAAGCATGTATTGTGCCACCCCTGGCCTGGCCTAGCAATTTGACACAACTGGCTGATCACTCAGCTGGGGTAAGTTGGTGTATCCACCTCTTACTTAGGTGTAGTATGCCTATACCTAACCTTAAATGGGACACATGTTAACCTATAAGTCACTCCTATGGCAGGCCTTAACAATCCTGAAGGCAGAGTGCTTGGTTTCATGTGAGATGGTGCTCTGGCATGAGCTGAGCCTGTCTGCAGTAGTCGGAACAACTTCCTTCTACCGTTTCCAGATATCGCCATACCATATGCTCTTAAGTGCATTATGTACCTCGCGGTTAAATGCTATCTTTGGTTTGGCTTTATCTAAACATGTCGAGTAAGGTGTCATACGAATTGGAATACTAACCCCTCGCCAATTCTGGCGACGGGGTTAGCATTCCACCCTCCTAGAGGGACACGACATGTACAGAACCTGAAACCCGGGTAAAATCAGACATAGCCTCAGCTCCACAAAATGGACGCTGCTACCACCGACACAAGTCTGCCCTCCTGCTGCTGGGAGTCCTTCCAGCTTGGGGGACGTGGGCAAAGGGTTTCCTGCCAGGGGAGGTGCGAGCACCACCCTAGACAGGATTTTGTGTATTGGTCAGGTAGGGCTTGAAAGGAAACAGACACGCCTGAGGCTCACAAGGAGCCTCGGTGCATATGCCAGTTCAATCCGGTCCTGGGGCACGCCAGCCCCAGACCTGGGGCGAGCTGGACAAAGGATTGGGGGTGTAACCACCCCCCTTCCTGGTCCCACCCTTAGGGAGGGACCTAACAGGTAGTCCGGCCCCTAGAATCCGCTTAAAGGTAGGAGCTGTGTCCAAAGACTTTAGACATCCTGGAATCAACTTACAACTAAGAAGAAGACGGGAACTTCGACGTTCTGCTGCACAGAAGACCGAAGGAAATCTCCCCTATGGTCAGGGAGTGACCATCTTGCTAACGCAAGCACCATCCAGCGAATCGACGTCTGCTTTGCCGCCGCCTCCTGCCGGAGCCCGAGCCCAGAGACCGACAAGGACTGGACCTTCAGACCTCTCACCACCCGATCCACAGTCCCTGCAAAGAAGGAACCCGTGGAGGCACCGAGACCCGTGGAGCCAGCCACCTTGGAAGACAATCGACTAGCTGAAAGCGCGACACCAGAGGCTCCCTCCGAGTTGTGCTTTGGGTCCTGAGAAGCCCAACATCCGAGCAGCATCTGCATCAAAGGTGAGCCCTCCAGCATCTCCACGATCTGCGTGGGGCCCCTCTGCACTTCGCGACTCGACCGGCTACTGGTCCGTTGACTAGTGGCCATCTTGGTGACCATCTTGAAAAACTACAATGCTAGTCTGGTTGATCCAGACTGGCCCCTACGGCCCTCCAAAGGAGCAGCCCCTCTGACCTTGCTGGTCAGAGTTAACAGCTTTCTTCACTTCCTGCAACTCCTGCTTTTGCCAAGGCTTGTTTGCTTCTTCTGAGTCGCCGACACCGCCGACAGCGAGAGCCTGCGTGGGACAGCTCATGAACCAACTCCTGGACGTCGTCGACCTTCAGGGACCACGTGGCTGCCGAGACAAGCTACACCTCTCCACCTGTTTGCACCCGACATCGCCTGGTACCTACCTGGTGCCACGCCTGTCACTGGCTAGTGACTGTGAACACTGTCCCCTCTGCTTACAGGTCTTCTGCACTTCCGATCCACTCTTGGATCCACCGCATCTCTTCTGGACCGACCGCCTGCAGCATCTTTGTCGTCAGGCTTCATTGAACAGATAGACGAAACCCGACGCACTTCGAGCCCTATGCACCCGCTTCCTGTGGGTGAGGTAAAGCTGGCACTCCAGTGCACAAGTGTAGAGTAACATCTCTAATGTCTAGGTTTGAAGTCTTGAATTCGTAGTCCAACCAGAAGACCCTTCTAGCAGTAACTTTTGAACAATTACGCACCCATTGAAACCTATGGGCGCCCGCGTGTATCTTTCCTTACTGCACACGCGACCCGTGGACCTCCTGGTCACTAACTAAAGTTAGCTCCTTGCAGGCCCAGTGATTCTAGAGGCCCTAGGCCTTTTCCCTTTCCTGTTCGTGGTACTTATACCACTATTTTAGTATATGGTTTGAGCGGCCACCAGGGCCTATCCATATAAAGTGCAACTTTCGTATATTGTAATACTTTCTTGTTTAACGATTTGTGCTCCTGTGCTCATAAAGAGTCTAGGGGATACTTTGAGTAATAAATACATATATATTTTGAATATATATCTGTGTGGTGTCCTTTCATTGGTATAAAGGGGGGTTACATATGGTAAAACAGCTTGCTTAACATGCCTAAACGAGTTTAGCCTAACAGACTGCTTAGCCTACGCTACCACTAGGGCAGCTGGTCCGAAAAGGTTGACTTACAACCACACCATAAGGGTTACTTGGCATGGTACAAGGTGGTCACTTTAATTAGTGAACATCATATACCAGGCCAACTTCTCACATTGGTGAGCAGCGGTTGGGATTTGAGCTTGCTGTTGTTTTACCTCTGTAATCTCTTTGTTACCAATTGAAAGATCATACAGGTACCTTTAGGTACATATAAAACAAGAATAGATATACTTAAGTTCTACTGAACTTAGTTGTTGTAGAGAAAAGGGAGTAGCACACCCTGACTACAACTACTAGATAGGTTTAGTAGGAAAACCAAAGTGTAGGTAGTTGCAACACTTCCACCCACACTTAAGAGCAATGGCTGGGGCAGAGGGGTCCAAGGTACCCATCTCTGTCGAGAGTGACCCCCAGAGGGCACCATCCATCTTTGCTACCCTAAACCAGAACGAGCTCAGGCAGTTGGATAATTCCAGGGGCCTTAAACAGCCCAAGAACCCTACCTCTGCTGAACTCAGAGAACTCTTACAAGCTGATGAAGATCAGAGAGCTCTCAAGAAAGCCTCCCAGTTAGGCCCCTTAGGGACTGGAACAGGAGGCCCCCCTTCTGAAGATGCTACTGAAGCACCCCTTCCTAACAGTCGCCCCTTAGTTGAGAATCAGCCTACAGATGATGAGGATCAGCATAGGGACAAGGATGACAAGGGGGATGAGACTGATAGTAGTAGTAATTCTGATGGGAGAAATAGCCCAGTGCCCAGTGTTATACTGAGCACAGCTAACTTAAGACTATTTGGGAATGACAATGGGTTCCCCCCATTGAATTTCCCCAGTGGACTTAACCAGGGGTTTGGGAGACAGAGGAATCACTCAGGTGACTCTAAGGCCTCTCATGCCTCTAGAGGATCTCAGGGTCAGTCCAGAAGAAGGATGACCAGCCCTCAGAGGAGGGAGCATGAGGCCAGAATGAAGGAAGCTCAGCTGAGGATCAGGAAACAGGAGCTAGAAGTAGCCCTGATGGAAGAGAAACTGAACAAGGCTAGGCAACCTAGAGAGAGTGGGTCTATACCCACTGGTGGCAGCATTGTCCCTAAGGACAAAGATAGGGTCTTTGATAATAGGAACCTGTCTAAGGTTGTGCCCCCCTACAAAAGTGGGGATGACATCCACAAATGGATGACTGCTCTTGAGAGAGCCTGCAAAGTGCAGCAGGTTCCTGAAGACCAGTGGGCAGCAATCTTGTGGCTCTCCTTTGAAGGAAGAGGCAGAGATAGACTCCTCACTGTTAGAGAGGAGGATGTCAGAAACTACAGAGCCCTGAAGAGTGTCCTAGTTGATGGGTTAGGCTTAACCACTGAACAGTACAGGTTAATGTTCAGAGACACCCAGAAGACACAGACTCAGGACTGGTCTGAATACATTGAATGTGCCACTAAGGCTTTGGAGGGTTGGTTGCTGGGAAGTAAGGTATCTCATTATACAGGATTGTACAATTTGATGATGAGAGAACAGATTTTAAATAGCTGTCAAAACCAGCAACTGCATCAACACTTGGTTGACTCTGATCTGACCTATCCCCAAGAATTGGGAAAGAAGGCAGACAAATGGGTCAGAACCAGGGTTAAGCAAAAGAACCAGAACCAGGGCCAAGGGGGTGATCAGAAGAAAACAGACCAAAAGGGTGGAGATCAGAAATCTAAAGACCAGAAGTCTTCAACAGGGCCCCAAACTAGTACTAAAGAGGGTGGGTCCCAGCCTAAAGGGAAGAAGAAAGAAGGTCAAAAGAAACCCTGGTGCAATCATTGCAAGAATACAACTCACTGGACTAGTGATTGTAAAAAGGGTGGAGCCCCCAACACTGTTGCCCCTAAGGCACCTGCTCCCAGTACTACTGTTAGCAGTGTTGGTCCCCAGACAAAGGGTGTAGTGGGAATCACTATGGGAACTGAAGGAGATTCTGACTTAGACAGAACCCTGACACAGGCAGTCTTGATCTGTGATGGGGACATTGATTTGTCCCTGACTGTGAGCCCCAGTAACCTGGGCAAGTACAGACAGACTCCTTTAATTAATGAAAAAGTGGCTCAAGCCTACAGGGACACATGTGCCAGTGTCACTATGGTGACACCAGGCTTTGTGGATCCTGGACAGTACATACCAGGTGAGAATTACCTGGTGACCAATGCCAGCAATGCCACTACTTCACATAGTGTGGCAGTTGTTAACTTCTCATGGGGAGGGCTAACTGGCCTCAAAAGGGTTGTGGTTAGTGCAGACCTCCCAGTAGAATGTTTGTTGGGCAATGACCTAGAGAGTTCTCTATGGTCTGAAGTGGAGTACAGGACACATGCAGAGATGTTAGGTATATCACCACATGTCCTTGCTGTGACCAGGTCACAGGCCAAAAAGTGCCTTACTGAACCTCAGGTCTTGGATCCTGGAACAATGGACCAAGCACCTACCAAGAAGAAGAACAGGAGGGTCAAGGCTGTGCCTTCCCCCCTGCCTCAGAGTGATGATCAACCTTCCCAGGAAGCTGATCTAGAGGACCCTGAAGGAACTGTCCCTGAAGAGCTTGAACCTGATCAGGTTGAGTTTCTGGGGACAGGGGGACCTTCAAGGGCTGACTTGAGGCAGGCTCAGTTATCCTGTCCCTCTCTTGAACCCCTCAGACAGCTGGCTGCTGCTGAGGCTGCTGGGAATGCTCAAGGTACCCATAAAGTGTATTGGGATGAAGGGCTCCTTTATTCAGAGGCTAGAGACCCCAAGCCTGGTGCAACCAGGAGGTTGGTTATACCTCTGCAATTTAGAGGCTTCCTTCTTACCTTGGCCCATGATATTCCTTTAGCAGGACACTTAGGCCAGAACAAGACTTGGGACAGGCTTGTCCCTCACTTTCACTGGCCTCACATGAATGAAGATACCAAGGAGTTTTGTCGCTCCTGTGTGACCTGCCAAGCCAGTGGCAAATCAGGTGGCACAACAAAGGCCCCCCTGATACCACTACCTGTGGTGGGGGTCCCCTTTGAAAGAGTGGGAATAGATATAGTGGGTCCCATGGATCCTCCCACTGCATCTGGGCACAGATTTATACTGGTGGTAGTGGATCATGCCACCAGGTATCCAGAGGCAATTCCCCTTAGTACCACTACAGCACCTGTTGTGGCCAGGGCCCTGCTGGGAGTATTCTCCAGAGTGGGGTTTCCTAAGGAGGTGGTTTCTGACAGAGGTACCAACTTCATGTCAGGATACTTGACAGCTATGTGGAAGGAATGTGGTGTCAACTACAAGTTCACCACCCCTTATCACCCACAATGCAATGGGCTTGTTGAGAGATTCAACAAGACCCTAAAGGGTATGATCAAAGGATTACCTGAAAAGCTCAGGCGAAGATGGGACATCCTTCTACCCTGCCTTCTGTTTGCTTACAGAGAGGTCCCACAAAAGGGGGTTGGCTACAGCCCCTTTGAATTGTTGTTTGGGCACCCTGTAAGAGGCCCACTGTGTTTGGTGAAGGAAGGATGGGAGTTACCTCTCAAAAAGCCTAAGCAAGACATAGTGGACTATGTACTTGGTCTCCGCTCCAGGATGGCTGAGTATATGGAGAAGGCATCCAAAAACCTTGAGGCAAGCCAGGCCTTACAGAAAGCTTGCAATGACCAAAATGCTGTCTTGGTTGAGTTTCAGTCAGGACAGAAGGTATGGGTGTTGGAGCCAGTGGCCCCAGCAGCACTCCAAGACAAATGGTCTGGACCCCATACAATCCTGGAAAAGAAGGGAGAGGTTACCTACTTGGTGGACCTAGGCACTCCCAGGAGTCCCCACAAGGTAGTCCATGTTAACAGGTTAAAAGCAGATGTTGACAGGGCAGACATGGGCTTGCTCATGGCTACAGACGAGGGACAGGAGGAAGAGAGTGACCCTCTCCCAGACCTGTTGTCTCAGAACCCTGAAGATGGTTCAGTTGAAGGAGTGACCCTTGGAGGCAACCTCACTGAGCATCAGCAAATTGAATGTAGACAAGTTCTACAATCATTTCAGCATATGTTCTCACTGATACCTAGTCAAACTGACTGGTGTGCCCATGTGGTGGACACCGGTGACAGTCTTCCTGTGAAGAACAAACTTTACAGACAACCTGACCATGTCAGGGACTGTATAAAGACTGAGGTACAAAATATGCTGGAATTGGGTGTCATTGAACCCTCAGAGAGCCCCTGGGCTAGCACAGTGGTTCTGGTCCCCAAACCTCACACCAAAGATGGCAAGAGAGAGATGAGGTTCTGTTTGGATTACAGAGGACTCAATGCTGTCACTAGGACAGATGCACATCCTATTCCAAGGGCAGATGAGCTCATAGACAAACTAGCTTCTGCTAAGCTTTTGAGCACATTTGACTTGACAGCTGGCTATTGGCAAATCAGATTAGCTGAGGAGTCTAAGGCCAAAACAGCATTCTCAACCCCAGGTGGGCATTATCAATTTTTGGTGATGCCCTTTGGTCTGAAGAATGCACCTGCCACCTTCCAAAGGTTGGTGAATCAAGTCCTTACTGGGTTGGATGACTTTTGTGCAGCATATCTTGATGACATTGCTGTCATTAGCTCCACCTGGGAGGATCACCTGATCCACCTGAAGAAGGTACTTGAGGCTCTGCAAAAGGCAGGCCTCACTATCAAGGCTACTAAGTGCCAGATAGGGCAGAGTAAGGTTGTGTACTTGGGCCACCTTGTAGGTGGAGGCCAAGTTCAACCACTGGTGAGTAAGATACAATCCATCAAGGACTGGTCTCCTCCCACCACCCAGACTCAAGTCCGAGCTTTCTTGGGCTTGACTGGGTACTACAGGAAGTTTGTTAAGAACTATGGGTCCATTGTGACTCCTCTTAATGATCTGACATCCAAAAAGATGCCCAAAAGGTTCAGTGGACAGTAAGCTGTCAAAAGGCATTTGAAGACCTGAAGAAGGCCATGTGCTCTGCACCTATCCTGAAAAGTCCTGACTACTCCAAAGAGTTTATTGTCCAAACAGATGCTTCTGAGTTGGGTGTGGGAGCTGTGCTGTCACAACTTAATGTAGATGGTCAAGACCAACCCATTGCTTTTACTAGCAGAAGGTTGACCCCAGAGAGAAGAATTGGTCAGCTATTGAGAGGGAGGCCTTTGCTGTGGTGTGGGCCCTGAAGAAGCTGAGGCCATACTTATTTGGCACTCACTTCAAGATTCAGACCGACCATAAGCCCCTCTTGTGGCTAAATCAGATGAAGGGTGAAAACCCCAAACTGCTTAGGTGGTCCATTTCCCTACAGGAGATGGACTTTACAGTGGAGCACCGGCCAGGTACGGACCATGGGAATGCAGATGGTCTCTCCAGGTACTTAAACTTAGGACATGAAGACACGACTGGTCCAGGCTAGTTTAATGTCCCTGCGTTTGGGGGGGGGGGGATTGTGTAGGAGAGTAGGGTCTGCTATCCTATGGTCACCCCAAATTTTTGCTTTTTGCTTCACTGGTTTTCGACGTATTGAGGCTGTGGGCCTGCTAATCAGACCCCCAGCCTGCTGTTCTCTCTGCTAAATTGACACTATGCACTTTAGGTGCATGACCCATTGGAACTGGATCACCCTGTGAGCCCCTGTACTAGTGTACCCTAGGTACCCAGGGCATTGGTGTATCTGAGGCCTACCAGGGGCTGAAGCATGTATTGTGCCACCCCTGGCCTGGCCTAGCAATTTGACACAACTGGCTGATCACTCAGCTGGGGTAAGTTGGTGTATCCACCTCTTACTTAGGTGTAGTATGCCTATACCTAACCTTAAATGGGACACATGTTAACCTATAAGTCACTCCTATGGCAGGCCTTAACAATCCTGAAGGCAGAGTGCTTGGTTTCATGTGAGATGGTGCTCTGGCATGAGCTGAGCCTGTCTGCAGTAGTCGGAACAGCTTCCTTCTATCGTTTCCAGATATCGCCATACCATATGCTCTTAAGTGCATTATGAACTTCGCGGTTAAATGCTATCTTTGGTTTGGCTTTATCTAAACGTGTCATACGAATTGGAATACTAACCCCTCGCCAATTCTGGCGACGGGGTTAGCATTCCACCCTCCTAGAGGGACACGACATGTACAGAACCTGAAACCCGGGTAAAATCAGATATAGCCTCAGCTCCACAAAATGGACGCTGCCACCACCGACACAAGTCTGCCCTCCTGCTGCTGGGAGTCCTTCCAGCTTGGGGGACGTGGACAAAGGGTTTCCTGCCAGGGGAGGTGCGAGCACCACCCTAGACAGGATTTTGTGTATTGGTCAGGTAGGGCTTGAAAGGAAACAGACACGCCTGAGGGTCACAAGGAGCCTCGGTGCATATGCCAGTTCAATCCGGTCCTGGGGCACGCCAGCCCCAGACCTGGGGCGAGCTGGACAAAGGATTGGGGGTGTAACCACCCCCCTTCCTGGTCCCACCCTTAGGGAGGGACCTAGCAGGTAGTCCGGCCCCTAGAATCCGCTTAAAGGTAGGAGCTGTGTCCAAAGACTTTAGACATCCTGGAATCAACTTACAACTAAGAAGAAGATGGGAACTTCGACGTTCTGCTGCACAGAAGACCGAAGGAAATCTCCCCTATGGTCAGGGAGTGACCATCTTGCTAACGCAAGCACCATCCAGCGAATCGACGTCTGCTTTGCCGCCGCCTCCCTCCGGAGCCCGAGCCCAGAGACCGACAAGGACTGGACCTCCAGACCTCTCACCGCCCGATCCACAGTCCCTGCAAATAAGGAACCTGTGGAGGCACCGAGACCCGTGGAGCCAGCCACCTTGGAAGACAATCGACTAGCTGAAAGCGCGACACCAGAGGCTCCCTCCGAGTTGTGCTTTGGGTCCTGAGAAGCCCAACATCCGAGCAGCATCTGCATCAAAGGTGAGCCCTCCAGCATCTCCACGATCTGCATGGGGCCCCTCTGCACTTCACGACTCGACGCGCCTAACCGGCTAGTGGTCCGTTGACTAGTGGCCATCTTGGCGACCATCTTGAAAAACTACGATGCTGGTCTGGTTGATCCAGACTGGCCCCTATGGCCCTCCAAAGGAGCAGCCCCTCTGACCTTGCTGGTCAGAGTTAACAGCTTTCTTCACTTCCTGCGACTCCTGCTTTTGCCAAGGCTTGTTTGCTTCTTCTGAGTCGCCGACAGCGAGAGCCTGCGTGGGACAGCTCGTGAACCGACTCCTGGACGTCGTCGACCTTCAGGGACCACGTGGCTGCCGAGACAAGCTACACCTCTCCACCTGTTTGCACCCGACATCGCCTGGTACCTACCTGGTGCCACGCCGGTCACTGGCTAGTGACTGTGAACACTGTCCCCTCTGCTTACAGGTCTTCTGCACTTCCGATCCATCCTTGGATCCACCGCATCTCTTCTGGACCGACCGCCTGCCGCATCTTTGTCATCAGGCTTCATTGAACAGATAGACGAAACCCGACGCACTTCGAGCCCTATGCACTCGCTTCCTGTGTGTGAGGTAAAGCTGGCACTCCGGTGCACAAGTGTAGAGTAACATCTCTAATGTCTAGGTTTGAAGTCTTGAATTCGTAGTCCAACCAGAAGACCCTTCTAGCAGTAACTTTTGAACAATTACGCACCCTTTGAAACCTATGGGCGCCCGCGTGTAACTTTCCTTACTGCACACGCGACCCGTGGACCTCCTGGTCACTAACTAAAGTTAGCTCCTTGCAGGCCCAGCGATTCTAGAGGCCCTAGGCCTTCTCCCTTTCCTGTTCGTGGTACTTATACCACTATTTTAGTATATGGTTTGAGCGGCCACCAGGGCCTATCCATATAAAGTATATTGTAATACTTTCTTGTTTAACGATTTGTGCTCCTGTGCTCATAAAGAGTCTAGGGGATACTTTGAGTAATAAATACATATATATTTTGAATATATATCTGTGTGGTGTCCTTTCATTGGTATAAAGGGGGGTTACATATGGTAAAACAGCTTGCTTAACATGCCTAAACGAGTTTAGCCTAAAAGACTGCTTAGCCTACGCTACCACTAGGGCAGCTGGTCCGAAAAGGTTGACTTACAACCACACCATAAGGGTTGCTTGGCATGGTACAAGGTGGTCACTTTAATTAGTGAACATCATATACCAGGCCAACTTCTCACAGTGTCCATGGTATACACACCGGTAATACTCAGGAAGTAAAAGTCTATTGTACCATGGTATACAGCGGTAAGGCCCTGGAATTGGAAGCATACTGTCTAACCCTGGGCGTAGTTCGCGTAGTCCCGCTACGCAAAGCTACGCGAAGATGTCATTGCACTACGCGAGCTACGCATAGCTACACGTAGCTACGCGAGCATGCGTAGTTGCTTGGGGCGCCCGTTCGCGATGCGTTTTTCTTGTTCGGGAGCGCGTTGTGCGTGTTCGGGGCGCTGTTTGCATGCTCGGGGGATAGTATCTCGCGAACTGACCCATACGGTCGCCTATGGGTGCGGCCATCTTGTTTTTCAATTATCCCGCCTGCTCGCAATGCCTTATTTCCTGTTCCGGGTCGCATCTAGCGTGTTCGCGATGCGCATGTCATGTTCGGGAGCACGTTTTACTAGTTCGCGACGATTATTGCGTGTTCGCGGGGAAATATCACGCAAACTTACCCACAAGGTCGCAATGGGCGTGGCCATCTTGTTTTTCACTCTATGCTGTGGTTCTGGACCTACTTTTCTATCCTCCCTCAATCTTTGCAATCCTTAGTTTTTTACACTTTTTTTCTGACTTATTTAATTTATCATCTATCTCTCTATGTCCCTAAGTTTATATTTTGAATTTTATTTCTACTTTCACTGTGTTTTCTACTGTTTTATATGACTTCTTTCTTTAAGCTCCTACTTCATCCCCCTAACTTTATTGTTTCCTTCTAACTTTTCTTTTCCGCCTCCCACACACCCCAGAACCATGGCCAAGGGTAGCAGCACTACCGGCTCCAAGGGCAAGGCGCCTGCGCCCAAGAGCCGCCTGCCTTGCGGCAGAATGCACCCTGCAGGGATGCAGGCCCGGCAGCTTTTTGGCGAGGCGGAGGTGGCCGCCCTTGTTTTTTTATCCAGCGCCTCCTCCCCTTGACCTTGGCAGCAGGCAGCAGGCCAGGCTCCGGGTACCCTACCCAGGAGCGTCACCATCGGTGGGCGAAGGAGCGCCGGGCAGTGTTTCGCTGCTCAGGGGTCTGGCGCACCCATAACCAGCTGGCCCACCGGTGGTCAGGCATCCTGGACCGGGAGCAGGACCTGTTGGACCTGATAGGTGTCGAGGTCGTGGGGCTTGGTGAGTAGCTAATATATAGTAGTACAAGTATTGTGTATAATTTTTTGATGAATAACAAGATTACTGCTGCTTACATTGCAGGTAAATTACGTTACAAAATCTTCTGTGATTGTAGGACACAGGTGCTCAGCGCTACTCTTACTTGTTTGCAACTTTGCGCTAGCTTGGGCTGATTAATGTAAGAGTTTACTTTAAAGAACTGAAGTTAGGTAATGCTATTGCTAGAGAGACTCTAGTCCTTCCATTGTCCTCCTGTGAAATAGTGGTGGATGGATACTAGGTTTAGTTAGTATTAGTTCATATTTTTTTTACGGTCTGCGTGACGCCTCCTCTGTCACTGAGTGCTGCTTACCCCAGTCCTCCGTAGAACCTTTTGTAGTTTGTCTAGTGAGTGGTAGGCTTAGCAGTGTCAGTCAGTAGCAGAACAACATCAGACGCAACCAACCAACAATTTGGTGTATGCACAAATTTATGCATGTGTCCTCCATCTCATCTATGCATTTTTGAAGGCTAAAACAATGGAAATGCAGACTTAGTGAACAATTGGCCCGTCTGGAATAGGTGGTCTAGGTCAGGTGGTACTTAGGCTTCGTTAGTATTCTGGAATCAGAATGATTATGGAACTCTGGATTAGTGTTCATAAATAAGTACACGGTCCGTGAATCCCGCAAGCCAGTAGTCGATCTGATTAGATAGTTCAATTTTATTGCAATTGTTGTTTCCTAAAATGTTTTTTAAGCGTTTTTTTTAAATGATTTATTTGTTTCACAGTACTCCTTAATGTTTGTCTCTTTCTTTATTATACCTTACATGAGCAGCACCACCCAGGGGCAAGAAGAGGAGGTCTGAGTTGGCGAGACAACCAGAGGACCGCTCCTCTACCGCGGGCCCTGCTGCTGGCCCCAGTAAGTCCTCCAGTGGTTAATATTAACAATTATATTTCCCTAACGTTTACTCCACCTTTTTTTCCGACCTATCAATTGTGGTTCCACTTCCTAATTATATTTTTTACAAAAGCTTCTTTGACCTTGACTATCTGTTTCCAAATTCTGGTTATCCCTACCTCTAAGTTCCTTCTAACTGCCTCTGCTATGACTCTCTGTACTACTACTATTAGTCTGTCTGTAGCTAAGCTTGCCCAGTTGGCCACTCTTTATTGAAGGTTTTCTTTTGAATAAAACTCAGATTGACCAATAGCTCTAGCCACTGGGTCCTGTCCTTTGGGTTGTCCTCTTCTAGTCTTCTCAATCTTGAGTCTTTGACAATTCCCACCAACAAAATGCCCAACCAGATATTTGACTAGTATTTTTGATAGGATAGTACATACTACTACTGTTGTGGGGATTCTGCACAACCACATACAGAACTGTGCACAAGAAAATAGGATGTTGGTGATGGGAGGTTGGACCTTATTCACACCTCAGTCAGAACCCACAATGCCCTGACCGACTAGCTATAGTGTCTCATTAGGTCCCGAACCCCCACACGAAGATACCCAATGATTACACAACCCAGAACATAACACCCTTTCGCTCACTCACTTGTGTAAGTCCACCCCACCACACCAAATACCGCAGAGTCTATATGTAAGTTCAAAAGTTTTATTTTCAAATAACAAGCTCTGTACGTTATTCTATGAAATTACTATAGCCAGCTCCAACAGCAAAAGGCATAAGATTAAAACAGTAAACATTTACAAGTGCATGATAGAAGACAAAAGAATTGTGTGAATTCTGGGAGACCCCTCACCGTAGAACGTAGAAATACTGGTTACATGCATCATAAGCTCTGCAAATCTCTGGTTTGGAGAAGGGAATCTTCCGCCTATTATGAGAAAAATGGTACGCGTTAGATAGTATAATGCAATTATGCAAGCATTTCGCAGTCATGCCAAAAAGTGTAACATGTACATGTGATGACTAAGCAATACGGACTAACTGAACTCCATAACAAAGTGGCTTGTTTTTCAACCTCCTCACTTGTACGCAACACTCATGTGGCCTCAAAGGCGTCTACTGCACAACAAGCTGCGAGGTAACATGCGCAAAAGAGTAGACATGATGAATCTAAAATGGTTACATGGCTCAGGCTAACTTTCCAAAGAGTAGATTAGGACTAGATGACCCTTGGGACCATAACACTACTAGTGTCTGTCTACAGACTCTACTCTAGTACCCGATTTGGACTAGTAATGATGTATGCTGTATTAACTTTTTTTTCAATCTTGCTAGTGAAAACGAATAAAATAGGGGGAGGTGTACAGGCATCTAAAAATGTGTAATGTTTTTTCTAGGCGTCATACCAACCACCAGTGCCGGCGGGGCCAGCGGCGATGGCGATGCGGTCATTCCGGAGGGGGCAAAAGAAGATGCGGCACTTGCAGGAGCTTCAGGGGGGAGCCAGCAGCAGTGGCGGGCGGTGGTAAGTTATATTCATTACTTATTGACATTACTACTAGCTGGAAGGGTGTTCACTTCACTCACTGTATTGTGAGACTTATTAAGTATTAAGTTGTAGTGAACATTATACAACGGTTGAAGAAGACATCCTTGACTTAGCATTAGCTATGCATTAGCAATAGCATTAGCAGCGTGAGTTGAGTAACCAATGGCCTCTTCTATCTGACTCCAACTCAGCTGTGAAAGTTTTATGGAGAAGACTAAAAGTCAGATCAGATGACCTTGATGGATGTGTTGAACAAAGAGGGAAAGAAGGGTGGAAGGGTGGAAGGACGGGCGAGATGTAATATGACTGGCAGAGAAGGATATGTTGGAAGCATGCATAGGTGGCTGATAGGAATCAGATCAGATGCATGGGTTGTTGAAGGATGGGTTGAAGGTGAAAGAAGATGCCTGCCTGGGTGGGCGACACAGTATGGGTGGATACTAGATAGCAGGAATCATCAGCGGTGTTTGGGTCAAACTCAAAGCCAAGGCAAGCAAGGAAGGAGCGGACATATGGGTGATTGTCGGTGAAACCAACTAAGGTTTGTTAAGAGATATAGAAAAAAGAATGATAGACATTTACTTTTAATGGATGGATGCCTGGATGTATTCATCATAGACAGCATAGGTGGAGACTGTCACTGGATGCAGAGTCTTACTTTGAAGAGAATGTAAAAGAAACTGTGCTAGAGTAGCAAAGCGGAGGGGAATATAAGTAGTATTTTCAGAATACAGTTGACTCACATATATATATATTGTGTATAGTTATAAAGCGCCTTCCTCCGAGGACCACTTCCTACCTATGTTAATTTATTTTCGATTGTGTCAGCCAGCCTGCAAAGGCTGGCCTATCTGTTGGTTACACAATCAATGAAAACAAAGTACCTTATGCAGTAGCGGTCGGTGGTGGGAGTGCTGGCGGGTGATGATGTGGGGAGGGGGAGGCACAGAGCGGGGGGAAGTAAACTATGGATTACAGCCAAATACAGGTAAGTAAACATAAAAATAAATAAAACGAATTTCATTGTGCGCACTGCACCGCCAAATGCGATGCAGTGCACGCAATGTTTTATTTATTTCTATGTATTGTTTACTTACCTGTAATTGTCCGTAATCCATAGTTTACTACCCCCCACCCTGCCCCTCCCCAGGTTACCTCCCGGCAGCACTCCCACCACCGACCGCTACTGACCTTATGTCGTGTTCCCATATATAAGCAATGATCATTGGATCAGATAAATAATCTGCCTTTTTGTAGTACCCAGGGCAGGGTGAAAGTGAAATTGAGCAATTGCTCTCATGTAACAGGGAGAGTATGGCCAGTGCCACCCGTAATAGAAAAATATGAGCTTCCCCACCTGCAGACAGTAGTAGTAAATAAAACTAACGTGAGTCTGCGTCATGACTCGTATGTTTCTCTTGGGTGCAAGCTTAGCTGACTGAGCTGGCATGCCGGCTACAACAAGGTTATGTAATTTAACTAAACTAGAGATAAGAAGAAGACGACTGGAGTGTACTGGAGTCCATAGTGCTAGTATAATGCCTGAAACTTCCACAAATGTTAGAGTCCGAGGAACTGGGAGGATAGAAACTTACCACAAATGTTATGTACTGTGCTTGCTAGTGCTACTGTGCCACAATGTGTTGAATTAAATTTGTGTTACTGTTTTGCTAAGAGTATTGGATATAATATTATTTTTCTTTCTTGATATAGATCCTCCTTCCCAAGAAAAACCCACACGGAAGGAGTTGGCCGCCAGGGCCCGGCACCGGAAACTGGAGGCCATCAGCGAAGAGTACCGGCGGCTGGTGGCTCAGGCGGAGGAGGAGGAGGAGGCGGCTGCAGCTGTAGCCTCCTCCAATGCCCCGGGCCCCAGCCAGGCCCCGCCTCCAGTGTTACGGCGACACAGTCAGCCAGCCGCCCGCCGCCGCGCTTCGATAACATCTAGCACTGCTGCCCCCCACCCTGGATGCAACTGCAGGGCATTTCGCCACCAGATGCTCCTCCGGATGGTATGCTTGGAGGAGCACCTAGAGGAGCGGGTCAAGATCCTCGTGGATAAACACCTCAAAGCCCGCCGAATTTAGGACCACGTTGGATTGCCCCTTTCTAATTCCTTTTGTTGGTGGGTGGGTATTGGGCGTTGGGGTTTATGGACATTTTGGACTTTTGGGTTTTGGACATTGGTTGGGGTTAGGGAGAGGGGTGGGTCAGGTCAAAGTGGGATAGTTTATTTTTGTTAGGGTAATAAATTATATTTATACTTAAACATACGATGTTAAAGTTTTGTGGGTGGGTTACTGTTTTACGAATTTACGTCACTTGGTTTCCTTGCTGCTACAGGCCCGCAGCCAGTGTTTGATTTAAAATATCTGCAGATTTTGAAACCACTGCCTGCCTGATGCGGATTGGTAAGGTAAGTGTGATTTGTTTCTCCCAGTATAGCACAGGGTAAAGGCCGGCCTGTAAGTGTAGATTGAAAAACAAAAGGGGTATTGAAAAATAACTGAATAAAAAAAAAGCATCAATTACGGTGGAGTGCAAGAAGAGAAGACTCTACTCTTGAGAGAACACTTTCAGACTGACGCGGCTTGGATACATCGTGTCTACTCTATTTACAGCATTAAGCTACAACAACAGGACAGGAGCCAGCACAGAACAGGCCCACGGCACCGGGCTGTGACACAACCTCCATTTACTTTAAATTTTGACAGAGCCAGACAAAAGGCATATACAGCAACCTAGCAGTTTCCAAATCAAGTGACTAAATCAATGCACCACTGTCAGTCATACCACTACACTCTACTCCACCACTACACGGACATGTAGCCTAGGTCTGCTGTGGTTCTTGTTGAATTGTTGTGTTTACCTTTTATGCCAGTTCATGAAACACAGTTATTCCATCAATCATCTCCGATCCAACTGACTGACTGCGTGCAAAGATAGTTTGGTCATCATCATGACCGTGTGGTACGTGTTGTCCAACACCAACTCAGTCTGTAGTGACTCCGATTAAGTTTATATTCCATATTAAAAAATTGCAACGGATATTGGCCTGCACCTGCAGTAGTAGGAGTACAATGTGGTTATTAAACAACAAGGAAACATTGACTGTCACTTAAGTCACTTTTACTTTGTAGATTAACTAGTATAGTTCGACTTCATGCACATTCACTCTGAGTCAGCAAGCATCCAATGCAATGCATGCCATCATTCATTAATCATTACCTGTCTTGCTCTTCTCTTTGGCTGTCAGATCAGATGCCTAGCCTTCTGACAGTGATGAGTTTTGGCTCGGAAACAAAACGGAAGATAGCTATAGTCACGTTTCACTTCTTATGGAGGGACTGTTAGAGGCAACATTTATTGTACTATTCTCCATCTCCATCCAATGTCTGGCTTGCTGGAAATGTATTTAGGGCGAGTCAGGAAGATGGAGAAGGACTCTGAGGAGTGGAGTGGACAGTTAAATGCACAGACGTGCAACTTCAATAGGGAAATAAAAAGAGGAGACGGTGGTGATGGATTTGTTGTGATTAGATTTGAACCAGAAAGACAGATACACACACAAATAAAGGAAAGAAGAAAGTAACAATTTGAAAGCCTAGTTGTCAGGGAAGAGGAGCTCGTCCTGCAACTCTGGTGCTTCGGACAGAAGTAGGTCATGTAACCCACTACTTATGTCATTGAAGTTGCTCTCATCTTCTTGCTGTGATTCACGTATTTTGTACTCCGGTGGTATAAAGTGCTGATTCATTTTGATCATGGTTAACCTCTCCACGCTTTTGGGCGAGAGACTGGTCCTTTTCACAGTTACAATGGCACTAGCAGCACTGAAAACACGCTCAGAAGAGACACTTGCAACAGGGCAAGCCAGATACTTTATTGCCAGCCTGCTGAGCACTGACCATTGGCTTCTTTTCCCATACCAATACACCAATGGGCTTTGCTCCATGAAGACCTCTGTTGTGTCATCCAGATAGGCCTGGACCATCCGCTCAATGTTCAGGGGTGCTCCGAATTGCTTGGCCTCTTTTGCCTTTGCATCAGCAATGGACTTACAAAACCCTTTCCGTAGAAACCAATCAGTTGCCGTTTTATTTGAAGTGGCTGATGATCCTGTTGGTGCTGTTGTTGATATTATTGCTGGTAGTGTTGGTTTCTGCTGGAAGGCAAATGCACTGCTCTCAGGCTCTGAAGTAGAACTTGACTCTGGATGCCCTGTAGTACTTGTTCTGGCCTTGGGTGGCGGGCCTCTAATTAAGAGTCGTTCATTTTCAAAGTCAGTGGCTTCCTCAGCTATTAAAGTTTTGTACTTGGCAACATCCACTTCTGAAAAAGGAATTACTGCATTACTGTTCAGAAATAATTTGTACCGTGGATCCAAAATTGAGGCAGTAATGTAATGTCGATGTGACACAATGTTCTTTTGAATCCTTGTATTTTCAGATAAGAGAAGGGCTAAGGTGTCCGCCAAATAATATGCGCCATGTTTGTCATCCACACCTGTGTTCGTTTCAGACACCTCCTTCAGCTCTTGCTCTAGCATGTACAACAATGGGATAGCTTGGCCCATAGTACAGTCCTCCCTGCTGACTTCACATGTGAAGACCTCAAAAGGAAGTAGCATCTCTGTCAGGCATTTAACGAGGTCCCATTGGGCCATCTCAACGGTCATGCCTTTCACAGTAGGATCCCCTGATCTTTTCAAGACATAAGCATTGAGTGGTATGTACTGCTCAAACAGATGATCAAACATGTAATAAGTTGAGTTCCAACATTTTAGCACCTCCTGGATGAGTGCTTTGACTGGCACTTTATGCTCACGTTGAATGACCCTCAGCTGCTTCCGGGCTTTAAAAGAATGGTTGAAATGTGTGCATATTCTTCTGCAGGTGGCCAGTAAGTTGCTGACTTTGCTTTCATTTTTCAGAAAGTCTTGAACAACAATGTTAATGCAGTGTGCCAAACATGGGACCCTGAAATAGCCACCATCTTTCATGGCCCTACCTACATTACTGCCATTGTCCGTGGCAACAAAACCAATGTTACGCCCTCTTGGTGGCAGCCACTCAAATACCTTGCTGTTAAACTCATCCAAAATGTTTGCAGCAGTATGAGATTTCTCCATAGCAAACATGGCTATAGTTGCATGTTTGCGAGTGTCATTAAAAATCCCAGCAGTGTCAACACCTGCAGATATCTTATCTCTAACACTCGAAAAAGAGATCCAGTGTGCAGTGATGCACATGTAATCAGTGGCTTGGCAACTGGTCCACATGTCTGTTGGTAGGTGGATACTCTGAACAGCACTCTGTTTTAAGGCTTTTCTAAGCAATTACAGCACGTCGTGATGTAGTGCTGGAACAGCAACTCTGGCGAAATAGTAGCGACTGGGAACCTTCCATTTTGGGCAGATGGTTGTCACAAATTCCAGAAAACCCAACCCTTCAACAAAAGAAAAAGGGAGAAGGTCCAGTGCTAACATTTTAGCCAGCTTGGCATTGTACAAACGTGCTATTGGGTGGTTGCGTTCGTACTGCCCCTCCGGCCTAGTAAACATGCTAAGAATGGTAGGCTGCGTGGTATTCTTTTCTGTTAGGCTCAACTTTTTTTCAATGCAGTACTCCTTGGTGTCTCAGGCTGACTCTTACTCTTGTGCCACTGAGATGTTTCTGAGGATGTGGGCGGTACCACTGCAGTGCTGGGGACAGGGCTACTTTGTGTACCACTACCACAGAGAATGTCTCCCTCTTCTTCTTCTTCCTGTTCCACCGTGAGCGGACCTTCTACTCATTTATCCCCAACAGCAATGGTTCCAGTTTTTATGCAACGAAGGTGGTCCTCTGTCAGAAGGTACCTCAAGTTCCACAGAAGCAGAAGTGACGATTACTCCCAATGCCCCTGCATCAGTGCAGCCACCAAGCAAGGGTAACGGCACTAGCACGGGGGAAAGGGGAAGTGGAAGAGAAGAGAAGAGACTGCCTCAGGATGGTGTATAACCTCTAGGTGGTGATTCTGCCTTCTCTGCTGATTCTTCTGTAGTGTATGGTTCTTCACTGGCACGTCTTAACGAGGTACACCTAATGCACAGAGGTGAAGAGGGAATTACAAGAACATCCTACTCTCCTAATCTTCCTAATGACTTTTAGATTCCTCTGCTCCTACCTTTTACTCCTACAGGCTTGCTACTCTTCTATGTAGTGATATTCTTTGTAATCTTTTAGTTATACAGACTTGCACATTTGCAGGTTTAAGAAATAGGTTCCATCTTCTGATAAAGAATTTGATATGTACATAAATAATGAATTAACGAATACTCTCCTATCTTGCAGGTTCTGTAGTGAAGAAGGTCTGGGTCGGTTCAACAACTTCTTCAACAAAAGATGCGCGCAAAAAGGTACAGGGAAAGGTAAAATAGGGAGGAAAGGAAAAGGAAAGGTCGCCAAGGGGAGGAGAGGAAATTGGAGGTTGGGCGCAGACGCGCACTCACTGACTTTAGTCGTTGGCTCAGTCTTGGTTTCTTTTAGTTCACTGGGAAATCTGATACTCAGCCACTCCGGGTAACAGCTTCCTTCTCAGATGAACAAACGAAGATTCCAGCCAGAAGAATTCTCAGTAACTTTCTTGACTGAAACTTGGGTAACCAAAAACCGCTAACTTGATTATTCGGCTACTAGCGGTTGATTCGGTTCTGTGGATTATTCCGAAAATATCTCTCGCAAGTTCTAGAACAGTTCTCCTCAGGATTCTGGAGCACACAGAAAACACTAGCTTCTCTCAGGATATCTCGATTGAAGTGCGCAGTTTGCCGCGCGCCCAACCGTCAAGTCAAAGATGTACAGCAAATGACGGCAAGAGCCGCGGCCATCTTGAAAGGTCCAACTGTACATAGAACATTATAAGTCTCGATATAGGTTCACCACTTGCGGCTTCACAAGAATCCGCTGTCTCTTTGGTTTTTGCCACATATGGTGCACCGCTGACACCACATGAGTCTGCTTCCTGACATCCTCCCAGTTGATTGTGTGGTGTTTTTTCAGATGGGTCATTTGGCCTCCGGTACCATAGTTTGTACCAAGCTTACCCCGACTAACAGAGGTATGACAAATGGAGCATATACCAATGTTCTCCTCCTTTTCGCTAACCGTAAAGAAGTCCCACACTGGGGAGCTTAACTTTTGTCTCCTGCTGGAGGTGCCACTTCCAATGCCGGATGAACTGGAGGGTGTGCGTTGAATTTGACTCTGTGCAGTACCACTACCTACTTCTGGTGAAGTGGTGCTTGTGCTGGATGTAGGACGCTGCCGGCCCTTTGCTAATGTAAATATGGAAGCTGGAGGTCATGTTGGTGTTACCTGTGTTGAAGGTTTGCGCGCTCAGCATCACTGCTTTCCACCATTAGGCTGGCTACCTCTTCCACACTCATCTGCTTGGGCCTGGGTTGGTGGATTGGGCCCACTGATGCGGAGGTGCTGCCCCCAGCTTAGCCCCTGGACACCGCTGCTGGAGGCGTCATTTTTGGTGTCCCAAAAAAGGTTTTGGGCGGCACACCAGAATTAAGTGACACTTCCTTCTTCCTCTGTTCCTTCTTTTCAATAGCAACTTTCTTGGTACTGGAGGACCTGCTACCTGCTTTCTTTGGGGGCATCTTCTTCAGATGTCAGCAACACTCAGTTGCACAAGTTGCAGAGTGGCTGGTCAAGTCACTCACACGTCACGTCGTGTACAGCAGCAGGACGTCTGTCTGGCACCACAACGAGCGATGATGACACACCTCCTCCTCAGTCTTTTGTGAACCTAAAAGCAAAAAAGCCAGAAGAACATCAGTCAAAAATAGTACAATCAAACTAATATAATATATAACTTCTTAGTGTGTGGTGGGTGGTCACAATTATTAGTCAGTGAACAACAACAGTGTAGCCATTTATGAGACTTTGACAACCAGGCCAGGGCTTTCCTGGTGTACTGTACTGTGTACACTCGGGAAGAATTAGAATAGCAAAGAACAAAAACATAAATGTAGTGGAGCCTGTTTGCCCTAAATTTGTGCATCACATGGGATGGATGCAGCATCAGAGAGCAACAACAACGAACACATACACAAAAAAAAGGCATTTATTTAACACACCCAAAAAGTGAAATATACCCCAGGAAAAAACCCACATTTTGCAATTCAATCCAAAGCCATCCATGCCATACATGATGTTAAAATTCAATAGACAACACAAAAACAGTTGTTTTACTTTCATGCACCCATGATGATTGATGAGTAGTACCTCTGGGCCTACTGGCAGACTAGGCCACAAGCTTGGAGGCCTATGGCAAAAGCACAGAGGATGGTCCCACAAAATGGCCGCCACCCACATGGTCAGGCCACCCACCACAATAACAAGAAAGTGATTACAAAGGACAGGAACAGGAAGTTGGAGTCTCTGGAAAACTTCCTTCCTCTTTTAAAAAATCGTAAAAAAAAAAAAAAATGACTTCATGCTCCAAAAACTACAGCCAAATGACAACCTGAGGAGTTTTTTTAGCAAAATGAACAAAATCATCATTTTCGCAAAGGTTTTATGTTGCTCGCGAGATATTGTTTGCCAGATTGCAAATTATGCGTGTTCGGCATCGCGAACTGTACAAAAAGTTGTTATCGCGTGCGCGAACATGCATATTAAGCGTGCGAAGAAGACAAAAACTGTAAGTCCGCATTGTCGCGCTGTGCAGAGTTGCCAAAACTACGCGAGCTGAACTCCTAGGGTTACCTACTGGCTGAAAAGCCCTATTTAATTAACGCACATCCAAAAACTGAAATTCCACTACAAAAACCACATTTTTCAATTAAATCCAATGCCATCCATGATGTTAAAATTCAGCAGACAACACAGAAACAGTTTTTATGCACCCATGATTTGATGATGACTACCTCTGGGCCTACTGGCAGACTAGGCCGCAAGCTTGGAACTGAATGGCAAAAGCAAGCACACTGCCTGGATGGCTCCACAAAATGGCCGCTAGCCACCCACAAAAAAAAGAAATGGAAGACAGACAATGTAAGCCTATGCCAAAAGCACACTGCCTGTCTTCACAAAATGGCCGCCACCCACATGGCCAGGCCACAACAACAACAAGCATAAGCCAAGGGGAACAAAGAAAAGACATGCAGGCCTATATTGAAAAAGAAGCACACTACTAAACTACCACCACAAAATGGCCCCAAGCCACATGGTCACTCACAGTCTCAACAGGCCATGGAAAACAATGAACTGAAGCAGGCCTATATATGACCAGACAAAGGAGGCCTGCTAAACAACACAGCTTTAATACAAAAATGCAAAAACGAAAATCAACAGGGCTACGAAAGGATTGGAAAGTTACACATCAAGCACACACACACATCCAACAAAGGTATTTAACACACACACCCAAACAGTAAAACAACCACATTTAGCAATTCAATCCTATGCCATCCATGCCCTACATGATGTTTAAATTCAACAGACACCACAGAAACATGGACCCATGTGTACCTCTGGGCCTACTGGCTGAAATTTCAAAGAAAAACAAGTAGGCCCCTACTGAAAGTACAGGCCACCCACAACAATAATTTTTAAAAACAAAGAAAATCCCAGAAAACTGTAGGTACAAACAAGCCCCAATCAAACAAACATGTACACCAATTCTCCAACTTACTTGTAAAATTAAATCTCAAATCCAAAAGTCCTCAAATAAATCCAATTCAATGATATGATGTAGCAGACAGACACAAAAAGTGATCCTTCCAGCTCCAAATCCAAATGAAAGTGAACAGCACGTTGACAAAGCAATGGGAGGAGCCTGCTGGACAGGAACAGGAAGTTGGAGAATCAGGGGCACTTCCTTCCTCTTGAAAAAAAGAGTTAAAAAAAAAGGACTCCTTGCACAAAAGACTACAGCCAAATCACAATCTGAGGAGTTTTTCTGAGCAAAATTATCATTTTCGAGAAGGTTTTATCGTGCTTGAGAGATATTATTTGCCAGATTGTAGTTTCTGCGTGTTCAGGAACGCGCTCTTACAAACACTGCCACCGGAAGGAAGATAGCGCTTCCGAATGACGTGTTCGCGTTCGCACAGTCTTGCGGGATCATGCGGCGGGATTCCAAACCTCGTGGCGAATGCGAACGGATAGAAAATCGAGTCGGCAAATGCAGAATCATGGTAAGCCGTTACCGCGCACGCGAGAACATATATTGAGCGCACGAGGAAGAAAAACAACTACGCTACGCTGTAGATTGCGTAGTATTCGGCAACTTCGCGCTCTACGAGAAACCGCAAAGTTAGTGAAACTTCGCAAACTCCGCGAGTGGAGCGTAGTTCACCACCCAGGCTTAATAGTGTCCATGCTATACACACCGCTAATGCTCCGGGAGTGGAAGCGTAGTGTGCCATGGTATACACACCGGTAATGCTCCGGAATTGAAAGCATGGGGCCCGATTCACAGATCTAACTTAAGACAAAATCCTAAACTTACTACTTTTGGTATTTACAGAAGTTAGGATTTAGTCTTAAGTTTGCCTTAAGTCTGTCTTAAGTCTGTCTTAAGTTTGTCTTAAGTCTGTCTTAAGTCTGTTTTAAGTTTGTCTTAAGTTTGTCTTAAGTCTGTCTTAAGTCTGTCTTAAGTCTGTCTTAAATTTGTGTTAAGACAAACTAAAGACAAAATCCTAACTTCTGTGAATACGAAAAGTAGTAAGTTTAGGATTTTGTCTTAAGTTAGTTCTGTGAATCGGCCCTATAGTGTCCATGGTATACACACCGATAATGCTCCAAAAGTTGAAGCGTAGTGTGCTATGGTATATTCACCGGTAATGCTCCAGAAATGGAAGCATAGTGTGCCATGGTATACTCACCGGTAATACTCCGGAAGTAAAAGCCCAGGGTACCATGGTATACACCGGTAATGCTCTGGAATTAGAAGCATAGTGTCCATGGTATACACACCGGTAATGCTCCAGAAGTGGAAGCATAATGTGCCATGGTATACACACCGGTAATGCCCCAGAAGTGGAAGCGTAATGTCCATGGTATACACACTGGTAATGCTCCGGAAGTGGAAGCGTAGTGTGCCATGGTATACACACCGGTAATACTCAGGAAGTAAAAGCCTATTGTACCATGGTATACACTGGTAATCCTCCGGAATTGGAAGCTTAGTGTCCATGGTATACACACCGGTAATGCTACGGAACTGAAAGCATAGTGTGCCATGGTAAACACACAGGTAATTCTCTGGAAGTGAGGCATTTTTAGTAATCGGAAGAGGAAGTGTAGTGTGCTATGGTAAACACACCGGTAATGCTCCAAGAGTAGCAGCGCAGTGTGCCATGGTATACACACCGGTAATGCTCCAGAAGTGGAAGAGTAGTGTGCCCTGGTAAACACACCGATAATACTCTGGAAGTAAAATCCTAGTGTTCCATGGTATGCACCAGTAATGCTCCGAATTGGAAGCATAGTGTGCCATGGTAAACACACTGGTAATACTCTGAAAGTAAAAGCCTAGTGTGCCATAGTATAAACCAGTAATGCTCCGGAAATGGAAGCGTAGTGTGCCTTGGTAAACACACCAGTAATGCTCCAAAAGTTGAACCGTAGTGTGCCATGGTATACACACCGATAATCCTCCAGAAGTGGAAGTGTAGTGTGCCATGGTATACACACTGGTAATGCTCCAGAAGTGGAAGTGTAGTATGCCATGGTATACACACCGGTAATGCTCCAGAAGTGGAATTGTAGTGTGCCATGGTAAACACACCGGTAATGTTCTGGAAATGGAAGCATAATGGCCATGGTATACACACCGGTAATGCTCCAAACGTAGAAGCGTAGGGTGCCATGATATACACACCGGTAATGCTCCAGAAATGGAAGCTTAGTGTGCCATGGTATACACACCAGTAATGCCCTGGAAGTGGAAGCGTAGGGTGCAATGGTATACTAACGGGTAATGCTCCAGAAGTAAATGCCTAGTGTTCCATTGTAAACACACCGATAATACTCTGAAAGTAAAAGCCTAGTGTGCCATGATATACACACAATTAATGCTCCGGAAGTGGAAGCGTAATGGCCATGGTATACACACTGGTAATGCTCCAAAAGTAGAATCGCAGGGTGCCATGATATACACACCAGTAATGCTCCGGAAGTGGAAGCCTAGTGTGCCATGGCATACACATGGGTAATGCTCCGGAAGTGGAAGCGTAGTGTGTCATGGTATACACACTGGTAATGCTCCGGAAGTGGAGGTGTCGTGTCCATGGTATACACATGGGTAATGCTCCGGCAGTAAAAGCCTAGTGTGCCATGGTTTACACGCCAGTAATGCTCTGGAAGTGGAAGCCTAGTGTGCCATGGTATACACACTGGTAATGCTCCGGAAGTGGAAGCGTAGTGTCCATGGTATACACACTGGTAACGCTCTGGAAGTGGAGGTGTCGTGTCCATGGTATACACATGGGTAATGCTCCGGCAGTAAAAGCCTAGTGTGCCATGGTATACACACCGGTAATGCTCTGGAAGTGGAAGCGTAGTGTGCCATTGTATGCACACCGGTAATGCTCCAAAAGTAGAAGCGTAATGTCCATAGTATACACATGGGTAATGCTTCGGCAGTAAAAGCCTACTGTGCCATGATATACACACTGGTAATACTCTGGAAGTAAAATCCTAGTGTTCCATGGTATACACCGGTAATGCTCCGAATTGGAAGCATAGTGTGACATGGTAAACACACTGGTAATATTCTGAAAGTAAAAGCCTAGTGTGCCATGGTATAAACCGTAATGCTCCGGAAATGGAAGCGTAGTGTGCCTTGGTAAACACACCAGTAATGCTCCAAAAGTTGAACCGTAGTGTGCCATGGTATACACACCGGTAATGCTCCGGAAGCGGAAGTGTAGTATGCCATGGTATACACACCGGTAATGCTCCGGAAGTGGAAGCGTAGTATGCCATGGTATACACACCAGTAATGCTCCGGAACTGGAAGCATAGTGTGCCATGGTAAACACACCAGTAATGCTCTGGAAGTGGAGCATTTCCAGTAATCGGAAGTGGAAGCACAGTGTGCTATGGTATGCACACCGGTAATGCTTCAGAAGCATAGTGTGCCATGGTAAACACACCGGCAATGCTCCCGAAGTGGAAATATAATGTGCCATTGATAAACACAACGGTAATGCTCCAAAAAGGGAAATGTAGTGTGCCATGGTAAACACACCAGTAATGTTCTGGAAGTGGAAGCGTAATGGCCATGGTATACACACAGGTAATGCTCCAAAAGTAGAACGTAGGGTGCCATGATATACACACCGGTAATGCTCCGGAAATGGAAGCTTAGTGTGCAATGGTATACACACGGGTAATGCTGCGGAAGTGGAATCGTAGTGTGCCATGGTATACACACCATTGATGCCCCAGAAGTGGAAGCGTAGTGTGCAATGGTATACACACGGGTAATGCTCCAGAAGTAAATGCCTAGTGTTCCATTGTAAACACACCGGTAATACTCTGAAAGTAAAAGCCTAGTGTGCCATATTATACACATGGGTAATGCTCCGGAAGTAAAAACCTAGTGTGCCATGGTATACACACAATTAATGCTCCGGAAGTGGAAGTGTAGTGTGCCATGGTATACACACAGGTAATGCTCTGGAAGTAAATGCCTAGTGTGCCATGGTAAACACACCAGTAATGTTCCGAAAGTGGAAGCGTAATGGCCATGGTATACACACCGGTAATGCTCCAAAACTAGAATCGTAGGGTGCCATGATATACACACCGGTAATGCTCCGGAAGTGGAAGCCTAGTGTGCCATGGTATACACATGGGTAATGCTCCGGAAGTGGAAGTGTAGTGTGCCATGGTATACACACCGGTAATGCACCAAAAGTAGAAGCGTAATGTCCATAGTATACACATGGGTAATGCTCCAGCAGTAAAAGCCTAGTGTGCCATGGTATACACACTGGTAATGCTCCGGAAGTGGAAGCTTGGTGTGCTATGGTATACACACTGGTAATGCTCCGGAAGTGGAAGCCTGGAGTGCTATGGTATACACACCGGTAATGCTCCAGAAGTGAAAGCCTAGTGTCCATGGTATACACACCGGTAATGCTCCGGAACTGGAAGAGTAGTGTGCCATGGCAAACACACCGGTAATGCTCCGGAAATTAGGCATTTTTAGAAATTGGAAATGGATGCATAGTCTGCTACAGTAAACACACCAGTAATGCTCCAAAAGTAGAAATGTAGTGTGCCATGGTATACACACTGGTAATGCTCCGGAAGTGGAAGCGTAGTGTGCCATGGTAAACACACCGATAATACTCTGGAAGTAAAATCCTAGTGTTCCATGGTATACACCGGTAATGCTCCGGAATAGGAAGCATAGTGTGCCATGGTAAACACACCCATAATACTCTGAAAGTTAAAGCCTATTGTGCCATGGTATAAACTGGTAATGCTCCGGAAGTGGAAGTGTCGTGTGCCATGATAAACACACCAGTAATGCTCCAAAAGTTGAAGCGTAGTGTGCCATGGTATACACACCGGTAATGCTCCAGAAGTGGAAGTGTAGTGTGCCATAGTATACACACCGGTAGTACTCAGTAATTAAAAGTCTAGTGTACCATGGTATACACCGGTAATACTCTGGAACTGGAAGCCTAGTGTGCCATGGTAAACACACCGGTAAAGCTCCGGAAGTGGAAATGTAATGTGCCATGATAAACACAACGGTAATGCTCCAAAAATGGAAATG
The DNA here is from genome assembly GCF_964204655.1 of Triturus cristatus. Lineage (NCBI taxonomy): Eukaryota > Metazoa > Chordata > Amphibia > Caudata > Salamandridae > Triturus > Triturus cristatus. Next base: position 1,881,351,800 of record NC_140590.1, read on the forward strand.
TACTGTGCCATGGTAAACACACCAGTAATGTTCCGGAAGTGGAAGCATAATGGCCATGGTATACACACCGGTAATGCTCCAAAAGTAGAAGCGTAGGGTGCCATGATATACCCACTGGTAATGCTTCGGAAGTGGAAACCTAGTGTGCCATGGTATACACACGGGTAATGCTCCGGAAGTGGAAGGGTTGTGTCCATGGTATACACATGGGTAATGATCCGGCAGTAAAAGCCTAGTGTGCCATGGTATACGCACCAGTAAAGCTCCGGAAGTGGAAGCCTAGTGTGCCATGGTATACACACCGGTAATGCTCCAGAAGTGGAAGCGTTGTGTCCATGGTATACACATGGGTAATGCTCCGGCAGTAAAAGCCTAGTGTGCCATGGTATACGCAACAGTAATGCTCCGGAAGTGGAAGCGTAGTGTGTGATGGTATACACACCGGTAATGCTCTGGAATTGGAAGCATAGTGTCCATGGTAATGCTCTGGAATGGGAAGCATAGTGTCCATGGTATATAATCCTCTGTAAGTAGGGAGTTCTGCCAAACTGACATGACTATGCCTGTCTTGCAGGAGTGCTGCCTTTTTAGACAATGACCTTTATGTGCTTGCAATCAAATAAACCAATGGGAGATAGCGTGACAAATTAAAAAGTGCGAGCAACAAATAAAGGAGTGAACATGAAAAAGAACCACAGGCAAGTGTGGAAGACAAGCAAGCGTGGCTGCGAAAGTGAAAGCGACTGTGCTAAATATGTTTAATTTGGAACACGATCCACAACAAGGGAGGAATGCAGCTTGCAGCCTTGGACAGCTGGAGGCCATGGGAGTGAACATTTTGAGAAAAGATGGGACATGCACATGCTTTTTGCCAATTGTGTGCTTTCATTTTTGAAAGCCACACACAAAGGCCAATAGAATGTGTGGAAGTTGAAAAACCACACAGAAACGTTTTGGGGAAATCTGCAGTGATTCCAAGAGGCCTCCCCATAGGGCAGCGCATGCGCGCTGTGCTAGGCTCGACCTAAAAATCACTTTGGTTGCCCATTTGCAGTTCCGGCTACAAGTGCTGCATCATCGGCATGTAGCAGGGTTTGTACCAGGCGTTTTTCCAGCCTGGGCACCTCAGCAGCATGTAGAGCAAGAAAGAATTCCAGACCATTAATATACCTTAAAAACGGAGATGGGGTAAGGATAACTCCTTGATGCACGCCGCGCTCAGAGCTCAGTTGGGATACACCCTACATTTGAGCCGAATTTAATTCAGACTTCAGTATCCATATGTGATTTCTTTAATAGGATGATGAGGGCTCTTCCACTCCTGTGGTCTCTAACAAACCCATAGTTTGGAATGATTTAAGTTGTTAAAGGCACCAGAGTGGTCCATAAAAGCCAGATGTAGTGAACTTTTCCTGTCCTTGATATACTCTCCTATTATTAGGGAGAGATTACAACTGTGCCAACACCCGGACGAAAGCCGCGTTGGACCGCTGATACAACTGAGGTTCTGGTGGTCCCTCCTCTCCTCCCGCTGATGAATCAGAGTGTCTGGTGGTCCCTCCTATCCTCCCTCTGATAAAAACAGAGTGTCTGGTGGTCCCTCCTATCCTCCCGCTGACACAACAGAGTTTCTGGTGGTCCCTCCTATCCTCCCGCTAATGAAGCAGGGTTTCTGGTGGTCCCTCCTATCCTACCGCTGATACAACAGAGTTTCAGGTTGTCCCTCCTATCCTCCCGCTGATAAAGAGTGTTTCTGGTGGTCCCTCCTATCTTCTCGCTGATACAACAGATTTCTGGTGGTTCCTCCTCTCCTCCCGCAGGTACAACAGAGTTTCAGGTGGTCCCTCCTGTCCTCCCGCTGATGCAACAGAGTTTCTGGTGGTCTCTCCTATCCTCCCGCTGATACAACAGAGTCTCTTGTGGTCCCTCCTCTCCTCCCACAGGTACAACAGAGTTTCAGGTGGTTCCTCCTCTCCTCCCGCAGGTACAACAGAGTTTCAGGTGGTCCCTCCTGTCCTCCCGCTGATGCAACAGAGTTTCAGGTGGTTTCTCCTGTCCTCCCGCTGATGCAACAGAGTTTCTGGTGGTCTCTCCTATCCTCCCGCTGATACAACAGAGTTTCTAGTGGTCCCTCCTCTCCTCCCGCTGATACAACAGAGTTCCAGGTGGTCCCTCTTCTCCCCTCACTGATACAACAGAGTTTCTGGTGGTCCCTCCTCTCCTCCCGCTGATAAAGCAGAGTTTCTGGTGGTCCCTCTTCTCCCCTCACTGATACAACAGAGTTTCTGGGGGTCCCTCCTCTCCTCCCGCTGATACAACAGAGTTTCTGGTGGCCCCTCCTATCCTCCCGCTGATGCAACAGAGTTTCAGGTGGTCCCTCCTCTCCTCCCACTGATACAACAGAGTTTCAGGTGGTCCCTCCTCTCCTCCCACTGATACAACAGGGTTTCAGGTGGTCCCTCCTCTCCTCCCGCTGCTCAAACAGAGTTTCTGGTGGTCTCTCCTATCCTCCCGCTAATACAACAGAGTTTCTTGTGGTCCCTCCTCTCTTCACGCTGATAAAGCAGAGTTGCTGGTGGTCCCTCCTCTTCTCCCACTGATAAAGCAGAGTTTCAGGTGGTCCCTCCTATCCTCCCACTGATACAACAGAGTTTCAGGTGGTCCCTCCTATCCTCCCGCTGATAAAACAGAGTTTGTGGTGGTCCCTCCTCTCCTCCCGCTGATACAACAGAGTTCCTGGTGGTCCCTCCTCTCCTCCCGCTGATACAACAGAGTTTCTGGTGGTCCCTCCTCTCCTCCCACTGGTACAACAGAGTTTCTGGTGGTCCCTCCTCACCTCCCGCTGATAAAACAGAGTTTCAGGTGGTCCCTACTATCCTCCCACTGATATAACAGAGTTTCAGGTGGTCCCTCCTATCCTCCCGCTGAAGCAACAGAGTTTAATGTGGTCCCTCCTCCCGCTGATAAAGCAGAGTTTCTGGTGGTACCTCCTCTCCTACCGCTGATACAACAGAGTTTCTGGTGGTCCCTCCTATCCTCCCACTGATACAACAGAGTTTCAGGTGGTCCCTCCTCTCCTCCCGCTGATAAGGCAGAGTTTCAGGTGGTCCCACCTCTCCTCCCGCTGATACAACAGATTTTCTGGTGGTCCCTCCTCTTTTCCTGCTGATACAACAGAGTTTCTGGTGGTCCCTCCTCTCCTCCCACTGGTACAACAGAGTTTCTGGTGGTCCCTCCTCACCTCCCGCTGATAAAACAGAGTTTCAGGTGGTCCCTACTATCCTCCCACTGATATAACAGAGTTTCTGGTGGTCCCTCCTCTCCTCCCGCTGATATAACAGAGTTTCAGGTGGTCCCTCTTCTCCCCTCACTGATACAACAGAGTTTCTGGTGGTCCCTCCTCTCCTCCCGCTGATAAAGCAGAGTTTCTGGTGGTCCCTCTTCTCCCCTCACTGATACAACAGAGTTTCTGGTGGTCCCTCCTCTCCTCCCGCTGATACAACAGAGTTTCTGGTGGCCCCTCCTATCCTCCGGCTGATACAACAGAGTTTCTGGTGGCCCCTCCTATCCTCCCGCTGATGCAACAGAGTTTCAGGTGGTCCCTCCTCTCCTCCCACTGATACAACAGAGTTTCAGGTGGTCCCTCCTCTCCTCCCACTGATACAACAGGGTTTCAGGTGGTCCATCCTCTCCTCCCGCTGATAAAACAGAGTTTCTGGTGGTCTCTCCTATCCTCCCGCTGATACAACAGAGTTTCTTGTGGTCCCTCCTCTCTTCCCGCTGATAAAGCAGAGTTTCTGGTGGTCCCTCTTCTTCTCCCACTGATAAAGCAGAGTTTCAGGTGGTCCCTCCTATCCACCCACTGATACAACAGAGTTTTAGGTGGTCCCTCCTATCCTCCCGCTGATAAAGCAGAGTTTCAGGTGGTCCCTCCTATCCTCCCGCTGATAAAACAGAGTTTGTGGTGGTCCCTCCTCTCCTCCCGCTGATACAACAGAGTTCCTGGTGGTCCCTCCTCTCCTCCCGCTGATAAGGCAGAGTTTCAGGTGGTCCCACCTCTCCTCCCGCTGATACAACAGATTTTCTGGTGGTCCCTCCTCTCTTCCTGCTGATTCAACAGAGTTTCTGGTGTTCCCTCCTCTCCTCCCACTGGTACAACAGAGTTTCTGGTGGTCCCTCCTCACCTCCCGCTGATAAAACAGAGTTTCAGGTGGTCCCTACTATCCTCCCACTGATATAACAGAATTTCTGGTGGTCCCTCCTCTCCTCCCGCTGATACAACAGAGTTTCAGGTGGTCCATCTTCTCCCCTCACTGATACAACAGAGTTTCTGGTGGTCCCTCCTCTCCTCCCGCTGATAAAGCAGAGTTTCTGGTGGTCCCTCTTCTCCCCTCACTGATACAACAGAGTTTCTGGTGGTCCCTCCTCTCCTCCCGCTGATACAACAGAGTTTCTGGTGGCCCCTCCTATCCTCCCGCTGATACAACAGAGTTTCTGGTGGCCCCTCCTATCCTCCCGCTGATGCAACAGAGTTTCAGGTGGTCCCTCCTCTCCTCCCACTGATACAACAGAGTTTCAGGTGGTCCCTCCTCTCCTCCCACTGATACAACAGGGTTGCAGGTGGTCCCTCCTCTCTTCCCGCTGATAAAGCAGAGTTTCTGGTGGTCCCTCCTCTTCTCCCACTGATAAAGCAGAGTTTCAGGTGGTCCCTCCTATCTTCCCACTGATACAACAGAGTTTCAGGTGGTCCCTCCTCTCCTCCCACTGATACAACAGGGTTTCAGGTGGTCCCTCCTCTCCTCCCGCTGCTAAAACAGAGTTTCTGGTGGTCTCTCCTATCCTCCCGCTGATACAACAGAGTGTCTTGTGGTCCCTCCTCTCTTCCCGCTGATAAAGCAGAGTTGCTGGTGGTCCCTCCTCTTCTCCCACTGATAAAGCAGAGTTTCAGGTGGTCCCTCCTATCCTCCCACTGATACAACAGAGTTTCAGGTGGTCCCTCCTATCCTCCCGCTGATAAAACAGAGTTTGTGGTGGTCCCTCCTCTCCTCCCGCTGATACAACAGAGTTCCTGGTGGTCCCTCCTCTCCTCCCGCTGATACAACAGAGTTTCTGGTGGTCCCTCCTCTCCTCCCACTGGTACAACAGAGTTTCTGGTGGTCCCTCCTCACCTCCCGCTGATAAAACAGAGTTTCAGGTGGTCCCTTCTATCCTCCCACTGATATAACAGAGTTTCAGGTGGTCCCTCCTATCCTCCCGCTGAAACAACAGAGTTTAATGTGGTCCCTCCTCTCCTCCCGCTGATAAAGCAGAGTTTCTGGTGGTACCTCCTCTCCTCCCGCTGATACAACAGAGTTTCTGGTGGTCCCTCCTATCCTCCCACTGATACAACAGAGTTTCAGGTGGTCCCTCCTCTCCTCCCGCTGATAAGGCAGAGTTTCAGGTGGTCCCACCTCTCCTCCCGCTGATACAACAGATTTTCTGGTGGTCCCTCCTCTCTTCCTGCTGGTACAACAGAGTTTCTGGTGGTCCCTCCTCACCTCCCGCTGATAAAACAGAGTTTCAGGTGGTCCCTACTATCCTCCCACTGATACAACAGAGTTTCTGGTGGTCCCTCCTCTCCTCCCGCTGATACAACAGAGTTTCAGGTGGTCCCTCTTCTCCCCTCACTGATACAACGGAGTTTCTGGTGGTCCCTCCTCTCCTCCCGCTGATAAAGCAGAGTTTCTGGTGGTCCCTCTTCTCCTCCCGCTGATACAACAGAGTTTCAGGTGGTCCCTCTTCTCCCCTCACTGATACAACAGAGTTTCTGGTGGTCCCTCCTCTCCTCCCGCTGATAAAGCAGAGTTTCTGGTGGTCCCTATTCTCCCCTCACTGATACAACAGAGTTTCTGGTGGTCCCTCCTCTCCTCCCGCTGATACAACAGAGTTTCTGGTGGCCCCTCCTATCCTCCGGCTGATACAACAGAGTTTCTGGTGGCCCCTCCTATCCTCCCGCTGATGCAACAGAGTTTCAGGTGGTCCCTCCTCTCCTCCCACTGATACAACAGAGTTTCAGGTGGTCCCTCCTCTCCTCCCACTGATACAACAGGGTTTCAGGTGGTCCATCCTCTCCTCCCGCTGATAAAACAGAGTTTCTGGTGGTCTCTCCTATCCTCCCGCTGATACAACAGAGTTTCTTGTGGTCCCTCCTCTCTTCCCGCTGATAAAGCAGAGTTTCTGGTGGTCCCTCTTCTTCTCCCACTGATAAAGCAGAGTTTCAGGTGGTCCCTCCTATCCACCCACTGATACAACAGAGTTTTAGGTGGTCCCTCCTATCCTCCCGCTGATAAAGCAGAGTTTCAGGTGGTCCCTCCTATCCTCCCGCTGATAAAACAGAGTTTGTGGTGGTCCCTCCTCTCCTCCCGCTGATACAACAGAGTTCCTGGTGGTCCCTCCTCTCCTCCCGCTGATAAGGCAGAGTTTCAGGTGGTCCCACCTCTCCTCCCGCTGATACAACAGATTTTCTGGTGGTCCCTCCTCTCTTCCTGCTGATTCAACAGAGTTTCTGGTGTTCCCTCCTCTCCTCCCACTGGTACAACAGAGTTTCTGGTGGTCCCTCCTCACCTCCCGCTGATAAAACAGAGTTTCAGGTGGTCCCTACTATCCTCCCACTGATATAACAGAATTTCTGGTGGTCCCTCCTCTCCTCCCGCTGATACAACAGAGTTTCAGGTGGTCCATCTTCTCCCCTCACTGATACAACAGAGTTTCTGGTGGTCCCTCCTCTCCTCCCGCTGATAAAGCAGAGTTTCTGGTGGTCCCTCTTCTCCCCTCACTGATACAACAGAGTTTCTGGTGGTCCCTCCTCTCCTCCCGCTGATACAACAGAGTTTCTGGTGGCCCCTCCTATCCTCCCGCTGATACAACAGAGTTTCTGGTGGCCCCTCCTATCCTCCCGCTGATGCAACAGAGTTTCAGGTGGTCCCTCCTCTCCTCCCACTGATACAACAGAGTTTCAGGTGGTCCCTCCTCTCCTCCCACTGATACAACAGGGTTGCAGGTGGTCCCTCCTCTCTTCCCGCTGATAAAGCAGAGTTTCTGGTGGTCCCTCCTCTTCTCCCACTGATAAAGCAGAGTTTCAGGTGGTCCCTCCTATCTTCCCACTGATACAACAGAGTTTCAGGTGGTCCCTCCTCTCCTCCCACTGATACAACAGGGTTTCAGGTGGTCCCTCCTCTCCTCCCGCTGCTAAAACAGAGTTTCTGGTGGTCTCTCCTATCCTCCCGCTGATACAACAGAGTGTCTTGTGGTCCCTCCTCTCTTCCCGCTGATAAAGCAGAGTTGCTGGTGGTCCCTCCTCTTCTCCCACTGATAAAGCAGAGTTTCAGGTGGTCCCTCCTATCCTCCCACTGATACAACAGAGTTTCAGGTGGTCCCTCCTATCCTCCCGCTGATAAAACAGAGTTTGTGGTGGTCCCTCCTCTCCTCCCGCTGATACAACAGAGTTCCTGGTGGTCCCTCCTCTCCTCCCGCTGATACAACAGAGTTTCTGGTGGTCCCTCCTCTCCTCCCACTGGTACAACAGAGTTTCTGGTGGTCCCTCCTCACCTCCCGCTGATAAAACAGAGTTTCAGGTGGTCCCTTCTATCCTCCCACTGATATAACAGAGCTTCAGGTGGTCCCTCCTATCCTCCCGCTGAAACAACAGAGTTTAATGTGGTCCCTCCTCTCCTCCCGCTGATAAAGCAGAGTTTCTGGTGGTACCTCCTCTCCTCCCGCTGATACAACAGAGTTTCTGGTGGTCCCTCCTATCCTCCCACTGATACAACAGAGTTTCAGGTGGTCCCTCCTCTCCTCCCGCTGATAAGGCAGAGTTTCAGGTGGTCCCACCTCTCCTCCCGCTGATACAACAGATTTTCTGGTGGTCCCTCCTCTCTTCCTGCTGGTACAACAGAGTTTCTGGTGGTCCCTCCTCACCTCCCGCTGATAAAACAGAGTTTCAGGTGGTCCCTACTATCCTCCCACTGATACAACAGAGTTTCTGGTGGTCCCTCCTCTCCTCCCGCTGATACAACAGAGTTTCAGGTGGTCCCTCTTCTCCCCTCACTGATACAACGGAGTTTCTGGTGGTCCCTCCTCTCCTCCCGCTGATAAAGCAGAGTTTCTGGTGGTCCCTCTTCTCCCCTCACTGATACAACAGAGTTTCTGGTGGTCCCTCTTCTCCCCTCACTGATACAACAGAGTTTCTGGTGGTCCCTCCTCTCCTCCCGCTGATACAACAGAGTTTCTGGTGGCCCCTCCTATCCTCCGGCTGATACAACAGAGTTTCTGGTGGCCCCTCCTATCCTCCCGCTGATGCAACAGAGTTTCAGGTGGTCCCTCCTCTCCTCCCACTGATACCACAGAGTTTCAGGTGGTCCCTCCTCTCCTCCCACTGATACAACAGGGTTTCAGGTGGTCCATCCTCTCCTCCCGCTGATAAAACAGAGTTTCTGGTGGTCTCTCCTATCCTCCCGCTGATACAACAGAGTTTCTTGTGGTCCCTCCTCTCTTCCCGCTGATAAAGCAGAGTTTCTGGTGGTCCCTCTTCTTCTCCCACTGATAAAGCAGAGTTTCAGGTGGTCCCTCCTATCCTCCCACTGATACAACAGAGTTTCAGGTGGTCCCTCCTATCCTCCCGCTGATAAAGCAGAGTTTCAGGTGGTCCCTCCTATCCTCCCGCTGATAAAACAGAGTTTGTGGTGGTCCCTCCTCTCCTCCCGCTGATACAACAGATTTTCTGGTGGTCCCTCCTCTCTTCCTGCTGATTCAACAGAGTTTCTGGTGGTCCCTCCTCTCCTCCCACTGGTACAACAGAGTTTCTGGTGGTCCCTCCTCACCTCCCGCTGATAAAACAGAGTTTCATGTGGTCCCTACTATCCTCCCACTGATATAACAGAATTTCTGGTGGTCCCTCCTCTCCTCCCGCTGATACAACAGAGTTTCAGGTGGTCCCTCTTCTCCTCTCAGTGATACAACAGAGTTTCTGGTGGTCCCTCCTCTCCTCCCACTGATAAAGCAGAGTTTCTGGTGGTCCCTCTTCTCCCCTCACTGATACAACAGAGTTTCTGGTGGTCCCTCCTCTCCTCCCGCTGATACAACAGAGTTTCTGGTGGCCCCTCTTATCCTCCCGCTGATACAACAGAGTTTCTGGTGGCCCCTCCTATCCTCCCGCTGATGCAACAGAGTTTCAGGTGGTCCCTCCTCTTCTCCCACTGATACAACAGAGTTTCAGGTGGTCCCTCCTCTCCTCCCACTGATACAACAGGGTTTCAGGTGGTCCCTCCTCTCTTCCCGCTGATAAAGCAGAGTTTCTGGTGGTCCCTCCTCTTCTCCCACTGATAAAGCAGAGTTTCAGGTGGTCCCTCCTATCCTCCCACTGATACAACAGAGTTTCAGGTGGTCCCTCCTATCCTCCCGCTGATAAAGCAGAGTTTCAGGTGGTCCCTCCTATCCTCCCACTGATAAAACAGAGTTTGTGGTGGTCCCTCCTCTCCTCCCGCTGATACAACAGAGTTCCTGGTGGTCCCTCCTCTCCTCCCGCTGATACAACAGAGTTTCTGGTGGTCCCACCTCTCCTCCCACTGGTACAACAGAGTTTCTGGTGGTCCCTCCTCACCTCCCGCTGATAAAACAGAGTTTCAGGTGGTCCCTACTATCCTCCCACTGATATAACAGAGTTTCAGGTGGTCCCTCCTATCCTCCCGCTGAAACAACAGAGTTTAATGTGGTCCCTCCTCTCCTCCCGCTGATAAAGCAGAGTTTCTGGTGGTACCTCCTCTCCTCCCGCTGATACAACAGAGTTTCTGGTGGTCCCTCCTATCCTCCCACTGATACAACAGAGTTTCAGGTGGTCCCTCCTCTCCTCCCGCTGATAAGGCAGAGTTTCAGGTGGTCCCACCTCTCCTCCCGCTGATACAACAGATTTTCTGGTGGTCCCTCCTCTCTTCCTGCTGATACAACAGAGTTTCTGGTGGTCCCTCCTCTCCTCCCACTGGTACAACAGAGTTTCTGGTGGTCCCTCCTCACCTCCCGCTGATAAAACAGAGTTTCAGGTGGTCCCTACTATCCTCCCACTGATATAACAGAGTTTCTGGTGGTCCCTCCTCTCCTCCCGCTGATACAACAGAGTTTCAGGTGGTCCCTCTTCTCCCCTCACTGATACAACAGAGTTTCAGGTGGTCCCTCTTCTCCTCCCGCTGATAAAGCAGAGTTTCTGGTGCTCCCTCTTCTCCCCTCACTGATACAACAGAGTTTCTGGTGGTCCCTCCTCTCCTCCCGCTGATACAACAGAGTTTCTGGTGGCCCCTCCTATCCTCCCGCTGATACAACAGAGTTTCTGGTGGCCCCTCCTATCCTCCCGCTGATGCAACAGAGTTTCAGGTGGTCCCTCCTCTCCTCCCACTGATACAACAGAGTTTCAGGTGGTCATCCTCTCCTCCCACTGATACAACAGGGTTTCAGGTGGTCCATCCTCTCCTCCCGCTGATAAAACAGAGTTTCTGGTGGTCTCTCCTATCCTCCCGCTGATACAACAGAGTTTCTTGTGGTCCCTCCTCTCTTCCCGCTGATAAAGCAGAGTTTCTGGTGGTCCCTCCTCTTCTCCCACTGATAAAGCAGAGTTTCAGGTGGTCCCTCCTATCCTCCCACTGATACAACAGAGTTTCAGGTGGTCCCTCCTATCCTCCCGCTGATAAAGCAGAGTTTCAGGGGTCCCTCCTATCCTCCCGCTGATAAAACAGAGTTTGTGGTGGTCCCTCCTCTCCTCCCGCTGATACAACAGAGTTCCTGGTGGTCCCTCCTCTCCTCCCGCTGATAAGGCAGAGTTTCAGGTGGTCCCACCTCTCCTCCCGCTGATCCAACAGATTTTCTGGTGGTCCCTCCTCTCTTCCTGCTGATACAACAGAGTTTCTGGTGGTCCCTTCTCTCCTCCCACTGGTACAACAGAGTTTCTGGTGGTCCCTCCTCACCTCTCGCTGATAAAACAGAGTTTCAGGTGGTCCCTACTATCCTCCCACTGATATAACAGAGTTTCTGGTGGTTCCTCCTCTCCTCCCGCTGATACAACAGAGTTTCAGGTGGTCCCTCTTCTCCCCTCACTGATACAACAGAGTTTCTGGTGGTCCCTTCTCTGCTCCCGCTGATAAAGCAGAGTTTCTGGTGGTCCCTCTTCTCCCCTCACTGATACAACAGAGTTTCTGGTGGTCCCTCCTCTCCTCCTGCTGATACAACAGAGTTTCTGGTGGCCCCTCCTATCCTCCCGCTGATACAACAGAGTTTCTGGTGGCCCCTCCTATCCTCCCGCTGATGCAACAGAGTTTCAGGTGGTCCCTCCTCTCCTCCCACTGATACAACAGAGTTTCAGGTGGTCCCTCCTCTCCTCCCACTGATACAACAGGGTTTCAGGTGGTCCCTCCTCTCCTCCCGCTGATAAAACAGAGTTTCTGGTGGTCTCTGCTATCCTCCCGCTGATACAACAGAGTTTCTTGTGGTCCCTCCTCTCTTCCCGCTGATAAAGCAGAGTTTCTGGTGGTCCCTCCTCTTCTCCCACTGATAAGGCATGGTTTCAGGTGGTCCCATCTCTCCTCCCGCTGATACAACAGATTTTCTGGTGGTCCCTCCTCTCTTCCTGCTGATACAACAGAGTTTCTGGTGGTCCCTCCTCTCCTCCCACTGGTACAACAGAGTTTCTGGTGGTCCCTCCTCTCCTCCCACTGATACAACATGGTTTCAGGTGGTCCATCCTCTCCTCCCGCTGATAAAACAGAGTTTCTGGTGGTCTCTCCTATCCTCCCGCTGATACAAAAGAGTTTCTTGTGGTCCCTCCTCTCTTCCCGCTGATAAAGCAGATTTTCTGGTGGTCCCTCCTCTTCTCCCACTGATAAAGCAGAGTTTCAGGTGGTCCCTCCTATCCTCCCACTGATAAAACAGAGTTTCTGGTGGTCTCTCCTATCCTCCCGCTGATACAACAGAGTTTCTTGTGGTCCCTCCTCTCTTCCCGCTGATAAAGCAGAGTTTCTGGTGGTCCCTCCTCTTCTCCCACTGATAAAGCAGAGTTTCAGGTGGTCCCTCCTATCCTCCCACTGATACAACAGAGTTTCAGGTGGTCCCTCCTATCCTCCCGCTGATAAAGCAGAGTTTCAGGTGGTCCCTCTTCTCCCCTCACTGATACAACAGAGTTTCTGGTGGTCCCTCCTCTGCTCCCGCTGATAAAGCAGAGTTTCTGGTGGTCCCTCTTCTCCCCTCACTGATACAACAGAGTTTCTGGTGGTCCCTCCTCTCCTCCTGCTGATACAACAGAGTTTCTGGTGGCCCCTCCTATCCTCCCGCTGATACAACAGAGTTTCTGGTGGCCCCTCCTATCCTCACGCTGATGCAACAGAGTTTCAGGTGGTCCCTCCTCTCCTCCCACTGATACAACAGAGTTTCAGGTGGTCCCTCCTCTCCTCCCACTGATACAACAGGGTTTCAGGTGGTCCCTCCTCTCCTCCCGCTGATAAAACAGAGTTTCTGGTGGTCTCTGCTATCCTCCCGCTGATACAACAGAGTTTCTTGTGGTCCCTCCTCTCTTCCCGCTGATAAAGCAGAGTTTCTGGTGGTCCCTCCTCTTCTCCCACTGATAAGGCAGAGTTTCAGGTGGTCCCATCTCTCCTCCCGCTGATACAACAGATTTTCTGGTGGTCCCTCCTCTCTTCCTGCTGATACAACAGAGTTTCTGGTGGTCCCTCCTCTCCTCCCACTGGTACAACAGAGTTTCTGGTGGTCCCTCCTCTCCTCCCACTGATACAACAGGGTTTCAGGTGGTCCATCCTCTCCTCCCGCTGATAAAACAGAGTTTCTGGTGGTCTCTCCTATCCTCCCGCTGATACAAAAGAGTTTCTTGTGGTCCCTCCTCTCTTCCCGCTGATAAAGCAGAGTTTCTGGTGGTCCCTCCTCTTCTCCCACTGATAAAGCAGAGTTTCAGGTGGTCCCTCCTATCCTCCCACTGATAAAACAGAGTTTCTGGTGGTCTCTCCTATCCTCCCGCTGATACAACAGAGTTTCTTGTGGTCCCTCCTCTCTTCCCGCTGATAAAGCAGAGTTTCTGGTGGTCCCTCCTCTTCTCCCACTGATAAAGCAGAGTTTCAGGTGGTCCTTCCTATCCTCCCACTGATACAACAGAGTTTCAGGTGGTCCCTCCTATCCTCCCGCTGATAAAGCAGAGTTTCAGGTGGTCCCTCCTATCCTACCGCTGATAAAACAGAGTTTGTGGTGGTCCCTCCTCTCCTCCCGCTGATACAACAGAGTTCCTGGTGGTCCCTCCTCTCCTCCCGCTGATAAGGCAGAGTTTCAGGTGGTCCCACCTCTCCTCCCGCTGATACAACAGATTTTCTGGTGGTCCCTCCTCTCTTCCTGCTGATACAACAGAGTTTCTGGTGGTCCCTCCTCTCCTCCCGCTGACACAACAGAGTTTCTGGTGGCCCCTCCTATCCTCCCGCTGATACAACAGAGTTTCTGGTGGCCCCTCCTATCCTCCCACTGATGCAACAGAGTTTCAGGTGGTCCCTCCTCTCCTCCCACTGATACAACAGAGTTTCAGGTGGTCCCTCCTCTCCTCCCACTGATACAACAGGGTTTCAGGTGGTCCCTCCTCTCTTCCCGCTGATAAAGCAGAGTTTCTGGTGGTCCCTCCTCTTCTCCCACTGATAAAGCAGAGTTTCAGGTGGTCCCTCCTATCCTCCCACTGATACAACAGAGTTTCAGGTGGTCCCTCCTATCCTCCCACTGATAAAGCAGAGTTTCAGGTGGTCCCTCCTATCCTCCCACTGATAAAACAGAGTTTGTGGTGGTCCCTCCTCTCCTCCCGCTGATACAACAGAGTTCCTGGTGGTCCCTCCTCTCCTCCCGCTGATACAACAGAGTTTCTGGTGGTCCCTCCTCTCCTCCCACTGGTACAACAGAGTTTCTGGTGGTCCCTCCTCACCTCCCGCTGATAAAACAGAGTTTCAGGTGGTCCCTACTATCCTCCCACTGATATAAAAGAGTTTCAGGTTGTCCCTCCTATCCTCCCGCTGAAACAACAGAGTTTAATGTGGTCCCTCCTCTCCTCCCGCTGATAAAGCAGAGTTTCTGGTGGTACCTCCTCTCCTCCCGCTGATACAACAGAGTTTCTGGTGGTCCCTCCTATCCTCCCACTGATACAACAGAGTTTCAGGTGGTCCCTCCTCTCCTCCCGCTGATAAGGCAGAGTTTCAGGTGGTCCCACCTCTCCTCCCGCTGATACAACAGATTTTCTGGTGGTCCCTCCTCTCTTCCTGCTGATACAACAGAGTTTCTGGTGGTCCCTCCTCTCCTCCCACTGGTACAACAGAGTTTCTGGTGGTCCCTCCTCACCTCCCGCTGATAAAACAGAGTTTCAGGTGGTCTCTACTATCCTCCCACTGATATAACAGAGTTTCTGGTGGACCCTCCTCTCCTCCCGCTGATACAACAGAGTTTCAGGTGGTCCCTCTTCTCCCCTCACTGATACAACAGAGTTTCAGGTGGTCCCTCCTCTCCTCCCGCTGATAAAGCAGAGTTTCTGGTGCTCCCTCTTCTCCCCTCACTGATACAACAGAGTTTCTGGTGGTCCCTCCTCTCCTCCCGCTGATACAACAGAGTTTCTGGTGGCCCCTCCTATCCTCCGGCTGATACAACAGAGTTTCTGGTGGCCCCTCCTATCCTCCCGCTGATGCAACAGAGTTTCAGGTGGTCCCTCCTCTCCTCCCACTGATACAACAGAGTTTCAGGTGGTCCCTCCTCTCCTCCCACTGATACAACAGGGTTTCAGGTGGTCCATCCTCTCCTCCCGCTGATAAAACAGAGTTTCTGGTGGTCTCTCCTATCCTCCCGCTGATACAACAGAGTTTCTTGTGGTCCCTCCTCTCTTCCCGCTGATAAAGCAGAGTTTCTGGTGGTCCCTCCTCTTCTCCCGCTGATAAAGCAGAGTTTCAGGTGGTCCCTCCTATCCTCCCACTGATACAACAGAGTTTCAGGTGGTCCCTCCTATCCTCCCGCTGATAAAGCAGAGCTTCAGGTGGTCCCTCATATCCTCCCGCTGATAAAACAGAGTTTGTGGTGGTCCCTCCTCTCCTCCTGCTGATACAACAGAGTTCCTGGTGGTCCCTCCTCTCCTCCCGCTGATAAGGCAGAATTTCAGGTGGTCCCACCTCTCCTCCCGCTGATCCAACAGATTTTCTGGTGGTCCCTCCTCTCTTCCTGCTGATACAACAGAGTTTCTGGTGGTCCCTCCTCTCCTCCCACTGGTACAACAGAGTTTCTGGTGGCCCCTCCTATCCTCCCGCTGATGCAACAGAGTTTCAGGTGGTCCCTCCTCTCCTCCCACTGATACAACAGAGTTTCAGGTGGTCCCTCCTCTCCTCCCACTGATACAACAGGGTTTCAGGTGGTCCATCCTCTCCTGCCGCTGATAAAACAGAGTTTCTGGTGGTCTCTGCTATCCTACTTAAACAAAGTGATCCACCCGCATGTATAATATATCAAGAGACTCCCGTTCATACCATGTGTGTCCCACGGTCGTGGAGAATACACATCAGTTGTTAAAATACCCCTCACACACCAAAAGGGCCCTTGGTGTCATGCTTCATCATAGGGGTCTTCCCGCCCCTCTACGGGACGGGGCGTGCTACGACCAGCGTATACGTGGGAGCACTGTTCTTGGTAGGACTACTATGTGTAGTGCAGGGGTGTGCAAGGAAGGGTCAGGAGTGAGTGGAGAGTGATTTTAAAAAATACCTGGCTCACTGGACTAGGAAAAAAATTTTTATTCTGCCATCTAAGCTGGTATTAGTAAAAATGTGGGGGATGGAGGGTGTATGCCTCAATGAGCTTAACCTCCTGGTGTCGACATGTTTCGAAGCTTACCCCAAGCTTCTTCGTCAGGACCTAAGAAGATCCCTTCCAACGATGCACTGTGATGTGGTGAAAAATAGTGGGTGAAAAAATAATAAACATAGGAGGTAAATAGCCTCCAAAAGTTGGTACCGCCCCACTGGGTCTTACATACTCCTCGTAACTTGCTGCAAAGAGGATAATTTCCTCATGAGCTCTTTTACCGGGTGGTTGAAGTGCCAAATAGGCTACGCCTCCTAGGATCAGTGTCCCGCTCAAAAAACCACCCCGGTCGGCTCCGTCGATGGTCTCTGCTATCCTCCCGCTGATACAACAGAGTTTCTTGTGGTCCCTCCTCTCTTCCCGCTGATAAAGCAGAGTTTCTGGTGGTCCCTCCTCTTCTCCCACTGATAAGGCAGAGTTTCAGGTGGTCCCACCTCTCCTCCCGCTGATACAACAGATTTTCTGGTGGTCCCTCCTCTCTTCCTGCTGATACAACAGAGTTTCTGGTGGTCCCTCCTCTCCTCCCACTGGTACAACAGAGTTTCTGGTGGTCCCTCCTCTCCTCCCACTGATACAACAGGGTTTCAGGTGGTCCATCCTCTCCTCCCGCTGATGAAACAGAGTTTCTGGTGGTCTCTCCTATCCTCCCGCTGATACAACAGAGTTTCTTGTGGTCCCTCCTCTCTTCCCGCTGATAAAGCAGAGTTTCTCGTGGTCCCTCCTCTTCTCCCACTGATAAAGCAGAGTTTCAGGTGGTCCCTCCTATCCTCCCACTGATACAACAGAGTTTCAGGTGGTCCCTCCTATCCTCCCGCTGATAAAGCAGAGTTTCAGGTGGTCCCTCCTATCCTCCCGCTGATAAAACAGAGTTTGTGGTGGTCCCTCCTCTCCTCCCGCTGATACAACAGAGTTCCTGGTGGTCCCTCCTCTCCTCCCGCTGATAAGGCAGAGTTTCAGGTGGTCCCACCTCTCCTCCTGCTGATACAACAGATTTTCTGGTGGTCCCTCCTCTCTTCCTGCTGATACAACAGAGTTTCTGGTGGTCCCTCCTCTCCTCCCACTGGTACAACAGAGTTTCTGGTGGTCCATCCTCACCTCTCGCTGATAAAACAGAGTTTCAGGTGGTCCCTACTATCCTCCCACTGATATAACAGAGTTTCTGGTGGTTCCTCCTCTCCTCCCGCTGATACAACAGAGTGTCAGGTGGTCCCTCTTCTCCCCTCACTGATACAACAGAGTTTCTGGTGGTCCCTCCTCTCCTCCCGCTGATAAAGCAGAGTTTTTGGTGGTCCCTCTTCTCCCCTCACTGATACAACAGAGTTTCTGGTCTTCCCTCCTCTCCTCCCGCTGATACAACAGAGTTTCTGGTGGCCCCTCTTATCCTCCCGCTGATACAACAGAGTTTCTGGTGGCCCCTCCTATCCTCCCGCTGATGCAACAGAGTTTCAGGTGGTCCCTCCTCTCCTCCCACTGATACAACAGAGTTTCAGGTGGTCCCTCCTCTCCTCCCACTGATCCAACAGGGTTTCAGGTGGTCCCTCCTCTCCTCCCGCTGATAAAACAGAGTTTCTGGTGGTCTCTGCTATCCTCCCGCTGATACAACAGAGTTTCTTGTGGTCCCTCCTCTCTTCCCGCTGATAAAGCAGAGTTTCTGGTGGTCCCTCCTCTTCTCCCACTGATAAAGCAGAGTTTCAGGTGGTCCCTCCTATCCTCCCACTGATACAACAGAGTTTCAGGTGGTCCCTCCTATCCGCTCGCTGATAAAGCAGAGTTTCAGGTGGTCCCTCCTATCCTCCCGCTGATAAAACAGAGTTTGTGGTGGTCCCTCCTCTCCTCCCACTGATACAACAGAGTTCCTGGTGGTCCCTCCTCTCCTCCCGCTGATACAACAGAGTTTCTGGTGGTCCCTCCTCTCCTCCCACTGGTACAACAGAGTTTCTGGTGGTCCCTCCTCACCTCCCGCTTATAAAATAGAGTTTCAGGTGGTCCCTACTATCCTCCCACTGATATACCAGAGTTTCAGGTGGTCCCTCTTATCCTCCCGCTGAAACAACAGAGTTTAATGTAGTCCCTCCTCTCCTCCCGCTGATAAAGCAGAGTTCCTGGTGGTACCTCCTCTCCTCCCACTGATACAACAGAGTTTCTGGTGGTCCCTCCTATCCTCCCACTGATACAACAGAGTTTCAGGTGGTCCCTCCTCTCCTCCCGCTGATAAGGCAGAGTTTCAGGTGGTCCCACCTCTCCTCCCGCTGATACCACAGATTTTCTGGTGGTCCCTCCTCTCTTCCTGCTGATACAAGAGTTTCTGGTGGTCCCTCCTCTCCTCCCGCTGATACAGCACAGTTTCTGGTGGTCCCTCCTCTCCTCCCGCTGATACAACAGAGTTTGTGGTGGTCCCTCCTCTCCTCCTGCTGATACAACAGAGTTTGTTGTGGTCCCTCCTCTCCTCCCGCTGATACAGCACAGTTCCTGGTGGTCCCTCCTCTCCTCCCGCTGATACAACAGAGCTGGTACATACAAACTAATATCGTGATTGCACCACTTTTGTTAATATATCAGAATAGTTCATATTAAGTCCAAATACTGATTGATGTTCATCTTTATTGGTGATTCATATTCTTCTTTCTCTTGATATAAAACAGAGGCAAACAGCCAACGCGTTTCGTTCTCTACTGAGAACTTCTTCAGGGCTTATGAGTTGAAGTGAACGCTGTTACTGTATTGCAGTATTCAGTTTGGAGTCGTCAAATGGTGATATAATAGTCACCATATGCACCATAATGTATACTTTGAATCAAAGTATCAAGGCATTACCCCGTGTTGCAGTGATAGCGTAGCGATCACTCTCGTAACTCGCGTGAGCCCGGCTTTCGGGGTTCTGAACCCTGGTCCACGCCCCTCTGTTTCCTGTCTGAGCGTTTGCTGTGTCCGTTAGGCTGAGGTCTACGCTAGCGGAGCAAACGGTGTTTCCTGTTTAAGTCCTCTGAGCTTTGCCTGGAAGTTTGTGTTGGTTTAGAGGCGCTCCCTTTATTTTTTATGAGAGAGAAGTGTAGGAGTATTTAGTGCTGGCATAAAAAGACGCGGTGAGTTGAGTTTTCTTCATACCGCGAGTATCGTTAGCAGTATTCTGCTCTGCATTGACTCTCTCTTCCGTCCCGTGTATTGTATTTCTCGGCAATGCATTGTGGGTCTTGTAGTTAAGAACGGTGTCGTTCTGTTGCCTTTCCCCAATACTACCTGAGTGCCAGTTTGTACCCTTTGAATCCTTACGAGAAAGCTTCCCTTCTTGATTACTTTCACACGTTCTTGGACTTCATTACGGATTTGCCGCCTGTGCAAGGTTACAGTACCATTTTAGCAGTGGTAGATTTGTTCACCAAGATGGCTCATTTTATTCCTTTGAAAAAATTGCCATCTTCCAAGGAATTGACACAAGTGTTCATTGATCACATTGTTAAATTACATGGGATTCCCTCTGTGATCATAACGGATAGGGGGGCCCAATTCATTTCCCGTTTCTGGCAAGGATTATGTGCAACGTTAGGCATAGATCACAGATTGTCTACAGCCTATCATCCTCAGACAGATGGACAAACAGAAAGAACTAATCAAACCCTAGAACAATTCCTTAGATGTTTGTTGTCTACTATCACATCTAATTGGGTGAAGGCACTATCCTTGGCAGAATTTGCATACAATAATTCCACACATTCTTCTACTGGCGTGTCTCCCTTCTTTTTTGCTCATGCACATCATCCTCGATTCCTTCCTTTTCCAGCCCCTAGTCATTTAGATAATATCCCTGCAGTGCAACAACATCACGATACACTACGTGACATTTGGGAAACTGCCACCAGGGAATTACAAAAATCCAAGGATACCATGAAAATACAATCAGACAAACACCGTAGGCCTGCACCTGATTATCAAGTAGGAGACAGTGTCTGGCTGTCTACGAAGAATTCACGATTAGCGGGGCCGAAGAAGTTACATCCCCGTTATGTTGGTCCATATAATATTCTGAAGATCATCACCCCTGTATCATTGAAACTTGAGTTACCAGAGGACATGCAGATTCATCCTGTCTTCCACATCTCGTTACTCAAGGAATATAAAGTCCCTCTGAATCCTGAACAGCCACCTCCTCCTCTTGTAGTGGGGGGGGGAACAGGAATATGAAGTGAAACGAATCCTAGATTCCCGCAGAATCAGGGGTAAGCTACAGTACTTGATAGACTGGGTGGGTTATGCACCTGAAGATCGCTCTTGGGAACCTGCTGGGAATGTTCACGCCCCTGTTTTGGTACGTAGGTTTCATGCCCTCAATCCCTCCAAACCTCGTCCTGTAAGACGGCCTTTGGGTGGGAGAACTGTTAGGGGTCAGATGCCTTGTGCACTCGTTACTGGGGTTGCTACTGTAGCCTAGAGAATTGCTTGCTTGCCTTATGGTGACACACTTTTTACACGGTCCCTTAAGGAGGTGGAGTCTTCACAAGTTACCTCCTATATAAACCTTGGTTGGACTCGAATCCGGTGCTTGGCTTTCGGAGTTCTGAACCCTGGTCCACGCCCCTCTGTTTCCTGTCTGAGCGTTTGCTGTGTCCGTTAGGCTGAGGTCTACGCTAGCGGAGCAAACGGTGTTTCCTGTTTAAGTCCTCTGAGCTTTGCCTGGAAGTTTGTGTTGGTTTAGAGGCGCTCCCTTTATTTTTTATGAGAG
Organism: Triturus cristatus; assembly: GCF_964204655.1. Taxonomy (NCBI): domain Eukaryota; kingdom Metazoa; phylum Chordata; class Amphibia; order Caudata; family Salamandridae; genus Triturus; species Triturus cristatus. Next base: position 1,881,372,408 of record NC_140590.1, read on the forward strand.
AGAAGTGTAGGAGTATTTAGTGCTGGCATAAAAAGACGCGGTGAGTTGAGTTTTCTTCATACCACAAGTATCGTTAGCAGTATTCTGCTCTGCATTGACTCTCTCTTCCGTCCCGTGTATTGTATTTCTCGGCAATGCATTGTGGGTCTTGTAGTTAAGAACGGTGTCGTTCTGTTGCCTTTCCCCAATACTACCTGAGTGCCAGTTTGTACCCTTTGAATCCTTACGAGAAAGCTTCCCCTCTTGATTACTTTCACACGTTACATTGTTTCCACACTTCTGAATCTTCCCGTAGTTTTAGAAGTAGTTTTGCGCGGCCGCGCTACTAGAAGCCCTGGGAGTGTAGTCAGACGTATAATTATCACGCTGCTTTGGACACTTCAGGATTCTTCCCTATTCCCTTGTACCCTTCCCCACTGCTGAGAGATATAACAGTTATCCACATAAAAGCCTGTTATACCCGAGGTAACTGTTTCAGTCACAGATTGTTACCTTTGCTGAATGAAACCTGCCATATTTTGGGACGCTGTGGCCTGTAGCATGATACCGGTCATCTTGCTGAGTCATGCAGATATTCTTCTCGACTAAGGAGATGTTCAGTTGGTAAGAGACATTGTGTGGTGTGCCATTCATATTGTTAGCATTGCAAGTCTCCTTTATATTCTATGCTAGGGGAGGGGGGCCGCTTGATTAATGGTATCTTGCTTGTTCTTTCTGTAGATTGTCCCATTCAGTTGGTCCCTCCTCTCATTCCGCTGATACAACAGAGTTTCTGGTGGTCCCTCCTCTCTTCCTGCTGATACAAGAGTTTCAGGTGGTCCCTCCTCTTCTCCTGCTGATACAGCAGAGTTTCTGGTGGTCCCTCCTCTCCTCCCGCTGATAAAGCAGAGTTTCTGGTGGTCCCTCCTATCCTCCCGCTGATAAAGCATAGTTTCAGCTGGTCCCTCCTCTCCTCCCGCTGATACAACAGAGTTTCTGGTGGTCCCTCCTATCCTCCCACTGATACAACAGAGTTTCTGGTGGTCTCTCTTCTCCTCCCGCTGATACAACAGAGCTTCTGGGGGTCCAATCCTCCAGTCTTGTAAGTAAAACTTGTCCCAAAATCTTAGAAGTTGAATCAAGGAGGGAGATTGGTCGGTAACAACTTGAACTATTTCAATCCCCTTTTTAACAAGCATTTGCAATGCAATAGGTCTCGCTTTTACCCTAGTTTAGGCTATTGGCATTGTAAATGACAATGCCTTTTATTTAAGTTTTAAGTACCAAAACATAAATAAAAGGCATTGTCATTTACAATGCCAATAGCTCAAACTCATGTGAATGCGATACCTATTGCATTGCAAATGCTTGTTTTGTTTTGGCATACCAGGCTGTAATTTCCAGTTTACTGTTCATGGTTTTGGACAGAGACTATAAAAGTCTATCCAGGTTTCAGGGATAATGACCTGGTGCTGCAGTGATTTACAAAACCTCACCGCGGTGCAGCCACTCAATCAGAGCCGCTCTAATCCCTTAATGGCCTGGGGGGTCTTTCGACTGCATCCCCGAGAATTCCGCAACCTCTCCATTACACTGGGCTCAATTAAAGCCACTTCGTCCATCCCTGTTATCTTATCAGCTGGCTAAATTATTGTGCATTTTCAAGAAAAAAGAAGAAATAGCTATAGAATCATACATTTGTCACTCTCTGCATAGCTGGTCAGCCAGTAAAAAAGTAATCAAGAGAGGGTTAGTTGTTGGATCGGCCAGTGAAGCTGAATACCTGCGTTTGGTTTTTCTGTAGTTTTACTCCTAAACTTATTGTTTATTGATGTGCTTTTTTAGCAGAAGTATTTACACTTAGGTAGAAGGTAGTCATGTACCTGATGTGATAGAATGTAATTGCTGTCTCTTTTAGAGGAACTTTATTCTGGCTTCCAATTTATAATAATAATAAATTCCAGGCGCTTTGCGGGCTCGCACGCATAAACAGAACACGCAGAGCTGAGGCCAGGGGCCTGGACAGGGCGGGCACCTGGTGGACACAGAATGCGAGGAGAGGAGGCAGGCAGGACAGGGCGGGCGTGAGGTGCGGGCACCCGGTTGACATCAAATGCAAGGAGAGGAGGCAGGCATCGGAGAGAGGCAAGGACTGGCGAAATAATGGCTGAAGAGGAGACAGGCACTGGAGACAAACGGGGAAAGAGGAGAAACTGGGATGTAAGCTTTTATTGAAGAAGAGAGACAACCTCTAAAGAGCCAATGTGCGTTGAGAGGCAGAAAGGGTTAATCTATGGGGGAGACAGGCAGGCAGATGAATGCATTGAACAAAGTAGAAGAGACGCGAGACGCCATCCAGAAGTGAACATGGAGAAGCAGCCTCCGATAGCATGTCTGGAAGAGACGCCGGGCGCAAGCGTGCACGAGTGAAATCTCCAGTCCGGGTGGGTGGGGCCTAATGCCGACAGGGCAGACCCCAACCCCGCTTCCACAGAAGCCGAACACAAAAGCAACAACAATAGATCTCGCCAAGGCGGAGCAGCGCATGCGCTGCATCGCAGGCGAGACCTAAAAAGGGGACTAGGGCTGCTTCCCTCCGTGATTCTCTATCAAGGCGCCTGAATCACTGCGTGAAGGACGTAGATGGAGCCCAGCAGGTGATGTCAGACTTACAGGTGTCCACTGCACTCCAGCACAGCCTGGCGCTTTCCCTGAAGTAGATGTCTGGATTGCAGGGGCTCTGTCATCAACCACAATAGAACCGCTGGACTGCCCTTGGTGCTACCAGTTAAAAACCTCAGGCATAAAACTGTTTTCATCTCTTGATTACTGTGTGACAGAAGTTTCGGTCTTGATATAGTGGGGGTGTCTCAGGTACCCCTTGGGTTTGTATGTTCACAGTAATAGCAACAACCCCTGTGACCTCACAACAGTCCGCAGGCGCTTAAAGTAGCCCAAGCTATTGGTGTTATACATGAAAGTTACACAATTATGCTTTCATTGCGAGGCTGCAGGCCGTTTTGACTTCTTTCATTCAGAAAAATAACAAAAGATGTTTTCCTGCTTGTATGTGGGTATTGGGAGCCCCCCCGGCCTGGTTGTTGAGGTGTGAAGCTGACATGTGCAGGGTCTAAGGGCACATCCATCAGGTGTGAGGTGGCATGTGCAGGGTCTAAGGGCGCATCCATCAGGGGTGAGGTGGCATGTTCAGGGTCTAAGGGCACATCCATCAGGGGTGAGGTGGCATGTGCAGGGTCTAAGGGCGCATCCATCAGGTGTGAGGTGGCATGTGCAGGGTCTAAGGGCGTATCCATCAGGGGTGGTGACATGTTCAGGGTCTAAGGACGCATCCATCAGGTGTGAGGTGGCATGTTCAGGGTCTAAGGGCGCATCCATCAGGGGTGAGGTGGCATGTTCAGGGTCTAATGGCACATCCATCAGGGGTGAGGTGGCATGTGCAGGGTCTAAGGGTGCATCCATTGGGTGTGAGGTGGCATGTGCAGGGTCTAAGGGTGCATCCATCAGTTGTGAGGTTGCATGTTCAGGTTCTAAGTGCGCATCCATCAGGGGTGAGGTGGCATGTTCAGGTTCTAAGTGCGCATCCATCAGGGGTGAGGTGGCATGTTCAGGGTCTAAGGGCGCATCCATCAGGTGTGAGCTGGCATGTGCAGGGTCTAAGGGTGCATCCATCAGGGGTGAGGTGGCATGTGCAGGGTCTAAGGGCGCATCCATCAGGGGTGAGGTTGCATGTGCAGGGTCTAAGGGCGCATCCATCAGGTGTGAGGTGGCATGTGCAGGGTCTAAGGGTGCATCCATCAGGGGTGAGGTGGCATGTGCAGGCTCTAAGGGCGCATCCATCAGGGGTGAGGTGGCATGTGCAGGGTCTAAGGGTGCATCCATCAGGTGTGAGGTGGCATGTTCAGGGTCTAAGGGCACATCCATCAGGTGTGAGGTGGCATGTTCAGGGTCTAAGGGCGCATCCATCAGGGGTGAGGTAGCATGTGCAGGGTCTATGGGCGCATCCATCAGGGGTGAGGTGGCATGTTCAGGGTCTAAGGGCGCATCCATCAGGGGTGAGGTGGCATGTGCAGGGTCTAAGGGTGCATCCATCAGGTGTGAGGTGGCATGTTCAGGGTCTAAGGGTGCATCCATCAGGGGTGAGGTGGCATGTTCAGGGTCTAAGGGCGCATCCATCAGGTGTGAGGTGGCATGTTCAGGGTCTAAGGGTGCATCCATCAGGGTGAGGTGGCATGCTCAGGGTCTAACAGCGCATCCATCAGGTGTGAGGTGGCATGTGCAGGGTCTAAGGGTGCATCCATCAGGGGTGAGGTTGCATGTTCAGGGTCTGAGGGCGCATCCATCAGGTGTGAGGTGGCATGTGCAGGGTCTAAGGGTGCATCCATCAGGTGTGAGGTGGCATGTGCAGAGTCTAAGGGTGCATCCATCGGGTGTGAGGTGGCATGTGCAGGGTCTAAGGGTGTATCCATCAGGTGTGAGGTGGCATGTTCAGGGTCTAAGGGCGCATCCATCAGGGGTGAGGTGGCATGTGCAGGGTCTAAGTGCGCATCCATCAGGTGTGAGGTGGCATGTTCAGGGTCTAAGGGCGCATCCATCAGGGGTGAGGAGGCATGTGCAGGGTCTAAGGGTGCATCCATCAGGTGTGAGGTGACATGTTCAGGGTTTAAGGGTGCATCCATTAGGTGTGAGGTGGCATGTTCAGGGTCTAAGGTTGCATCCATTAGGTGTGAGTTGGCATGTTCAGGGTCTAAGGGCGCATCCATCAGGGGTGAGGTGGCATGTTCAGGGTCTAATGCGCATCCATCAGGTGTGAGGTGGGATGTTCAGTGTCTAAGGGCGCATCCATCAGGGGTGAGGTGGTATGTTCAGGGTCTAAGGGTGCATCCATCAGGGGTGAGGTGGCATGTGCAGGGTCTAAGGGTGCATCCATCGGGTGTGAGGTGGCATGTGCAGGGTCTAAGGGTGCATCCATCAGGTGTGAGGTGGCATGTTCAGGGTCTAAGGGCGCATCCATCAGGGGTGAGGTGGCATGTGCAGGGTCTAAGGGTGCATCCATCAGGTGTGAGGTGGCATGTGCATGGTCTAAGGGTGCATCCATCAGGTGTGAGGTGGCATGTTCAGGGTCTAAGGTTGCATCCATCAGGTGTGAGGTGGCATGTTCAGGGTCTAAGGGTGCATCCATTAGGGGTGAGGTGGCATGTTCAGGGTCTAAGGGTGCATCCATCAGGTGTGAGGTGGCATGTGCAGGGTCTAAGGGGGCATCCATCAGGGGTGAGGTGGCATGTTCAGGGTCTAAGAGTGCATCCATCAGGGGTGAGGTGGCCTGTGCAGGGTCTAAGGGTGCATCCATCGGGTGTGAAGTGGCATGTGCAGGGTCTAAGGGTGCATCCATCAGGTGTGAGGTGGCATTTTCAGGGTCTAAGGGCGCATTCATCGGGTGAGGTGGCATGTGCAGGGTCTAAGGGCACATCCATCAGGGCTGCGGTGGCATGTGCAGGGTCTAAGGGCGCTTCCATCAGGTGTGAGGTGGCATGTTCCGGGTCTAAGGGCGCATCCATCAGGTGTGAGGTGGCATGTGCAGGGTCTAAGGGCGCATCCATCAGGGGTGAGGTGGCATGTGCAGGGTCTAAGGGCGCATCCATCAGGTGTGAGGTGGCATGTTCAGGGTCTAAGGGCGCATCCATCAGGGGTGAGGTGGCATGTGCAGGGTCTAAGGGCGCATCCATCAGGGGTGAGGTGGCATGTTCAGGGTCTAAGGGCGCATCCACCAGGGGTGAGGTGGCATGTGCAGGGTCTAAGGGTGCATCCATCAGGTGTGAGGTGGCATGTGCAGGGTCTAAGGGCACATCCATCAGGGGGGAGGTGGCATGTTCAGGGTCTAAGGGTGCATCCATCAGGTGTGAGGTGGCATGTTCAGGGTCTAAGGGCGCATCCATCAGGGGTGAGGTGGCATGTTCAGGGTCTAAGGGCGCATCCATCAGGGGTGTGGTGGCATGTGCAGGGTCTAAGGGTGCATCCATTGGGTGTGAGGTGGCATGTGCAGGGTCTAAGGGTGCATCCATCAGGTGTGAGGTGGCAAGTGCAGGGTCTAAGGGCGCATCCATCAGGTGAGGTGGCATGTGCAGGGTCTAAGTGCGCATCCATCAGGGCTGAGGTGGCATGTGCAGGGTCTAAGGGTGCATCCATCAGTTGTGAGGTTGCATGTTCAGGGTCTAAGGGCGCATCCATCAGGTGTGAGGTGGCATGTGCAGGGTCTAAGGGCGCATCCATCAGGGGTGAGGTGGCATGTGCAGGGTCGAAAGGCGCATCCATCAGGGGTGAGGTGGCATGTGCAGGGTCTAAGGGCGCATCCATCAGGTGTGAGGTGGCATGTGCAGGGTCTAAGGGCGCATCCATCAGGGGTGAGGTGGCATGTGCAGGGTCTAAGGGCGCATCCATCAGGGGTGAGGTGGCATGTGCAGGGTCTAAGGGTGCATCCATCAGGTGTGAGGTGGCATGTTCAGGGTCTAAGGGCGCATTCATCAGGGGTGAGGTGGCATGTGCAGGGTCTAAGGGCGCATCCATCAGGGGTGTGGTGGCATGTTCAGGGTCTAAGGGCGCATCCATCAGGGGTGAGGTGGCATGTGCAGGGTCTAAGGGTGCATCCATCAGGTGTGAGGTGGCATGTTCAGGGTCTAAGGGCGCATCCATCAGGGGTGAGGTGGCATGTTCAGGGTCTAAGGGCGCATCCATCAGGTGTGAGGTGGCATGTTCAGGGTCTAAGGTTGCATCCATCAGGGTTGAGGTGGCATGTTCAGAGTCTAAGGGAGCATCCATCGGGTGTGAGGTGGCATGTGAAGGGTCTAAGGGTGCATCCATCAGGTGTGAAGTGGCATGTTCAGGGTCTAAGGGCGCATCCATCGGGTGAGGTGGCATGTGCAGGGTCTAAGGGCACATCCATCAGGGCTGAGGTGGCATGTGCAGGGTCTAAGGGTGCATCCATCAGGTGTGAGGTGGCATGTTCAGGGTCTAAGTGCGCATCCATCAGGGGTGAGGTGGCATGTTCAGGGTCTAAGGGCGCATCCATCAGGTGTGAGGTGGCAGGTGCAGGGTCTAAGGGCGCATCCATCAGGGGTGAGGTGGCATGTGCAGGGTCTAAGGGCGCATCCATCAGAGGTGAGGTGGCATGTGCAGGCTCTAAGGGCGCATCCATCAGGGGTGAGGTGGCATGTGCAGGATCTAAGGGCGCATCCATCAGGGGTGAGGTGGCATGTGCAGGGTCTAAGGGCACATCCATCGGGTGAGGTGGCATGTGCAGGGTCTAAGGGTGCATCCATCAGGTGTGAGGTGGCATGTTCAGGGTCTAAGGGCGCATCCATCGGGTGAGGTGGCATGTGCAGGGTCTAAGGGTGCATCCATCAGGTGTGAGGTGGCATGTTCAGGGTCTAAGGGTGCATCCATCAGGTGTGAGGTGGCATGTTCAGGGTCTAAGGGCGCATCCATCGGGTGAGGTGGCATGTGCAGGGTCTAAGGGTGCATCCAGCAGGTGTGAGGTGGCATGTTCAGGGTCTAAGGGCGCATCCATCGGGTGAGGTGGCATGTGCAGGGTCTAAGGGTGCATCCATCAGGTGTGAGGTGGCATGTTCAGGGTCTAAGGGCGCATCCATCGGGTGAGGTGGCATGTGCAGGGTCTAAGGGTGCATCCATCAGGTGTGAGGTGGCATGTGCAGGGTCTAAGGGCACATCCATCGGGTGTGAGGTGGCATGTGCAGGGTCTAAGGGCGCAGCCATCTGGTGAGGTGGCATGTGCAGGGTCCAAGGGCGAAGCCATCTGGTGAGGTGGCATGTGCAGGGTCTGAGGGTGCATCCATCAGGGCTGAGGTGGCATGTGCAGGGTCTATGGGTGCATCTATCAGGGGTGAGGTGGCATGTGCAGGGTCTAAGGGTGCATCCATCAGGGAGAGGTGGCATGTGCAGAGTCTAAGGGCGCATCCATCAGGGCTGAAGTGGCATGTGCAGAGTCTAAGGGCGCATCCATCAGGGTGAGGTGGCATGTTCAGGGTCTAAGGGTGCATCCATCAGGTGTGAGGTGGCATGTGCAGGGTCTAAGGGTGCATCCATCGGGTGTGAGGTGGCATGTTCATGGTCTAAGGGCGCATCCATCAGGTGTGAGGTGGCATGTTCAGGGTCTAAGGGCGCATCCATCAGGTGTGAGGTGGCATGTTCAGGGTCTAAGGGCACATCCTTCAGGGGTGAGGTGGCATGTTCAGGGTCTAAGGGCGCATCCATCAGGGGTGAGGTGGCATGTGCAGGGTCATCCATCGGGTGTGAGGTGGAATGTGCAGGGTCTAAGGGTGCATCCATCAGGTGTGAGTTGGCATGGTCAGGGTCTAAGGGCGCATCCATCGGATGAGGTGGCATGTGCAGGGTCTAAGGGCGCATCCATCAGGGCTGAGGTGGCATGTGCAGGGTCTAAGGGTGCATCCATCAGGGGTGAGCTGGCATGTTCAGGGTCTAAGGGCGCATCCATCCGGGGTGAGGTGGCATGTTCAGGGTCTAAGGGCGCATCCATCAGGTGTGAGGTGGCATTTGCAGGGTCTAAGGGCGCATCCATCAGGGGTGAGTTGGCATGTGCAGGGTCTAAGGGCGCATCCATCAGGGGTGAGGTGGCATGTGCAGGGTTTAAGGGTGCATCCATAAGGTGTGAGGTGGCATGTATGTTCAGGGTCTAAGGGCACATCCATCAGGGGTGAGGTGGCATGTGCAGGGTCTAAGGGCACATCCATCAGGGGTGAGGTGGCATGTTCAGGGTTTAAGGGCGCATCCATCGGGTGAGGTGGCATGTGCAGGGTCTAAGGGCGCATCCATCAGGGGTGAGGTGGCATGTTCAGGGTCTAAGGGCGCATCCATCGGGTGTGAGGTGGCATGTGCAGGGTCTAAGGGCGCAGCCATCTGGTGAGGTGGCATGTGCAGGGTCTAAGGGCGCAGCCATCTGGTGAGGTGGCATGTGCAGAGTCTAAGGGTGCATCCATCGGGTGAGGTGGCATGTGCAGGGTCTAAGGGCGCAGCCATCTGGTGAGGTGGCATGTGCAGAGTCTAAGGGTGCATCCATCGGGTGAGGTGGCATGTGCAGAGTCTAAGGGTGCATCCATCATGTGTGAGGTGGCATGTTCAGGGTCTAAGGGTGCATCCATCAGGTGTGAGGTGGCATGTTCAGGGTCTAAGGGCGCATCCATCGGGTGAGGTGGCATGTTCAGGGTCTAAGGGCGCATCCATCAGGGGTGAGGTGGTATGTTCAGGGTCTAAGGGCGCATCCATCAGGGGTGAGGTGGCATGTGCAGGGTCTAAGGGTGCATCCATCAGGTGTGAGGTGGCATGTTCAGGGTCTAAGGGTGCATCCATCAGGTGGGAGGTGGCATGTTCAGGGTCTAAGGGTGCATCCATCAGGTGTGAGGTGGCATGTGCAGGGTCTAAGGGCGCATCCATCAGGGGTGAGGTGGCATGCGCAGGGTCTAAGGGTGCATCCATCAGGGGTGAGTTGGCATGTGCAGGGTCTAAGGGCGCATCCATCAGGTGTGAGGTGGCATGTGCAGGGTCTAAGGGCGCATCCATCGGGTGAGGTGGCATGTGCAGGGTCTAAGGGTGCATCCATCAGGTGTGAGGTGGCATGTTCAGGGTCTAAGGGCGCATCCATCGGGTGAGGTGGCATGTTCAGGGTCTAAGGGCGCATCCATCAGGGGTGAGGTGGCATGTGCAGGGTCTAAGGGTGCATCCATCAGGTGTGAGGTGGCATGTGCAGGGTCTAAGGATGCATCCATCAGGGGTGAGGTGGCATGTGCAGGGTCTAAGGGCGCATCCATCGGGTGAGGTCACATGTGCAGGGTCTAAGGGCGCATCCATCGGGTGAGGTGGCATGTGCAGGGTCTAAGGGTGCATCCATCAGGTGTGAGGTGGCATGTGCAGGGTCTAAGGGTGCATCCATCAGGTGTGAGGTGGCATGTGCAGGGTCTAAGGGTGCATCCATCAGGTGTGAGGTGGCATGTGCAGGGTCTAAGGGTGCATCCATCAGGTGTGAGGTGGCATGTGCAGGGTCTAAGGGTGCATCCATCGGGTGAGGTGGCATGTGCAGGGTCTAAGGGTGCATCCATCAGGTGTGAGGTGGCATGTGCAGGGTCTAAGGGCGCATCCATCAGGTGTGAGGTGGCATGTGCAGGGTCTAAGGGTGCATCCATCAGGTGTGAGGTTGCATGTTCAGGGTCTAAGGGCGCATCTATCGGGTGTGAGGTGGCATGTGCAGGGTCTAAGGGTGCATCCATCGGGTGAGGTGGCATGTGCAGGGTCTAAGGGTGCATCCATCAGGTGTGAGGTGGCATGTGCAGGGTCTAAGGGCGCATCCATCAGGGCTGAGGTGGCATGTGCAGGGTCTAAGGGTGCATCCATCAGGGGTGAGCTGGCATGTTCAGGGTCTAAGGGCGCATCCATCCGGGGTGAGGTGGCATGTTCAGGGTCTAAGGGCGCATCCATCAGGTGTGAGGTGGCATTTGCAGGGTCTAAGGGCGCATCCATCAGGGGTGAGTTGGCATGTGCAGGGTCTAAGGGCGCATCCATCAGGGGTGAGGTGGCATGTGCAGGGTTTAAGGGTGCATCCATAAGGTGTGAGGTGGCATGTATGTTCAGGGTCTAAGGGCACATCCATCAGGGGTGAGGTGGCATGTGCAGGGTCTAAGGGCACATCCATCAGGGGTGAGGTGGCATGTTCAGGGTTTAAGGGCGCATCCATCGGGTGAGGTGGCATGTGCAGGGTCTAAGGGCGCATCCATCAGGGGTGAGGTGGCATGTTCAGGGTCTAAGGGCGCATCCATCGGGTGTGAGGTGGCATGTGCAGGGTCTAAGGGCGCAGCCATCTGGTGAGGTGGCATGTGCAGGGTCTAAGGGCGCAGCCATCTGGTGAGGTGGCATGTGCAGAGTCTAAGGGTGCATCCATCGGGTGAGGTGGCATGTGCAGGGTCTAAGGGCGCAGCCATCTGGTGAGGTGGCATGTGCAGAGTCTAAGGGTGCATCCATCGGGTGAGGTGGCATGTGCAGAGTCTAAGGGTGCATCCATCATGTGTGAGGTGGCATGTTCAGGGTCTAAGGGTGCATCCATCAGGTGTGAGGTGGCATGTTCAGGGTCTAAGGGCGCATCCATCGGGTGAGGTGGCATGTTCAGGGTCTAAGGGCGCATCCATCAGGGGTGAGGTGGTATGTTCAGGGTCTAAGGGCGCATCCATCAGGGGTGAGGTGGCATGTGCAGGGTCTAAGGGTGCATCCATCAGGTGTGAGGTGGCATGTTCAGGGTCTAAGGGTGCATCCATCAGGTGGGAGGTGGCATGTTCAGGGTCTAAGGGTGCATCCATCAGGTGTGAGGTGGCATGTGCAGGGTCTAAGGGCGCATCCATCAGGGGTGAGGTGGCATGCGCAGGGTCTAAGGGTGCATCCATCAGGGGTGAGTTGGCATGTGCAGGGTCTAAGGGCGCATCCATCAGGTGTGAGGTGGCATGTGCAGGGTCTAAGGGCGCATCCATCGGGTGAGGTGGCATGTGCAGGGTCTAAGGGTGCATCCATCAGGTGTGAGGTGGCATGTTCAGGGTCTAAGGGCGCATCCATCGGGTGAGGTGGCATGTTCAGGGTCTAAGGGCGCATCCATCAGGGGTGAGGTGGCATGTGCAGGGTCTAAGGGTGCATCCATCAGGTGTGAGGTGGCATGTGCAGGGTCTAAGGATGCATCCATCAGGGGTGAGGTGGCATGTGCAGGGTCTAAGGGCGCATCCATCGGGTGAGGTCACATGTGCAGGGTCTAAGGGCGCATCCATCGGGTGAGGTGGCATGTGCAGGGTCTAAGGGTGCATCCATCAGGTGTGAGGTGGCATGTGCAGGGTCTAAGGGTGCATCCATCAGGTGTGAGGTGGCATGTGCAGGGTCTAAGGGTGCATCCATCAGGTGTGAGGTGGCATGTGCAGGGTCTAAGGGTGCATCCATCAGGTGTGAGGTGGCATGTGCAGGGTCTAAGGGTGCATCCATCGGGTGAGGTGGCATGTGCAGGGTCTAAGGGTGCATCCATCAGGTGTGAGGTGGCATGTGCAGGGTCTAAGGGCGCATCCATCAGGTGTGAGGTGGCATGTGCAGGGTCTAAGGGTGCATCCATCAGGTGTGAGGTTGCATGTTCAGGGTCTAAGGGCGCATCCATCGGGTGTGAGGTGGCATGTGCAGGGTCTAAGGGTGCATCCATCGGGTGAGGTGGCATGTGCAGGGTCTAAGGGTGCATCCATCAGGTGTGAGGTGGCATGTGCAGGGTCTAAGGGTGCATCCATCAGGTGTGAGGTGGCATGTGCAGGGTCTAAGGGTGCATCCATCAGGTGGCATGCACTGACGCTGCAGGTGGTATGTGGGGTGGGGATGCAGCTTCCGAAGATCCTACATGTTGCATGTAGTAGACAATGCCACCCTCCGCCCTCTTTCAGTGATGAGAGGTACTTGGCTTTCTGCGTCTCAGGACTGCTCGCTCTGGGATCTCTGCCATCCTTCTGTAGCGCTATACACCCCTCGGCATTCAAGCGCTGTGGAACAGCAGTGTGAACCAAAAATAAACTGATCAAGAAAAGGACAGGTCAAAGCTGCACTGACCATGAGTCACTGAGCCGTCTGACATGAGAGGTCTGGCATCCCTTCCACGGAGCACAGGCCTCTACCGAGAGGGCCCGACCGCCCCACGTGCACCGCAACAAGCACAAGTACATGCAGTCTCCCATACCTTGCAAAGCACCTGTACAGCGTCTTTACAAGCTCAAAGCTGGTCCTGTTTACACAAAGGGCCACTTTTTAGCTGAGTCGCTGATGGGGCCCATTCTGTTTCGGTGCCCAGGTTTATTTACTGTCCCAGCCAGACCCAGGGAGCTGAGGTGTGGACCCTCCCCTTTCAAGAATGCCCTGAAGATGCTCCTTCTAGGACCACAGTCACCGCCTCCCTTCAGGCGGGAACAGGAAGTGGGGATTGGACAAGAGGAACGGGCAGGTGAGAGAGGCCCCGCCCAGTGGAGAGCACGAGCCCCTGTGGCTCCTAGCCTCTGTGAAGGTTGGATACAGTGCTGCGACCCTTGGCCTGCACCCGGTGTGCTGCGTATTCCAATAAATATCTGTGAACTATACCACACCCTCAGACACACATCATAGTCGGTCTTCTGTGGTGAGAAGTGGACCAGCAGTTGTACAGTTGTACAGTTCCTATTGTGAAGCGCTCTGACACCTTCGGGTAAAGTCCGCGCTATTTAAAAACGCATAAAATAAAAAAAATACAGGATCTCCCATCTCCTGTGAAGGTGCACCTAAGAAGCAGGGCTCGCAGCTTCTCATCTCATGAAAGAGTTGTCATGCAGTGCCATCTATTGACCAGACGGAGAACTGCACACAAAAGGCATCAGTCATCATCTGTAGTGAAAGAGTTGCCATGCATTGCCATCTAATGACCACACAGAGTACTGCATGCATAGGGAATTACTCACCTTCTGTAGTGAATGAGTTCCATGCAGTGCAATCTAATGAACAAAGGGAGAACCTCATGCTTAGGGCATTAGCCCTCATCTGTAATGAATGAGGTGCATTGTTCTGCCCTCTGGTGGTGAGAAGTGTGGCTCTCCATATAGTGTACCAACATGAAGTACACTGCGTAGAGAGTATAGTGAGACCCAGATTGGTATTCAGAGGCAAACATAGTTAATACTCACGCTCTATTTGTGGTATTGTGGGCGAGCAGGTAGGCTTATCAGAGGGTAGTGCTAAGCATTTGTTTAACTCACAGAGGCAATAAATGAGACACACACTCAGGAATAAATCAGAGACCAGTTTGCAAAAATAACATCAATGTGTATGTACTTGTTCAGACCAAGAAATTTGTTGTACAGTACGTACTTTTTAACATACAAATTTTTCAAGTTTGGAAAATAAATCACTTTTGTGTGCAATTACATGACATTGAAATCATAGGGAGAACATTGAAAAAGTGCATATAAAATCACACAGTTGGATCTCAAGGGTCACCTTCTGGATTTAGGTAAATAGCAAGGACAGGCCCAGGGTTCAACCAGTGGATTCCCAGGAGCACCCCAGATTCGACCGGGAACAGGGTGCTGAGGTTTTCGGTAACTGGTGCACTACGGAGAAGGCGGCCACTTGAGAACACACTGCACAAAGGGACTTAAAGGTAAGTCCGGGGGGTCCCACTCGCGGGAGCAGGCCACAAGGGCCTCAGGACCACGGCAGCACAGCTGGTTCGTCGGTACCCAGGATGGGCCGGCTGGGTGCAGAGCAGGTAGGTCAGCCAGGCGGCGTGTGTCAAAATATCTTCGCCGTCAGGAGCAGGCAGCTTGTAGAGGCGATTATGGGACAGAAGGGCCACACACGAAGTGGATCTCAGGGGGTCTCGATATCCCTCGATGAGTGCTTGTTTCTTGGGCAGTTGGAGTCCGGTTTGGACTCTTCGTCTCGGTGTATGATGCACAGGCTTCGATACCCCGGTTATTGGTGCGACACGGCTCTGGTAGACCACAGTGTCTAGACACTCGGTGGGAAGACAGATCAGATCTTCCAGAGCTGGTGTTTCACTTTTGGTTTGGGTTTTGTGTTGGAGTTGCCAGGGAGCAGCAAGTCAGGAAACTGGATTCTTTGGGCTCGGTGCCTGCGGACTGCATGGGAGTTGTACCTCTACTCCAAGGGAGTTCTTTGGCAATTTGTGGAAGGATGGAGGTGCTCTGGAGTTCTTGGAGGCTTCACAGTTGCAGGATGAGACAGCACACCATGATTGTTGAGTCCTTAAGGTAGCAGGCAAGGTTTGGCACCAACTTTCTGAAGCAGGGCTTCAGTCCTCTGGTCAGCAGCTCTTCTTTGGCCTTATCTTCTCTGTATCCATAGAATCTAAGTTGCAAGGTCCAGGGATACCACCCAAATACTACATTTAGGGGGTTAAAGGGAGTGACCGGTAGTAGCCAATGGGTCTTTAGGGTGACCACTTCCTGTGGGAAGGGGCACTACCCTAGCCCTGATAGGTTTAATTCCTTCCATCTCAAGATGGAGACATTTGAAAAGTTGTGTCCACATCATCTGCCCCACCTTAGGGTTAGTGCTGGCTGAATGTGGGCACACCTCCTAATCCAACTCATTTTCCAGCCTGCACTCCCACCAAAAGTGGAGCAGGAAAGGGGGGTTGGCAACTTCCACTATCTGAAGCTGCCTGTGTTGCATTTCAAAGGTGGCATCGCCTTTGAAGCTGCCCACCCTGGAAGGCCATCCTGTCCTGGGGTTGGTGTGAAGCACCTCCGCCCATAGCAGGCATTGTTTCTGGCCCCTGAGAGCAGAGGCTCTCATCCCATGAGCTCAGAAACATGTCTGGTGGGGGCAGACTGGCTAGGACTAGTCAGAGACCACACCAGTGCCTGGTGGGTTTTGAGGGGACCCTCTAAAGCAGTGATATTCAAAGTACGGCCCGGGGGCTGCATGCGGCCCCCTGATCAACAGCAGCACTGAGCTGAAGGGGGCTGCATGCGGCCCCCTGATCAACAGCAGCACTGAGCTGCTGTTCACTCAACTCAGCACTAACATTAAAAAGATGTCAAATGAAAGGGCAAGCTCTTATTTAAAGGTTAATTAAAGTTGAAGAAATGAAGCAGGGTGTCCTGCACCACTTAACTCTAGGAACATTTTCATTTTCAAAGCCATCTTGCAGCTAAAATGTAAAAATGTGATAAGGTCTTTTCAAAATTAAAAAAGTGTATTTCAATAACATGCTGAACCATTTCACATTAGTAGATCAGATTAAATCAGTGCATTGAGAAGTATTTCTTAGGTGATAGTTTTCAAATATGAATTTAGAAACATTCATTCTTCCCCCCACACCGACAACAATGCTAATAGTCAACTAAGTGGGAAGTCAGTTGTTATGTGCACAGTTTGGGTGGCCACGGTTGGCATTATACATGAACAACATTATAGCTTATTAAATCAAACACAGGAGAAGGTTTTGTCCTGAAGTCATGTATTTCGAGGTTCTCTTATATGTGATATTAAAAGAAAAAGCAGCAAAAGTGAAATAAAACAATTGCCTAGGATCACACAATTTGGTAAAGAGGGGAAACTGGGATTAATCCCAGGCTTTCTGGTTTCACATTGTGCAATCCACCCACTAGATGTATATGCTTCACTTTCTCTACACCTACCTTACCGCCTGTCCCACCCTCACCTCCAGTGGATCGCCACCCTGCTGCCATCGATGCGGCCCTCGGTCACATCACAGACCAAACTTTGCGGCCCTTTGGAAAATGTTTGCGAGTACCCATGCTCTAAAGAGTCTCCTGTGCCAATGTATTAATAAATCCAACACTGGCATCAGTGAGGGTTTATTAAGATGAGATGTTTGGTATCAAACATCTTAGGGTACAGCAAAGCCATCATGGAGCTAGGAAACTCGTAATGACAAGTATCCAGCCCAAGCACTCTCTATGGCTTCCCTGTGAACTTACAATATCCAAGAATTGACATAGATATTGTAGGGTCATATCTGCTCATGTAGATATGTCCACAAATGGGATATAGTGCACCCTGCCTTAGGGCTATAAGGCCTGCAGTAGGGATGACTTACCTATACCTCATGCAGTGTATGGGGGCATGGCACACAGGGCTGTGTGCCATGTCGACCCTTCGGTTTTCTCAGCAACAAAATACACAGCCTGCAATGGCAGTTTGCATAGTCTTGGAGAGGGGCTTTGGGATGGCACAATTGGTGCTGCAGCCCCAGAGGACCATCTTCAGTACCAATGCCCTTGATACCAGGGGTTCCATTTACTAGGGACTTACAGGAGTTGCTGAAGTTGTGCCAATTATGGTGCAGTTTTAAGAAAAATATCCGGCACTGGGAGCCTGGTTAGTAGGGACCCAGTGCACTTTCAATTCAAAATAACATCATAAATCAGGCAAAAAGTGGGGACTAACCATGTCAAAGGAGGCCCTTTCGTACTAGGAGCAGCAGTGCACTCATAACAAGGACCTCTCAGTTTCCCACCCAATGAAAGAGTTGTCATGCAGTGACATCTAATGACCAGACAGAGAACTGCACGCATAGGGCATTAGTCCTCATCTGTAGTCAATGAGGTGCTATGATCCGCCGCTGGTAGTGAGAAGCAGAAGTGCACCTACGACGAGGTCCTCTCAGCTTCCCATGCAATGAAAGAGTTGTCAAGCAGTGCCGTCTAATGACCAGATGGAGAACTGCACGCATAGGGCATTAGTCATCATCTGTAGTGACAGTGATGTCGTGCTCCACCCCCTGGTTGTGAGAAATGGAACAACAGCAGTGTCACTTATTTGTACACTCTGAGATGTTGTGCCATACACTGTGAAGTAAGAAGTAGATAGTAGAACAATACTCAAGATGTAATCATTAGGTTTGGTTACAGTGCTCCAGGTGGGATCTGTACTCCAGATGTAGACTTTAGATTTGGTTACAGTGCTCCAGAAGGGATCTGTACCCCAAAGGTGGTCTTTAGATTTGGTTACAGTGCTCCACGTGGGATTGGTATTCCAGAGGTAGTCTTTAGATTGTGTTACAATACTCCAGATGGGAGCTGTACTACATATATAGGGGCAGATTTACAAGAAGGTGCCGCAGCTTGGCAATGCAAGCCCTTTGGCGGTGCGACGTTACAGCACTTTCAGAGCACAGGAATGAAAAATATTTACAATTATATGTTGCATTCCTGTACGCTCCCCTGCGTTGGTGCACAAACAGCTGCCATGCGCCTGCGCAGGCACCCTTGCACCATTGTGCAAGGATGCCTGCATCATGGGGAGATTGTTTTTGTGCAGGAAGGGGCGCCTTCCTGCACAAAAACAATCACTACAGGCATTTTTCTCTTTCGATGCGTGCTGTAGAATGCAACATGCATTGAAAGAGGAAAAAACGAGGAGAAAGCAAAACATTTCTCCTCGTTGCGCCTTGCTACGCCATCTCTAGGGTGGCGTAACTTACTGACGCATTTCCAGGTTTACGAATCCTCGTGAATCTGGAAATGTGTCTGATTAGTTGAATGTTGCGTGGGAACACACACAGCAACACCCATGGAACGCCCCTTTCACGCGAAGTGATTCATGTAAAGGGGCTGTATTTACAAGGACAGGAAAAGACACGCTGGGTGGCTTTTCCTGTCGTTGTAAATATGGGGCAGAGAAATGCGCTGCCTGTGCATCACAAAAAGTGACGTACTGGCAGCGCAAGGGGCTTGTAAATCTGCCCGTACGTCTTTAGTTTGGTCACAGTGCAACAGATGGGATCTCTACCCCAGAGGTAGTCTTTAGATTTGGTTACAGCGCTGGAGATGGGCTCTGTACTCCAGAAGGAGTCTTTAGATTGTGTTACAATACTCCAGATGGGGTCTGTACTCCAAAGGTAGTCTTTTGGTTTGGTTGCAGTGGTACGGTTAGGATTGGTACTCTAGAGGTAGTCTTTAGGTTTGGTTACAATACTCCAGATGTGATGTGTACTCCATAGGTAATCATTAGGTTTGGTTACAGTGCTCCATGTGGGACCTGTACTTCCGAGGTAGTCTTTATATTTGGTTACAGTACTCCAGATGGAATCTGTACTCCAGAGATAGCCTTTAGATCTCCAGACAGGATCTGTACTCCAGAGGTAGTCTATAGGTTTGGTTATAGTGCTCGAGATGGGATTTAGTACTCCAGAGGTAGTCTTTAGATTTGGGTACAATACTCCAGATGGGATCCGTACTCCAGAGGTAATTGTTTGGTTTTGTAATGGCTAATGGCTTATATCTTGGGCTCCCCAAATACGCCATTTGTCACCTTCAGATGATTCAGAATGCGGCTGCGAGACTGGTTCGTCGTATACCGTTTCGACACCATGTCTCTCCGCAACTACACGAGCTCCACTGGCTTCCGGTGGAGAAAAGAATTGAATTTAAGGCCATGATGCTGGCCTACCTGGCCCTTCATGGAAACTGCCCGGGCAATCTGAAGGAAAGACTGTGTCCCTACAAACAAAATTGTGCGTTGAGATCTAATTCTCTTAACTTATTATGCACCCCACGCTTTGCGAAATCCCGATTGGGTGGCAGAGCTTTCAGTCAGAACGGCTTCTTTGTGGAATGCCCTGCCAGGGTTTCTGCGGCAGGCCAATTCAGAAACCTGTTTTAGAAAGGCCTTGAATACGTGGCTCTTTAGGGTAGATTAACTCAGGCTGTTAAATACCGGTGCTCTCTTTGGTCGCAATTACCTGCTGCTTCAGTGCCGGTACACCCCTGTTTGGGGTCGCTATCGCACTTTATAAGCTTCAGTTTTATTATTATTATTACAGTGGTACAGCTGGGATCTGTTCCCCAGAGGTAGTCTTAAGTTTGGTTACAGTGCTCCAGGTGGGATCTGTACTCCAGAGGAAGTTTTTAGGTCTGGCTACGGTGCTCCAGATGAGATATGTCCTCCAGATATAGTCTTTAAATTTGGTTAGAATGGTCCATAATTGATCTCAGAGGTAGCCTTTAGAACTGCTTATAGTGCTCCAGGTAGGAGCCATATTCCAGACGAGATCTGTACTACAGAGGTAGACATTAGATATGGTTACAGTGCTCCACATGGGCTTGGTATTCCAGAGGTAGTCTTTAGGTTTTGTTACTGTGCTCTAGATGGGATCTGTGCTCCAGAGGAAGTCTTTCGTTTTAGTTACAGTGCCCCAGATGGGATCTGTAATTGGGAGGTAGAGTTTAGATTTGGTCACAGCGCTGCATATGGGATCTGTACTCCAGAGATAGTCTCATTGTTTGGTTACAGTGCCCTAGATGTGATCTGCAGTCCAGAGGTAGTCTTTAGGTTTGGATACAGTGCTCTAGATGGGATCCATACTCCAGAGATGGTCTTTAGGTTTGGTTACAGTGCTTTAGATGGGATCCATACTCCAGAGATGGTCTTTGGGTTTGGTTACAGTGCTCTAGATGGGATCCATACTCCAGAGGTAGTCTTTGGGTTTGGTTACAGTGCTCTAGATGGGATCCATACTCCAGAGGTAGTCTTTGGGTTTGGTTACAGTGCTCTAGATGGGATCCATACTCCAGAGGTAGTCTTTGGGTTTGGTTACAGTGCTCTAGATGGGATCCATACTCCAGAGGTAGTCTTTAGGTTTGGTTACAGTGCTCTAGATGGGATCCATCCTCCAGAGGTAGTCTTTAGGTTTGGTTACAGTGCTCTAGATGGGATCCATCCTCCAGAGATAGTCTTTAGGTTTGGTAACAGTGCTCTAGATGGGATCCATACTCCAGAGGTAGTCTTTAGGTTTGGTTACAGTGCTCTAGATGGGATCCATACTCCAGAGGTAGTCTTTAGGTTTGGTTACAGTGCTCTAGATGGGATCCATACTCCAGAGGTAGTCTTTAGGTTTGGATACAGTGCTCTAGATGAGATCCATACTCCAGAGATGGTCTTTGGGTTTGGTTACAGTGCTCTAGATGGGATCCATACTCCAGAGATGGACTTTGGGTTTGGTTACAGTGCTCTAGATGGGATCCATACTCCAGAGGTAGTCTTTGGGTTTGGTTACAGTGCTCTAGATGGGATCCATACTCCAGAGGTAGTCTTTGGGTTTGGTTACAGTGCTCTAGATGGGATCCATACTCCAGAGGTAGTCTTTAGGTTTGGTTACAGTGCTCTAGATGGGATCCATCCTCCAGAGGTAGTCTTTAGGTTTGGTAACAGTGCTCTAGATGGGATCCATACTCCAGAGGTAGTCTTTAGGTTTGGTTACAGTGCTCTAGATGGGATCCATACTCCAGAGGTAGTCTTTAGGTTTGGATACAGTGCTCTAGATGGGATCCATACTCCAGAGATGGTCTTTGGGTTTGGTTACAGTGCTCTAGATGGGATCCATACTCCAGAGATGGTCTTTGGGTTTGGTTACAGTGCTCTAGATGGGATCCATACTCCAGAGGTAGTCTTTGGGTTTGGTTACAGTGCTCTAGATGGGATCCATACTCCAGAGGTAGTCTTTAGGTTTGGTTACAGTGCTCTAGATGGGATCCATCCTCCAGAGGTAGTCTTTAGGTTTGGTAACAGTGCTCTAGATGGGATCCATCCTCCAGAGGTAGTCTTTAGGTTTGGTTACAGTGCTCTAGATGGGATCCATACTCCAGAGGTAGTCTTTAGGTTTGGATACAGTGCTCTAGATGAGATCCATACTCCAGAGATGGTCTTTGGGTTTGGTTACAGTGCTCTAGATGGGATCCATACTCCAGAGATGGACTTTGGGTTTGGTTACAGTGCTCTAGATGGGATCCATACTCCAGAGGTAGTCTTTGGGTTTGGTTAGAGTGCTCTAGATGGGATCCATACTCCAGAGGTAGTCTTTAGGTTTGGTTACAGTGCTCTAGATGGGATCCATCCTCCAGAGGTAGTCTTTAGGTTTGGTAACAGTGCTCTAGATGGGATCCATACTCCAGAGGTAGTCTTTAGGTTTGGTTACAGTGCTCTAGATGGGATCCATACTCCAGAGGTAGTCTTTAGGTTTGGTTACAGTGCTCTAGATGGGATCCATACTCCAGAGGTAGTCTTTACGTTTGGATACAGTGCTCTAGATGAGATCCATACTCCAGAGATGGTCTTTGGGTTTGGTTACAGTGCTCTAGATGGGATCCATACTCCAGTGGTAGTCTTTGGGTTTGGTTACAGTGCTCTAGATGGGATCCATACTCCAGAGGTAGTCTTTAGGTTTGGTTACAGTGCTCTAGATGGGATCCATCCTCCAGAGGTAGTCTTTAGGTTTGGTAACAGTGCTCTAGATGGGATCCATCCTCCAGAGGTAGTCTTTAGGTTTGGTTACAGTGCTCTAGATGGGATCCATACTCCAGAGGTAGTCTTTAGGTTTGGATACAGTGCTCTAGATGGGATCCATACTCCATAGATGGTCTTTGGGTTTGGTTACAGTGCTCTAGATGGGATCCATACTCCAGAGATGGTCTTTGGGTTTGGTTACAGTGCTCTAGATGGGATCCATACTCCAGAGGTAGTCTTTGGGTTTGGTTACAGTGCTCTAGATGGGATCCATACTCCAGAGGTAGTCTTTGGGTTTGGTTACAGTGCTCTAGATGGGATCCATACTCCAGAGGTAGTCTTTAGGTTTGGTTACAGTGCTCTAGATGGGATCCATCCTCCAGAGGTAGTCTTTAGGTTTGGTTACAGTGCTCTAGATGGGATCCATACTCCAGAGATAGTCTTTAGGTTTGGTAACAGTGCTCTAGATGGGATCCATACTCCAGAGGTAGTCTTTAGGTTTGGTTACAGTGCTCTAGATGGGATCCATACTCCAGAGGTAGTCTTTAGGTTTGGTTACAGTGCTCTAGATGGGATCCATACTCCAGAGGTAGTCTTTAGGTTTGGTTACAGTGCTCTAGATGGGATCCATACTCCAGAGGTAGTCTTTAGGTTTGGTTACAGTGCTCTAGATGGGATCCATACTCCAGAGATGGTCTTTAGGTTTGGTTACAGTGCTCTAGATGGGATCCATACTCCAGAGATGGTCTTTAGGTTTGGTTACAGTGCTCTAGATGGGATCCATACTCCAGAGATGGTCTTTGGGTTTGGTTACAGTGCTCTAGATGGGATCCATACTCCAGAGGTAGTCTTTAGGTTTGGTTACAGTGCTCTAGATGGGATCCATACTCCAGAGGTAGTCTTTAGGTTTGGTTACAGTGCTCTAGATGGGATCCATACTCCAGAGATAGTCTTTAGGTTTGGTTACAGTGCTCTAGATGGGATCCATACTCCAGAGGTAGTCTTTGGGTTTGGTTACAGTGCTCTAGATGGGATCCATACTCCAGAGGTAGTCTTTGGGTTTGGTTACAGTGCTCCAGATGGGATCCATGCTCCAGAGGTCGTCTTTAGATTTGGTTACAGTGCTCCAGATGGGATAGTTACTCCAGAGATAGTCTTTGGGTTTGGTTACAGTGCTCCAGATGGGATCCATGCTCCAGAGGTCGTCTTTAGATTTGGTTGCAGTACTCCAGATGAGATCTGTGCTCTAGAGATAGTCTTTAGATCTCCAGACAGTATCTTTACGCCAGAGGTAGTCTATGGGTTGGGTTACAGTGCTCGAGATTGGATCGTTACTCCAGAGGTAGACTTTATGTTTAGTTACAGTGCTCCAGATGGGCATTAGTACTCCAGAAGTAGTCTTTAGATTTGGTTACAATACTACAGATGGGGTCTGTACTCCAGAGGTAGCCTTTTGGTTTGGTTACAGTGGTACGGTTGGGATTGGTATTCCAGAGGTAGTTGTTAGGTTTGGTTACAGTGCAACATATGGGATCTGTTCCCCAGAGGTAGTCTCATTGTTTGGTGCTCCAGATGGGATCTGTACTCCAGAGGCAGTCTTTAGGATTGGCTACACTACTCCCGATGTGATCTGTAGTCCAGAGGTAGTCTTTGGGTTTGGTTTAAGTGCTCCAGATGGGATCTGTACTCCGGAAGTGGCTTTTAGGTTTGGTTATAGTGCTCCAGATGGGATATGTATTCCAGTGGTAGTCTCTAGATTTGGTTACAGTACTCCAGATGGGATCTATATTCTGGAGTTAGTCTTAGGTTTGGTTAGAGTGCCCTAGAAGGGATCTTTACTCCAGAGGTAGTCTTTAGATTTGGTTACAATACTCCAGATGGGATCTGTAATCCAGAGGTATTCTTTAGGTTTGGTTACAGTACTCCAGAAGGGATCTGTACTCCAGAGGTAGTCTTTAGGTATGGTGACAGTACTCCAGATGGGATCTGTATTTGCGAGGTAGACTTTAGAATTGGTTACAGTAGTGCAAAAGGGACTTGTACTACAGAGGTAGTCTTTAGGTTTGGTTACAGTACTCTAGATAGGATCTGTACTCCAGAGGTAGGTTTTAGGTATGGTTACATCACTCCAGATGGGAGCTGTCCTCCAGAGGGAGGCTTCAGATGTGGTTATAGTACTCCAGATGGGATCTGTACTCCAGAGGTAGTTTATAGATTTGGTTACAGTGCTCAACATGACATCGTTACTCCAGAGGTAGACTTTAAATATGGTTACAATGCTCAACATGGGATTCGTATTCCAGGGGTAGTCTTTAGATTTAGTTACAATACTCCAGATGGGATCTGTACTCCAGAGGTAGTCTTTAGATTTGGTTACAGTACTCCAGATGGTATCTGTACTCCAGACGTATTCTTTAGATCTCCAGACAGGATCTGTACTCCAGAGGTAGTTTATAGATTTGGTTACAGTGCTCGACATGAAATCGTTACTCCAGAGGTAGACTTTAGATATGGTTACAGTGCTCCACATGGGATCCATACTCCTGAGATTTAGATTTGGTTACAGTACTCCGGATAGGATGTGTACTCCAGCGGTAAGTTTTAGGTTTGGTTACATCACTCCAGATGGGAGCGGTCCTCCAGAGGAAGGCTTCAGATGTGGTTATAGTACTCCAGATTATATCTGTACTCCAGACGTAGTCTTTAGATCTCCAGACAGGATCTGTACTCCAGAGGTAGTGCATAGATTTGGTTAGAGAGCTCGAGATGAAATCATTACTCCAGAGGTAGACGTTAGATATGGCTACAGTGTTCCACATGGGATCGTTATTCCATTGGTAGTCTTTAGATTTGGTTACAGTTCTCCAGGTGGGATCTATATTCCAGAGGTAGTCTTAGGTTTGGTTACAGTGCTCAAGATGGGATAGTTACTCCAGAGGTAGACTTTAAATTTGGTTACAGTGCTCCATATAGGATCTGTACTCTAGATATAGTCTTTAGATCCCCAAACAGGATCTTTACTCCCGAGGTAGTCTCAGTCAGTCAGTCAAAATCTTTATTCGGCCGTATGCCAGCAATAAAAGAATACACCATAAAAAACATTTCATAGAAAGAACAACACGGTAAAATTATTAAAATACAGAAAATGAATAAGAATTCCAAAGCGATGGCAATTACAGATATCTGGATAACAATCTTTCAAAGCAATTTGATCACAGACAAAAAACCATAATACCTAATCATAGCAGTATTTCAGTCAGGGTAATGCCAAACTCAAAGATGTCATCTATTTTCAGAGTCCTTATAGGTGTCGATGTCATTTTCCAAAATTAATCACTGTCAGGGTTTAGTTCCACATGAGGGATCTTAAATCCTGAGCGTAATAATATAATAAACATACAAAGTAGTCATTTTCCAACAGTATTCCAGTGCTGAACAGCCGTGGAAATATACTTATAAACCTTTAGACAAATGAATTCATCTTTGAAAAGCAGGAGATGATGTAGCAGAGCCCAACACTTTCTAATGTTTAAAAAACATAAAATCGGTTTTAAAAAGGCACATCTCGATTTAGTATATAGTTTGCAAAAAAACATAAAATGCAAAGTACTATGGATTGACTTTGAATCACATGGACACAAATCCAAATTGGCATCGAGCTGTGCATCATGTGGGTATGAAACCAATAAGTGGGAAGTGCCCATCCTAAACCTTATTAAATAAAACATTTTAGCGTGGCTGAAATAAAAAGTAAGGTAGGGCTCGATACCTAGAGAGCAAACTAACAATGAGTGGTCAGCTATCCTTTTTTTGCCCTCTCCAGGTCATTTCTAACCAGATAGGAATGAGTTAAAAATTCTCTTTTCAGCCTTGCTCTTCATATTTTGGCTATGCTTCCGGGATTGTCGAGACAATCCAACAAACCCAATTTCTGCAGCTGGTCATTAATGTGAGTGATCCAAGGGATTTTATTAACACAATCCGATTGTAAACAATCTAAAATGACAGCACAGTGCAGGACTGCTTCTTCTTTTACCCAGATGTTATGCCATAGCAATAAAGGAGCTAGTTGTATGCGAAAAGACAATGGGGTCACACCAAGTTCACTGTGACAGATGGTGGTGGTGGTACTTTTAGGGACTGTCAACAATTGTTTCATGAACGTGTTCTCAGCTCTTTGTAGGCCCTTGATATTACAAAAGCCCCAAACTCCAGCATCATACAGAGTGACAGCACATGAACGGGCTTTATAGATATCAATGATGGCTTTAATGGGCAGAGAGTTTCCGGATTGCGTACGTCACATGCGTCCAGCCATGGTTCCACTGTCAATCATGCACATTCAAGTGGCCCATGGAGGTCTGCCTATCCAACACAACGGTAGCTGAACTGGATTATGACTTGTGTGTGAGTCCCCTGTTGTCCCACGAACAGGAGTGCAACGGGGATACCCGGGAATGGGATGCCTTGATATGTGGTGTCTGTGCCGGCAGCAGTGGATGGGAGATTGCACAAGTCATCGTGTTCAGTGACCACATCGAGGTGCTCCCCTATTGGGCTGTGTTGCGGATTGGTGAAACAGTGTGGTCGGAGTACATCTGTCCGGACCAGTTAATGGATTGGCCCTCCCTCGTGTTCCTTGAATTCGAGAATGACATACTTCTGGAACTGATTGCCTATGAAGCAGCGCTCGCATTCATGGACGAGTAACAACCTTCCTGCAGCCACAACTGACTGACACCCAGAGCACAGGTCCCAACACAGTGTTGCATCGTGGAGGAATGGTCACATAAGCCAGAACAACAGTGGATATGTCTGCATTCGCCCAGACTCAGAATGCATGTGCATGCACCTACGCGTGTTGTCACACACCTGTGCAAGGTGCTGCAGCCCCATGGGCGGAGCTGCACAGCGTCACTTGGCAACGTTCCTAAATCTGACATACTGCTGGAGGGAGACTACACACATGGCAATGTACCACAACATGTGACCTTGTTGGTCCCTTTCACCTGCTCACTCTCATCATAGCACACAGTCGGCACAGTCCAGTGGCACAGCTCCATGCAGATCCCATGGGCGGTGAGTCGTGTCCCCGGACACGGGGCAATGAGCAGACACCAAACATCACATGACTCGACCAGCAAGGCAAGGTGGGCTGAGACCATTGCCAACCATAAGGATATGTGTTCATTTTTGCCACCCCGTTCCTTACACCTCGACACGTTCCCATTCTGCCTGTAAGTGTCTTAAGCATCTGTCTGCCTGTTGTGTCCCATCACTTGCCCATACTGACACGCACATGCTAATAAAGTCTACGCAACTTCACCAGTGTACAACTGTGATGAGTGTCGATTAGTTTGAGACATTGTGTGTCTCAATGAGCATTGTCCGTACACAGGGAGGGACAGACTGTCTCTGGTACATAGGTGGTGAATCCCTATTGGCAGCTCCGCCACTGTGAGCCACACATTGTGTTTGGGATAGTTGCTGGTAGACCTGTGCTCTTACGTGTCTTCAGCAATGTGAGCATGGTGTTCAACTTCTTGCCATGTGGATCAATATGATCCATTAAAACAGGCTGTGTCCACACTGATGTGTGTGAGTACATCATGCGAAGAGATGTACTGTAGCCACATGTGATGGGGGACACTCCTTCAGGCGGGCTACCTATATTGACTTTTACACACACAGCCCTATATGATCCATGGACATGGGGCTACGTTGGGACATGCAAGATTGTTGTTCATGTGCAATGAGGCCACAGCTAGTTCACACCTTCACATTCATCTAATTGGCCATGTGGGTCAGGCTCAAACATGTGCATTGATGACATTCACCAGGGTGTACCTTTCAGTGCAATCAACGTCCCTCCATTCATCCATACTTGTACACGTAAGTGAACATAGAAATGACACATCCGTGTGATTTGGAATGTTTATTCACATTCTGGGGAGTCTCGGAGCCGGAGGAGTACTTGGCCAGTACAAGCTCACATGACATGGTTGCCCAGTGGTGGGCCAACCAGAGTCCTTGGGGGAATGCAAAGTTAATTGGAAGTGGAGGAGTTCAGTCCACAGCCGGATTGCTGTGTGATTGGTACAGGAGCAGATATGGCAGGCTGTGTCGGGGTCCAGGTGAATGTCGCAGAGTGTTCCGTGGGACAGTGGGATGTGTTGTTCCAGGGCATGATGCATGGGGCTGAACCAGGCAGGGACAGGCCATGTGGCGGGTATGGATGCTACTTCCTCTTTCCTCACACAGTCATTACCCACCACATCTTACTCCTCTGAGACGTCTTCTGTGTCCGGTGTGACAGGTGTGTGTGGTGGTGTTATGGCAGCATCACTCTGGGCCACTGACACATCAGGGTGCGAAGGTGAAAGGGCTGCATCACTGTGTGCCAAAGACACATCAGGGGGCAGAGATGTGTGTGTCGAAGTTCCAGCTACAGTTATCTGGGACAGGCTCTGTGGCAGCAATGGCAAGATGAGGATCTGCAAGGCATGGAAGATCCCAGCTACATCTCGCTGGTGTTCAGCCGTGGCAGCCATCCTTCCAGCCTGCATCCGCTACATGGTCTCGGCATCATCGCAGCTTTTCTTTGCGTTTGTGCTTCGCATTTTGGCGGCGTCGCCTTGACTGTGTCGCGGACTTTCAACGTGTTATCGTGAGCCTATCCCATGGTGCTGCCTGCTTGGGAATGCCGCGTTACCACGGTGTTATTTTCCCACGATAGACTGTGATGTGAAGAGTTGCGTTAAGCTACTTTAGAGGTAGTTTTCACACGTTCTTGAGAATATCCCCCTATGTGTATTATGGTGGCTGACAATAGTGTTTGGCGCACCAGTCTTCCTTTTGCGAAGATGTTGCACCTGTCCGGCCAGCACCTATGATATTGGTGTCTATTGTTGGCAGTGTGACTTGTTGTGTTACAGTCTGAAGAATCTGGGGGTATTACTGGGACTATATTGAGCTGGGGTTGCCAAAAGAAGAGATGTTACCTGGGGTGTATCAGGATTAGAATTGGTGATGGGGTTCATAACAGTGCCCGGGCCAGAGGTCATCTTCGAAACATTAGAACCGATTAACATTTTTAGGGACACATCGATGCTGTTTAACACCCCAACAAGTGGTTCAAGAATTGACTTAATGATAACCTCCAACGAGCTGGTGAGATGTAAAATAAAGGTACAGAATAACCTATGGGCTCAGCATCCTTGGGCCCATAACGGTGGCAGTAACAGTTTCTGAAGCTTGAACCCTTGGTGCTCTCCTTGGGAGAGACACCACCATTTTATTTTGTGTTATCAGGGGCAGTGCGTCTTTCTTGGACTTACCACATGCCTTTCATTTTTTAGATGGTAGAGGGCCTAAAGTATCCAAGAACCCCCCATAATGGGTGGTGCTAATGTTGGCTACATTCCTGCGTTTCTTCATGCCATTAGATGCTGGGATCCCTGTTTCTTGATCTTTACTTTTATGGTTACCATCACCACCACCACCAGCATGCTCCTCTGCAAGATCAGGCTCAGGGTAAATCTCCGTTGATACGCTGTTATCTAAGGCTCTTTGTGTTGCCCCAGTCTCTCCTCTTCTCTACAGACTCAATTTCGCTTGTTATTGCCCCCATTGCTGTTGTCAGAAAGCTGGTAATTGATGTAGTTAAAGGGCGACACTTTGCAGAGGGCATGACGGTTTTGAGCTTCCCCATCACCTTACTTTAGAATGAGGTGCCCAACGGTCTGCCTTTGGTGAAGCAATGACCCTTATATCATAAATGAATAGCCAAGGGACCTGGCTGAATGCCTTTTGTGGATACCGAAAGTGGTAAAGTTAGGATTTTGTCTCAGTTTAGTAGTAGTAAAGTTAGGAATCCTAATGTTACTACTACTAAATGCCTTCTGTGAATACCAAAAGTAGTAAGTTTAGGATGCTGTCTCAGATTACTTTTGTGAATTGGGCCCATTGTTTGGTGCTCCAGATTGGATCTGTATTCCAGAGGTAGGCTTAAGCTAGTGTTATAGTGCTCCAGGTGGGATATTCCAGATGAGATCTGTACTACAGAGGTCGTCTTTAGGTTTGGTTACAGTGCTCTAGATGGGATCCGTACTCCAGAGGTAGGCTCAAAGTTTGGATAATGTGCTCTAGATGTGATCTGTACTCTAGAAGTAGTCTCAAGGTTTGGTTACACTGCTCTTGATGTGATCCATTCTCCAGATGTAGTCTTTATGTTTGGTTACAGTACTCCAGATGGGATCTGTACTCCAGATGCGATCTGTACTTCAGATGGGATCTGTACTCCAGATGGAGTCTTTTGGTTTAGTTACTGTGCACCAGATCGGAGCCATTCACCATAGTTAGACTTTAGATTTGTTTATAGAGCTCCAGACGGGATTAGTACTCCAGAGGTAGTTGTAAGTTTGGTTACAATACTCCAGATGGGATTTGTACTTCAGAGGTAGTCTTAAAGTCTGGGTATGGTCCCTCAGATGAGATCTGGACCCCAGAGGTAGCCTCTAGGTTTGATTACAGCACTCCAAATGGAATTTGTACTCCAGAGGTACTCTTTAGGTTTGGTTACAGTACTGAAGATGGTCTCTGTACTCCAGATGTAGTCATTAGATTTGGTTATAATGCTCCAGAAGGGATCTGTACTCCAGAGGTAGCCTTTAGAACTGGTTATAGAGCTCCAGGTGGGATCCATACTCCAGATGAGCTCTGTACTACAGAGGTAGTCTTAGGTTTGGTTACATTGCTCCAGATGGGATCCGCACTACGGATTTAATCCAGAGGTCATCTTTAGATCTCTGGACAGGATGTGTACTCCAGAGGTATTCTTTGGATTGGTTACAGTACTTCAGATGGTATCTGTATGCCAGAGGTAGTCGATAGGTTTGATTACAGCACTCCAAATGGGAACTGAACTGCAGAGGTACTCTTTAGGTTTGGCTATGGTGCTCCAAATGGGATCTATACTTCACAGGTAGTCTTTAGATTTGGGTACATTATTCCAGTTGAGATCTGTACTCCGAGGGAGTCTTTAGGTTTGGCTACAGTGCTATAGATGGGATCTGTATTCCAGATGTAGTCTCTAGATTTGTTTACAGTGCTCCAGATGGGATCTGTATCCAGAGGTAGTCTCTAGGGGGCATATCACCAACAAACTGCGATAAACAACGCAGAGCGCACAGAGCGCGAATTTGCATAACGCTGGCTATCGCCGGAATTAATCGCCGAGATAACACGTTATTATCAACGCTTATCTCCACGGCGATACAAATTCCGGAAATAGCGGCGTTATGAGGGAACAGCGCTGGAAATCCAGCGATGCAAGTACAAGCGTTAAGGGAATCCTTGTTAATTGGGAGGTGTGGATTTAGGCTTAGAATCCACCTCCCATTAAAAATATAGCTAAGTCTGACATTTAGCAGATAACCGCGGTTAGCTCTGTTTTTTATGTCGCTATGGGATTCAGGGTCCGGCTTGATGATACCGCGATGTGAGAAAGTGGCTCTGTATATACTGTTCCCAAATAGGTACAGGGAGTACAGAGTCCACAGTCCCCAAGGGTTTGACAGAGGCTAAAGTTAGATATAACCTTACTCTCTAAAGTGGTAGCTTGGTCGAGCAGTAAGGCAGTATCAGAGGACAGTTTAAAGCATTAGTTGCACACACTCAGTCAGCAAATGGTCTCACACACTCAATAACTGAACTCTAGGCCAATGGTTTATATATAAAAAATATATGCTTGTTTTATTTTAGAACCAACAATTGGAATTAAAATATACTTTCTCAGAATGAGATGCTTTATATAAATACTTTTGCAAGATGTAATTGACTTTTGTAAACAGTTACAAGTGGTTGCAATAGGCAACACTATTTTAAACACAATAATGCATGGAGCTCAATGGAAGTTTCATGTTATTTGCCACAGATTACTTTAAATTGATACTTGTATAGTGCACTACTCACCTGCAAGGGTCTCAAGGCGCTTGTACGAATGCTGCTGTGGAACCCATCCTGGCTTTCCCTGTGAGGTGTCCACTCCTGGGCACCCCCAAGGTGGAGGCCAGGCATCCTTAGCGTTGTGGGGGCTGTGGTGGAGATTAAGCAAGCTATTGTCCAGAGTGGGACTCCATGATTGGAATAGGCAACAAGGCAAGAATTGTCAGGTCCATGGAATTTTTGAGCCCAAGACCCTCCGAGGCAGGGAATTGAACCCTGGTCCCAGGCCAGACCTCTGCATCAGGGTCTGCCGCTCTAACCATTGAGCCACACTTCTCCACTTTTAGGATTACTTTTGGAATTCCAGGACTGGATCCTAGATTCAGTCCTGGGTCAGTACTCAGAATCAAGTGATGAAAGTCGACTTTGGTACTGTAATGATTTTTAAACAATATTTAGCTATTTTAAAAGTTGACACTTAGAAAATATTTCAAAGAAAACAGTCAATGATTCCCTATGGAAGAAAATTCAAGTTGCAGGCACAGTATGTTCTCGTTACTTTTGTACTCCAGTACTGGCTGCCTAGACTCAGTACTGGAACCTTTATCCAAAACAGGTAAGTAATTACGTTTTCAGATATTATACGATTTTTGAAGAATATTTAAAGATTGCAGAAATTGACACTTACAAGAAATTTCACAGAAAAACAGTCAATGGTTTCCTATGGAAGAAAATTGAGTTAAGGGTAAGTACAGTTGTAAGTATTTTTCAGAGTCAGTGCTGGGCACCAAGATCCAGCACTGGGAGCTCACCTAAGAGCAGGTGAGTAATTTCGTTTTCGTTACTCGGCAGATTTTTGGTGAATATTTTAAGCTTTGAAAAGTCCACACTTAGAAGAAATTTCAGGAAAAAGCCAATCAATGTTGCCCTATGCGGAAAATAGAGTTTGCGGTTTAAGGGTAAGTACTCGACTGGCAGAGTTGAGGTTCTGGGCATAGACTCAGGGGTTTCCCAGGGTCAGGTAGGTACAGTTAGTTCACCCTCAGCGGCTCTAGGGCGGCCGGGTGCAGAGAGAGTTAGGCCCAATGTTATCCTATGAGGGATGGGGGGGCCTTGGTTGGTGGCTGCTGACTGGCAAGCCACACGGCTGTGGGAGCTGGGCTCCTGGTCACTTACTCAGGGCAAGTGGGGAAGTAGGTAGGTGTAGAGTTTTCACTGCCAGGGCCACTCGGGCGGCTGGGTGCAGAGTGCTTTTGAGCCTTCGGGCGCTCAATTGATTTCAATGGGAAATCTCCGGTTTAGAAAAAGACTGCAAGCTCGGGGACGAGGACTCTTCAGGTGCCACCACCACTTCGAGAGGTAAGTTGGGTAGTTGGAGGATAGGTAGGTACCCCGGGATTGGGGACAGAGGGCCGTTGTGCACCGCGTGCAGGGGTGCCTTTTGGTGTCGGGAAATCTTACCCTCTGTTGATCGCGGTTGGGGGGGGCATCTTGTTCTGAGGCTGCAAGCTTCTTCAGGAGTGTCGAGGGAGGTCCTTGGGTGCCGGACTCGGGGTCACAGTCGCCGTGGGGTCGTCCTCAGGGTCTTTGTTCACTCCGGCACTGGCCAGGCTTGGCTGGTGCAGAGTGTGCTGGGTTCGCGGTTCCGGGCTACTGCCAGGGATTAGAGATAGGTTTTGAGTAGAGCCTCTACTCATGGGAGTCCCAGGGGCTTAGAGCCAAAAGGTAGCCATGTCCTCCGGGGTTGGTGAGGTTGCTGGCCACAAGAGATGTCGGGTTGGAGCAGGAGCAGGTTCGAGGGTCGACAGGCCAGTAGGGCTGGGGCCAAAGCAGTTGGTGTCTTCCTCTTTTCAGCAGCTGCAGGGCAGGTCTTCTTTCTTCTTGCTCTTTGTAGTTTTGAATCTGGAATCTGGGGAAGGAAGGTTCAGGGTGCCCCTAAATACTAGATTTAGGGGCGTTACAGGTAGGTGAAGGGCAGGGGCCAATGGGTCCCTGTCCTGGGGTGGGTACACCCCCTATCCTGCCTCTCTCCTATGGGAGGGGGGCAGGAGCCTAGTCCTGATTGGGCAGGGCTTCCCATCTTCAAGATGGCGAGAGCCCCGGAGATGTGCTTCACCTCCCCCACCTGAGGGGTGGGGTTGGCAGGCTGGCACATCCCCTGTCCTTATTTGGGGTTTCCGGCCAAGCTTCCCGCCAGAGTGGGGGGTTGCAGTGGCCTGGGAAAGCTCACAGAGGCGGCATGCCTTTGAAGCTTCCCCCTGCCCATCCTGGCGAGGAGATTTAGCACCTCGCCCAGGATGTGCATTGTTGCAGACCCAGGAGAGCAGGGGCTCTCCTACCCAGGGGTCCAGCAACATGTCTGCTGTGTGGCAGCCTAGGCAGCCTCAGAACAGACGTGGATTGTAGGTTTAGGTTTCAGGGGGCCTCTCTAAGATGCCCTCTGTGGTGCTTTGTACATTAAATCACACACTGGCATCAGTGTGGATTTAATGTTCTGAGCAGTTTGATACCAAACTTCTCAGTCTTCAGTCTTAGCTGGCAGCACTGCACTCACAGGACCCAGGAATGGACCTGGGTACTGTAGGGGCACAGGGCTCCTGCCTCTGTGCCCACACCACTGGCATAGGGCACCCAGCTAGAGGGGTGGCTGATGTATGCCAGGGCAGTGTAGGTTGTGGGCATGGCACGCAGGGATGTGTGCCATGTCGACTCTCTGTTTTGTCTTGTATCCAGACACTCAGCCTGCAAGAGCAGTGTGTGTGTGTTAGGGTACAGGGCCTCTAAGGGTGGCACAATGAGTGCTGCAGCTCTTAGAGGCCTTTCCTGGTCACAAGGCCCTGGGTACCTAGGGTACCATTTACCAGGGGCTGACATGTGGCCAGGGTTTGCCAATTTGGGTTTTGGCTGTTAGGCAGTTTTTAGGGAAGGAACAGAGGCCGTGGGCACCTGATCGGCAGGAGCCCAGGGCACAACAAGGAAAAGTGCATCAGCTATTAGGCAAAAAAGGGGGGGGTTACTGCAACAGAAACCCACTTTCTTACACGCGTTGTGCGGTTAGCGACTTTTCCAGGGTTGTTTCCAGATGGACCGCCTACTTTGCATGTCATTAGCGATTATTATCGCTAACATTCAAAGCAGCAATTACACAGGCGCTATTGCCAGCAAGCCGTCGCTAACAGCTGTTAGCCACAGCTTGCTGATAGGGCGATAAAAATATTGCCGCTTTAGCAGCAAAAAGTGACGCTAAGGCGGCGATATTGCCCTTGATGATATGCCCGAAGGTTTGGTTACTGTGCTCTAGATGTGATCTATACTCCAGAGGTAGTCTTCAGGTTTGGTAACAGTGCTCTAGATGTGATCTGTACTCCAGAGGGAGTCTTTAGGTTCAGTTACTGTGCACCAGATGTGAGCCATACACCGTAGGTAGACTTTAGATTTGTTTACAGAGCTCCAGACGGGATTGGTACTCCAGAGGTAGTCTTAAGTTTGGTTACAGTGCTCCAGATGAGATCTGTACTCCAGATGTAGTCATTAGATGTGGTTATAATGCTCCAGAAGGGATCTGTACTCCAGAGGTAGCCTTTAGAACTGGTTATAGAGCTCCAGGTGGGATCCATATTCCAGATGAGCTCTGTACTATAGAGGTAGTCTTTATGTTTTGTTACATTGCTCCAGATGTGATCTGCACTCCAGATTTAATAATTAGGTTTGATTCCAGATGTGATCTGTACTCCAGAGATAGTCTTTAGATCTCCAGACAGGATCTGTACTGCAGAGGTAGACTTTGGGTTTGGTTACAGTGCTCTAGATGAGATCCATACTCCAGATGTAATCATTAGGTTTGGTTAAGTTACTCCAGATGGTATCTGTACTGCAGAAGTAGACTTTAGATTTGGTTACAGTACTCCTGGTGGGATGTTTAATCCAGAGGTAGCCTTTAGATTTTGTTAAATTACTCATGATATGATCTATAGAATTGGATTCAAAAGCCATTGGAGGGCTGCACGTTTAGAGGTAACCACTGTGCTGCAGGTAACTTTTCTACAACTAGCCACAAGTATTTGAGAGACAGCTTCCAGAACTGATCGCTTAAGCTGCAGACATGCCCTCCAGAAATGAACCAGTGAAGTTTTGACAGTGAAATTGAGAATGAGAAGAGGGATAGAGTTGGCCACAACTTGCCTTGCATGCCCAGAACTAACAAGGCCTCTGTCTCTCCCCACAGACTGTGCACGGCGGGTGCAAAAGTACATTATACGGAAGCTCGGTGAGGACTGGATCTTCCTGGTGCTGCTGGGGCTGGTGATGGCGCTGGTGAGCTGGAGCATGGACTACGCCAGTGCGAAGAGCCTGCTGGGTGAGCCGAGGCTGGTGGGGCGGGAGGAGGAGGTCACATTCAGCATTCGGGGTACAATGCAATCAAACACAGAGTAACTCTGGCAAGAACCTTGTCTCAGGCACCAGTAAAGAAGGGGGATACCTCCACCTCACAAACACAAGCGTGAAAACACACTGCTGTGTAACTGGCACCACACACAGAAGACAGCTTATCCCACATACTCCTGCACCAAAGGAGCCCATCCCGGGAGAGACCTTCTCAAACACACACACACACACACTGCTTCACCAAGGAAGAGGAGACATACCTCCACCTCACAAACACACGCGTGAAAACACACTGCTGGGTAACTGGCACCACACACAGAAGACAGCTCATCCCACATACTCTTCCACCAAAGGAGCCCATCCCGGGAGAGACCTTCTCAAACACACACACACATACACACACACACACTGCTTCACCAAGGAAGAGGAGACATACCTCCACCACAGAAACACACCTGAAAACACACTGCTGTGTAACTGGCACCACACACAGAAGACAGCTCATCCCACATACTCTTCCACCAAAGGAGCCCATCCCGGGAGAGACCTTCTCAAACACACACACACACACACACACACTGCTTCACCAAGGAAGAGGAGAAATACCTCCACCTCACAAACACACGCGTGAAAACACACTGCTGTGTAACTGGCACCACACACAGAAGACAGCTCATCCCACATACCCCTGCACCAAAGGAGCCCATCCCGGGAGAGACCTTCTCAAACACACACACACACACACACACTGCTTCACCAAGGAAGAGGAGACATACCTCCACCTCACAAACACACGCGTGAAAACACACTGCTGTGTAACTGGCACCACACACAGAAGACATCTCATCCCACATACCCCTGCACCAAAGGAGCCCATCCCGGGAGAGACCTTCTCAAACACACACACACACACACACACTGCATCACCAAGGAAGAGGAGACATACCTCCACCACACAAACACACGTGAAAACACACTGCTGTGTAACTGGCACCACACACAGAAGACAGCTCATCCCACATACTCTTCCACCAAAGGAGCCCATCCCGGGAGAGACCTTCTCAAACACACACACACATACACACACACACACTGCTTCACCAAGGAAGAGGAGACATACCTCCACCACACAAACACACCTGAAAACACACTGCTGTGTAACTGGCACCACACACAGAAGACAGCTTATCCCACAAACTCTTCCACCAAAGGAGCCCATCCCGGGAGAGACTTTCTCAAACACACACACACACACACACGCACACACACACACACACACACACTGCTTCACCAAGGAAGAGGAGACATACCTCCACCACACAAACACACCTGAAAACACACTGCTGTGTAACTGGCACCACACACAGAAGACAAATCATCCCACATGCTCCTGCACCAAAGGAGCCTATCCCTGGAGTGACCTTCTTCTCACACACACACACTCCAACACCAAGGAAAAGGATACATACCTCCTCCTCACACACATGCATGTGAACACACACGTGTGTTACTGGTGCCACACAGAAGACAATGCCACCCACATGAGAGATCACCTTCTCACACACCCACACACGGACACTGCTTCACCAAGGAAGAGGAGATATCCCTCCACCTCACAAACACACACACACACACTGCTGTACAACTAGAGCTGCACACAGAACAGACCTCCACCCACACGCTCCTCCACCAAAGAAGCCCAACCCAGGAGGGACCTTCTTCTCACACAGGCACTGCTTAACCAAGGAAGTCCAACAGACAGACAGACACACACACATACTGCAGACACATGCACACTGTGCACACACACACACACACATACACACACAGGGAGGCCGACGTGAGGTGAGATGACTATCAAGAGACTGGGTGGTGTTAATGCCCTCGAGTCCAGGGGTGGGAAGGGAGGGCTTTCTAACAATGATAAGTACTGTGCTGGACAATCATGCTTTTGTTCTGTTGGGTGCCTGGGAATGATGAGCCTGTTGTACCACACACTAGCCTCACTGAGAAGGCTGTGGCCGCTTGCCATCGCTACGACCAGGAGTCAGGTGCTGAAGGGGGTTTTACGCAGCCCAGTTTGCAGAGCCGTTGTAGGATGGACCCTGGGTCATCAGAGGCAAGTTACCCCAGTCCTCACAGCTGAGGAGCAAAACCCTTCACACACCCTGTAAAGACACAAAAGTGATCTGAATCAAAACACAGACACACACACATTGTTGCAGAAAGGGAATCCATCCCAGCCCTGAAGAGTGACACACACACACTCATACCTGCACCCAGGTAGTACACATCAGCCCTCTGCTCCACCTTCCTGTTCAGTATCTTCCACAGCTGTAGGACACTATATCGAGGTTGTTCAATTCAGCTACAGTAATGCTGCATCCAGTGCTTTGCCTACTACGCCAACACAAGGTAAGTGCAACATTACTATTCTTACTTCCCTCCTACTTCCATTATCTGTTGCATTACTTACCTTCTGCAGTACTGATTGCTCGATGTAATAGACATAATATTGTCATCTTGTGATATAACGCACGCATTATAGAGGGTGTATACCCCTTCCGGTAGCACCTATATATATGCAATAGAATGGGTGTATACCCCTTCGACTACGAGCTAGACGTGCAATATAGTGGGTGTATACCCCTTCCACTACGAGCTATACATGCGATATAGTGGGTGTATATCCATTCTGCTACAAACAATACATGCAATATAGTGGGTGTTTACCCCTTCCACTATGAGCTATACTTGTGATATAGTGGGTGTTTACCCCTTCTGCTATGACCTGTACATGCAATATAGCGGGCGTATACACCTTCCGCTATGAGCTATATGTATGATATAGTGAGTGTATACCCCTTCCACTATGAACTATACATGAAACATAGCGGATGTATACCCCTCGCGTTACAAGCAATACATGTGATATAGTGGGTGTATACCCCTTCCTCTACGAGCTATATGTGAGATATAGTGGGTGCATACCCCTTTCGCTACAAGCTAAACATGCAATATAGTGGGTGTATACCCCTTACGCTATGAACTATACATGCGATATAGTGGGGTAGGATATAGTGGGTGCATACACCTTCGGCTATGAGCTGTACATGCGATATATTGAGGTAGGATATGATGGGTGCATACCCCTTCCGTTACGAGCTATACATGTGATATAGTGGGTGTATACCCCTTCGGCTACGAGCTATACATGCAATATAGTGCGGTAGGATATAGTGGGGGGTATACCCCTTCCTCTATGAGCTCTACATGCGATATAGTGGGGTAGGATATAGTGGGTGTACACCCCTTCTGCTACAAGCTATACATGCGATATAGTGCGTGTATAATACCCCTTCGGCTATGAGCTATACATGCGATATAGTGGTGTAGGATATAGTGGGTGTATACCCCTTCCGCTACGAGCTATAAATGTAATACAGTGGGGTCGGATATAGTGGGTGTATACCCCTTCTTCTTCGAGCTATGCGTGCA
Organism: Triturus cristatus; assembly: GCF_964204655.1. Classification (NCBI taxonomy): domain Eukaryota; kingdom Metazoa; phylum Chordata; class Amphibia; order Caudata; family Salamandridae; genus Triturus; species Triturus cristatus. Next base: position 1,881,412,065 of record NC_140590.1, read on the forward strand.
ATCCTCACTCCCCTGTCTCTGCCTCTCTTCACAGCCTACAAGTGGATGTTCAAGCAGATGGGTGACAACGTGGTCCTGCAGTACCTGGCCTGGGTCTCCTACCCCCTGGTGCTCATCCTCTTTGCTGCCCTCTTCTGCCACCTTGTGTCTCCGCAGGCTATTGGTGAGTTGGTGGCAGACAAGGCTTGAGTGGGCAGTGCTCTCTGGTTTATCACCATCCTCCATCTTCTGCAGTCCATGTCTCACTGTCCCGTGCAGCCCCCAACTTACTGTCCATATCAACCCACATCGCACTACCTTCTGCAGCTCACATCGCACTGTCCTTTGCAGTCTATGTCTCACTGTCCCTTGCAGTCCACACCTCACAGTCTCTGTCAGTCCACACCTCACTGTCCTCTGCAGTTCATGTCTCACTGTCCTTTGCAGCCCCCAACTCACTGTCCATGTCAACCCACATCGCACTACCTTCTGCAGTTCACATCGCACTGTCCTTTGCAGTCTATGTCTCACTGTCCCTTGCAGTCTACACCTCACAGTCTCTGTCAGTCCACACCTCACTGTCCTCTGCATTCTACATCTCACTGTCTTTTACAATCCATATCTTACTGTCCTTTGCAGCGCACAACTCACTATCCATATCAGCCCACATTGCACTGTCTTCTGCAGTTGACATCTCGCTGTCCCTTGCAGCCCACATCTGACTGTCCTCTGCAGTAAATGTAAAATGTAAATGTAGTGCATTTATATAGCGCTCCGCTCACCCCCGAAAGGGTCTCTCAGGCGCTGTGCACATACCGCTGTGGAACCCTTCCTGGCCTTTCCCTGTGAAGTGCACACTTCTGGGCACCCCCAAGGTGAAGCCAGGCATCCTAGCGCTGTGGGGGCCGTTGTGGAGATTAGGCAAGCTATTGCCCAGAGTTGCAGAGTGGGACCCATGACTAGAATAGGCACCAAGACGAGAATTATCAGGCCCGGGGAAATTGAGCCCAAGACCCGCCAAGGCGGGAATTGAACCCTGGTCCGGGCCAGACCTCTGCATCAGGGTCTGCCGCTCTAACCATTGAGCCACACTTCTCCATGTCTCACTGTCCGTTGCAGTCACACCTCACTGTTCATGTCAGTCCACGTCCTCCTGTCCCCTGCAGTCCCAGTCACACCTCACTGTCCATGTCAGTCCACGTCCTCCTGTCCTCTGCAGTCTATGTCTCACTGTCCCTTGCAGTCCACACCTCACAGTCTCTGTCAGTCCACACCTCACTGTCCTCTGCCGTCCATGTCTCACTGTCCATTGCAGTCACACCTCACTGTCCATGTCAGTCCATGTCCTCCTGTCCTCTGCAGTCCATGTCTCACTGTCCGTTGCAGTCACACCTCACTGTCCATGTCAGTCCACGTCCTCCTGTCCTCTGCAGTCCCAGTCACACCTCACTGTCCATGTCAGTCCACGTCCTCCTGTCCTCTGCAGTCTATGTCTCACTGTCCCTTGCAGTCCACACCTCACAGTCTCTGTTAGTCCACACCTCACTGTCCTCTGCAGTCCATGTCTCACTGTCCGTTGCAGTCACACCTCACTGTCCATGTCAGTCCACGTCCTCCTTTCCTCTGCAGTCCATGTCTCACTGTCCATTGCAGTCACACCTCACTGTCCATGTCAGTCCACGTCCACCTGTCCTCTGCAGTCTATGTCTCACTGTCCCTTTCAGTCCACACCTCACAGTCTCTCTCAGTCCACACCTCACTGTCCTCTGCAGTCACACCTCACTGTCCATGTCAGTCCATGTCCTCCTGTCCTCTGCAGTCCATGTCTCACTGTCCGTTGCAGTCACACCTCACTGTCCATGTCAGTCCACGTCCTCCTGTCCTCTGCAGTCCATGTCTCACTGTCCGTTGCAGTCACACCTCACTGTCCATGTCAGTCCACGTCCTCCTATCCTCTGCAGTCCATGTCTCACTGTCCGTTGCAGTCACACCTCACTGTCCATGTCAGTCCACGTCCACCTGTCCTCTGCAGTCTATGTCTCACTGTCCCTTGCAGTCCACACCTCACAGTCTCTCTCAGTCCACACCTCACTGTCCTCTGCAGTCACACCTCACTGTCCATGTCAGTCCATGTCCTCCTGTCCTCTGCAGTCCATGTCTCACTGTCCGTTGCAGTCACACCTCACTGTCCATGTCAGTCCACGTCCTCCTGTCCTCTGCAGTCCATGTCTCACTGTCCGTTGCAGTCACACCTCACTGTCCATGTCAGTCCACGTCCTCCTATCCTCTGCAGTCCATGTCTCACTGTCCGTTGCAGTCACACCTCACTGTCCATGTCAGTCCACGTCCACCTGTCCTCTGCAGTCTATGTCTCACTGTCCCTTGCAGTCCACACCTCACAGTCTCTCTCAGTCCACACCTCACTGTCCTCTGCAGTCACACCTCACTGTCCATGTCAGTCCACGTCCACCTGTCCTATGCAGTCCATGTCTCACTGTCCGTTGCAGTCACACCTCACTGTCCATGTCAGTCCATGTCATCCTGTCCTCTGCAGTCCATGTCTCACTGTCCTTTGTAGTGCGAGTCTCACTGCCCCTTGGAGTCCTCACCTCAGGCAGGGTCCATGTCAGCCCACATCGTGCTGTCCTTTGCAGTTCACATTTCACTGTCCTCTGCGGTCCACATCATATTTTCGTTCGCAGGACAGATTTCACTGTCCTTAAAGTCCCATATATCAATGTCTTTTACAGTGAATACCTCACTGCGCTTTAGAGTCCACGTCTCACTGTGCTTTGCTGCTTTTATCTCACTGTCCTCTGCATTCCATATCAAATATAAGTAAAATAAAATGTGAATGTTGCAGCCGGACGATTTCACACATTTGCAGGTTTTACCATTTTCCCTCGTATTCAGTTATCCTTCGCACCATCCCTCAGCCCCCCCCCCCCCCACCGCCCCACTGCATGTAAAGATGTCCCCTGGTCTCGTCACTTCGTACCGGAATAAATTCAGGACATCGGATTCCTGCAGGGCAGCAGCCGCCTGCTTTTGAAGGGTTAGTTTTTGGTGTGCCCTCAGATTTACAGATCCTTGTAAATATAGAGAAGTATCAAAAAGCCATAGGTGTTGCTGGGAACGCGCAGGAACACCCGCTGCACGCCCCCTTGCCACAGAAAACTTGCCGCGGAGGCCCAGATTTACAAGGCTGTGTTAAGCCACGCAAGTGGCCGAGCGGACCTTGTAGAAATGGACTTGTTTAAAGGGCCACCGGAGCGTCATCAAAAGTGACGCTTCTGTGGCGCTATGGCCTTGTATATATGCCCCTCAGAGTTCCAAATGACTGCGAGTCGTTAATAACGCACAACCAATCAAAATCAAAAGAAACCCTTTTTCTGATTGATCGCGAATTGCACCATCAATAAGGGATGAGCAGATTATCACATGGGTGCAGATCGCTTTTAGGAACAACATCTCAATTAATTTCTAGCTCCGTTGCACCACCTGCTGGCAGCGAGCAGAACATCATTTATTTCAGGCGGCCAATGTTTTACGAGCGGATGCATCAAGGTCGCTTCTTCCTTCTCCCGGGTATAAACCTTTCAGTAATCACTCATCATGGGCGTCGCTCCGCCACCACGACGGAGATTACTTTGTACATCTCCTCATCCCAGAAACAGAACTCCAGTAATGTCACCTTTATTAAGCAGGACCTCACTCCACTCAGCAGCTGGCACTCAGTCACTGCATTAGGCAGGACCTCACTCCCACTCAGCAGCAGGCTCTCACTGCATCAGGCAGGACCCCACTCCCAATCAGCAGCAGGTGCTCACTGCATAAGCAAGACCTCACTCCCACTCAGCAGCAAGCTCTCACTGCATCAGGCAGGACCTCACTCCCGCTCAGCAGCAGGCGCTCACTGCATAAGCAAGACCTCACTCCCACTCAGCAGCAGGCACTCACCTCACTCCCACTCAGCAGCAGGCGCTCCCTACATCAGGCAGGACCTCACTCCCACTCAGCAGCAGGCGCTCACTGCATAAGCAAGACATCACTCCCACTCAGCAGCAGGCGCTCACTGCATCAGGCAGGACCTCACTCCCACTCGGCAGCACACTTTCACTGCACTAGGCAGGACTTCACTCCCACTCAGCAGCAGTCTCTCACTTCATCAGGCAGGACCTCAAGCCCACTCAGCAGCAGTCTCTCACCACATTAGGCAGGACTTCACTCCCACTCAGCAGCGGACTCTCACTGAATTAGGCAAGACCTCACTCCCACTCAGCAGCAGGCACTCACTGCATTAGACGAGACCTCACTCCAACTCAGCAGCGGGCTCTCACCTCATTAGGCAAGACCTCACTCCCACTCAGCAGCAGGCTCTCACTGCATTAGATGAGACCTCACTCCCACTCAGCAGCAGGATCTCACTGCATTAGGCAGGACCTCACTCCCACTCAGCAGCAGGCACTTACTGCATTTGACGAGACCTCACTCCCACTCAGCAGCAGGATCTCACCGCATTACGCAGGACCTCACTCCCACTCAGCAGCAGTCTCTCACCGCATTAAGCAAGACCTCACTCCCACTCAGCAACAGGCTCTCACCGCATTAGGCGAGATGTCACTCCCACTCAGCAGCAGGCTCTCACAGCATTAAGCAAGACCTCACTCCCACTCAGCAGCAGGCTCTCACCGCATTAGGTGAGATGTCACTCCAACTCACCAGCAAGCTCGCACCGCATTAAGCAAGACCTCACTCCCACTTAGCAGCAGGCTCTCACTGTATTAGGTAGGACCTCACTCCCTCCCTTGTTGTCTCACTCTTGTCATGTCTCACCCTTGTCATCTCACTCATGTCATGTCTCACTCTTGGCATGTCTCACTTCTGCTGTGTCTCACTCTTGTTGTGTCTCACTCTTGTCATGTCTCACCCTTGTCATTTCACTGTTGTTGTGTCCCACTGTTGTCATGTCTCACTCTTTATGTGTCTCACTCTTGTGTCTCACCCCTGTCATCTCATTCTTGCCATGTCTCACCCTTGTAAAAATGTCATGTCTCACTCTTGCTGTGCCTCCCTCGTGCCTCACTCTTGTCGCGTCTCACTCTTGCTGTGTCTCACCCTTGTCATCTCACTTTTGGCATCTCACTCTTGTCATGTGTCACCCTTGTCTCACTTTTGTTGTGTCTCACTCTTGTCATGTCTCACTCTTGCTGTGCCTCACCCTTGTCGTCTCTTGTCATGTCTCACTCTTGCCGTGTCTCACTCTTGTGTCTCACCCTTGTCATGTCTCACTCTTGCTGTGTCTCACCCTTGTCGTCTCTTGTCATGTTCCACTCTTGCGTGTCTCACTCTTGTCGGGTCTCACCCTTGTCGTCTCACTCTTGTCATGTCTCACCCTTGTCGTCTCACTCCTGTCATGTCTCACCCTTGTCGTCTCACTTTTATCATGGCTCCCCCTTGTCATCTTTCTCTCACTCTTGCTGTGTCTCACTCTTGCCTTGTCTCACTCTTGCTGTGTCTCACTCTTGTGTCTCACCCTTGTCATCTCACTCTTGTCATGTCTCACCCTTGTCGTCTCACTCTTGTCATGTCTCACTCTTGTGTCTCACTCTTGTCAAGTCTCACCCTTGTCGTCTCACTCTTGTTGTGTCTCACTCTTGTCGTGTCTCAGTCTTGTCATGTCCCACCCTTGACGTCTCACTCGTGTTGTGTCTCACTCATGTCATGTCTCTCTCTTGTGTGTCTCACTCTTGTTGTGTCTCACCCTTGTCTCACTCTTGTCATGTTTCACTTTTGTCATCTCACTCTTGTCATATCTCACTCTTGCTGTGTCTCAATCGTGCAGTGTCTCACTCTTGTCATGTCTCAATCTTGTCATGTCTCACCCTTGTCGTGTCTCACTCTTGCCGTGTCTCACTCTTGTCGTGTCTCACCATAGTCGTCTCACTCTTGTCATCTCACTCTTGTCATGTCTCACTCTTGTCATCTCACTCTTGTCATGTCTCACTCTTGTTGTCTCACTCTTGTCACGTCTCACTCTTGTCATCTCACTCTTGTCGTGTCTCATCGTTGTCGTCTCACTCTTATCATGTCTCACTCTTACCATGTCTCTCTCTTGCCGTGTCTCACTTTTGCCATGTCTCACTCTTGCTGTGTTTCACTCTTGTTGTAACTCGCTCTTTTCATGTCTCACTCTTGCTGTTTCTCACTCATGACGTGTCTCACTCTTGTGTCTCACTCTTGTTGTGTCTCATCCTTGTTGTCTCACTCTTATCATGTCTCACTCTTGCTGTTTCTGACTCGTGATGTGTCTCACTCTTGTGTCTCACTCTTGTTGTGTTTCACTCTTGTGATCTCACTTTTGTGTCTCACCCTTGTCGTCTCACTCTTGTCTCATTCTTGTGTTTCACTCACCCTCCGTTCCTGTGCACCCTTGTCTGTGCGATTCCTTCTGATGGTTCTTGTGTCTCACTCTTGGCATGTCTCACTCTTGTCATCTCACTCTTGTTGTGTCTCACTCTTGGCATGTCTCACTCTTGTCATCTCACTATGCTCGTGTCTCACTCGCCCTCCGCTCCTGTACATCCTTGTCTATGCGGGTCATTCTGATGGTTCTTGTGTCTCACTCTTGTTGTGTCTCGCTCTTGCTGTTTCACTCTTGTCGTCTCACTATTGTCATGTCTCACTCTTGTTGTGTCTCACTCTTGTCATGTCTCAGTCGCCCTTTGCTCCTGTGCACCCTTGTCTATGTGATTCCTTCTGATTGTCCTTGCGTCTCACTCTTGGCATGTCTCACTCTTGTCGTCTCACTCTTGTTGTGTCTCATTCTTGGTATGACTCACTCTTGTCGTCTCACTATGATCGTGTCTCACTCACCCTCCGCTCCTGTACATCCTTGTCTATGCAAGTCATTCTGATGGTTCTTGTGTCTCACTCTTGTTGTGCCTCACTCTTGTCGTGTCTCACTCTTGTGTCTCACTCTTGTCCTCTCACTCTTGTCATGTCTCACTCTTGTTGTGTCTCACTCTTGTCGTTTATCACTCTTCTTGTGTCTCACTCGCCCTCCGCTCTTGTGTACCCTTGTTTTTGCGAGTCGTTCTGATTGCCCTTGTGTCTCACTATTGTCATGTCTCAGTCTTGTTGTCTCACTCTTGTCGTGTCTCACTCGTGCTGTGTCTCACTCTTGTCGTGTCTCACTCTTGCTATGTCTCACTTTTGTCATGTCTCACCCTTGTCGTCTCACTCTTGTCATGTCTCACTCTTGCCGTGTCTCAATCGTGCTGTGTCTCACTCATGTTGTGTCTCACTCTTGTCATCTCATTCTTGTTGTGTCTCACTCTTGTCATGTCTCCGTCTTGCTGTGTCTCACCCTTGTCATTTCACTTTTGTCATCTCACTCTTGTCATGTCTCACCCTTGTCATCTCACTCTTGTTGTGTCTCACTCTTATTGTGTCTCACTCTTGTCGTGCCTCACTCTTGTCATGTGTCACCCTTGTTGTCTCACTCTTGGCATGTCTCATCCTTGTCATCTTACTCTAGTCATGTCTCACTCTTGGCATGTCTCACTTGTGATGTGTCTCACTTGTGCTGTATCTCACTCTTGTTATGTCTCACTCTTGTCATGTCTCACCCTTGTCATCTCACTCTTGTTGTGTCTCACTGTTGTCATGTCTCTCTTGATGTGTCTCACTCTTGTGTCTCGCCCCTGTCGTCTCATTCTTGTCATGTCTCACTCTTGCAGTGTCTCACTCATGCCGTGTCTCTCTCTTGTTGTGTGCCACTCTTGCTGTGTCTCACCCTTGTCGTCTCACTTTTGTCATCTCACTCTTGTCATATATCACCCTTGTCTCACTCTTGTTGTATTTCACTCTTGTTGTGTCTCACTCTTGCTGTGTCTCTCCCTTGTTGTCTCTTGTCATGTCTCACTCTTGCCATGTCTCACTCTTGTCATGTCTCACCCTTGTCGTGTCTCACTCTTGCTGTGTCTCTCCCTTGTTGTCTCTTGTCATGTCTCGCTCTTGTCATGTCTCACTCTTGTCGTGTCTAACCCTTGTCGTGTCTCACTCTTGCTGTGTCTCACCCTTGTCTTCTCTTGTTGTGTTCCATCCTTGCCGTGTCTCACTAATGTCGGGTCTGACCCTTGTCGTCTCACTCTTGTCATGTCTCACCCTTGTCTCACTCTTGATGTGTCTCACCCTTGTCATCTCACTCTTCTTGTGTCTCACTCTTGTCGTGTCACTTTTGTCATGTCTCACCTTGTCATCTCGCTCTCACTCTTGCTGTGTCTCACTCTTGCCTTGTCTCACTCTTGTTGTGTCTCACTCTTGCTGTGTCTCTCCCTTGTCATCTCACTCTTGTCGTCTCACTGTTGCTGTGTCTCACTCTTGAGTCTTACTCTTGTGTCTCACCCTTTTCGTCTCACTCTTGTCATGTCTTACCCTTGTTGTCTTACTCTTGCCATGTCTCACTCTTGCTGTGTCTCACTTGTGCCGTGTCTCACTCTTGTGTCTCATTCTTGTCTTGTTTTACCCTTGTCGTCTCACTCTTGCTGTGTTTAATTCTTGTGTCTCACTTGTGCTGTGTATCACTCTTGTTGTGTCTCACTGTTGTCATGTCTCACCCTTGTCATCTCACTCTTGATGTGTCTCACTGTTGTCATGTCTCACTCTTGATGTGTCTCACTCTTGTCATGTCTCACCCTTGTCTCACTCTTGATGTGTCTCACCCTTGTCATCTCACTCTTCTTGTGTCTCACTCTTGTCGTCTCACTTTTGTCATGTCTCACCTTGTCATCTCGCTCTCACTCTTGCTGTGTCTCACTCTTGCCTTGTCTCACTCTTGTTGTGTCTCACTCTTGCTGTGTCTCTCCCTTGTCATCTCACTCTTGTCGTCTCACTGTTGCTGTGTCTCACTCTTGAGTCTTACTCTTGTGTCTCACCCTTTTCGTCCCACTCTTGTCATGTCTTACCCTTGTTGTCTTACTCTTGTCATGTCTCACTCTTGCTGTGTCTCACTTGTGCCGTGTCTCACTCTTGTGTCTCACTCTTGTCATGTTTTACCCTTGTCGTCTCACTCTTGCTGTCTTTAATTCTTGCATCTCACTTGTGCTGTGTATCACTCTTGTTGTGTCTCACTGTTGTCATGTCTCACCCTTGTCATCTCACTCTTGATGTGTCTCACTGTTTTCATGTCTCACTCTTGATGTGTCTCAATCTTGTGTCTCACCCCTGTCGTCTCATTCTTGTCATGTCTCACAATTGTCATCTCACTCTTGTCATGTCGTACTCTTGCTGTGTCTCACCCTTGTCGTCTCACTTTTGTCTTCTAACTCTTGTCATGTATCACTCTTGTCTCACTCTTGTAGTGTCTGACTCTTGTTGTATCTCACTCTTAATGTGTCTCACCCTTCTCGTCTCTTGTCATGCCTCACCCTTGTCGTCTCACTCTTGTCGTGTATCACCCTTGTCGTGTCTCACTCTTGCTGTGTCTCACCCTTGTCATCTCTTGTCATTTTCCACTCTTGCTGTGTCTCACTAATGTCAAGTCTGACCCTTGTCGTCTCACTCTTGTCGTGTCTCACTCTTGTGTCTCACTCTTGTCCTCACACTCTTGTCATGTCTCACTCTTGTTGTGTCTCACTCTTGTCGTTTTCACTCTTCTTGTGTCTCACTCGCCCTCCGCTCTTGTGTACCCTTGTTTTTACGAGTCGTTCTGATTGTCCTTGTGTCTCACTATTGTCATGTCTCAGTCTTGTCGTCTCACTCTTGTCATGTCTCATTCATGCTGTGTCTCACTCTTGTTGTGTCTCACTCTTGCTATGTCTCATCCTTGTTGTCTCACTTTGTCGGGTCTCACCCTTGTCGACTCACTCTTGTCATGTCTCACCCTTGTTGTCTCACTCCTGTTGTGTCTCACCCTTGTTGTCTCACTCTTAATGTGTCTCACTCTTGTCGCGTCTCACTCTTGCCGTGTATCACTCGTGCCGTGTCTCATTCTCGTGTCTCACCCTTGTCATCTCACTCTTGTCCTCTCACTCTTGTCATCTCACTCTTGTCATCTCACTCTTGTCATCTCACTCTTGCCGAGTCTCACTCTTCTCATGTCTCACGCGTGCCGTGTCTCACTCTTGTGTCTCACCCTTGTCGTCCCACTCTCGTCATGTCTGACTTTTGTCGTGTTTGACTCTTGCCGTGTATCACTCGTGCCATGTCTCGCTCTCATGTCTCACCCTTGTCGTCTCACTCTTGTCATCACACTCTTGCCGTGTCTCACTCTTCTCGTGTCTCACTCTTGCTGTGTCTCACTCGTGCGGTGTCTCACTTGTGTCTCACCCTTGTCGTCCCACTCTTGCTGTGTCTTACTCGTGCCATGTCTCACTTGTGTCTCACCCTTGTCATCCCACTCTTGTTGTGTCTCACTCTTCTCGTGTTTCACTCTTGCCGTGTCTCACTCATGCCGTGTCTCTCTTACCATGTCTCACTCTTCTCGTGTCTCACTCTTGCCGTGTCTCACTCCTGTCGTGTCTCACCCTTGTCGTCTCACTCTTGCCATGCCTCACTCTTCTTGTGTCTCACTCGTGCCGTGTCTCACTCTTGTGTCTCACCCTTGTCATGTCTCACTCTTGCCATGTCTCACTCGTGCCGTGTCTCACTCTTACCATGTCTCACTCTTCTCGTGTCTCACTCTTGCCGTGTCTCACTCTTGTCGTGTCTCACCCTTGTCGTCTCACTCTTGCCGTGCCTCACTATTCTCGTGTCTCACTCGTTCTGTGTCTCACTCTCGTGTCTCACCCTTGTCGTCTCACTCTTGTCGTGTCTCACCCTTGTCATCCCACTCTTGTCTCACTCTTGCCGGGTCTCACTCTTCTCGTGTCACACTCGTGCCGTGTCTCACTCTCGTGTCTCATCCTTGCCGTCTCACTCTTGTTGTCACACTCTTGCCGTGTCTCACTCTTCTCGTGTCTCACTCGTGCCGTGTCTTACTCTTGTCGTGTCTCACTCTTGTCATGTCTCACTCTTGTCGTGTCTCACCCTTGTCATCTCACTCTTGCCATGTCTCACTCTTCTAGTGTCTCACTCTTCTCGTGTCTCACTCGTGCCGTGTCTCACTCATGCCGTGTCTCACCCTTGTCGTCCCACTCTTGCCGTGTCTCACTCTTCTAGTGTCTCACTCTTGCTGTGTCTCATCCTTGTCATCTCACTCTTGCCGTGACTCACTCTTCTCGTGTCTCACTCGTGCTGTGTCTCACTTGTGTCTCACCCTTGTCGTCCCACTCTTGTTGTGTCTCACTCTTGTTGTGTCTCACTCTTGTCGTGTCTCACTCTTGCTGTGTTTCACTCGTGCCGTGTCTCACTCGTGCCATATCTCACTCTCGTGTTACACCCTTGTCATCTCACTCTTGTCATCTTACTCTTGTCATCTCACTCTTGTCGTCTCACTCTTGCGTGTCTCAGTCTTCTCGTGTCTTATGCATGCCGTGTCTCAATCTTGTGTCTCACCCTTGTCATCCCACTCTTGTCGTCTCTCACTCTTGTCGTGTCTCACTCTTGCCGTGTCTCACTCATGCCATGTCTCGCTCTCGTGTCTCACCCTTGTCATCTCACTCTTGTCGTCACACTCTTGCCGTGTCTCACTCTTCTCGTGTCTCACTCTTGCTGTGTCTCACTCGTGCCGTGTCTCACTCTTACCATGTCTCACTCTTCTCGTGTCTCACTCTTGCTGTGTCTCACTCTTTTTGTGTCTCACCCTTGTCGTCTCACTCTTGCCGTGCCTCACTCTTCTCGTGTCTCACTCGTTCCGTCTCTCACTCTCGTATCTCACCCTTGTCGTCTCACTCTTGTCGTGTGTCACCCTTGTCATCTCACTCTTGTCTCACTCTTGCCGGGTGTCACTCTTCTCGTGTCACACTCGTGCCATGTCTCACTCTCGTGTCTCATCCTTGTCATCTCACTCTTGATGTCACACTCTTGCCGTGTCTCACTCTTCTCGTGTCTCACTCGTGCCGTGTCTCACCCTTGTCATCTCACTCTTGCCGTGTCTCACTCTTCTAGTGTCTCACTCTTCTCGTGTCTCACTCGTGCCATGTCTTACTCTTGTCGTGTCTGTCGTGTCTCACTCTTGTCGTGTCTCACCCTTGTCATCTCACTCTTGCCGTGTCTCACTCTTCTAGTGTCTCACTTTTCTCGTGTCTCACTTGTGCCGTGTCTCACTTGTGTCTCACCCTTGTCGTTCCACTCTTGCCGTGTCTCACACTTCTAGTTTCTCACTCTTCTCGTGTCTCACTCGTGCCGTGTCTCACCCTTGTCGTCTCACTCTTGCCATGACTCACTCTTCTTGTGTCTCACTCATGCCGTGTCTCACTTGTGTGTCACTCTTGTTGTGTGTCACTCTTGCTGTGTCGCACTCGTGCCGTGTCTCACTTGTGTGTCACTCTTGTTGTGTCTCACTCTTGCCGTGTCTCACTCGTGCCATGTCTCACTCACGTGTCTCACCCTTGTTGTCTCACCCTTGTCGTCACACTCTTGCCGTGTCTCACTCTCGTGTCTCACTCTCGTGTCGCACTCCCCCTCCCCTCCTCTCCCCCCAGGGTCAGGCATCCCGGAGCTGAAGACCATCCTGCGGGGGGTCGTCTTGAAGGAGTATCTGACCTTGAAGGCCTTCCTGGCCAAGGTCATCGGCCTGACTGCGGGGCTGGGCAGCGGCATGCCGGTGGGCAAGGAGGTGAGGCTTCGAGGCACAAGGGGAGGGGGGGCTTAGTGACCTATCTAAGGAGGCGGGGGGGGAGGGTACCCCATTCTACCTGACCGGAGTAGAGGGTCTTTAACACGGGGGGGCCCCGAGGGGGGCCTTAACCGATAGGGGAGGGTATTGAGCCCCGCAACCCCCACCTCCCCCCCTCCCCCCAGTGTCCTTAACTGATGGGGGAGCACCTGGCCCTGGGTAAGAACCATCATGCTGAAAGCAATGCTTGTTTTCAGCTTAAATAAGTGGTCAGCAGTGAACACCTCTGTGATGACCTCACGAACATCTTGTGTCATGTATACCTGGCTGGGAGTCTGTGACAGAAGGGAAGAGAATCAACCCTGACCCGTCTCGGATACTCATAGACTCTCTCCCGCCCCCTCCGGATACTCATAGACTCTCTCCCGCCCCCTCTCGGATACTCATGGACTCCCTCCCGCCCCCTCTCGGATACTCATAGTCTCCCTCCAGCCCCCTGTCTCGGATACTCCCACAGACTCCCTCCCAGCCCTTGTCTTGGATACTCACAGACTCCCTCCCGCCCCCTGTCGGATACTCATAGACTCCCTCCCGCCCCCTCTAGGATACTCATAGTCTCCCTCCAGCCCCCTCTGGGAAACTCATAGACTCCCTCCCAGCCCCGTCTTGGATACTCACAGACTCCCTCCCGGCCCCGTCGCGGGTACTCAGAGGCTCCTTCCCCGCCCTCGTCTCGGATACTCACAGACTCCCTACCTGCCTCGGATACTCATAGACTCTCTCCCGCCCCCTCTCGGATACTCATGGACTCCCTCCCGCCCCCTCTCGGATACTCATAGTCTCCCTCCAGCCCCCTGTCTCGGATACTCCCACAGACTCCCTCCCAGCCCTTGTCTTGGATACTCACAGACTCCCTCCCGCCCCCTGTCGGATACTCATAGACTCCCTCCCGCCCCCTCTAGGATACTCATAGTCTCCCTCCAGCCCCCTCTGGGAAACTCATAGACTCCCTCCCAGCCCCGTCTTGGATACTCACAGACTCCCTCCCGGCCCCGTCTCGGGTACTCAGAGGCTCCTTCCCCGCCCTCGTCTCGGATACTCACAGACTCCCTACCTGCCTCGGATACTCACAGATTCCCTCCGCGCCCTCGTCTCGGATACTCACAGACCCCCTACCTGCCTCGGATACTCGCAGACTCCCTCCCCGCCCTAGTCTCGGATACTCACAGACTCCCGACCTCGTCTCGGATACTCACAGGCTCCCTGGCGCCCCCTATCTCGGATACTCACAGACTCACTCCTCACCGTTGTCTCGGATACTCACAGACTCCCTCCCAGTCCTCTCTCGGATACTCACAGACTCCCTTCCCGCCCCCATCTCGGAACCTCACAGACTCTCTCCCGCCCTGTCTCGGATACTCACAGACCCCTTCCACTCCCCATCTCAGATACTAACAGACTCCCTCCCCGCCCTCGTCTCGGATACTGACAGACTTCCTCCCGCCCTGTCTCGGATACTCACAGACTCCCTCCCAGCCCTGTCTCGGATACTCACAGACTCCATCCCAGCCCTTATTTTGGATACTCACAGACTCCCTCCTGGTCCTGTCTCTGATACTCACAGACTTCCTCTTGCCCGTCTCGGATACTCACAGACTCCCTCTCCGCCCCTGTCTCGGATACTCACAGACTTCCTCCCGCCCTGTCTCGGATACTCCCACAGACTCCCTCCCAGCCCTTGTCTTGGATACTCACAGACTCCCTCCCGCCCCCTCTCGGATACTCATAGACTCCCTCCCGACCCCTCTCGGATGCTCACAGACTCCCTCCCGGCCCTGTCTCGGATACTCACAGACTCCCTTCCCGCCCCCATCTCGGAACTTCACAGACTGTCTCCCGCCCAATCTCGGATACTCCCAGACTCCTTCCACTCCCCATCTCGGATACTAACAGACTCTCTCCTAACTCTGTCTTGGATACTCACAGACTCCCTCCCCGCCCTCGTCTCGGATACTCACAGACTCCCTCCTAGCTCATTCTCGGATACTCACAGACTCCCGACCTTGTCTTGGATACTCACAGGTTCCCTCCCTCCCTGTCTCGGATACTCACAGACTCCCTCCTGGCCCTGTCTCGGATACTCACAGAATCCTGCCCTCGTCTCGGATACTCACAGACTCCCTCCCCGCCCACGTCTCGGATACTCACAGACTCCCTCCGAGCCCCGTCTCAGATGCCCGCAGGCTCCCCCCCCTTGTCTCTGGTACTTACAGACTCCCTCCCGGCCCCATCTCTGATACTCACAGACTCCCTCCCGGCCCTGTCTCGGATACTCACAGACTCCCTCCCCGCCCTTGTCTCGGGTACTCACAGACTCCCTCCTGGACCCAACTCGGATACTCACAGACTCCCTCCCCTCCCCATCTCGGCCTCTCTGCCCATCTCCGACACTCACAGACTCGCTCCCCGTCCTCGTCTCAGATACTCACAGACTCTCTTCGAGCCCCCATCTCGGATGCTCACAGACTCCCCCCCCCGCCCTTGGCTCGGATACTCACAGACTCCATCCCAGCCCACGTCTCGGATACTCACAGACTCCCTCCGAGCCCCGTCTCAGATGCCCGCAGGCTCCTCCCCCCCACCCCCCTTTGTCTCTGGTACTTACAGACTCCCTCCCGGCCCCGTCTCTGATACTCACAGACTCCCTCCCGGCCCTGTCTCGGATACTCACAGACTCCCTCCCCGCCCTTGTCTCGGGTACTCACAGACTCCCTCCTGGACCCAACTCGGATACTCACAGACTCCCTCCCCTCCCCATCTCGGCCTCTCTGCCCATCTCCGACACTCACAGACTCGCTCCCCTTCCTCGTCTCAGATACTCACAGACTCCCTCCGAGCCCCATCTCAGATACTCACACTGTTGATTCTTTTACCCAGGCCTAGCTAATCAGGATAGTATGTTTGGAAATCAAGTATTTGAATGCATTTTTAAAATGTTTAATATACTGTAATATTTATATAAATCTAGACGGATTGAAACATTCCAAATGAATAGAATACGGGTAAAAAATTCTGGGAGGACCCCGGCCCCAATGATTTTTTTTGTTATGGGTGGGGGGGGGGGCGGGGCATTAAAAAGTTTGAAGCCCACCGGTCTAGGAGGCGGTGCCAGCCTTCATCCTTCAAAGCAGGCAATAAGCAACGGTGACCTTGTCCCGCTAGAGTCGGGTCCAGGGAAGGAGGGCTCCGCTTGCGTTATCCTCAACGGCCGCATCTCACTTCGCAACTCACTTCCGCTCAGGTTCGGGGTCAATTTGTTTAAGGCCAATGGACTCTTCTTTCTAAAACATTCTAGAGGAAGCCAATAGACTCTTCCCTTTCGAATATTCCAAGGGATGTCAATAGACTCTTAACTCTGGAATATTCTATGGGATATTCCAGAGCAGCGGTGTGATGTAAAATGGCAGGGTCTCCCTGCAGGAGGTGAAGAGGGACCTTGACATATATTCACTGGCCTTGGGCGGAATGGGGCCCCTCTAAAGGGTTTGTTGGGGGCCCCGAAGGACGCAGGGGCCTTTGTCCCCCACCCCCTGTTCAAGGAGAAGACACTGAACTCATATTGCACCCTTCCAGAGAAAGGTGGAGTCCGCGGGTTGGGACCTTCTAGGGCAGAGGTCTTCAAACTTTTTGATGCCGAGACCCCCCTGACAAGGTTTTTTAGGTGCAAGGACCCCCTCCTGACAAACATTTCTAGAACTTGGCACCCCTCATCAAGGACAACTATCGACAACCATAGACGCCCCCAATTCCCACCGCGGATCATTTGTACAGCGGGGAAATGATATTAAACAGTGTTTATCAAACCAAAGGTCAGTGAGCGAGGTCCAAGGTGCGGCTAAACACAGAGGGCCTCATTTATGAGGAGTGGTCCTCGGGCGGCGCTGCAAGCCTTCTAGCGGCGCTGCCCTATGCCAATGTGCGAGGGCAGGAAGGCACCGTATGTATGAAATATGGTGCATTCCGGTCCTCTCCGGCTGCGTTGGTGCACAAACTGCTGCCTGGCGCATATGTAGGCAGGATGGGCCTCGAGAGGGTTTCCGCTTTCTTTGTGAGCTGCAGAATGCAGCACACATGGAAAGAGGAAAATATACAAGGAGAGATGGAAACACTTCTCCTCATTACACCTGCTGTGGGGATGCGTAAGGGTTTGGCGCTGCCCCAGGTTCATATGGTTTTGTAAATCTGGGGCAGGGTCAAAATCCATGGGTGTTGCGTGGGAACCCCCCCCGCAACGCCCAGGGAACTCCAACTTAACAGACTAAGGCAAGGCAGCGACTCGCGCGGCTTTGTCTTACTCCATATGTACGAGGCCGCTCAACCACACAGGGTACTTTGCGTCGCCTCATAGATACGATTGCGACCATTGTGGCGCGGGAGCTTAAACCAAATGATGCTCTGGTGGCTCAAGCCGCTCGTAAATCAGCCCCAAAAGAAAGTAGCTACTTATAAAATAATGGGCAGCTTAGGTGAAAAATACATTCTAAAAAGTTGTTAGGCGGTGGTAAATGCACTGCAGTACATTAGGAAACCTCTATTAGTTAATGCACTGCAAAGGTCTGTGTGTCCCAGAGAGCCACAGAGTTAGATTTGTTTGGTGCAGCGGGGTGTAGTGGCTTGTGGAGTTTTGGTGCTACGAGGTCACAGCCTGTGACAGAAAGCGCTGTGAAAGTGCAAGTCATTACTTTATTCTTGCCTTACACACATTATAAGGTAGACTGCTACAGACTGTGAAAATAGTTTTAGGATATAATGGACCTTCCAAAGTGTACATTTTAGTAATACTAGAACATAAGTAATGCATTCCCTTTAACACCTCCTCTGAGGTACTAAGCGATTAAAAACATGCTTTCTTACTACCAGTAAAAAAAAAAGTATTTGCCACCACAAAGCAATTAAAGCCAGCATCACTCCCAAGCACCATTTACATTCGCAGATTAACTCAAAACCGCACAGTTGCATTTAATTCAGGCAAGACGCCCCCTGGCAGGAAGGAGTGTTTCACCCGTCCTCCCAGCCTCTTCCTCTCACAGAACAAGAGGCACCCTGGCAGGAAGGAGTGTTTCACCTCTCGCCCCAGCCTCTTCCTCTCACAGAACAAGAGACACCCTGGCAGGAAGGATTGTTTCTCCTGTCCCCCCAGCCTCTTCCTCTCACAGAACAAGAGGCACCCTGGCAGGAAGGAGTGTTTCACCTGTCCTCCCAGCCTCTTCCTCTCACAGAGCAAGAGGCCTCCTGGCAGGAAGGAGTGTTTCACCTGTCCTCCCAGCCTCTTCCTCTCACAGAACAAGAGGCACCCTGGCAGGAAGGAGTGTTTCACCCGTCCTCCCAGCCTCCTCCTCTCACAGAACAAGAGACACCCTGGCAGGAAGGAGTGTTTCACCTGTCCTCCCAGCCTCTTCCTCTCACAGAGCAAGAGGCCTCCTGGCAGGAAGGAGTGTTTCACCTGTCCTCCCAGCCTCTTCCTCTCACAGAACAAGACGCCCCCTGGCAGGAAGGAGTGTTCCACCTGTCCTCCCAGCCTCTTCCTCTCACAGAACAAGAGGCACCCTGGCAGGAAGGAGTGTTTCACCTGTCCCCCCAGTCTCTTCCTCTCACAGAACAAGAGGCACCCTGGCAGGAAGGAGTGTTTCACCCGTCCTCCCAGCCTCTTCTTCTCACAGAACAAGAGGCCCCCTGGCAGGAAGGAGTGTTTCACCCGTCCTCCCAGCCTCTTCCTCTCACAGAACAAGAGGCACCCTGGCAGGAAGGAGTGTTTCACCTCTCGCCCCAGCCTCTTCCTCTCACAGAACAAGAGGCACCCTGGCAGGAAGGAGTGTTTCACCTGTCCTCCCAGCCTCTTCCTCTCACAGAACAAGAGGCCCCCTGGCAGGAAGGAGTGTTTCACCCGTCCTCCCAGCCTCTTCCTCTCACAGAACAAGAGACACCCTGGCAGGAAGGAGTGTTTCACCCGTCCTCCCAGCCTCTTCCTCTCACAGAACAAGAGACACCCTGGCAGGAAGGAGTGTTTCACCCATCCTCCCAGCCTCTTCCTCTCACAGAACAAGAGGCACCCTAGCAGGAAGGAGTGTTTCACCTGTCCTCCCAGCCTCTTCCTCTCACAGAACAAGAGGCACCCTGGCAGGAAGGATTGTTTCACCTGTCCTCCCAGCCTCTTCCTCTCACAGAACAAGAGGCACCCTGGCAGGAAGGATTGTTTCACCTGTACTCCCAGCCTCTTCCTCTCACAGAACAAGAGGCACCCTGGCAGGAAGGATTGTTTCACCTGTCCTCCCAGCCTCTTCCTCTCACAGAACAAGAGGCACCCTGGCAGGAAGGATTGTTTCACCTGTACTCCCAGCCTCTTCCTCTCACAGAACAAGAGGCACCCTGGCAGGAAGGAGTGTTTCACCCGTCCTCCCAGCCTCTTCCTCTCACAGAACAAGAGGCCCCCTGGCAGGAAGGATTGTTTCACCTCTCCCCCCAGCCTCTTCCTCTCACAGAACAAGAGGCACCCTGGCAGGAAGGATTGTTTCACCTGTCCTCCCAGCCTCTTCCTCTCACAGAACAAGAGGCCCCCTGGCAGGAAGGATTGTTTCACCTGTCCTCCCAGCCTCTTCCTCTCACAGAGCAAGAGGCACCCTGGCAGGAAGGAGTGTTCCACCTGTCCTCCCAGCCTCTTCCTCTCACAGAACAAGAGGCACCCTGGCAGGAAGGAGTGTTTCACCTCTCGCCCCAGCCTCTTCCTCTCACAGAACAAGAGGCCCCCTGGCAGGAAGGAGTGTTTCACCCGTCCTCCCAGCCTCTTCCTCTCACAGAACAAGAGACACCCTGGCAGGAAGGAGTGTTTCACCTGTCCTCCCAGCCTCTTCCTCTCACAGAACAAGAGGCCCCCTGGCAGGAAGGAGTGTTTCACCTGTCCTCCCAGCCTCTTCCTCTCACAGAACAAGACGCCCCCTGGCAGGAAGGAGTGTTTCACCTCTCGCCCCAGCCTCTTCCTCTCACAGAACAAGAGACACCCTGGCAGGAAGGATTGTTTCTCCTGTCCCCCCAGCCTCTTCCTCTCACAGAACAAGAGGCACCCTGGCAGGAAGGAGTGTTTCTCCTGTACCCCCAGCCTCTTCCTCTCACAGAACAAGAGGCACCCTGGCAGGAAGGAGTGTTTCACCTGTCCTCCCAGCCTCTTCCTCTCACAGAACAAGAGGCCCCCTGGCAGGAAGGATTGTTTCACCTCTCGCCCCAGCTTCTTCCTCTCACAGAACAAGAGACACCCTGGCAGGAAGGATTGTTTCACCTGTCCCCCCAGCCTCTTCCTCTCACAGAACAAGAGGCCCCCTGGCAGGAAGGAGTGTTTCACCTGTCCTCCCAGCCTCTTCCTCTCACAGAACAAGAGGCCCCCTGGCAGGAAGGATTGTTTCACCTCTCGCCCCAGCCTCTTCCTCTCACAGAACAAGAGACACCCTGGCAGGAAGGATTGTTTCACCTCTCGCCCCAGCCTCTTCCTCTCACAGAACAAGAGGCACCCTGGCAGGAAGGAGTGTTTCCCCTGTCCCCCCAGCCTCTTCCTCTCACAGAACAAGAGGCACCCTGGCAGGAAGGATTGTTTCACCTGTCCTCCCAGCCTCTTCCTCTCACAGAACAAGAGGCACCCTGGCAGGAAGGAGTGTTTCACCCGTCCTCCCAGCCTCTTCCTCTCACAGAACAAGAGGCACCCTGGCAGGAAGGAGTGTTTCACCCGTCCTCCCAGCCTCTTCCTCTCACAGCACAAGAGGCACCCTGGCAGGAAGGAGTGTTTCACCTGTCCTCTCAGCCTCTTCCTCTCACAGAACAAGAGGCACCCTGGCAGGAAGGAGTGTTTCACCTGTCCCCCCAGCCTCTTCCTCTCACAAAGCAAGAGGCCCCCTGGCAGGAAGGATTGTTTCACCTCTCCCCCCAGCCTCTTCCTCTCACAGAACAAGAGGCACCCTGGCAGGAAGGAGTGTTTCACCTGTCCTCCCAGCCTCTCACAGAACAAGAGGCCTCCTGGCAGGAAGGAGTGTTTCACCCGTCCTCCCAGCCTCTTCCTCTCACAGAACAAGAGGCACCCTGGCAGGAAGGATTGTTTCGCCTGTCCTCCCAGCCTCTTCCTCTCACAGAACAAGAGGCCCCCTGGCAGGAAGGATTGTTTCACCTCTCCCCCCAGCCTCTTCCTCTCACAGAACAAGAGGCACCCTGGCAGGAAGGATTGTTTCACCTGTCCTCCCAGCCTCTTCCTCTCACAGAACAAGAGGCCCCCTGGCAGGAAGGATTGTTTCACCTCTCACCCCAGCCTCTTCCTCTCACAGAACAAGAGGCACCCTGGCAGGAAGGATTGTTCCACCTGTCCTCCCAGCCTCTTCCTCTCACAGAACAAGAGACACCCTGACAGGAAGGATTGTTTCACCTGTCCTCCCAGCCTCTTCCTCTCACAGAACAAGAGGCACCCTGGCAGGAAGGATTGTTTCACCTGTCCTCCCAGCCTCTTCCTCTCACAGAACAAGAGGCACCCTGGCAGGAAGGAGTGTTTCACCTGTCCTCCCAGCCTCTTCCTCTCACAGAACATGAGGCACCCTGGCAGGAAGGAGTGTTTCACCTGTACTCCCAGCCTCTTCCTCTCACAGAACAAGAGGCACCCTGGCAGGAAGGATTGTTTCACCTGTCCTCCCAGCCTCTTCCTCTCACAGAACAAGAGGCCCCCTGGCAGGAAGGAGTGTGTCACCTGTCCTCCCAGCCTCTTCCTCTCACAGAACAAGAGCCACCCTGGCAGGAAGGAGTGTTTCACCTGTCCCCCCAGCCTCTTCCTCTCACAGAACAAGAGGCACCCTGGCAGGAAGGATTGTTTCACCTGTCCTCCCAGCCTCTTCCTCTCACAGAACAAGAGGCACCCTGGCAGGAAGGAGTGTTTCACCCGTCCTCCCAGCCTCTTCCTCTCACAGAACAAGAGGCACCCTGGCAGGAAGGAGTGTTTCACCTCTCGCCCCAGCCTCTTCCTCTCACAGAACAAGAGGCACCCTGGCAGGAAGGATTGTTTCACCTGTCCTCCCAGCCTCTTCCTCTCACAGAACAAGAGGCCCCCTGGCAGGAAGGATTGTTTCACCTGTCCTCCCAGCCTCTTCCTCTCACAGAACAAGAGGCCCCCTGGCAGGAAGGATTGTTTCAACTGTCCTCCCAGCCTCTTCCTCTCACAGAACAAGAGGCACCCTGGCAGGAAGGATTGTTTCACCTCTCCCCCCAGCCTCTTCCTCTCACAGAACAAGAGACTCAATTACCTTCAGCTGAAGCATTTTAAGGACCGGAATGAAGTGTCCCTGTTTTCAAAAGGAAGAGCGCATGTTTTAGATTCCAGGCAGGAGTGAGGCCTGGAAATGGGAGACCCCCTTCCCAGGACTCCAGGGCTCCCCTGGGGGTAGTGACCCACAGATTGAAGACCTCTGCTCTAGGGGGAGGTGATGAGGGGCCCAGGATCTCTGTGCTCATGTCCAAGGGATGGTTGGAATCTAGTGGCAGCTCTGGTGGTCTCTGTGCACGTGTAGACATTTCTCACTGAGGGTCTCTGCTGGAGGAAGGGAGACCTCCAGGAGATGGCAGAAAAATAGGAGGGGGCCCCAGTGCCTGAGGAGGCAGCAGGCGAGGGGGAGACACTAGCCCCACTAGCCCCGGGGCCAGGTTGGCCTCTGAAGGCCCCAATCCCTGTGCACCTGGTTAAAGCTTCACACATTGAGGTATCAATGCCTGGCCAGTGGTGGCTCCTCGGCTAAGGCGGAGGAGCGCTGCCCCACTGCATTTTTCGCAGTGGAAAAAGGAAAATGAAAATGAAACTAACCCTACATTATTATCATTTTATTTTCCCTTTGTCATGCAGCTTTGGGGCAGGGCAGGTCTCGGCTGTCATCACAGTCAGCAAGGGGAGGAATGGTGGGCACTTAAGTGAGCATGACAGTGTGTCCCTTGTATGTTTTCACCCCAGTGACCCCTCTCTCTTTCTGTCTCTCTCTTTCTCCCTCTCTACCTCTCTCTCCCCCCCCCTCTCTCTCCCCCTCTCTATCTGTCTCTATCTCACTCTCTCTGCCTCTCTCTCTCTCTCTCTCTCTCTCTCTCTCTCTCTCTCCCCCTCTCTCTCTCCCCCTCCCCCTCTCTCTGTCTCTATCTCGCTCTCTCTGCTTCTCTCTCTCTCTCTCTCTCTCTCTCTCTCTCTCTGCCTCTCTCTCTCTCCCCCTCTCTCTGTCCCCCTCTCTCTGTCTCTATCTCTCTCTCTCTCTCTGCCTCTCGGTCTCTTTCTCTCACTCTCTCTCTCTCTGTTCCTCTCTCTCTCTTTGTCTCTATCTCTCCTCCTCTCTCCCTATCTCCCCCTCTCTATCCCCTCTCTCTCTCTATTCTCCTCTCTCTGTGCCTCTCTCTCTCCCCCCTCTCTCCCTCTCTCTGCCTCTCCCTCTCTTTCACTCTCTCTGCCTCTCTTTCTGCCTCTCTCTCTCCCCCTCTCTCTGCCTCTCTCTCTTGCTCTCCCTCTCTCTCCCTCCCTTCCTCCCTCTCTCTCTCTCCCTCTGCCTCTCTCTCTTTGCCTCTCTCTCTCCCTCCCCCTCTCTCCCCTTCCCTCTCTCTCTCTCTCTCTCTCTCTCCCACCCTCCCTCC
Organism: Triturus cristatus; assembly: GCF_964204655.1. Taxonomy (NCBI): domain Eukaryota; kingdom Metazoa; phylum Chordata; class Amphibia; order Caudata; family Salamandridae; genus Triturus; species Triturus cristatus. Next base: position 1,881,435,448 of record NC_140590.1, read on the forward strand.
CTCTCTCTCTCTCGCTCTCCCGCTCTCTCTCTCTCTCTCTCTCTCTCACTCTCTCTCTCTCTATCTCTCTCTCTCTCTCTGTCTGCCTTGCTCTCTCTCTCTCTCCCTCTCTCACTCTCTCTCTCGCTCTGTATCTCTCTCCCTAATCTCCTCTCTCTCTCCCTCCCTCTATATCTCCCTCCCTCCCCCCTCTCTCTCCCTCTCTCTCCCTCTCTCGCTCTCCCTCTCTCTCTGTCTGCCCCTCTCTCTCTGTCTCTCTCTCTCTCTCGCTCCCCCTCTGCCTCTCTCTCCCTCTCTCTATCTCTCTCTCCCTCCCTCTCTCTCTCTCTCTCTCTCTCCCTCCCTCTCTCTGCCTCTCTCTCTCTCTCTCTTTCCCTATTCTCCTCTCTCGCTCTCCCTGCCTCTCTCTCTGTCTCTCTTTCTCTGCCTCTCTCTCTTCTCCTCTCTCTCTCTCTCGCTCACCTCTCTCTCTCTCTCCCTCTCTCTCTCTCTCTCTCTCTCTCTCTCTCGCCCTCTCTCTCTCTCCCTATTCTCTTCTCTCTCTCTCTTTGTTTGCCTCTCTCTGTGTCTGCCTCTCTCACTCTCTCTGCCTCTCTCTCTGTCTCTCTCTCTCCCTCTCTCTCTTCTCCTCTCTCTCTTTCTCTCTCTCTCTGTCTCTCCCTATTCTCCTCTCTCTCTCTCCCTCTCCAGGGGCCATTTGTGCACATCGCGAGCATCTGTGCTGCGGTTCTCAGCAAGTTCATGTCGGTTTTCTGCGGTGTGTACCAGGTAAGTGTGGGGCTCGGATCTCGGGGTCCATGCTGACAGGTGTGGGGGTCTCAATCCGTGTGCCCAGCATCCTAACATGGAATCCAGAGGGTCTGCTATTTAGGAGTGAACCCATGGGGATGAAATCCTGTTTAATCCCTGGCTGCCTGGCTTCTGGGCTCTGTTGCTTGTAATGCGCACACTGCAAATTACATCATCTTGGTCCTTGAGCCAGCTCCGCGTGAGACAGGTCTCCTGGCCAGCTTGCCCCCAGTCCTATACCCTCTGCTGCCTGTCTACCTCCTGCCCTCTGTATGTGCCTCCTCTGCTCACTTCCTGCTCTGTTTTTCCTTTCTGCTCATTAATCTGACCTCTCTTTTGCCTTTTCTGCTTGCTTTTGTATCCTCTGGTTTGCCTTTCTGCTTGTTTTTCTGCCCTCCATTTAGCATTTTCCGCTCATTTTTTCTGCCCTGTGATTTGCTCCCTTCAGCTTTGTTTTGCCTTTCTGCTCGTTTTTCTGCCTGCTGTTTGTCCTTTTCTGTTCATTGTCATGCTCTCTGTTCTGCCTTTTTGACTTATTTTTCTGCCCTCTGTTTTGCCTTTCTGCTCATTTTTCTACCTGCTTTCTGGCCTTTCTGCTAGCTTTTCTGGCCTCTGTCTTGCCTTTCTGCTTATTTTTCTGCCTGCTGTTTTGCCTTTTCAATTCATTTTCTGCTCTCTGTTCTGCCTTTTCTGCTTGTTTTTCTGGCCTCTGTTTTTCCTTTTCTGCTCTCTGTTTTGCCTTTCCTGCTCATTCTTCTGCCTTCTGTATTGCCTTTTCTGCTCGTTTTTCTGCCCGCTGTTTTGCCTTTTCTGTTCATTCTTCTGCTCTGTGTTCTGCCTTTCCTTCTCATTTTTCTGCCCTCCTACCACCACCCAGCTCTCCGTCCTCCCTCCAGGACATACTTAATGGAGGCCGCAGCACCACCCCATTGAGCATGCCCTCGTGCCAGCTCCCTCTGCGACGGTCGCCTGTCCAGCTTGCCCGAAGGCCACAACCCTCTGCTGCCTGTCTTCCTGCTGCCCTCTGTTTGTGCCTCCTCTGCTCATTTTCTGCTCTCTGTTCTACCTTTTCTGCTCATTTTTCTGCCTTCTATCTTTGCTTTTCTTCTTGCTTTTCTGTCTTCTGATTTGTCCTCTTCTACTCTGTATTGCCTGTTCTGTTTTTTTTCTGCCCTCTGTTTTGCTTTTCTGCTTGTTTTTCTGCCCTCCATTTTGCATTTCCGCTCGTTTTTTTCTTCCATTTGTCTTGCCCTCTTCTGCTCTGTTTTGCCTTTTCCGCTTGCTTTTCTCCCCTCTATTTTGCCTTTTCTGCTCTTTGTTCTGCAATTTCTGCTCATTGCTCTGCCCTCTGTTTTGCCTTTCTGCTCATTTTTCTGTCTTCTGTGTTGCCTTTCTGCTCGTTTTTCGTCCTGCTGTTTGTCCTTTCTGCTCATTTTGCTGCTCTCTTTTCTGCCTTTACTTCTCGTTTTTCTGCCTGCTGTTTTGCCTTTTCTGTTCATTTTCTGCTCTCTGTTCTGCCATTTCTGCTAGTTTTCCTGCCTTGTTTTGCCTTTCTGCTCATTTTTCTGCCTGCTGTTTGTCCTTTCTGCTGTTTTTTCTGCCTTTTCTGCCCTCTGTTTTGCCTTTTTCGGTTTTTTTTCTGCCTTCTGTTTGCCTGCCCTCTGGTTTGCCTTTTCTGCAAATTTTTGTGCCTGCTGTTTGTCCTTTTCTGCATGTTTCTTCTCTCTTTTCTGCCCTCTGTTTTGCCTTTTCTGCTAGTTTTTCTGCCCTGTTTAGCCTTTCCTGCTCGTTTTTCTGCCTGCTGTTTTACCTTTTTCTGTTCATTTTTCTGCTTTCTGTTCTGCCTTTTCTGCTAGTTTCCTGCCCTCTGTTTTTTGCCTTTTCTGCTGGTCTCTGCCCTTTACTTTGCCTTTATCTGCTTGTTTCTTTCCTGTTCCCGCTATTTCCCTGTTCCCACCACCCAGCACCCTCCCTCCAGGACCTACTTGAAGGAGGCCGCAGCACCACCCCATTGAGCAGGTCCTCATGCCAGCTCCCCCAGCGACAGTTCTCCTGTCCAGCTTGCCCGCAGTCAGCAGCCTCTGCTGCCTGTCTACCTGCTGCCCTCTGTTTGTGCCTCCTCTGCTTGTTTTTCTGCCCTCTGTTTTGCCTTTCTGCTTGTTATTCTGTCCTGTTTTGCCTTTTCTGCTCGTTTTTTTCTGCCTGCTGTTTTGCCTTTTCTGTTAATTTTCTGCCTGCAGTTTTGCCTTTTCTGTTTGTTTTTCTGCTCTCTGTTTTGCCTTTCTGCTTGTTATTCTGTCCTGTTTTGCCTTTTTCTGTTCGTTTTTTCTGCCTGCTGTTTTGCCTTTTCTGTTAATTTTCTGCTCTCTGTTCTGCCTTTTCTGCCCTTTACTTTGCCTTTATCTGCTCATTTCTTTCCTTTTCCTGCTGTTTCCCTCTTCGCGCCACCCAGCGCACTCCCTCCAGGAGCTACCTAATGGCCTCCCCATTAAGCAGGTCCTCATGCCAGCTCCCCCAGCGACAGTTCTCCTTTCCAGCTTGCCTGCAGTCCGCCACCCTCTGCTGCTTGTCTACCTGCTGCCTTCTGGTTGTGCCTCCTATGCTTGTTTTTCTGCTCTATGATCTGCCTTTTCTGCTTGTTTCTCTACTCTCGTTTCTCTGAGGGAGATGTTGCACCAACAGCACCCAGATAACCCTAGGGGTGATAGTACTGCATTATGCAAAGGCTGATTGATTATGTATTAAGACTGCCATTATCTAGGCTTACACATAGCTATGGTGCTTCTAGGTGCATAGAGTGGGCTCATGCTGCTTGAGGACTGCCTGCCTGCCTGCATGCAAAGCCAGGCCCCACCATGCCTGACAAGGCCTTGTGCAGCTTGCACTGCTTGGTGAAACATACAGGGGCCAGCTTAGCTGCATGGCTGGCTGCGCCCAGTGACTGCCTGTCCACTGGCTCCATCTTGGTGCCTGCTCACAGTGACTTGTTTAATGACTGCTTCCTTATGTTGGCTGCCTGTGCCTAGCTGATGTACTGGTGAGGGGTATGTATTGTATTGTATTTATTGCTTATTGAGCGCAGCTGTCACCCAAAGGGTATCCTGGCGCTGAGACCTAACCATGCATCTATTAAACAGCTACATTACTCTGGGGAACAAGTAAGTTTTAAGGCTCTTTTTAAAAGTGAGCAGATCAGGACAGCTCCTTAATGCTAAGGGGAGAGTGTTCCACAGCGTGGCAGCCGCAAAACTAAAAGCGCGACCACCCATTCTCGTTCTATTAATTTTAGGGACTTTTAGCAAGAACGCCGAAGATGATCTTAAAGGTCTGGCTGCCTGATACCAGAGGAAGAGAGTCTGAAGAGGTATTGGTCCCAGTCCATGCAGGGCCCTAAAAACAAGGCAGAGAGCCTTAAACGCAATTCTCTGCTGGACTGGGAGCCAGTGTAAATCGGCCAAAGCTGCCGATGAAGAGGCGGACCGTGGTCGAGACAAGGCCAGTTTAGCGGCCATATTCTGTATCCTTTGTAGCTTTAGGACCAGAGTCTTCGGGGCACCCAGAAGTAGTGCGTTGCAGTAGTCAATCCTGCTAAGAATGGAACTACGCACTACCTCAGCTCTGGAGCCCCGTGGGAGAAGTGGCAAGATTTTCCGTAGAGCACGGAGCAAACCCATACATGTTGCTGCCGTTTTGTTTACGGAGGCATCGAGCTGCAAATTGGGTTCGAATAGAACTCCCAGGTTGCGAGCTGAATCTTCCGCCTCCACCGAGCCCGGGATGGACACTGGCCAAAAATCGGCCGGTAGTGTACGGGGAGTTCGGTCCAAGGAGCAGTAGAGTACCTCCGTTTTTGACCCGTTGAATTGCAACGCATTGGCTCGCAGCCATGCTGCTGTGGCTGCCATACAACGGTGAAAGGCATCCCTTGAAATGGACTCAGAACCCTCAAATGAAAAGATCAACTGAGTATCATCGGCATAGTTGACAACAGATATGCCGAATGACTTTATCAGTGCTATCAAGGGACGGAGATATATATTAAATAGGATCGGGCTAATTGCCGATCCTTGAGGGACTCCCTGTTTCACCCGCCTAGTGGCTGATCGAAAAGGTGGTAGTGACACGGCTTGTTGTCGGTTGTCCAAATAGGACGTGAGCCAGTCTAGGGCCAGACCGCACACTCCCGCACTCCGAAGACGGCCAAGTAGTACTTCATGGTCCACCGTGTCGAACGCGGCCGACATGTCAAGTAGCACCAAAAATGCAGACTTGCCCTTGTCGACTCGCGTTCGCAGATCGTCCAACACGGTGACCAAGGCCGTCTCGGTGCCGTGCGCTGGCCTGAAGCCAAATTGTGCAGCATCCAGACACAGAATTGTTTCTAGGAAGTTGGATAAGGCTCTTGTGACCCATCTCTCGAGGATTTTTATCGCAAATGGTAATAGCGAAATTGGCCTGTAATTAGCCGCGCAGAGAGGGTCCAGAGAAGCCTTTTTCAACAGAGGTGTTACAATAGCCAACTTCCAGCTGTCTGGGACTGACGCTGTGGTCAATGATTGACAGCAGATGGAGTGCAACGGCGGGAAAAGCTCCTCTTGAAAAGCCTTCCAGATCTTATGAGGCATTGGATCCAGCGGTGATCCTGACGATACACTGCTTGCCAGGATAACAAATTCCTCTAACGAGGGAACGGGAAAGCTGGACAACTGAGGCATACCTTCCTTGTTAGGTGCCCAATTGGAGTCCAGGTTGTCAGACGGGTCCAAAGGAGAGACTGCGGGTGTTGCAGATTGTTCAGAATTTTTGAGTCCAGTCAGAATAGTCCTGATTTCCTCCTCATAGTGAACCACCCGGTGCAGAGACAACATAAGATACTGCTCCAAGTGCCTGCCTTGCATTAGAGACCGCCTGTGCAGATAGTGACAAATGTCCAGTAGGGAACCCTTTGCTGTAGATACTGCTTGTGGTCACTCTGTAGGCACAACCTTTCTGCCGAGACAGGTCAGCTAAGTTCACCCTCTCACCTGCACCATTGGACACCATCTCCATTCATGAAACAGATGTGCCAACCTCTGGGCAAAGGAACGGGAAGCAACAATTGCAGACTCCTGGGCAACACAGAAGGAACTGAGACCCTTATGTGCTTCTTCGCAGACAGACCTATGTGTGACGGACACAAGAGGGTCATGGATGGATCTATGTGTGATGGACACAGGAGAGTCATGGATGGACCTATTTGTGACGGACACAGGAGTGTCATGGATGGACCTATGTGTGATGGACACAAGAGAGTCCCGGATGGACCTATGTGTGACAGACACCAGAGAGTCATGGATGGATCTATGTGTGACGGGCACAAGAGGGTCATGGATGGACCTATGTGTGATGGAAACAGGAGAGTCATGGATGGACCAATGTGTGACAGACACAGGAGTGTCATGGATGTACCTATGTGTGATGGACAGAGGAGAGTCACGGATGGGCCTATGTGTGACGGACACAGGAGAGTCACGGATAGAGCTATATGTGATGGACACAGGAGAGTCATGGATGGATCTATGTGTGATTAACACAGGAAAGTCACGGATGGACCTGTCTGTGAGAAACACAGGAGAGTCCCAGATGGATCTATCGGTGATGGACACGGATGGATCTATGTGTGACAGACACAGGAGAGTCACAGATGGATCTATGTGTGACAGGCACAAGAGGGTCATGGATGGATCTATGTGTGACAGACACAGGAGAGCCATGGATGGATGTATGTGTGATGGACACAGGAGAGTCACAGATGGACCTATGTGTGACGGACAGAGGAGAGTCACGGATAGACCTATGTGTGATGGACACAGGAGAGTCACAGATGGATCTATGTGTGACAGACAAAGGAGAGTCATAGATGGATATATGTGTGACGGACACAGGAGAGTCACGGATGTATGTATGTGTGACGGACACAGGAGAGTCACGGATGGATCTATGTGTGACGGACACAGGAGAGTCACGGATGGATCTATGTGTGATGGACAGAGGAGAGTCACGGATAGACCTATGTGTGATGGACACAGGAGAGTCACAGATGGATCTATGTGTGACGGACAAAGGAGAGTCATGGATGGATCTGTGTGTGACGGACACAGGAGAGTCACGGATGTATGTATGTGTGATGGACACAGGAGAGTCACGGATGGATCTATGTGTGACGGACACAGGAGAGTCACGGATGGATCTATGTGTGACGGACACAGGAGAGTCATGGATGGATCTATGTAAGACGGACACAGGAGAGTCACGGATGGACCTATGCGCGACGGACAGCGGAGAGTCACGGATGGATCTATGTGTGACAGACACAAGAGAGTCACGGATGCATCTATGTGTGATGGACACAGGAGAGTCACAGATGGGCCTATGTGTGACAGACACAGGAGAGTCATGGATAGATCTATGTGTAATGGACACAGGAGAGTCACGGATGGGCCTATGTGTGATGGACACAGGAGAGTCACGGATGGGCCTATGTGTGACAGACACAGGAGAGTCACAGGTGGATCTATGTGTGATGGACAAAGGAGAGTCACGGATGGGCCTATGTGTGATGGACACAGGAGAGTCACGGATGGGCCTATGTGTGACAGACACAGGAGAGTCATGGATGGACCAATGTGTGACAGACACAGGAGTGTCATGGATGTACCTATGTGTGATGGACAGAGGAGAGTCACGGATGGGCCTATGTGTGATGGACACAGGAGAGTCACGGATGGGCCTATGTGTGACAGACACAGGAGAGTCACAGGTGGATCTATGTGTGATGGACACAGGACAGTCACGGATGGACCTATGTGTGATGGACACAGGAGAGTCACGGATGGGCCTATGTGTGACGGACACAGGACAGTCACGGATGGACCTATGTGTGATGGACATAGGAGAGTCACGGATAGACCTATGTGTGACGGACACAGGAGAGTCACGGATAGATCTATGTGTGACGGACACAGGAGAGCATGGTAGAGACTGAGATATGGGGTCTTTGGATGAGGGGAAAAGCCGGCTACAGACTGTGCCTGATGCCTTCACTGTCCTGACTGCCTGGTGTCACATTAATGACTGTCCCCCTGTAGAGAAAACTTCTATGCAGGTCTAGAGTGGTTCTAATGAGGGCTTTGGCTGAGCTAGGTGTGCCTGTCTACAGCACACTTCTCTGAAGAGCACGTTTATACACAGATGACCTTATAGATAGAAAATGTTTTTCAATAGAGACTGTAAAAGTGCCTTACTGTGCAGTTTACCTGTGACTCTACCCATCTCTACCTGTGAACAATGCTTGCCAGAGACAGAAAGAGGCTGCCTGCATATGAGTAACACTCTGTTTTTATATGCTCTATAGTCTCTGGTTTTCTCCCCTCAGAGGGCACTTTATTTACAGGGGCATTCCTCTTTAGAGTCCACATCATGGGGGGCACTCACCTGGTTTTAGAAACTGCACCTATGTGTAGCTCTGGTCACTCATGATGTTGACTTGTTGCCAGAGACGGTACCTCTGTGGATGCCACCCACATGAAACCATTTATTTCCTCTGTAGAGTAAGTCATTCCTTAGTGACCCCCCGTTAGCAGGCATCACATTGGGAGAGAGTAACTCCCTGCACAGTGTGGCAAACCTAGGCCTGTCTTCTACGTAGGTACTGATTCGGTGTAGAGAACACGCTATTGCAGAGCCTTGTCATGTACTGCGGAGGCCCTTCTGGGGGCCCCGCATATCCCATGGTGTATGTGGATCGTACCTCGGTGAGGATCGACTGCCCAAGGGTAACAAGTGTCCAGCCTAGACTGACCCTCTGTAGACACACCACCTCACTGTAGAGTGACTCTGTCTGCATAAGTGGATCCTCCTTCAACTCATCGTGCGTGCACCAGAGACCTCTGTCTCAGTGACCTTGAAGATACAGACCATCCCTCTGTAGCAGTGACCTTGAAGATACAGACCATCCCTCTGTAGCAGTGATCTTGAAGATACAGACAAACCCTCTGTAGCAGTGACCTTGAAGATACAGACCAACCCTTTGGAGCAGTGACCTTGAAGATACAGACCAACCCTCTGTCTCAGTGACCTTGAAGATACAGATCATCCCTCTGTCTCAGTGACCTTGAAGATACAGACCAACCCTCTGTCTCAGTGACCTTGAAGATACAGACCAACCCTCTGTAGCGTTGGCCTTGAAGATACAGACCAACCATCTGTAGCAGTGCCCTTGAAGATACAGACCAACCCTCTGTCTCAGTGACCTTGAAGATACAGACCAACCCTCTGTCTCAGTGACCTTGAAGATACAGACCATCCCTCTGTAGCAGTGACCTTGAAGATACAGACCATCCCTCTGTAGCAGTGATCTTGAAGATACAGACAAACCCTCTGTAGCAGTGACCTTGAAGATACAGACCAACCCTCTGTCTCAGTGATCTTGAAGATACAGACCAACCCTCTGTCTCAGTGACCTTGAAGACACAGACCAATCCTTTGGAGCAGTGACCTTGAAGATACAGACCATCCCTCTGTCTCAGTGACCTTGAAGATACAGACCAACCCTCTGTAGCGTTGGCCTTGAAGATACAGACCAACCCTCTGTAGCAGTGCCCTTGAAGATACAGACCAACCCTCTGTCTCAGTGACCTTGAAGATACAGACCAACCCTCTGTAGCGTTGGCCTTGAAGATACAGACCAACCCTCTGTAGCAGTGCCCTTGAAGATACAGACCAACCCTCTGTAGCGTTGGCCTTGTGTGTGCAAACTCTCCATTCCAGCCGCGGCCTCATGTTCACAATGACCCTATGCACGCTTCTAAGTTTTAACAGATGGAATTGTGCACAAGTCTCCAGGTGAAGGATATCCCGACTATGGTTCTCCATACTGGGCACACTCATTTTAGGAGATGGGATAGATTGACTGAGCGCTAGCCATCAGAGAGTGGTGGAGCACAACTCACAAATGTTACCTTACCCTAAGATGTGCATTTTACACACATCCTTGAATGTCACTCTTTTGGAGATTGGCAGCCAGTGAAGCTGTGGTAGATTCTTGGATATGATGTCAAACTTCCTTCTATTTATGAGAGGGCCCTTTACCCACTGAGATGATTAGAACCTTTTGCAAGCACTGGAAACTTTCTTGGAGGTCCAGGGGCGTAACACAGGCCCCCGCATCCCCCGCGGTACGGGGGGGCCTCCCAGCTGCAGGGGGCCCCCTCAGCACAGCAATCGGGTCTGAGCGCTCCGGATAAAATCCACAGCAGGGGCCCCTCTGAGTACATTGCAGGGGGGCCCCTTAAACTTTCGTTACACCACTGTGGAGGTCCTAAATAAACAGAATCCTGAAAGCCAATGTGGGGCGGAATATTGGCACTGCCTGTCATCACCCAGTGTGCAAAACACGGGAATGGGCAATCTTAAGAAGCGTTGATAGCAAAAACAAGGGTTTGTAGAAGAAACAAGTGTCCATAGAGGTAGCCAACCGATGCTCAAGATAGAGTTCAGGATCAAGCATTGCTCCTGTGTTTGGTACAACTATCACAAGTTAGGGTTGCAGCTGCCACAAAGATCTCCCCATCTGCAGAGTTTTAGATGGATTCATTTTCAAGTCTATCTCCATCGTGGAGCGGGCCACCTCAAGCCCCAAAAGTAGATCTTGAGAGCTTCCTGCGAGTATCCTGCCCCTTGGAAATCTACGGAGTGTTGTTTGTTTACATCTTTGCATTGGCATTGTATCTCTGTAGCAGTCCGGCTCGCAATAGACAATACAGATGAAAAAGAAGCGAAGGCAGAATGTACCCTGGCGGAATGCCCTAGGGTGGAGCCTTCGCCCAGGAGCATCTCCTGTGAAGCGGATCTTTTGTAGAAGATTCTTTCTTGTAGAGTTGACCTTGTGTATGTAGACTCACCCTTATAGAGACGACCATGTGTGCATACACTGACCTCCTATTGAGCTGATAGTGCATAGAATGATCCCCTATAGAATTGACATTGTAAGTATACACCGATCCCTATGGAGTGGGTTTTAGATATTTACGCTGTTCGTTTGTAGAATTTACCTCATATATATATATTTATCCCCTATGGAGTTGACCACCTGCACAGATTGACTTATGTAGATCTGACAACGTATAGATGTATACCCTTTACACTATGTTTTGTGTATTGATGCTGGTCTCCAACAGGGCGACCTTGGATGTATACGCTGATTCAAAGGGGGTTGACCTTCTGTATAGAGAGCCGTCCCTGTAGAGTTGAGCCTGTGTGTGGGCTGATCTCCTAGAGTTAACCGTTGTGTGTGAGACCCCTGTAGAGGTGACTTTTTTGTGGACTGATCTCCTAATGAGTTAACCTTGGTGTGTGAGACCCCTGTAGATGTGGCCTGTTTGTCTGCGCTAATCTTCTAAACAGTTAACCTTGGTGTGTGTGAGACCGCTGTAGAGGTGACCTGTGTAGAGACAGTAAAGATGCTTTTGTCTGTATAGATAGATCCATTATATAGGTTTCCTTATTTTCATAGAATGATCCATTTCAGGGTAAGTTTTTGCATTCAAAGTGATCCCATGTAGTGACTGCCTTGTTTTACTCTGACCTAGTGGAGCTGAAGTTGTTTTGTAGATCAACATCTTATAGAACTGGATTTACGTGCCTCAGTTGCCTCTTTGGGTCTAAACTGTTTGTCTGTCAGATTGACTCTATGTTTTTAGACTGACCCCTGTGGAGTTAACCCTCTGTATGCAGACCGGGCTTGTAGGGTTGCCTTTGTGTTTCTCGACTGATCCCTAGACCTCTCGGCACTTGTAGGTAGGTTTTGGACTGATCTCCGCTAGGGTTCCCCTTGAGTTATGAATGATCCACATAGGCAGGTTTTATCTGTTTTGATTGCTCTCCTGTATGATTGGCCCTGTTTTAACACTGATCCATGTTGGTAGGTTTCATTTGTTTTGGTTGCTTTTCTGTAGGGTGGACCTTGTGTTTCTACACTGAGGTCTAGACCTTTGGACAGTTGTAGGCAGGTTTTAGACTGAACTCCTCTATGATTGCCCTTCAGTGAAGACCGATCCCTGTAGATAGTTTATTTTTTGTGTTTAGGCTGATCTCCTGTAAGGTTGTGTTAACACCGATCCCTGTACGTAGCTTTTCTCTGTTTTGATTGCTCCTTTGTAGGGTTGACCTTGTGTTAACACTGATCCCTGGTGGTAGCTTTTCTCTGTTTTGATTGCTGTTCTGTAGGACTGATCTTGTGTTAACACTGATCCCTGGTGGTAGTTTTTCTCTGTTTTGATTGTTCCCTTGTAGGGTTGACCTTGTGTTAACACTGATCCCTGTAGGTAGTTTTTCTCTGTTTTGATTGTTCCCTTGTAGGGTTGACCTTGTGTTAACACTGATCCCTGGTGGTAGTTTTTCTCTGTATTGATTGTTCCCTTGTAGGGTTGACCTTGTGTTAACACTGATCCCTGTATGTAGCTTTTCTATGTTTTTCTTGCTGTTCTGTAGGGTTGACCATGTGTGTCTAGACTGATCCCTAGACCTTTGGGCAGTTGTAGGTAGGTTTTAGACTCACCTCCTTCGTGATTGCCCTTGAGGTATGGCTGATGTCTGTAGGAAGCTTGTTTGTGTTTAGACTGATCTCCTGTAGGACTGACCTTGTGTACAAATGGAACCAGTTTATTGCCCATCTCATGTGGCCTTGCTTTGCTGCTTCTGGCTTTGTGTGCGTTATATTAACCCTTTGGCTGTCTTTTGTTTCTAACCCATGGCATGCTGAATCCTTGTTTTGGGGTTCGCCCCCTCCTACACTACAGGATGTGCCGAGACAGCTTGACCTCCTGGTCGCCGCATGCGCCGTTGGAGTGGGATGTTGCTTTGCTGCTCCCATTGGAGGCAAGTGGAACCTTTCAGCATTATAGACAACCTCCTCCCTTTCACCTTTGAACTTTTCTGCATTTGTTTCTCACTTCATTCAAAGTTTTTAACTTTTTAACTTATGTCCTCTAAATATTCCCAGAAAGAGGGAAGAAGATGGGGTGTGTGATGCAGCTTCAACAGTGGCAGTGACCACGGGAGAGGCCTGTAGTCTAACTGACTATGTGTCAGAATATCATAGTCAGAAATATTGTGTCTTAAACATCCGAACAAAAATACCGCACCCTTGGGCGTAGAAGTTCCACTGCTGGTGATGTGTATAATGGCAGTGATGATCTGGTACCGCACCATCCTGGTCATCCCCTCACAGAGGGCGTCAGGACCTGTTTCAAACACTGCAGCATCAGGTCCTACCCTCCCTAAAATATATCCATATGTGGTCATTTCATCATGGACCTGTTCATGTGTCAAACCTTCCTATATTTAGGTCCCCTTCTGGTCTCTGGTTATGAGGCAATATCCAATTTATGCATCTGCCTTGTGAGGTTCTTTCATTTTTGGATAGTGGTTACCTGTGAGGTCATTTCCTGTCTGAGGGCACTACCTCAAAGCTCTTCTGTCCTGTTTCCTTCCATCTGAAACTTCACCCTCCTCAGTGAGATTCCATATCAGGCAATAGTATCTGCTGCAAGTGTAAAGATAGGAGTTAAAAGTATGGGACACAACTCAGAGGGTGTAGCCTCAGCGTCCTACAGAGACGAGTACAGGTGAAGAGATGGGATGCTGCTCAGAGGGTGCAGCCTCAGCGTCCTACAGAGACGAGTACAGGTGAAGAGATGGGATGCTGCTCAGAGAGTGTAGCCTCAGCATCCTACAGAGACGAGTACAGTTGAAGAGATGGGATGCTGCTCAGAGAATATAGACTCAGCGTCCTACAGAGACGATACAGGGGAAGGGATGGGATGCTACTCAGAGGGTGTAGCCTCAGCGTCCTACAGAGACGAGTACAGGTGTAGAGATGGGATGCTGCTCAGAGGGTGTAGCCTCAGCGTCCTACAGCGACGAGTACAGGTGAAGAGATGGGATGCTGCTCAGAGGGTGCAGCCTCAGCGTCCTACAAAAACGAGTACAGGTGAAGAGATGGGATGCTGCTCAGAGGGTGTAGCCACAGCGCCCTACAGAGACGAGTACAGGTGAAGAGGGGGGATGCTGCTCAGAGGGTGCAGCCTCAGCGTCCTACAGAGATGAGTACAGGTGAAGAGATGGGATGCTGCTCAGAGGGTGTAGCCACAGCGCCCTATAGAGACGAGTACAGGTGACGAGATGGGACACAGCTCAGAGGGTGTAGCCTCAGTGCGCTACAGAGACGAGTACAGGTGAAGAGATGGGATGCTGCTCAGAGGGTGCAGCCACAGCGCCCTACAGAGACGAGTACAGGTGAAGAGGGGGGATGCTGCTCAGAGGGTGCAGCCTCAGCGTCCTACAGAGATGAGTACAGGTGAAGAGATGGGATGCTGCTCAGAGGGTGTAGCCACAGCGCCCTATAGAGACGAGTACAGGTGACGAGGTGGGACACAGCTCAGAGGGTGTAGCCACAGCGCCCTACAGAGACGAGTACAGGTGAAGAGGGGGGATGCTGCTCAGAGGGTGCAGCCTCAGCGTCCTACAGAGATGAGTACAGGTGAAGAGATGGGATGCTGCTCAGAGGGTGTAGCCACAGCGCCCTATAGAGACGAGTACAGGTGACGAGATGGGACACAGCTCAGAGGGTGTAGCCTCAGTGCGCTACAGAGACGAGTACAGGTGAAGAGATGGGATGCTGCTCAGAGGGTGCAGCCTCAGCGTCCTACAGAGATGAGTACAGGTGAAGAGATGGGATGCTGCTCAGAGGGTGCAGCCACAGCGCCCTACAGAGACGAGTACAGGTGAAGAGATGGGATGCGGCTCAGAGGGTGTAGCCTCAGCGTCCTACAGAGACGAGTACAGGTGAAGAGATGGGATGCTGCTCAGAGGGTGCAGCCTCAGCGTCCTACAGAGATGAGTACAGGTGAAGAGATGGGATGCTGCTCAGAGAGTGTAGCCTCAGCATCCTACAGAGACGAGTACAGGTGAAGAGAGGGGATGCTGCTCAGAGGGTGTAGCCTCAGCGTCCTACAGAGATGAGTACAGGTGAAGAGATGGGATGCTGCTCAGAGGGTGCAGCCACAGCGCCCTCCAGAGACGAGCACAGGTGAAGAGATGGGATGCTGCTCAGAGGGTGTAGCCTCAGCGTCCTACAGAGACGAGTACAGGTGAAGAGATGGGATGCTGCTCAGAGAGTGTAGCCTCAGCATCCTACAGAGACGAGTACAGGTGAAGCGATGGGATGCTGCTCAGAGGGTGTAGCCTCAGCATCCTACAGAGACGAGTACAGGTGAAGAGATGGGATGCTGCTCAGAGGGTGTAGCCTCAGCATCCTACAGAGACGAGTACAGGTGAAGAGATGGGATGCTGCTCAGAGGGTGCAGCCACAGCGCCCTCCAGAGACGAGCACAGGTGAAGAGATGGGATGCTGCTCAGAGGGTGTAGCCTCAGCGTCCTACAGAGACGAGCACAGGTGAAGAGATGGGATGCTGCTCAGAGGGTGTAGCCTCAGCGTCCTACAGAGACGAGTACAGGTGAAGAGATGGGATGCTGCTCAGAGGGTGCAGCCACAGCGCCCTCCAGAGACGAGCACAGGTGAAGAGAGGGGATGCTGCTCAGAGGGTGCAGCCACAGCGCCTTATAGAGACGAGTACAGGTGACGAGATGGGACACAGCTCAGAGGGTGTAGCCTCAGTGCGCTACAGAGACGAGTACAGGTGAAGAGATGGGATGCTGCATAGAGGGTGTAGTCTCAGCGTCCTACAGAGACAAGCGCAGGCTATGGGATGGGATGCGGCTCAGAGGGTGTAGCCTCAGCGTCCTACAGAGACGAGTACAGGTGACGAGATGGGAAGCTGCTCAGAAGGTGTAGCCTCAGCGTCCTACAGAGACAAGTACAGGTGAAGAGAGGGGATGCTGCTCAGAGGGTGCAGCCACAGCGCCCTATAGAGACGAGTACAGGTGAAGAGATGGGATGCTGCATAGAGGGTGTAGCCACAGCGCCCTCCAGAGACGAGTACAGGTGAAGCGATGGGATGCTGCTCAGAGAATATAGACTCAGCGCCCTACAGAGACGAGTACAGGTGAAGAGATGGGATGCTGCTCAGAGGGTGTAGCCTCAGCGTCCTACTGATACGAGCGCAGGCTATGGGATGGAATGGGATGCTGCTCGGAGGGTGTAGCCTCAGCATTCTACTGAGATGAGTACAGGCGAAGGGATGGGATGGGATGCTGCTCAGAGAGTGTAGTCTCAATGTCCTACAGAGATGAGTACAGGTGAAGAGATGGGAAGCTGCTCAGAAGGTGTAGCCTCAGCGTCCTACAGAGAGGAGTACAGGTGAAGAGATGGGATGCTGCTCAGAGGGTGTAGCCTCAGCGTCCTACAGAGACGAGTACAGGTGAAGAGATGGGATGCTGCTCAGAGGGTGTAGCCTCAGCGTCCTACTGATACGAGCGCAGGCTATGGGATGTAATGGGATGTTGCTCAGAGGGTGTAGCCTCAGCGTCCTACTGATACGAGCGCAGGCTATGGGTTGGGATGGGATGCTGCTCAGAGGGTGTAGCCACAGCGCCCCACATAGACGAGTACAGGTGTAGAGATGGGATGCTGCTCAGAGGGTGTAGCCTCAGCGTCCTACAGAGACGAGTACAGGTGAAGAGATGGGATGCTGCTCAGAGGGTGTAGCCTCAGCATCCTACAGAGACGAGTACAGGTGAAGAGATGGGATGCTGCTCAGAGGGTGTAGCCTCAGCGTCCTACAGCGACGAGTACAGGTGAAGAGATGGGATGCTGCTCAGAGGGTGCAGCCTCAGCGTCCTACAGAGACGAGCACAGGTGAAGAGATGGGATGCTGCTCAGAGGGTGTAGCCTCAGCGTCCTACTGATAGGAGCGCAGGCTAGGGGATGGGATGGGCTGCTGCTCAGAGGGCGTAGCCTCAGCGTCCTACAGAGATGAGTGCAGGTGAAGGGACCAGATGGTGTTCAGAGTGTAGAGGTCCTGCTTCCTACAGAATGAAGAGCCCAGCGGAGGTGATGGATACTGCTCAGCGGAGTTACCCTCAGCATACTATAAAGTGAAGGTTCAAGCATTCACATCAACAGTTTTGACTTTGTCACGTACCCCCAAGAGATATAGGGTTTGCAGGTTCTGAGCTCTCGGTGCGGTGTGCTGTGAGACTGAAGATACCTCACTTGTTAACCCAGGGGCTGACCACGGGGGCCTAGCTTTTTTCTTGTTTTTAGCATTTGAGGCTTCACCTGTCCCTAACGAATGAAGTCAGGTTTGCTTAGAATGGCATCACAATGGCATATTAAGGTGCAAAGAAAGTGAGCAGGTTAAGTTCAGTGGTATGGCCCCTGTAACATAGCCAGCATATTTACAGGCATGCAGATTAATACTGTTCAATTTCACTTTTGACTTTCATTTCCTGAGTAGAATGGATCCCTCTTAGGTCATTTCCTGTTTAATACAAGTACCTGGTAATTTTCAGTTACAACAACTTCCATCTTAGGGTATTTTATGTTTAATTCATTAAATTATGTAGACATTTTCCTGTTTTGGTCATTCCCCTTTGTCTTTATCTTCTGTTTTGTCCTTTATTATTAAAGTAACTTTCTAATTAAACCCCTCCGCTTTGAGATAATTTCCTGTTTAGTTCACTTTGTTATGAGATCACTTCCTGTGTCGACGAGGTCGTTTTATGCCGATGAAGCAGAATCCATACAATACTATTGCAGCCTGGTGCATGTGGTTGTGGTCACATTCTGTGGGGTTGTGTTGTGTCCACCGGAAGTTCACACATTTCCCTCCATGCAGTAATTCCCATCTTCTGGCACGAGCACTCCTCCCACACCAGAAGTCAGGATTCTTGAGATGCTGCTGGAGTCTTCTTCACTCACCACACTTTCTTCCTCCTTTCTGTCTGTCTCTTTGTGGTGTTTGTGTGTGTCTCTCTCCTCGCTGTTCTTCTGTCTGTCTCCCTCTGGCTGTCCAATCTCTTCCACCAGTAGCAGCCGTATTACTACACGGATGTTCTGACCGTGGGGTGTGCTGTCGGAGTGGGCTGCTGCTTTGGGACTCCACTCGGAGGCAAGTGTCTAACTTCTAACTTCTCCATTTCTCTCACCTGGTTCCTTTCTGTCTGTCTATCCCCGCGGGGCTTGCACTCTGGTTTGAGGGAAGGTGAAGACATGCCAGCTGCTGTGATCAGGAGCCTCATACCTGGGGATGCCTTGCCTCCTGAAACAGCTCATCTAGGGGTTGTCCACTGGAATCATAAGCTAGCCCAAATACATCATTCCTGTATCGGTGGGGGATATTCACTTTTCTTTTGGCTACTACTATACACACACACACACACAAAACATGCAAGCACACACATACACTAAACACACACAGTACTAGCCCATTGACGGATATATATATATACTTCTCAGAATCATACATGCTGCTTCTATCTGGAGGCCAACGCTGTCCTCCATGAACACATTGTTCCACCAATGAGCCAGCCGCAGGGCCCTCAATCGCAGACAAGCTTCCTTAATGAGCCCACTCGCGACCGCCTCCATCATTTACCACGACCACCAATGGATTTTATTGAGTAATGAGTGAACAAGCCAACGTGCAGAGGAGGTGAGTAATCCATCAAAGCCCGAGATGGGGACCTTCACAAGGTGGCACTTGGACGAGAGCTGTAGTGAATCTCATCACAGCCACAGCACACCATGTAAATGTGCCCTTCACCAGCTGGGGCCCTGGGGTCGGTTGAGGTGGTCACACAACAGCAGTAAAAGATCAAAGGGGAGATTTATCAAGGATTTGCATCACCCTTGCACCACCCAAGTGGGCGTATGGACGAAGCAAAACCTATGTGCGATTTTTCAAGCCATCTATGGCTGCCTGGCGTGGCCCTGAGTGGTTTGATAAATCTAGAGAAACGCAAGGATGCGCAAATCGCTGCTTTGCCTTACTCTGCAGCAAGGAGGTTTTTCATGGGTGGAGCATGGGTGTTTCCACGCATACACCCATGGACTGTGGCGTATTCCCAGATTTACCATTAGTGGTGGACATGGGACTGCGTCAAAATGCTATGCCTCCCAAGGTGAGGCGTAACGAGGAGAAATATCTCCTCGTGTTTTCCCAAATTTTTATGCGCATTCTGTAATACACATAGAAAGCGGGAAATGCCTCTCAGGATTGTTTTTGTGCCGGAAGGTGTGCAATGCAGTCACCCTGCACCATGGCGCATGGGTGTCTGCGTTGACGCTAGACTGACAAAAGAGCATCACTGATAGGAAAGGACATAATAAATAAGGCGCATTCCTGCCCTTTCACGCAGCGCAGCGTGGTGGCTTGCTGCGCTATGCAAAAGATTGATAACTCTGGCCACAAGTTTCAGGGACACATGACCCAAAATGCTATCAAATGTGTTCTGGACATCAGAAGGGGTATAAGCCTCCGCTTTCATACTCCTTATTGTGTAGGAGATATCCTGATCCTATTATGGATCTTATCCATATAATGCAGAAGATATATTGATCCTTGTTAGAACTGCGGGTCTCTAGTTGTCAGAGGTAGGTACCTTTGTCCAAATAGGAACCCTTGCGTCTAGTCAGGATAAGGGGCTACACTTCTAAAATAACCCCTGCTCACCCCCTTGGTAGCTTGGCACGAGCAGACAGGCTTATCTCAGAGGCAGTGTGTAAAGCATTTGTGCACACATACAGTAATACAGTGAAAACACTACAAATGGACACAAAACAAGTTTAGAAAAATTAGTAATCTTTACTAGACTTAACACAAGACCAAACAACAAAAATCCACAATACTGTAATCAAAAATAGACTTTGAAATGGTAGAAATAGCTTTGCTCAATGTAGATGGTAAATGCGACACTTTACTCTCAAAGTACCTTGGATGTGTGACGCAATACAAACAAAAGGGTAGCAGGGAGGTTGAAGCGACGGTTCCTTGCTTCGGGGGAGGTGGTGCATCGGTTCCTTACTGCAGCGCAGGGGACGTGATGCGTTGGTTCCTTACCGGAGAGGAGGTGATGTGTCGGTTCCTTACTGTGATCCGGTGCGATGCAACAAGATGGCGCCTTGAGGCGATGCGACGATCCGGTGCGATGCAACAAAATGGCGTCTTGATGTGCTGCAACAACATTGGATGTGATGTGTGCACGCCTGACGGCCGTGCGGCGAACTCGGTAACTTCTGAGCCGCTACAAACCCTGCAACACGCTTCTCCAGTGATGCGACGGCGACCTCGGCCATGGCGACACGCTTCGTCAATGATGCGACGGCGAACAGCTGCAGCGGGGGCACGCTTCCACGGCGATGCGATGGTAACTGCTGCAGCGGTGACACGCTTCTCCGCCTTGCGTCGTGCTCCCAGTGACACGCAGTCTTCTCAGAGGGCCCACACAACAGTAGGCACCTCTCTGCAGGCAAAATTCCCAGCCAGGGAATTCAGGGGAGCTGGTGATGAAGTTGTGTATCCCTGAGACTTCAGGCAGGAGGCAAGCACAATTCAAGCCCTTGGAGACTCTTCTTCAAGATTGCAAAATTACACACAAAGTTCCTTTTCTCCTTTCCTTGGCAATAAATAACCACTGCAGTCCAACCCCAACAGCACAGCACAGGGGCAGTCTCCTCCTTCAGCTTCCTTGGTTCTTCTCCTTGGCAAAGGGGACACCTTGATTCCCAGAAGTGATCTAAAGTTCTGGGGTCTGGGTCTCCCTTTTTATACACCCAAATCTGTTGTCTCTGAAGGCAGAGAGTGTCTGTACCTAGTCCAAACCAGTTCTGAGTGCATTCTGCAAGTGCACAACTTCTTCCTTTGTCAGTGTGGGCCAGGGCCCTCAGACACACCACAGGAGGTGGAGCCAGAATTGTGGAAGGCAGGAACAGCCCTATTCTGGCCCATGTGCTACTCCTCCCACCACTCTACATGCAGATAGGTCTATTCAGCCTTGTGCTGACTCACCCTGTCTCCTGGAGTCACCCCAGCCCCTGTCACTCACAAACCAGACATGGAATACACAACCTAGCAGAGGCAGGCTGGATGGTTAGGAAAGAAAATTCCTACTTTCTAAAAGTGGTATTTTCAAACACAGAATGTTAAAACCAACTTCACTAAAATATGTATTTTATCATTCTGAGTTCAGGCATTCTAAACTCAAATTTCTACCTAGTTCCCTGAGTCAGTTAGGATTATAAGATGTTATAATCAAACTGCCCATTCTGGCCTATGGGAACAGGTAGCCTTGCAATAGTGAAAAACGAATTTGGCTGTAATTCCCTAACAGGACATGCTACAGACATCAGGGCATGTCCTACCTTTTACATACAATGCATCCTTCCCTTGGGCCTACTTTAGGGGTGACTAAAATGTAGAAAAGGGAAGGTTTACGGACTGGCAAATGGGTGCACTTGCCAAGTCGACATGGCAGTGCCAGACTGCACACAGGCCCTGCAATGGCAGGCCTGAGTCACATTTTACAAGCTGCTTCTGTGGGTGGCACAACCAGTGCTGCAAGCCCACCAGCAGCATTTGTTTTACAGTCCCTGGGCACACATGGTGCACTGTACTAGGGTCTGACAAGTAAATCAAATAAGCCAATCATGGAGCCACTAATCCATTACATCAATTTAACATAGGGAGCACTTGCACTGTGCAACTGGATAGCAGTGGCACAGTGCCCAAAGCATCTAACACCAGCAAAAACACATGAGGCAACTGCAAAAAATGGAAGGGAGACCCACGCCGATGGTGCCAGGTCTAACAATCCTATAATGGATCTTATCCATATAATGCAGAAGTTATCTTGACTTGCCTTGGCTTAGGAATGTGGCCCATTCTCATCATTGCTTCCATACTACAACAGAACCTAACTTAGGGACACTATCCCCAATAGAAAAATATTGTATCTATGTTACAAAGTTTTAAGGACGTGTATAAAAAGCAGTCTACGTCCACTCTCAGATCCCAGCCACCCTTCCAGTGACACACCCACTGTCTCTTCACCTTGACCCTTTAGAGCACTCTGCTGCTTTTGGGATAGGTTCACACGATACAAATACCACATACTAATATAAATACATGCATTTTATGTGTCAATAGATTACTCAGCAGATAGGAACATGTGAAAGACAATGATGTATTCAGTGTATACACTTTGCACAGGCAATTCCATACATGTAAGTAGAAATATATTAAATAGTTCTTACTGGTGGCCAATGGAAAAAGAGACCTTTCAGTTCACACAGTGTAAAAAGAGTTTCAAATAAAGCGCAAACAGAGAATAAAAAAACAGGTACATTTACAAAATAAACAGATAAGATTGGCTAAAGATTAATATACAGTCTCATAATTATGTTATACGGTGCAACAGTTATTGTCAGACTTCTCGTCATTGCTATCCTGTTGACAGCATGTGTTTCGGCCCCCAGTTTCATTAATGAAGAGCCTTAATCAGGGCTGAGGCGTGTTAAAAATGACATCACAGTACCTATTAAAAAAGAGATATAGAGACCCTCAAAGGTGTAAAGGAATTATTCTCATATATTTTTATTTTCATTTCATTTAGTATAAACACTGGCTGAAATGGATGCTTTTTAGTTCTTTTAAATCGTTTCTAGCCATACTAATTTACCAGTAAGCAAGTGCTTATCTTTCGAATATTTCATAATTATATTTTTCTTGCAACAGATGCGTCAGAGGTACTCATAGGGGCGTGGTGCGGGTGGGATTCACTTTAGGAAGATGATGACGTTAGTGATGTCCTCTGTGACATCAGGTAAGAGCTCTGGTGTAATGGATTGAGGGAATTATGGTTGCTTGTCTCACGATAGATGCCTTTTAGGGTTTTGAGAGAATCTGCTTTGCACGCCCTTTCATCACCAGGAGCATCTTGTCAGCATACAGCATTACATTTGTTTACATGTACCCAGGCCTTGACATGCATAGCTTTGGGCCGTGCCCATGGGGCTCCAGGCATTTGGTGTGGCCTTTTGTACTGCCCTTCCCCTGTCCCTTTGCCCACAGTACCTGCTCTTGATCACCTTGCATGGAGGCCCAGGATCAAGGCATGGCTAGCTTTTACTCCCTGTTCGCATCATTCACATCTCCCAGTGGTTAGGAAATTCCTCTTTTCGTGTGGTCACTGCCAAGTTTTTGGACAGATGCTGCTGTGACTGCTTTCGACTGTGAAAGTGCACCAAGGCCTGTGAACCAGACTCAGTGCGGTTTCCGGACCTTAAACTGGTATGTCGAATTGGCTTCACCCAATTGGCTGAGATGGCTCACATGTAGGACCCTAGTCAATGGTTCACGGTGCCCAGGGTGGGTACGTTAAAGGGTCCCCACAGGGGTTGCAGCACTGGTTGTGCCGCCCTGCGTGTGACATGCATAAAATGAGACCCCCAGCCCGCCCTTTGCAGGCTGGAAGCGTAGTTTAAACTGTTAGCCTGACTTTGCCATTTAAAGACAAGACAAAGCCAGACTTCCCCCGGATACAGGTGTAAGTCACCCCTATTCAGGCCTAGCAAGTCCTAAGGCAGAGTGCAACATATGTCATGGACCGAACATGATTTTAACATGCTCTGACAGTAAAAACACAAAACTTTCATTTTCACTGTGGAAAAGAGTGGTCGTCCAATCGGGAAATACAGAGTTTCACGCTGACTTCTCAGCTGTGCTAACTCAGGAAAGGCGCAACCAAAGTGGGTCATCGAAGGTATAAAACAACTTCTTACATTAAGCCTGACTTGATTCTTAGGTCAAAATTAATGTAACAAGTTGCAGTGTGCAACTTTAGCAAAGGTGCCACTTTGCTGCCTTCAGTCCCCTGTGCCCATACTTGTGCACACTGGGTCCTGTCGCAGAGACAGCTTTCTGCCCTCCTGGGGAGACGTGCTAACAACTCCCAGGAATGGATACAATAGGGGCCTGCTCTGGAAGGAGATGTCACCTCCTTCCTTAAAGGAAGTCACATGGGTGTTGGCCCAAAAGCCGAGCTTCAAAGCAGATGCAAATGGTTACACTTGGGAGAGGGGTGCGCCATTGTTCAGGCAGACACGCTGGCACTTGGGATAGGAGAGGGAAACCACTCACCAAACTGATTTTCCAGGGGCGTGTAGCTCCCTTGATAGCCGGACCTCTGGGATGGGCTAGGGAGTTCCACACACCGGGAGAGGCATCCTGCCATATTGTAAGTGAGCAGAATGGTCCATTCTGGGATAGTCAGATGGCACACTTCAAAGGAAGTAGTCATTAGGTGGGAGGGAACCTGGTAGCCCATTGGCTACCAACAGCATTCTGCCCTGTGGCCTTTTTCTGACCATAATTAGGGCACCTCAGGTACCCTGAATTCAGATCTCGGCTGGACTGGAAGAGGACCGAAGGAGGGCTGCCCTGCTGTACCGTGGAACCAGCAAAGAGGCTGCACCATAGTGGACTGCACCTGCTGCACCTGGCGGCTATCAAAGGAGAGGGACTGTGCCTGCTGTGTCCTGCTGGAGGAGAAACCATCTCCAGAGCCCAGCCAAAGCCAAGAGACTCCAAGGGCCAGCTGACCGGCCACCTGTTCACAGCACAGGGATACAACAGCTGAGAAGCCTGCTGATAAAAGTTGGTACCCCAAAACTTTCAACCCACTGCCAACGGCCACCATGCAGCACTAAAGAACAGAACCCGATGTCAAAATTGCACCCCAGTGTGCTGAGCCCGGGAGTGTCAAAGTGCAGCTGGGACCCCTAGAGGATGAGTTATCAACCCAGGAAAGATTGGCCTGTGACCATGACTGTGCTACTGGCCGACTAGTAGTCAAGTGGCAACATGGCTTCTGCCAGTACCAAGAGGACTTAAACCCTGTGACCAGAACTGCCTCACCCCCCTTGTGGACCAAGGGGTAGTTGCAGCAAGATCCCCATCAACCACATCGCATCCACAGCACCCGTGAGCATCTACAGCATCCTTCATCCCTCGCATCAGGACCACTTCAATAGGAAAGCCCTGCAACGGATAGAAGTGCCTGGCACTGACTGAAGGCTGCTTCCTCTGCTGAGGTAAGTGCTTCTGAGGACCTTGCTGGTCCCTTTGAGTTGCTCACTGCTGAAGTTGTTGCCTAAAGGGAATCTAAGGGACCACTTTTCGTCTAGCCCAAACTGTGTGGGGGAAAAGTTTCTAAGTCATTTGTTGGATTTGCCACTGCTTGCTCATGGTTGAGTAAAATGCTTCGATGTATAATCTATGTCTCTGGCGTCCTCCAGTGGATCTCGTTTGCTGTGGTACATAAAAGGGCACTCTATGTTTATGAATCGGTGTTGGGTTTCTCGAGTGTCCTGTCGGCTTCTTCAATGGTTTCGGTGCAGTTTGAATGCTTTGCGCTTGCTCCCGTGTCAGCCTCGCTGCTCAGAGCCAAAGCTACCCAGGGTCGAGCGGAGGGTTTGACAAAAGACACCCAACGGTCCTAAACAGTTTCCTCACGCCAGTCCAGCTGCATCAAGGCTTCATCCATGTACAAGGGGGATCATGTCACAAGGTGCGGGTTTTTCGGACCTTCTTGTGTGTCGTGTTCCCGACCCCACAGACCACACGAGACACGCCAGAGCTTGCAGGTATTCTTTATTCCTATCGTCGTCTCACCACTGGGCCCCTGACCTCTCGCCCTGAGGTCCTGCCCTGGACTGCCCCTTTCCTCCCCTTGCCCCCTCCCCTCACCGGAACTGGTGTCCAGTGTCCTCTGGCCTCTGCCCTTGTGTCCTGGGGTCCTAGTGCCCTTGTCTGGGCATGACATCTCCCCCCTAGTTGCAAACAAAACCTTTTTTTTTTTTGTATAGAGAGAGAGAGAGAGAGAGAGAGAGAGAGAGAGAGAGAGAGAGAGAGAGAGAGAGAGAGAGAGAGAGAGTGTCTCACGGACCTCTGTCTCTTCACATTTCTTCAATTAGTCTTTTTGTTTTCTTGCATTCTCTTCTCGGTCGTTGTGTTCTGTCGTCCGCCTGATCTCTTTCCTCATGTGTCTCTCCCTTCAGCTCTTGTATTGGCAGCTCCTCTTCTTTTGATTTCAATTCTCTGAAGTGCGAGCTGTTGCGAGTGATGTGGTACGGCCCGGCTGAAGCCGTTATCATTGGCCCTTTGACTCCTGTCACTGTCAGTGGGTCCCTTGAGAAGACACTGTCTGACTTTCGCATTTGTCTCTGCCGTACTACCACAGTGTCTCCTTCTTCTATCTTTGTGCTTGCCGCATGTCTTCTCCGATCGGCATATGCCTTTATCCTTTCTTTCGCTTCGGTGTCTCTCGTTGCTATGTCATGTCGCTCTATGCTTTCCTTTTCTTTCACTTGTGGCAGCCTTGTCCTGCTTGATCGCCCCAACACCAGTTCTGCGGGGCACCTTCCTGTGGAGCTGTGCGGGGTGTTTCGATAATCCCTTAGGACCTGGCACAGAGCTTGTCCTATTGAGATCTGCGTCAACTTTGCTCTTTGTACTGCCTTTTTTATTGTTCCCATGAATCGTTCTGCCATCCCATTGGCTTGTGGCCATAGGGGAGTTATTCGTCGATGATTGATCCCGAGGTATTCCATGAACCTTTTGAATTCTTCGCCTGAAAATGGGGGCCCATTGTCCGTCTTCAGTGTCTGTGGTGAGCCCCATGCTGCGAAGATGTCGTCCAGGACTGGCAGTGTTGCATTTGCTGATGTCGAAGCTACCTGCCTCACTATTGGGAATCTGGAGAATTCGTCTATTATTACCAGCAAGTAGTTTCCTGTCTCCAGAGGTCCATAGAAGTCAGCTGCCAGTTCTGTCCACACTGCCTTTGGTAGTTTGGACATTTGCAGTGGCTCTGGCTTTGATGGGGGCCCTGTTACTTGGCAGATGTGGCAGTGCATCACGGTGTCTTCCACCATGGTGTCCAGTCCCGGGAACCACACTTTTTCTCGTAGCATTTTTTTTGTTGCTACCATCCCTTGATGTGACTCATGTGCCAGTTCTACTGTCCTTCTCCTCAGGGTTTGTGGTATTACAAGTCGGGTGCCTCTCATCATTATTCCATTTTCGCTTTCGGAGAGTTCTTCACTGATCTTTTTGAATGCAAGCAGTTCTTCTTTTCTCACTCCTTCTTCCCAGTTGTTGTTGTTGTTGACGTGCCTCCACCTTTGCTGTTTCGTCACTTTCATTATTGCTTGCATGGTGGGGTCTTTCCTTGTCTCCTGTTCCAGTTCTTCCATTGATATCGTTGCTGGTGTGTTGAGTTTGAGTGCAAAGTTTAGGTATTCCTCCGCCATCGTTGTCGCTTGAGATGCTTGTGGCAGGGGGTGCCTTGACACATAATCCGCAGCATTGTGTTCTTTCCCCGGTTTGTGTATTATTTTGAAATTGTAGTCCATTAGCCGTATCCCCCACCTCTCTATCCTGGGCGGTATTTTTGCATTTGGATTTCCGTATATTGTTATCAGCGCTTGGTGATCTGTTATTATTGTGAACTGTTTTCCGTAAATGAACATGTGGTAGTGTTCACATGCCCATACTACCGCCAGGCTCTCTTTTTCTGGCTGGGAGTATCCTTTTTCGACATCCGATAGGCTTTTGCTTCCATATGCCACTACATGTCTTGGGGAGTCTTTTCCTGGTTGGTGTTGCGCCAGTATTGCCCCTAACCCCACTGGGCTGGCATCTACTGTCAGTTCAGTGCATAGCCTCGGATCGAAGTATGCTAAGTGGTCTACTGCTGTTACGGCGCTTCTGATCTCCTCAAACGCTTTGCTGCACTTTTCAGTCCATGCGAAACTTTGGCCTTGTTTTGTTAGTTCCCTCAGTATTTCCGACGTATCTTTCTTTGGTACGGCCACAATCGGAGACACCCATGGTGTTGGTCCTTCTGCTCGTTCTATGATGTCTTGCTTTAGTAATGCATCCAATTCCTCTTCTACCTGTGGCTGCAGGTGTATTGGTACCCTCCGATGATGTTGCGCTATCGGCCTTACTGTCTCATCAATGTGTAGTGTTATTTGCCGCCCCTTTAGCTTCCCTAGGCCTTGCAGTAGTTTGGGGTATTCATTCAGGATGCTTCCTTTGTCTGCTATATTGTAGGTCATTTCAAAAAGACCCATCATCTGAGCCGTGATGTTGCTCAAAAGGCATGGCGCTGGGATGTCGCCCTTTAATACATGAATTTCTTCCTTCATCTTTTGGTCTTTGTATGTCAGTTCTTCTGTGAATTTCCCCATGTTTGTTACTGGTGTTCGGGACCCCCAGGTGAAGACTTTAATTCGGGACGGCCTCAAGCTTGGCTTTATTTTCATTTTTTCGTATTCCGACGCACACATGATGTTACACGTCGCGCCACTGTCTAAAACGAACTTTGCTTTGTGTGACCCTACTCCTAATGTCACCGATTCTGTCTTTTTGATCTTGCTTTTGTCTACCAGACATATCCTTTCTCTGCTTTCACGCTCCTCATTTTGTTCTGTAGTGACATCCGACATGAGGTATAGTCGTCCCGTCGATCCCTCTTCTTTTTCTTCTTCTTCATCTGATCCTGTTGAGGAGCTCCTTGTTCCTGTGTCGACGTGTCGAACATGCCTGCTGGCTGGTACTCGTGGTCTTTCTGTTCTTCCTCTGTCGTTCCTGAATTGCATTCCTTGACACACACTGGCATAGTGATTTCTCCCATTGCATTTCCGACACGTCTGACCAAAAACCGGACACGGTCCTCGATGTGGAAATTCAAGTCCGCACCTGTAGCACGTCCCTTCTGGTCGTTTCTTCACTGTCTGGCCATTTCTGTCCTTTTTCCATCTACTTGTGCTGTTGTTGTTTGTCATTCGGTGCACTTGGTCCACTGACCGTTCCTTTCCTCGTTCCATTTCCTTCGCTTGTGCTGTCGCTCTTGCTTCTGCTCTTGCTAGAGACAGGATGTTTTCTAAAGACGTTGGTTCTTTTAGAATTCTTGCGCGAAATTCCGTGTCACGGCAGCCCTCTATGATGCGCAGTCTGATTGCTTGTTCGTTATCGAATTTGTCGAACTCGCAGTGCGTTACTAGCTTTCGCAGTCTCGTTGCGAAGTCATCCAGCGTTTCATCTTGTTGTTGGAAAGCGATCGTGAAAGTGTATCGCTCAAAATCAACATTTCTCTGCGGGTCAAATTTGTTTGTCAGGCACGCCTTTAGTTTGTCGTAGGTGGTAGTCTCCTCTTTTGGCAGTGTCACTAGTAGGTCTTCAACCTCATCCCCTGCTAAGTTTAGGAATAAGCCTAGTTGCTTCGCTGCTGTCACATCAGTCGCTTCCATGTATCTTTCAAAACGCCTGATCCACTTCTCCCACCGTATTCCTGCTTGTGGCTCTGATGGGTTAAATGGTAGTGGTCTCCGATATTGCGCATTTTGTCTTTCTGCCATCCTTTTCTTTTTATTGCTGCCTCTTTATTTGCCTTTGCCAACCCTTGTTTTCTATTACGGGTATTTTTTTTTTTTTGTCCTTGCCAATGCTTGTTTTGTCCTTCTTTCCTTTTGTTTGTCTTTGTCAGTGCTTCTTTTATATTTCTGGTGTTTCTCTGTTTGTCCTTGCCAATGCTTCTTTCTCACTTATGGTGCTTCTTTATTTGCCTTTGTCAGTGCTTCTTTACTTTTTTTTTGTTTGCCGTTGCCAGTGCTTGTTTGCCGTTGTCAATGCTTGTTTCCCTCCTTTTGCTGTTCTATTAGGTATCTCTTTATCATTGCCTGACTTCAAAATGGCCGCCGCACTGTTCTCTCTTCCTATTGGTCGTTTTTGCCTGACCTCAAAATGGCCGCCGGTGATCACGTGATGCTTTTCCACCAATCGGGGCGCTGCCTGACTTCAAAATGGCCGCCCACTGCTTCTAAATACTTAATGTCCTTCTTTCCTGCCTGACCCTGCCCTCTTCTCGCGATATCTCGCGCTTGAAACAGCGCGCGTTCACTCGTATTCCACTCTCCTTACCGGGTGATGCAGGGCAGTCTTCTTGCACTCTGTTACGGTCGGGGTGGGCTCCCGCGCCGTGTTTTCTTCAGTTGCTGCACACACGAGCCAGGGTGGGCTCCTGGTCTCGATTATGATGTCTTTTGACACGGTGAATCGCTGCACTTCGATCTTCTGCTGGGCACTGGATCACGCACCTTCGTCGCCAGTTGTCGTGTTCCCGACCCCACAGACCACACGAGACACGCCAGAGCTTGCAGGTATTCTTTATTCCTATCGTCGTCTCACCACTGGGCCCCTGACCTCTCACCCTGAGGTCCTGCCCTGGACTGCCCCTTTCCTCCCCTTGCCCCCTCCCCTCACCGGAACTGGTGTCCAGTGTCCTCTGGCCTCTGCCCTTGTGTCCTGGGGTCCTAGTGCCCTTGTCTGGGCATGACATTGTGCTTACAACCTGCTGTGTATGGCCCTCACCCATGTGCAATAGGTTCTGGTCATAGGCCATGATCTGGCAACATCCGTGTCCTATACCCATGACCAGTGAACGTTGGCAGTGCAGAGCATACTCATGGTATATCTTTGTTACCATCCTTTTGATTGGACGACTTGTATCTAGAACTAGTAGAAATGTAAATAATAAATAATAATAATAATAATAATTTTCTGCTTGTATAGCGCCTGGTTTCACCAACCGCTGTGTCCCCCGCGCTGGAAAGCCCTCCTCGGGAAGGGGGCCAAGAAACGGAGCTAAGCAGAAAAACGATGTGCACAGAACTCAAAGCTGGAAAAGCCAGGTTTTCCGTTTTTTCTGGAAAATGTTTTCCGAAGGCTCTGCTCGAACAGAGATAGGTAGTGAGTTCCATTTTTTGGCTGCCAAGTAGCCGAACAATCACGCACCCATCCGGACTCTTTGGACTTTAGGAACCTTGACCAGATGGGCTCCCGTTTATCTAAGATGGCACGCAGGATGATGAGGAACGAGAAGATGATGGAGATAGCTGGGGCCTTTACCCTGCAAGCTCCGATGGCAACAGCAGAGGGCTTTAAAGAGTAGTCTCTTTCAAACTGGTGGCCAATGTAAAGTGTCTAGGGCTTTCTTAGAGGAAGCTCTTCTAGGAAGATTGAGGACCAACCGTGCAGCCGCGTTCTGGATGCGCTGCCGCTTGTAGACACATGTGTTTGCAGCTCCAAGGTACAAAATATTACCATTATCCAACTGGGATGTTGCGAGGGCGTGGACCAAGGTTTTTCTAGCCGATAAAGGGAGAATATTCAAGGTTTTTCTCAGCATTTTAAGGTTTCCGAAGCATTTCCCCATGACCTTCTTAATATGCGCCTCAAAGGAGAGTTTGGGGCCCAACCAGACTCCAAGAGTTTTAGTTTCCCCCTTCGGAATAGGAGTGGGGCCCAGAGTCTGGGGCCACCATGCTGAGGGCCAGATGCTGGGGTCCTCCCCACGATCCCCACCTCGTTCGTGCTGCCATTCAATTTAAGGCAGCTACAAGTCATCCCGGTGCGAGGTCGCTCAACCAGGAAGAACACTCGCTGGCTGCTTCCTCTGAGTTATAGGAAAAGGGGGCAATCAGTGGCTGTTGTCAGCATGGGAAACAATGCGACCTTGTGTTTTTCAACAATCCTGCCAAGGGTGCAATGTAGAGATTAAAAAGGGTTGGGCTCAGTATTGAGCCCTGTGGGACCCCTTGTGAGAGTGGGATACTTGAAAGCTGCACTCGTGGAGGAAGGAAGTCATCCATTTTATCCCACACGAGCCCAGTCTTTGAAGGAGCAGGTTGTGGGAAGCCGTGTCAAAGGCTGCGCTAAGGTCGAGTAAGACCAAAGCTGCCGTCTGACCCTCATCCGCGCACCTGCGCAGTGTCTCAGAGGCAACAGCTGACTCGGTCGAATATGAGTCTCTAAAGCCTGACTGCGAAGGGTGAAATAAGTTGTTCCAGTTGATGTGGGCAACCAATTGAGAATTCACCACTTCCGCTGCTATTTTGGAGAAATGTGGCGAGAGCAAGAAGGGGCGTAGATTGTCCAGTAAGCCTGGGTCAGCTGGCGGTTTCTACTTTGATGGGAGGACGATAGCCTGTTTGCAATCTCGCAGGACCTCACAGCGGAAAGATAGCTTCAGAAGTGGCTGAACATGGGTAGGATCGCATCGAGACCTTCCCTTAGGACTTCAGGTGATGCGGGGTCCATTGGGGAGCCCGGTTTAATACTTAGAGCCGCATCTTTAAGATCGTCCAGCATCGGAGATGAGAGCTGCGAGAGGGTATTACCCTCAAAGTTCATATCTGGGTTGGAAAGAGTGCTTTCATAATTCATCTAATTTTGTATTTTTCGTGCTATGCTTATCATGCATGATGCACAAGACTACGCCATAGTGCATATTATGCTGCGTTTGCTGCAACATTATAGTGCAGGAACGTGGGAACAAAAACAAGGACCAGAACTCAAGCTGCCGTTGTTTGCTGCTCTTGTGTTTTCACTGGTGTGCATGTCAAAAAGGGCACCAGTAAGTCTGCTATTTCCACTTCTTGTGCATACGTGTGCATAGGGGTACTATTATGGGATGGTTATGCTGATTCGAAGGGTGGTTCGACCAGTTGACATGCCATGTAGCAGCTTTCAAGTGCTCTTGTGCACGGGTGCTGCCAGTGACGCTTTGTGGAGTAGCGTGCTTACAGAACAAGCAAAGCCCGCTCTCTTTTTTCTACTCTTTCAAAGGCTGAAAAGAAATTGTCCGTAAAATCAACTCTGAAAAGATGCCGCTTACGGCTTTCTCTTTAGGTTTCCTCTCTGAACTGTAAGCAGGTTTCTCTGTCCCACAACGAGACGTTTTGCAAGTTCTTGGGTATATAATAATGCACATGAAACTCGGGATACAGGGAAGCACTTAGCTGACAGCTCCGTTGCAATGCACTGTCAGACCCACCCCGGTTCTGGAGCACACAAATGGTCACGCCACACACGGAGCTCTGTAACACACGTCTTTATTCTTGGGCATGACCCTGTTAACTGAATGCATTACCATAGACTTCACTGACCCCATCCAGACACACCCAGATATCTCCTGACTGATTACTCAACTTTGTAAGGAGTCCGTCGAGGAGCACACGGGTCCTGCTGCACAAGATCACACAACGCTACACATACGTCTCTGCTGTGATACCATCTGAGCCTTCAACCTTGAAGATGAGGTCTGTGCCAATATTTTGAAACAGGAATAGAGGAGAAAAATCGAGGGACTTTATTGTCCCCATTGAGTAACATTGAAACAGAGGCATCGTTAGGTGAGAGACCTAAGATAAGCAATTTTTGGCTTTAGAAAATGGGAGTTTTCTTCTTGAATCGGGTGTGCTGGCCTGTATGGTCAGGTCATTTTGCTCTACATAGATCGGGGCAGCATCATGTGCGAATATGGCCACCCTGAGACCCCGCTGCTGCTACTTACTCTCATGCCCAAATTGAAAACTAGTCATTTATAACAAACGTCATGACTGCATGTGCATCAAGAGGTGAAAGGTGACACAACTCACTTCGAGAGTCCCCACCTGCATTAAATGCAAATGCCTATTTGTAAAGCACGAGCTACTCAGCCTTACGGGTCTCAAGGCGCTGGGGACCGTCATGGAAATTAAG
Organism: Triturus cristatus; assembly: GCF_964204655.1. Lineage (NCBI taxonomy): Eukaryota > Metazoa > Chordata > Amphibia > Caudata > Salamandridae > Triturus > Triturus cristatus. The sequence goes on from NC_140590.1 coordinate 1,881,468,843, forward strand.
TGAGCTATTGCCCAGAGTCACACGGTGCTGAGCTGCCCCCAGAGGTGGGGATCGAACCGTGAACCCTGTGCTCTGACGTCAGCTACCCTGGCCCCTGCACCACCACCTGTACGTTTCTACTGGCCTGACCGGTATTTTAACGTTCCGGTCAGTGCAAAAATGTATAAAATCACCTAAAGCTGGTATTTTTTCCTCATTATCTGTACATACTTTAAACAGTAAATGTACGATGAAAATATTTTTAAATGTGTTCTACAGCTGCCTTAATGACCCCCGACTGATAATTAAAGTAAATAAAGACTGAAAGGCCACGTTAAAAAAGAATGTTGTTGATTTCCTACAATTCTGTACTCAAGAATCAGGGCCGGGCCGTTGCAGGACGTTAAAGCGTGAAAAGCTGGCAGGTATTTTTCTCTGGGAAAGGTGGCAACCCAACTCACCAAAAAAATAAAACAAAAAGTTAGACAGTGGCACAGAAAAGTTGAAAAATACTGGTCTGGATTGGACAGATGTGTGTGGCAGATTCCATTTCATGCACAGAGGGGGGTGAGCCAATGAAAGCTCGAGCCAGGCTTGCGCCTGAAGACTGGCTCCGGCTCGGCTCGAGGCCCTGTTGGAACCCCAAGGCCATAACGAGCCGAGCTTTCAAGTGCTTCTGCCTCCCTCCCTGCAACCTGGACGTGGCGCTGCGGCCAGAGCTGCAGACTTTAGAACTGAGAAACCAGTTTTAAGTCTTGGCGTCTGCTCAAAACCCTGTGACCTCGGGTACATTGCAGCCTTCCATACATAAAAAGATGAATGTGACCTGTGCAATGTAACTGGAGCTCGTGAAAAGCGCTCCAGAACCTTCTGGTCGAGTTTGTGATATAGAAAAACTGCAGAGGTAAAAACAAAGCGTTAACATTAAAAGACATGACAAATAGATACCCATTTTGTGGCTGATTTTCACAAAGTGAAGCCCGAAAACTTAGATAAATCCCATCTTCTCTGCTTAAATTGTGTGATTTTGTGCAATAATTTTTTTTATTCAGAATGCAGTTGTACTAAAACCTTTTGTGTTTAATTTAACAGACTGTAATGTTCACTGCTTTAAATGGGGAAAAATAAGTGCAGGTACTCATTAAAATAGAGGTGTGGCAAGTGGGCGGGGCTAGGGGTGGGGCTAAAGGCAAAATAACATCTTACAAAGAGACTTCTGTACCAGTTGCAGTGCTGCAGATCAGAGCATATAAATTCTCCCTACTTCCACGGACAGAGTAATTCCACAGTCATACGCACATACACTCATCATACGCTAGGGCCCATCACACTAACATTCACTCTATTACTCTATCCACACTGATTATACGAGAGAAAACCTAAACAATCTGCATCTAAACTGAGGTCAATGCGACCTAATAGATCTGTCTTGAGTCATGATTTTTATACATCAGAAATACATTTGAAACTCAATAAATGACAAAGAAATAACCACCCGACACTGTGATTCAAACAAAAGGGTTATTTATCTAAATTAGTTCAAATGAAAGTCAATCAATAGCAAAATCATTATTCTCATAGTTACCTATTCTAGCTAAATGTCATAAATGGGTCAGGACAGGTCTCTCAGTAAAGTCTCCCGAGTCGCCGTCCTCTCAATCAGCGTCGATCCTCTCGAGCATAGGTTCGGGAAGAAGTGGCCTTAGACCCTCCCTAGTCTAACAATATTTATAGGGAAACTAACAAATTAAAAGTAACAAACAAACTCTAAACGTCCGTTGAGCCGCTGAGCAGAGCGAGCAGGAAAGGATGTTGACTCGCAACATTTAGAAAACCTCCGCTCTCGAAAATCTCAAAAATAAAAACACGGAAGAAGGAAGCTCAAACCAAAAAATGATACATCCATGAATGCTCTTCCTCGGAATCATAGTGAAGCCACCGCAAGTTTATCAGAGTTCATTGTGGCTTTATTCTTCTCCAAGGGCAGCTGGCAGCAAGCCCGGAGCTGCTGTCCTCACGGAAACTTTTAATACAGTCGGAGGCCGAGGTCAGGTAATTTCCAACCATATTCAGCGAGGCCTCTCGTCGTATTTCATCTACTCAAATGCAGGCTGTAAATATTGGCCATCTTTGTCTAGGCCAAAACGGACCATCTTAATTAAAAGAAACACAAAACAACGTTACCACATCGTAATGATTATACAGTGTTAATTCCCACTAACACCCTTATGTGTATGTAATTATCTAGCCATCTGCAACATAAAGAAGCATTAAAAGCACGTTATTTTAAAGCGCAAACACATTACAAACAGCACTTTAGCCACACATATTTAATTAATTCGCTTACCAACTTAGTTCACGTATTAATAAAGCAACATAAATTCATTCCCGCGTGTAATTCTTTCATTAGTAATGTTGATTAATAAGAAAACTTCAACAAAATTAATATTTAGTAACTAATTATCAGTAAATTTAATTATGACATATAAACATAAACTGGAGTTTAAATCTCAATAAATTTTCAATAGAAAACCCTGCTCCAGCAATCCCCCCTTTGGTGATATATTATCACCACAAAAACCAACCAAAAAAAAAAATGTAGTCCCCATTTCTTAGGAGAAATTGAAATGTATTTTTATGACACTACACACCAGACTCTCTTTCATCATCCCTCTTCGACTCCAAGTAAACACTCTCCCTCAATTCTTCTAATTCTATTTCTTGTGGGTCTCTCTTTGACCTCTTTTGTTTCTTTTCAGTATTCCGTCTTATTATTTTCTTTTTCCCTCCCCTGTTTTTACAACACAAACACCCTAATCTTAGTATCAATAAAGCAACAATCACACATGTCAAAGGAAATAATATCTTACCAATAATAGTACTACCTATTTTAGCAATAAAACTCTTAACAGCAACTATCTTATTAGCTATTTTAGTCCAGATACTTTCAGCTTCCAGTGGTACTAATTCTTCATGCAGATCAGTAATATTTTTGATATAGACCTTTAGATCTCTGCTTTCATCAGGAATGTAAGTGCAACAATGTTGAACTTTCAGCATTCCACAGACTCCACCCTCTTTGGCCAATAGAATATCAAGGGCAAGTCGATTTTGCATAGACATGGCGCGTACGGCAACCATCTCCGTATTTACCGAAAAAAACCCTCCAGCGGTACTTGTCGATAAGCGATCCACCACTGTTGACAGTTTCCTAATTCAATATGCATTTAATGAAATTCCCACTGCTGGAATTAAAGCTCCAAAAATATTACCTACAATTTCTGACCAAGTTTCTCTCTTAAAACGTGTTAGTAGATTAATTTGTTCTGCATCTTCTATTTTATCTATATGGAAAATCTTCGGAAAGACCAGGCCAACATAACACGTGCCATACCAATGGTCAGGCAACCTGTAATAAGCCTTATTCCCACAAATATAATACACTCCCGGGAAAACTGGATCTTCTCCTCCCTTGAATCCCCATCCTGTTGCAATAAAGTATGTATCATGGCACTCACTAGTCCCAACGAAATAATTATCATATTGGGATTTCCTTCTGGTAATGCATAGTTTACCCTTCTGTGGTGCATTTAAAGCCAAAGTTGGACTGGCCCCATTCCTCAACTCCTTTCCCATCTCAATATCCCATATTGTCTCACTCATTTTATATTTCCCTGCCTTTTCATGCATGCTCACTCTCCTTTTCTCTACCATGTCTAGGAAAGCCCTTTCTTCTTCTTTCAAACTGCATGTTAAATTGTTTCTAAAAATGTAATCTAATGTTAATTCTTCTGTCTCAATAAAAATCTCACCAAAAATGTTAGCTTCTTTAGCTGGATTCAGCTTCTTATTCATAGGCAATTGCCCAAAAATGTTATCTTTGTTAGACATCTCATAATCTATCTTCCCTAACAAATAAAAAACACTACTTAGCACACTACATGAAATCCCATACGTAACTGGTAAATGATGATAAGTAACTCCTTCTGAAACGGATGCAGGCAATTGCATACAAACATAGCAATCCCTAACTTCCATTGTCTTTACGTATTTGTACAACAACTTTGAAAAAACATTGCTAGAAAAATCATTAATTGACCTATCTTTATGTATGTAAATGTTACTAATTCTAGTTGGAACTACTCTCTGTGAACTCTTCTCTATGTTAGTCACATTCTCAGTATGTATTCCAAAAGTATCTATTGTAATTCTAAAAGTAACTAATAAAACAAGTACACCCCATAGTAGCATTAATAATCCTGTACAGCAGCAGCACATTCTACACCATCTTTTCAAGAAGGCACATCTACTTTGATTATTTTCTGTGTTAGCCATCTTATTACTCTGGCAGTGTCTTTTGACTTAGCCTCTACTACTCCACTACTGAATTTCTAGAACTCTAGATTATTTCAAACAGCTAATTTCAGATTTTCTTCTTTTCACTCTTTCCAAGTGACTCCTTCAGTTCACTCAATTTGGATTTTCATCACTTTTCACTTCTTCTTCAGCAACATCAAATTGTATCAGATCTTCAACATCCTGAGCATCCGACTCTTCTCCAATGTCAGTCAGGATAACTTTCAGGATTCCAACAGTTTTCTCCTCCTCAACCACTTCTCGTAAGGTCCCCTCTGGATTTCCTTGACTTTCTGCCTCTTCTTCTTCAGACAGTGCCACGTACGTCCATTCCGGTGACCTGTACTTCTGGTTAGGTTTTCTGATTCTCTTGATCTCCTCTGGTTCTTTTGAGACCTTTTGTTTATCACCTTCTGCCTGATTCTGACTCGACACCTCGTTCACCTGTTCAGCTTTTGATGAATTTGCTCGTGTCAGTTTGTATCTCAGCCTCTTTATCCTGTTAGGCCAAAGATCTCCTCTTACACTCCTTTTTGGCCTCACTTCTTTAATATTTCTTTCTCCGATCCAAGTTCTCTTTCTCAGAACTCGACCCTCTGATTTCTCATTCTCACTTTCATCTGATTCTGTTTCATTTGCCTCTGGTCCATGAACAATTTTCTTGTGCTCCACAGACTTTTTCACCACCGATTGAGATTCCCCTATTTCTGTTCCTCCTCGGGTCTCCGACATGCAACCTTCTTGCTGTCTACTTGTCCCTTCACCTTGCTTATCAGGAATGTTCCCTACACCTCCTCGGGGCTCTTCCACAATCTGTCCCTCTCTATCTTCTTCTGACCCTACTTCTTCAGGAATAATCTCAAGTGGATTTTCAATCTCTTCATCTGACTCAGGTGTAGTCTCTGTGGAATTGCTCTTTTCTCCTCTTTCTTCTCCACTGCTTGTTGGAACTTCAGGCAATCTTACAGAATCCGATCTCTCCTCTGAGGTTCTCAATGTTTCTCTTGAAGTCTCTCTTGGAAAGAAAAAAGAATCACCTGACTCTGACTCTCTTTCTACTTCCCCCCTTTCAGGATTCTTTTTCCTTCTCACTGGTTCAGTCTCTGCATCATCACTGGAATCTGACTCTTCAAAATACTCTTTACCAGTCCCATCCTTTGGATTCGGAACTCTCAGAGTATGACTTGCATGAACCCAGTTTTTCACACCGGCACACTTTACTGCAGTCGTCGTAGTCAGAATGACTTGTCTTGGCCTTCCCCACCTTGGAACCAAGCAATTTCTTCTTCTGTGCACTTTAATCCTCACCCAGTCCCCTGGACTTAGATCATGAGCTTGCTTCTTTTCAAGTGTGGTGGCTTCTTCTCCAACCTGGTGAAACACAGAATGAACTGCGTCAGCCAGGCCTTTACAGTAATCCAAAATCATGTCATCAGTTATTGTCATCAACTTGTTGACAGGCACGAAAGCATGTCTCATTGCACGTCCCATCAATATTCCATGTGGACTCAACCCTGTGGTTCTATCTGGAGTAGACCTAATAGTCATTAGCACTAGAGGCAAGACATCAGGCCATTTCATTCCAGTGGCTAAACACATCTTACCAATTCTGTTTTTGATTGTGCCATTCATCTGTTCAACAACACCAGAAGCCTCTGGTCTGTATGCACAATGTAGCTTCTGCTGTATACTCAATGCTTCACAAATTAAATTAAACCCATGAGCTCATTGTAGAAGTGTCCACCTCTGTCTGACTCAATTGTCACTGGGAACCCGTACCTAGGAATCAACTCTCTTAACAGTAACTTTGCCACTGTTATTCCATCATTTCTCCTAGTCGGATAGGCCTCCACCCATCTTGAAAACAAACAGACTACCACTAGAACATACCTCAATCTATTCACTTGGGGCATTTCAATGAAATCTATTTGCATTCTGGTAAAAGGACCTCCTTCTCTGCCTATTGTTCCTAGGCTCACCACTGTCTTCTTTCCAGTATTGAACTGCTGACAAATCAAACATTTTTGACAGATGCTCTCTGCAATCAGCCTGAACTTTGCATTGTACCAGGTTTGCTTAAAGGACCTAATCATAGCGTCCCTCCCCAGATGTCCCTGGCCATGATACATTCTTGCCATTGTTGATAGCATCGAGTTAGGCATGACTGGTCTTCCATCTCTATAGATCCAAACATGATCTGTCTCTCTAGGGGCACAACCTGCCTTGATCCAATCTCTCATTTCCTCATCTCCTGCCTCATCCTGCAACTGTTTCACTTCATCCCATGTTTCCAGGACATTAGTAAACATCACAGAACAAAAAGACATTTTCCTTTCTCGTCCCCTATTAATCGAATGATTGTTCTTTGCACAATACTGTGCTATGTCATTTGCAAAACGATTACCAAGAGTTACAAAATCATCTCCTTGTCCCTGAGCAGCACATTTTACAACTGCTAATTCTTTAGGCAGCTGTATCGCCTCAAGCAACTTTCCAATCACCTCAGCATTCTTTATAGGAGTCCCACTCGACGTCAAGAAACCTCTCTGCAGCCAAAGTTGGCCAAAATCATGAACCACTCCAAATCCATACTGACTATCAGTCATCACACTCACTCTCAAATGCCTTCCAATCTTGCAAGCTTTCGTCAATGCCACCAATTCAGCCACTTGAGCAGATCTAACTCCCTTCAAAGGCGAAGCTTCCATAACCTCTGAAACCTTGCACACCGCATATGCTGCACTCAGCACACCATCATCAGTTCTCAGACATGATCCATCCACAAACAGCACATGATCACTCTCAGGTAGTGGCAGATCTCTTATGTCTGGTCTGGGTTTTGTGCAATAATCAAGCACATCCAAACAATCATGATCAACATCATCTCCCACATTCACATTTTCAGCATCTGGCAACAATGTTGCTGGATTCACATGTACACATCTCTCAAGGGTCACATTTGATGCTCCCAGAATGATTTTCTCATATTTAGTCAGTCGACTATGTGACATATATTGAGTTCTGCTTCTTGTCAAAAGAATTGCCACATCATGAGGTACGAATACCCGTACAGGATATTCCATTATTATACCCTCACTCTGTTCCAAGCTTCTGCATGTAGCAGCTACTGCTTTCAGGCAACCTGCTAAACCCACAGCTACAGGGTCAAGTGTTGATGAGAAGTACGCAATTGGCCTCCTCAGTCGTCCATGTTTCTGGATTAACACTGAAAGTGCACATCCATTTCTTTCACTGCAGTACAACTCAAACTCCTTCTCATAGTCTGGCATTCCCAAAGCAGGAGCTTCACACATTCTGCTCTTCAATTCTTCAAATGCTGCCATTTGTTCTGCATTCAGTTCCAATGGGTCTCTCACCTCACTTTTAGTCAATTTAATCAGTGGCTTTGCTATCAGGGAGAAATTACTTATCCACTGACGACAATAACCCACCATCCCCAGAAACATCCTCACTTCTCTCTGTGTCATTGGGGCCGCATTCCTCTGATAATTTTGATCCTGTCATCGGTCACCTTTCTCAGACCTTTTTCAATATTGTGTCCAAGATAATGCACCTCTTTCTTGCAAAATTGCAATTTGGCTGGAGATACCTTTAACCCTCCATCTGCCAGATGATTCAGTAAAGCTATGGTATCTACTTCACAAGCTTCACGTGTCTTCGATGCCACAAGTAGGTCATCGATATTCTGCACTAGTACTGAGCTTTCAGGCATGATCAAACTCTCCAATGATTTCTTCAGTAACTGATTGAATATCGAAGGACTCTCTGTATACCCCTGTGGGATACGACACCATGCCAAAATACGCTGTCCAAACCGAAATGCAAAAATCGGCTGGCTGTCATGATGCAATGGAATTGAAAAGAAAGCATGACACAAATCAATTACTGTGTACCATTCAGCATCATGAGGAATCTGATACAAAATCACTGACGGATTTGGCACAATGGGACAACATGCTACCACAATTTTGTTAACTTTTCTCAAATCTTGTACAATCCTGAACTTTCCATTGGGTTTCTTCAGCCCCATTATCGGTGAATTACATGGGCTACTCAGTAACTCTCTCAAAACACCCTGTTGAATCATCTTGTCAATTATAGGGGTTATTCCCTCAATTATCTCTGGTGTCAATCTGTACTGTGGGATATTAGGATAAACAATTCCTTCTTTCACTGAAATCTTCACTGGATCTACATTATTCATCAATCCCACATCTTCTCCAGTAAAATCCCAAACTACTGCTTTTACTGTGTGTCTTAACTCTTGAGGCAAATCATCTGGATTAAACACAGCATATGTTCCAACAATCTCACTCTCTCTATTATCTAGAGTCATCCTGTACAGAACATCCTCATCTGGTGTCTCAAAAGCTATTCCATCCGGAGTACAGAAAATCGTGCAATTCATCTTACACAATAAGTCCCTTTCTAACAAGTTCACTGGACTAGTGTCACAGACTACAAATCTGTGCATGTCTGAAAATTTCCCTATTCTTACCCTTACTGGTTCGGTAAGACGAGTTTTAATCTGTGTATTAGCTACACCAACCACTTGGATTGCTTCGTCCGAGAGAGGAAGATTTCTTATATCTGCTGACCTGACAGTTGATCTCGTCGCTCCTGTGTCTACCAAAAAAGTAACACTTTCCCCATTTATTTTCCCATCTACAAATGGTCCTGCCTGGTCTATTTCTAGAGTTGCACCAAGTATGCACTCTTCCTCCTCTCTTCGGCACCGTCAATAGTCCCCTTCAGACTCACTCCCTTCATTCTTTAGCCAGTACTGCTGTACCGGGTTAGTACGTCTCGGTTTGTTTACCTGCTCATCATTGTAGAATCCCGAGTCCTGGTTATACTTCTGGGACCCTCTATTCTGCGGCAAGGGCGGTTTTGGCTCTTGACTCTGCTGTCTGACAACCTTCTGCTGTTGCTGCTGATGATTACACCCCTCGTTCTGCACCTGTTGATTCAATGATTTATTCTCATTACTCACTAATGGTGGATTGGTACACTCGGATCTCCAATGCCCCAATTGTCCACAGTTGTGACATGGGAACTTCTTCTTTGCTTCTTCTAGATTTCCCTTTCCTTTTCCTGTACCGTATCTGGGCCTATTTCCTGGATTATTTGCTTGTTCCACCAGCTGTGCTTCTTGCCTTTCTGCAACTTTCACCTGTGCCCACATTGCTTTCTCTTTCAGCTTTCTCTGTTTTGCCTCAATCTCATCACTGAAGTACTTTGCATGTCTCAAGATTTCATCAATCTTTTTACTCTGCCAATCAACTGTGTGCTCACGAATCCTTTCACTTATTTCAGGTCTCAAGCCATATACAAACCTGTACACAAAATGACTCAAATCTTTGTCACCCAGGTGTTCATCTCCACTAAACTGTTTAAAAGCCAGTATCAGCCTTTCATAAAAAGCATGAACTGATTCCTTCGCTTCCTGATGTGTTCGATCTATCTTAACCCAGTCTGTCTCTTTCGGGGGTACCTTATTTTTCAGGAACACAATAACCTGTTCATACTTCTTCATGACCTCCGGGTCTGGAGCTCCCGTTTTCTGATCTCTTGGGTACTCCTTAGCAGGCCAATCTACAACTATTTTACACTCTGCCCACAAGTCTGCTGGAACAATTATATCAAACAGACTATTCAGGTCAATCCACAGCACTTTTGACAATTTCACAAACCTGTCTACCTGCCTATACCACTCGACGGGCTTTTCTCTCAGTCGAGGGAAATCATTCGTAAATGACAAAATATCCTGTCTAGTCCATGGGACATGTTATGTTATGTTATGTTAGTTACATTTTAATGCGCACAGCTGCTCCAGCGAAGGAGCGTCCTGGCGTACATATCCTCCTCCAGGAATCTCTCTCATAGGATAAGCATCCACTGTTTTTTCTTTTTCTCTCATAGGAAAAGCTGAATAAGTCCTGTCCACTGAATCTTCCCTTTTCTTGTACCACCTATCCTTCCACTTTTCCACATCACCCCATTTTCGCAATAAGGAAATCATTTCCTTAACCTGCCCTGTTCTTCCAACATCATTTAAATTCTCAATATCCTTATCAGAGAAATCCACCCTGTAAGGCTTCTGCAAAGCTTTCACCTTATCTTTGTCAACTCCTAGTTCACTCGCTATTCCTTTTAACCTGTCATGTGTACTCTTAGCCCTCCAGGTGGTACTCTTGCACATGAATAACAACTCTCCATCATGATGATTTTTCAACATTTCTGTAGGAATTGTTCCCGCAATAAGCTCTTCCAATTCTATGCGCAACCTGGCTACATCAATTGCCTGTGAATCTTTATCCTTCTTTTGAAGAACTTTCAACCAATCATTCAAATCCTCAGCTGTTATTTCTGTAGACCTTTTCACTGCACCCACTTGTTCTGCCATCCTCTGTGGTTCCAAAATTGATCCTCCCAAACAACCAGTATTCAAGCCTGAATTAGGCTGTACATCCGATCCTCCACTACATGTGTCATGTCTCAACTGTCTCAAATTATTTTCTCCCGTCCTCATTCTTGATTCCTCCAAAGAACAAGAACCAACCAAACCATTTCCTACATAGGGAACTGTCAAACCATTTTCACCCATTCTTTGCTTATCAAAAATAGGCACAACCGGATCTATGGTTACAGGGACTATAACAGCTTCTAGATTTTTCGTCAGCTCTCTAATTTTCTCAGTCAGCTCAGATGTGGTTCTGGCTAATTCTCTTGTTTTCTCATCACCGATTTGATTCTCTCTCTCTCGCTCTCTCTCTCTCTCCCTTTCCGTGAAAGAGCTACCACTTTTCAAATCAGGTGTCACAATCTCAGTTTTAACAATTCGTAAAGTATCTCTTATGGGAGTAGCAACTGGCGTTCTCTCTTCTGATTCTGGTCTATATGGAGGTGGTCTCTTATAAATCATGTCATCCAAGACCTCATCCTCATAATCATTAGCCCCATACCTTCTCACTTCTGCATCAGGCACCTTTTCCGTACCCTTCCTCCCTTCCTTCTCTTCAACTGTCCTCATAGGATATAGTCCCTCTGACATACTAGCATCTCGCCATCTCCTCATTCGATCATGATGAGTTTCACGATCATATTTTCTCTCGAAAATATACCTATAATTGCCTCCACTCCTCTGCTTTTCTCACTCATGCACCTCATCTTCCCATTCCACCAATGCCTCAAACTGTGTCGGCCTTGGTCTAGGCTCTAGACACATTATTTTTTCCCTTAAATTTCTCAACACGGCCAGATTAAATGAACCATGTTCCGGGAACGCTAAAACACCATCGTCTTTAGTGTACTTAGCCCAGTTGTCTAACCATATACAGGTATGATACCCATATTTCGCAACCATGAAGGATGCAGGAGTTCTTGTCGGAGGTAGCAATTCACCTTCTCTAGTTATTATGTTTTTATCCTTGTCGAACCACTTTTTAATTTTCCCGAACAAGGATTTTTTCTTCTTTTCCTCCGTTTGGTAATACATTTTAGCGTTTACCACTATTCTCTAGTCCCTTCCGCAACTGTACGATCTTTTGTCCAATAACAGCGCGACTCACACTAACGCACCAATCCTGGAGCATTTACGTCACCCTGTACTCCTTCCAATCCCTGCGCGGCTCACACCAACGCACCAATCACAGCGCGAGCACTGTTCCAATCCAATGTCCAATCACAGCGCGGTCTGTCTCTGACGTCAGTAGTCGCTGCAGTCGCTTCTGCTCCTGTCTCCTGTCACTCGTCTACCCCTCCTTTACAAAACCTTCTCAGTAGACTTCGTTTCAGATTCTACAAAATCTATTAGTTACAACATATAAACATCTCCTTTGTCTGCTTCGCTAACCACAGAATAGTAAAGAAAGGTCTTTCTCACAAGAATCCCGCTTGTCTCTAGAACAGCGCTTCCCTCTGCTCTACTACGGAATTATTACTTTCGTTGACACAGTAGCACATCCCTCTACTCTGCCCTTCTATCATGCATCCATTAACTGTTTTCCTCCTGGAATGCTCCAAAGAGTATCACAATCAACTAAATGCTCATACATTCACGCACTTTCACACCAGAAAATGTAGTACATCCACATAGAATCCTGCCTTTCCCGAGAACAGCAAACAATCTGCTCCACTACAGAATTATAACACACGTTAACCAAGCAGCGCTTACCTCTGCCCAGTCCTTCAAACAAGCTCAGAGAATACCTATTACTTCTCCAGCAGTAAGCTTTAACGGCAAACCTTACGGATCCCTGGGACTTAAGACCAGAGTTTCACAGATAACCTTCGCTACCATACGCACTCCGTTTATACTGAAAATATGTCTCTAATATTAACACACGACGATGTCACTGATTCCAAACCCAGACAATGTGACGCGCAACTTCAATTGTCAAACGTTTTTCCCCGCATACGTACAGGGCCAACAATCCCGTCTTTCCCGAGAGCAGCACTCACTTCCCTCTGCCTTACTACGGAACCGTCACCAGCTCCCCACGTTCCAGAAGCCGTACACACTACATAGAACTCAATACGACGACTTCAACATATAGTATTAGTACATATCAACATCAATCAATAAATCAATGAATCCAAAAGCCTATATACAAGCAATCTATCAGATCAAGACAATAATCTAACCATCATACTGCTACCAGGAAACTGCTGCAGATCGGAGCATATAAATTCTCCCTACTTCCACGGACAGAGTAATTCCACAGTCATACGCACATACACTCATCATACGCTAGGGCCCATCACACTAACATTCACTCTATTACTCTATCCACACTGATTATACGAGAGAAAACCTAAACAATCTGCATCTAAACTGAGGTCAATGCGACCTAATAGATCTGTCTTGAGTCATGATTTTTATACATCAGAAATACATTTGAAACTCAATAAATGACAAAGAAATAACCACCCGACACTGTGATTCAAACAAAAGGGTTATTTATCTAAATTAGTTCAAATGAAAGTCAATCAATAGCAAAATCATTATTCTCATAGTTACCTATTCTAGCTAAATGTCATAAATGGGTCAGGACAGGTCTCTCAGTAAAGTTTCCCGAGTTGCCGTCCTCTCAATCAGCGTCGATCCTCTCGAGCATAGGTTCAAGAAGAAGTGGCCTTAGACCCTCCCTAGTCTAACAATATTTATAGGGAAACTAACAAATTAAAAGTAACAAACAAACTCTAAACGTCCGTTGAGCCGCTGAGCAGAGCTAACAGGAAAGGATGTTGACTTGCAACATTTAGAAAACCTCCGCTCTCGAAAATCTCAAAAATAAAAACACGGAAGAAGGAAGCTCAAACTAAAAAATGTTACATCCATAAATGCTCTTCCTCGGAATCATAGTGAAGCCACCGCAAGTTTATCAGAGTTCATTGTGGCTTTATTCTTCTCCAAGGGCAGCTGGCAGCAAGCCCGGAGCTGCTGTCCTCACGGAAACTTTTAATACAGTCGGAGGCCGAGGTCAGGTGATTTCCAACCATATTCAGCGAGGCCTCTCGTCGTATTTCATCTACTCAAATGCAGGCTGTAAATATCGGCCATCTTTGTCTAGGCCAAAACGGACCATCTTAATTAAAAGAAACACAAAACAACGTTACCACATCGTAATGATTATACAGTGTTAATTCCCACTAACACCCTTATGTGTATGTAATTATCTAGCTTTCTGCGACACAAAGAAGCATTAAAAGCACGTTATTTTAAAGCGCAAACACATTACAAACAGCACTTTAGCCACACATATTTAATTAATTCGCTCACCAACTTAGTTCACGTATTAATAAAGCAACATAAATGCATTCCCGCGTGTAATTCTTTCATTAGTAATGTTGATTAATAAGAAAACTTCAACAAAATTAATATTTAGTAATTAATTATCAGTAATTTTAATTATGACATATAAACATAAACTGGAGTTTAAATCTCAATAAATTTTCAATAGAAAACCCAGCAAGTGGGCGGGGCTAGGGGTGGGGCTAAAGGCAAAATAACATCTTACAAAGAGACTTCTGTACCAGTTGCAGCACATATTAAAACACATGAGACATGTGTTTATGTAAAAAAACACAGATTAACTCATAACAAAATGAAAGTCATGATGGCACCTGATTGATTGCAGGGTTTTGTCTAGAGACCCTGCCCTGTTAATCACAGCGTGACACAAACCCTCTCACCCCCCTGCAGTTTGCGGAGCGGCCTCTGCCCTGCACTGGAGCAGAGAAACCGAGACTGCCGTGCCGTGGATCAGGGTACCGGTGCTCTCCCTGGCTTCAGAGAAGTGCTGGTACGGACGGCAAAAAATTTCGGAAGTGCCGGTACTCAGTACCGGTGATTACCGGCCCATTTAAAGGACTGCGGTAATGCTGCTCTAAATAATCTGGGCCACACACAGGGTTTAAATGAAAACTGTCTTTCCTGTTAGTTCGCTCATGGTTTCATGTTTAAAAACGGACACTTTTCAGTAATTTTCAGTGCAGGGCTAAAATGTGACGCATTAACGTCAAAGCTTTTTCAAAGGATGAAGAAATACACGTTTTTGAATTTTGAAGCGACTTTATCGTGTTTTACATGACGTTGGTTGTGTGATATACATGGCAAACAATGGCAGGGCTCGTGCACGGGCTCTAAGAGCTGAGCCAACACTTGGCTCGGCTCGGCTCGGCGAGCACCCTTCCTGAGCGCCCCATACCAGTGCGGATCTCTCACCCTGCACTGGTTTGCACTGGTTCGCACTGGGCGTGTCCGGCCACACTGCTTCCGTTCTGTCATTGGCGGTATTTTCATTTCCTTTTAAATGAGGAAACTGACAAGGCTGCGCTGTGACGTCGATCTGACGTTTGAAGGCTTTACAGTGACGTCTTTACATCCTTCCTGGAGGTTCCTTGAAGCGAGAGTTGCCTTTTTATAAGACGCGTTCTCACATCTATGGGGCTGGCGCGCCCCCTACGGCCTCCATGTGTATGATGATGGAATACGTTTTCTTCTCGAATAAAGTAGGCGCCTTTCCCAGTGAGCCCATGACGCGGGCACTGCTGCCGATGACGTCATTCCGCAGACTCGCCCACCCATCACTGGTGTTCCTAGATTTTTGCTCTCAGTTGCATACATGGCAACATTTTATATGAGGAAAGCAGAAGTTTGAAAAAACCTAATATGAGGAAGGTATTTCGCCTATTGACTTCTGTTGAAGGAGTGTGTTTCAGGCGGGAGACAGCCCAAATAAAGACATTTGTGGATTCAAAAATCGAAGTCTCTCACCTGAATGGGGTCTATTGGCACTTATGGCGTTGCGCCCTCTGGACACCACTGTCTGCCATTCAAAATTACTACTTTTCAACCCTTCCTAAAAACACCACCGCATACCGTGGTACATTCTGATGACAAACTAGTACATGATTGGCTGAAGGCATCCATGCAAAACTAAAAGGCCGGTATATATATTTTTTCATACACTGTAGCATAAGTGAGTAGTAGGGTTTATTATTATTCCATACCTATTACCATTTTATTAAAGTGTTAATAGGTAGGGAAATCAATTTCTGTTTATCCATATATTTTAAAAAAAGTTTACAGACTACTGCGCCCTTTCCTAGGAACTACCATTATAGGAAAGAAATGTACCTTTTTAAAAAACTCTTTTTTAAGTGGTGCCGTAATTTCACTGTGTAGGAAACCGACTCTCTGTACAGTGTACTAAAATGAAGTGCAATTTGTAAAGAGTTTGAGAAATCCCCGATGGGTAGGCAGAGGTTTAAGTAGATAATCACAACTCTTTTTTGCGGTAGTGCGGAAGGCAGGCTTATCAGAGGGTTAAGCATTTATTCTACTCACAGAAGCAATAAATGAGAAACACTCAAGAATGAATCTGAGACCAATTTGTACAAATAATATTGATTTCTGTATCATTTTTAAGACCAAGAACACAGTTCTAAGGTAAGTACTTTCGGAGATGCAATTTTGCAAAGTTCGATAAATATATCACTTCTATGCGCAATTACGCACCACAGGAAACAATGGGGAAAACGCAGAAAATGCTTAGAAATTCAGGCAATGCTTTCACGAAGTTCACCTTCTCCTGTGAGGTCGATGTCGGGACCAGGTCCAAAGTTCTAGCAGGAGAAGTTCGGGAGCATCCCGGATTGGCCTGGAGCAGAGGTGCTGAGGTCTTGGAAGCGGGTGCTCAAATAGGAAGGATGTCACTTGAAAATGCACTGCACAAAGGGACTTACCAGTAAGTCCGGTGGGTCTCCTTAGAGGGAGGAGGTCGCAAGGGCCTTGGGATCATAGGAGCAGGTCTGGTTGGTCGGTGCTGGGGCTGGGTGCAGAGCGAACAAGTCAGCCGGGCGTCGTGCGTCTTGTGGTCTTCCCAGTCAAGAGCAGGCAACTGGGACAGATGGGCCACTCAGGAAGTGGGTCTCGGGTGTCTTGACGTTCCTCGACGAGTGCTTGCTTCTGTGTTTCGACAGTCCGGAGTGGTCTCTTCTTCTTGGAGTTTGCCATTAGGGTCCAGTACCACAGGTATTGGTACGCCGCAGCTTCGGTAAGTCCTGGTGCCTCCAGATGTGGTAGGGAGACAGATTTGACCCTCCAGGGCTGTTGTATATTTTCTTGCTTCGGTGCTGTGTCGAAGTCGTCTGGAAGCAACATGACGACGAACTGGACTTCACGGGATCGGTGCGCAGTGGAATGATACCTTCAATCCAAGGGAGTTTCACAGTGATTTCTTGAAGGCTGGAGGTGCTCCGCGGTTCTTGGAGGCCTTTCGAGTTTCAGGATGACACGGAAGCAGCAATTGTCGAGTCCTGGGTGCAGCACACAGGGTTTGATGACTTTTTCTTCTGCAGCAGGGTCTCAGTTCTCAAGCAACAGGTCTTCTTAGTACAGGTCTTCTCTTCTCTTCTCCGTCGAATCTGACGTTAAGGTCTCGGGGTGCCACCTACATACTGAATTTAGGGGTGCTACAAGGGTAGACAGGTAGTAGCCAATGGGCTACATCCTCTAGTGACCACTTCCTGTCGGAAAAGGCAATACCCTAGCCCTAATAGTAGGTTTTCACACCATCTCAAGATGGTGGAATTTTGGAGAGGTGTTCACATCACCTGCCCAACCCTAGGGGTGGAGTAGGCTCAGTGGGGACTCTCCTCCTAATCTAACACATTTTCCTGCCTTTCCTCCCACCAAAAGTGGAGCAGGAAAGGGGTCTATCTGGAGGTTCCTGGGTTGGATTACGAAGGCGGCATCACCTTTGAGGCTTGCCACCCAGGAATGCATCCTGTCCTGGAGAAGGTGTGAAGCACCACTGCCCAGAGCAGGCTCTGTCCTCTGAGAGCGCTGGCTCTCACCCCATGAGGTCAGAAACATGTCTGGTAGTGGCAGGCTGGTGAAAACAAGTCAGGAACCACACCAATGCTTGGTAGATATTCTGGGGACACTTGAATGAAGTGACCAGATTAGGGCCACCCGGGTCAATCGCGAGTCGCAACCACCTCTCAGCCTTCCTCACAAATGAAGAGTCAGTCAGACAGTAGAGAATACAAACCAAAGCTATTTATTGAATGTACACTCCAGTGGAGTCCGGTCTGACCAGCCTCCTTGGACTGCTACAGAGGGACTGACTTCTACCAACCGGACAACGTATAATTTACATTTTCAGGATCACTAATGACATGCCGAGACTGGAAATTTCCAGTTGGTAGCTGGTGGACAATGGAGATACAGAAGAATGAGTTGCAATCCCAGGACCAGGTACACGTTATCTCAGCGTCACGGTTACTTTGTCTGCACCTGTCGCTCTAAGCGTGGGAGCAGTCCTATCTAGTGAGACAGGTATGCAGTGGCAAAAAACAGTCTATTCATTAGCACAGCAAAGCTCAACCTTGGAGAAATACAAATAGGATAGAGAAGAAAAAAATAATAATGCAGCAGCTGCTTTCGCTGAGGCAGACAAATAAGTGAGACAGTAATTAGTTTCAGTCATGGCTCAAAATGGCGGCTCATCTTAAAATGGAGCAGCGAATGCTAACTTTACATAGAACAATATACTAGCAGAATGAATGCATAACATTAATATTTCAACACCCTCTAAAAGAGTCTCCTGTGTGAATTTATTAATAAATCCAAAACTGGCATCAGTGAGGATTTATTATCAACAAGATGTTTGCTACCAAACTCCTTAGGAATCAGTGAAGCCATCACGGAGCTAGGAAACTCGTACTGACGAGTATCCAGCCCAAGTACTCTTTATGGCTTCCCTGTGCACTTACAATATCTCAGAATAGACTGGACATTGTGGGGGCATGCTCATGCCGATATGCCCACACATAGGATATAGTGCACCCTGCCTTAGGGCAAAAGGCCTGCATCAGGGGTGACTTACCTATATCCCATGCAGTGTATAGGAGGCATGGCACACAGGGCTGTGTACCATGTTGAGTCTTCGGATTTCTCTGCACCAAGATACGCTGCCTGCAGTGGCAGAGTGCATATCATTGGTGGGGGTCCCTGGGGTGGCACAACCAGTGCTGCAGCCCCAGAGGACCCTCTTCAGTACCCATGCCTTAGGTACCAGGGTACAACCTACCAGGGACTTTCAGGGGTAACTGAAGTTGTGCCAATTGTGGTGCAGTTTTTGTGAAAGAGCACTTGTACTGGGAACCTGGACAGCAGGGACCCAGTACTTTAAAGTCAGAGTTGCACTGACAGCCAGGCAAAAAGTGTGGGGGGGGGGTAATGTATCAGAAACCCACTTTGCTCCACTTTGTATTTCCGCTGTACTCTGTACACTTGTTTTATAAAGAATTAAATATGTAAAAAATAAAAAAACACACTGTAATACACAATATTTGTGATATCTAGTACCTCCTTGGAAGTACCTCCTCGTAAGTATTGCGGTAGTCCGTGATAATTTTCCCATACCTATTACTACTGTATTGAAGTGGTAATAGGTAGGCGATAAGTATAAACCGAGGGTCTTATTTACAAGCCCCTTGCACCGCAGGTACATCACTATTCCCTTATTAAAAGTGATGCACTGGCAGCGCAAGGGGCTTGTTAATACATCTCCTATTACCTACCTATGTCTAAGCCACAATCCAAAACACAGGGAACGTGGACTTAAAAACAACATGGCTGCCTTTAACTTTTATAAAAGCAGGCATTAGCCAATCACATAATGCCTTGTCACCGATAGGTACCCCGATACTTTTGTGAAACACCGTAATATTACTGCAACAACAGATATCACTAAATTAAAATACCTTATATGTTAAAAAATACTTACCTGTCCCACCCAAAAGGATCATCTACACACCATATTCGATATTACTGTCAAATTTCATTCAAATCTGGTTTGCTCTTTACGTGGTAAACACAAGTAGAACGTCTATTGAAGATGCATTAGTACCGCAACACGTTTTGGGACCATCCTTCTTTTCTTTGTACCCCCTTTGACGAATCTTCGCAAAACTTTGCATCATCCATCAATGTGGAGAAAGGGACAGGTCTGCAAAGTTTTGTGAAGATTCATCAAATGGTCGCGAGGTTCTTAGGAACCAAAATACAGAGATTTTCTTTTATCTCTGGTAACCCTAATATACCGCATAAATTATGCAAACAAGGGCGCAGGGAACTCTGGGTAGTTCTCAAGTTTTGGTTAAGAGCAGCTCCTGTATGGAGCACCCTACAACATCACCAACATTCTGAATCTGCTCACCTCAAATGTCTGTTTCAGTAGCGGAGTTTGTAATCATAGGATTAGCACAGTGCCATCCATGCCAAGCTAGAAAGTGACAAAGTCTTTTGCCATTTATACAGTAAAGTCTTTAAGCGTAGGATTAGCCATCCACGCGGAGCTGAATATTGACAAAAGCCTTTTACCACTCCAGGCAGAGTATTACAGCTTTATATTGGTAAAATACCACCCAAGCCAACCTGGAATGAATAAAAGCAACGCCTGACACGTGTTTCGCTCTAGTTCGAGCTCTACAGAGAGGTAAAGCTTTAACCAGACACAAGGGATCGCCCAGTAAATATAAAAGACAAACTCCGTATATTGCACGATCCGTGCGATTCCTCACCCTCGTCATGCATTACCTATGGCCGCTCACAGTACATCACTGATGGCATGTTCTATAACATTATTGATAACTTCACTGATGACATGTAAAATGACATCACTGATCACAACACTTTGCATGGCAGGGCTCAAGTTATAGCTACTTGAAATAACTATAGCCGCTGAGTGTCAGTAGTTTTGTTACCTTAAAATGATATGTTTTGACTGACATTTTCACCTAACTATGACGCCACTTTGACATTTAGTTTTTTTAGTGAATATATATATATCTGTAGATGTGCAGAGTTGTCTTTATTACCATTGTCAAGTTTGGGGAGGGATCATGACTCACGAGCAAGGAACCCTGGACTGGAACATAATACCCACCCCCCTCCTCACCAGCATGGTCTGCCTCAGAAAGTGTATATTACAATTATTTTACACAGAGAATCATCTCTCCTAATGGTTGTGAGGCCTCTTTACTGTGATTTTACCATATTACATCCTGGTTTGCTCAAATATCTTTATTTAAAAAAAAATATATATATATATATAAATACATTAAATAATTATGTGGCAAAAACCATATGTGCAGAGGTGGGGAGTACATTATCCTATTTTATATATTCTCTCTTTGCTCTGATGAATACTTCTAAAAAATTGAACCGTGTATTTAAACATAAAGATAATACTCTGTGTGTGTTTGAAAAAAGAAAATCCAAACATTTATTGTGTAAATTACCATAATTGACTGTAAAACTGTACAATAATCCTCAGCCAATCCTATCTGCATTATTTTAGTATATTACACTGTATGGTTTTCAGTTGGACTTTTGTACACTGTTCCGTCTGTTGGACTTCTGTACACTGTTCCTTCTGTTGGACTTCTGTACACTGTTCCTTCTGTTGGACTTTTGTACACTGTTCGGTCTGTTGTTCTAGATCCCCCTGAAGTATTACTTCATATATTACTGTTTTGCTGCAGGATGTTTTCATATACGTTATGTACATTTCACAATTTCTGTCTGACGGGTAAGCAATTGGGAAACAGGATATTTCCTAATGTACCTGCTTAAAATATGAAAACATAGGGGCACATTTGCAATGCCGCGCAGCACTTTTACGCCGCCGGAGTGCCACTTTTATGATGCTCCGGGGGCGCAGTGTGCCGGCCTATATTTATAAGGCCACGCAAAGCCGCCCTGCATGGACTCGCAGGGCCTTGAAATATGGAGTAAGGCAATGCCCTACTCTGCGTGGAAGGTGCGCTCCATGGGTGCTGCTGTGGGTGTTCCAACGCAACACACATGACTTTTGACACTGCCCCAGATTTATAACATAGTGTGAATCTGGGGCTGTGCCAAAACGAACGCCTTCCCAAAGCAGGAGAAACAAGGAGAAAGGTTTACACTTTTGTTTTTTCTTCTTTCCACGTGTTCTCCATTCTGTAGCACACATAGAATGAGGAATACGCCTCCTTTGATTGCTTTTGTGCAGGAAGGTGTGCCTTCCTGCACAATAACAATCATGACAACAACACAGACACCCTTGCACCATGGTGCAAAGGTATCTGTGTTGGCGCTGGGCTGCAGTTTGTGCGCCGGCGCTGGCAGAAAGGACAGGAATGCGGCGTAACTTGCAGATACGATTCTTTCCTGCCCTTTTCTTTTGACGTAGGCCAGCACATCTAGAAGGCATGCAGTGCTGCCCTACGCCAAAATATTGTAAATATGCCCCAAAGTTTTACTCTTAAGACCTCACATGCCGTACCATGAATAGAGAAGAGCACAAACCTGGAGAGATCTCATTCTCACACGCCGTACTACCAGTGGAGAACAGCACACACCTGTAAGGCTCGCCATCTCACACGCTGCACCACCAATAGAGTAAAGCACACACCTGGAGAGCTCCGCAACTCACACGCTGCACGACCAATAGAGAACAGCGCACAACTGGAGAGCTCTCCACCTCACACGCCATACCACCAATAGAGAACAGCACACACTGGCAGAGTTCTCAATCTCATGCCGTACCTTGAATAGAGAACAGCACACACCTGGAGAGTTCTCAATCTCACATGCCGCTCCACCTACAGAAAACGGAACACACCTGGTGAGCTCTCCTTCTCACACGCCGTACTACCAGTGGAGAACAGCACACACCTGTAAGGCTCGCCATCTCACACGCTGCACCACCAATAGAGTAAAGCACACACCTGGAGAGCTCCGCAACTCACACGCTGCACGACCAATAGAGAACAGCGCACACCCGGAGAGCTCTCCACCTCACACGCCATACCACCAATAGAGAACAGCACACACTGGCAGAGTTCTCAATCTCACATGCCGTACCTTGAATAGAGAACAGCACACACCTGGAGAGTTCTCCATCTCACACAGCGTACCACCTATAGAGAGCAGCGCACACCTGGAGAGTTCTCCATCTCACACAGCGTACCACATATAGAGAGCAGCACACACCTGGATAGTTCTCCATCTCACACACCGTACCACCTATAGAGAGCAGCACTCACCTGGAGAGTTCTCCATCTCACACAGCGTACCACCTATAGAGAGCAGCGCACACCTGGAGAGTTCTCCATCTCACACAGCGTACCACCTATAGAGAGCAGCGCACACCTGGATAGTTCTCCATCTCACACAGCGTACCACCTATAGAGAGCAGCGCACACCTGGATAGTTCTCCATCTCACACAGCGTACCACCTATAGAGAGCAGCGCACACCTGGATAGTTCTCCATCTCACACAGCGTACCACCTATAGAGAGCAGTGCACACCTGGAGAGTTCTCCATCTCACACAGCGTACCACCTATAGAGAGCAGCACACACCTGGAGAGTTCTCCATCTCACACACCGTACCACCTATAGAGAGCAGCACTCACCTGGAGAGTTCTCCATCTCACACAGCGTACCACCTATAGAGAGCAGCGCACACCTGGAGAGTTCTCCATCTCACACAGCGTACCACCTATAGAGAGCAGCGCACACCTGGAGAGTTCTCCATCTCACACAGCGTACCACCTATAGAGAGCAGCACACACCTGGAGAGTTCTCCATCTCACACAGCGTACCACCTATAGAGAGCAGCACACACCTGGATAGTTCTCCATCTCACACAGCGTACCACCTATAGAGAGCAGCACACACCTGGATAGTTCTCCATCTCACACACCGTACCACCTATAGAGAGCAGCACTCACCTGGAGAGTTCTCCATCTCACACAGCGTACCACCTATAGAGAGCAGCGCACACCTGGAGAGTTCTCCATCTCACACAGCGTACCACCTATAGAGAGCAGCGCACACCTGGAGAGTTCTCCATCTCACACAGCGTACCACCTATAGAGAGCAGCACACACCTGGATAGTTCTCCATCTCACACACCGTACCACCTATAGAGAGCAGCACTCACCTGGAGAGTTCTCCATCTCACACAGCGTACCACCTATAGAGAGCAGCGCACACCTGGAGAGTTCTCCATCTCACACAGCGTACCACCTATAGAGAGCAGCACACACCTGGATAGTTCTCCATCTCACACAGCGTACCACCTATAGAGAGCAGCACACACCTGGATAGTTCTCCATCTCACACACCGTACCACCTATAGAGAGCAGCACTCACCTGGAGAGTTCTCCATCTCACACAGCGTACCACCTATAGAGAGCAGCGCACACCTGGAGAGTTCTCCATCTCACACAGCGTACCACCTATAGAGAGCAGCGCACACCTGGAGAGTTCTCCATCTCACACAGCATACCACCTATAGAGAGCAGCACACACCTGGATAGTTCTCCATCTCACACACCGTACCACCTATAGAGAGCAGCACTCACCTGGAGAGTTCTCCATCTCACACAGCGTACCACCTATAGAGAGCAGCGCACACCTGGAGAGTTCTCCATCTCACACAGCGTACCACCTATAGAGAGCAGCACACACCTGGATAGTTCTCCATCTCACACAGCGTACCACCTATAGAGAGCATCACACACCTGGATAGTTCTCCATCTCACACACCGTACCACCTATAGAGAGCAGCACTCACCTGGAGAGTTCTCCATCTCACACAGCGTACCACCTATAGAGAGCAGCGCACACCTGGAGAGTTCTCCATCTCACACAGCGTACCACCTATAGAGAGCAGCACACACCTGGATAGTTCTCCATCTCACACAGCGTACCACCTATAGAGAGCAGCACACACCTGGATAGTTCTCCATCTCACACACCGTACCACCTATAGAGAGAAGCACTCACCTGGAGAGTTCTCCATCTCACACAGCGTACCACCTATAGAGAGCAGCGCACACCTGGAGAGTTCTCCATCTCACACAGCGTACCACCTATAGAGAGCAGCACACACCTGGATAGTTCTCTATCTCACACACCCTACCACCTATAGAGAACAGCGCACACCTGGAGAGTTCTCCATCTCACACAGCGTACCACCTATAGAGAGCAGCGCACACCTGGAGAGTTCTCCATCTCACACACTACTGTTGGAGCCTTCTCTGCCACGTGTGGCTCCACCAGTAGAGAATAGCACAGACCTGCGAAGAGCTATACCTCACAGACTTTTTTCGCTGATGGCAGTCCACTTTGGAAGGATGTTGTCATACACACTTTCCATCAATGAAGCCAAGCTCTGAAGGGGAGTGCCATATCATGCACTGCTTCATCTATCCAGCCGGGCCGGGTAAAGGAGTCCATCTCACACACGGAATCATCATTGTACCTCAGTGAGCCCATCTTACACACCTCTGTAACAATGTGACCCTCCATGACCCTTACTTCACATGCCAGACCACCAAAGGAAGGAGCTCAGATCTGAGAGATCTCCTTCTCGCACAACTCTTTATTGGAGCTAGTCAGTTTGGAGTGATAGCATCATATGCACTTTCACTAGAACTAACTTCTGAAGTGCTCTCTCACATTCTGATCTATCCATCCAGTACAGGCACGCGGAGGTCTTCATCTCACACACTGACTCTCCGTTGCAGCCCAGCCACTGCACCATTCCCCCAATGTGACCCACAGAAACCTCTGCATGATGCTTTTTCGCACACCCTGATCCATCACTCCAGCTCAGACTGGCCCCAGAGAGACCTCCATCTCACATAATGAATCCCTGCTCCATCACTCCAGCCCAGACTGGCCTCAGAGAGACCTCCATCTCACATAATGAATCCCTGCTCCATCACTCCAGCCCAGACTGGCCTCAGAGAGACCTCCATCTCACATAATGAATCCCTGCTCCATCACTCCAGCCCAGACTGGCCCCAGAGAGACCTCCATCTCACATAATGAATCCCTGCTCCATCACTCCAGCCCAGACTGGCCCCAGAGAGACCTCCATCTCACATAATGAATATCTGCTCCATTGTACTTGTGGAAATACTTTATCTCGCACACTTCTCTACTAATGTGACCCAAAGAAACCCTCCATAACCCTTACTTCACATGCCAGAACACCATAGGACAGAGCTCAGACCTGAGAGATCTCCTTCTCACACAACTCTTTATTGGAGGCACTCAGTTTTGGAGGGATAGCATTGTACGCACCAAGTTTTGAAGTGCTCTCTCACATGCTGACCTATACATCCAGTACAGGGACTTGGAGGTCTTCATTTCACACACTGACTCTCCGTTGCAGCCCGGCCACTGCACCATTCCCCCAGTGTGACCCACAGAGACCTCTGGTTGATGCTTCTTCTCACACCCTGATCCATCACTCCGGCCCAGACTGGCCCCAGAGAGACCTCCATCTCACATAATGAATCCCTGCTCCATCACTCCAGCCCAGACTGGCCTCAGAGAGACCTCCATCTCACATAATGAATCCCTGCTCCATCACTCCAGCCCAGACTGGCTCCAGAGAGACTTTTATCGCACACACTACCCTACCAATGTGACCTTGCCTTATCTTTGATTTCACATGCTGCTCCATCAATCCTGCTGAAACATGCCAGAGAGAGAGCTCCGTCTCACACACCGAAGCAGTCACCACTGCATGCAGCAGGGCAGGGACCTCCATCTCACACGCCTCTCGACCAGGATAGCCACAGACACCTAAAGCAGCCTCCATCTCATGCACTCCTTCAACTATGTCAACCATCTTGGGTCGCTCCTCCTCTTCTCGGGTCAGATGTGTATTCACTTCCTATGATAACTCTCCCAGGAGGTTCTGCACCCCACACACCTGCCAAACCTTCTCCACCACTAAAGCCGGGTTTTTTAAGACCACCACATTAGGAGGCAACGTGTGGTACTCACACTTCGTGCAACGTCTGGAAAGAGGGTGGGTTGCATGGGTTAGGCAGGAGACGCACAGCACAATGTTTCACTAACGCCTTCCATCGAACCCCATCTATCCCTGTAGGAGTCTTATTCAGCATAGAGGTCACAAGCACCTACTTCGCAGTGAGGAACTACTGGCGCGGCTTCTTTGCAGCCACCTTCAGCGCCTTCATCTTCCGGGTGCTGGCGGTCTGGAACAAGGATGCAGGTTGGTGTCCATGTGGAGATATGGTGGGGAGGAATGGACGCATGGGGGCAGCGATGGGGCAGAATGGCTGCCATATGTGGGATTGGACCTTGTTTAAGGTGAAAAGGGGTGGCGGGATATGTTATAACCCTATATCCATGTAATCTAGTGTAGATACTTTCTGAAATGTATGATCCTCCCAGTCACTGCAGGTCAAGCAAAGACAAAAATATGATGGTTGCAGTGTCTTGGAGGCCCCTCTCCCACCGCCACACAATGGAGGGGCAGTCATAACAGTGGCTGACACTTGTAACAAGATTTACTGGCAGAGGTTTGAGTAAGTGAGTCTGAGACCAGTAGCCATTCCCACCCTGCAAACAGTCAGAGATTCAGAACTGTCAAGAGATGGGGGGGCAGCGAAGCCTTGTCTGACATTCTCGCTTGTCCTGCGGAGAGCTTCAGACTGCTCAAGGGAAATCCAAGTGGTCACAAGAGAAGCTGTGATGTGTCCAGCGCAGTCCACTTGCGCTCGATATGAGGCCATTGTGCCGTGGCTGGAGGGGATCCCATGATGCCCGTCACACTTCTCCATTATAGAAGGCCAAGCAATGATAAATCAAAACATAATACGTCTTAGGCACTCCGCTACATCGGACACTTGTAAAAACCAGAGGAGGGTGTCTATAAACTCTGTAAGGTGGCCTAGGAGTCCAAAGCTGCTGATTATTGGAGGGCCAAGAGATGCAGACTGGAGGTGCCCTAGGGGTGCCACTGTGTCTGTGACTGGGACGCCACTGCTGTAGTTCAAGGGTAGAGGAAAAGCATTCCCTTGGCTTTTGTCAATGTCTCCCGCTGTTATTCCAGTAAGTCTGAGAGGCGCAGATGGAAGTGACAGTGTGTTTCGTAGCCGTCGCCTAATTTAAGGGCAGGAGGTGAAGGCAGATGGCAGCCTGGCCTCTCCTAGGAATTCCACCATTGCCTCTCATTTGAACCCAGAAAATGATAGCTGCGAACCTATGGTGTATCGTTGGGACTCGGTAGGACTCTGGCTCTCTATATAGTGAACTAGAGTGAAGAACACTGTGCTGAGAGTCCAGGGGATCCCTTATTGGTTTACAGAGGGAAAAGTAGATAATACTAACGCTCTATTTGGGGTAGTGTGGGTGAGCAGTTAGTCTTATCAGAGGGTCGTGCTCAGCATTTGTTGTACTCACAGGGGCAATAAATGAGACACACACTCAAGAATAAATTCAACCAGTTTGTAAAAAATAACAATGATTTTATATAATTGTTTAGACCAAAACGTTTGTTCTAAGGTAAATACTTTTTAAGTTATGATTTTTTAAAGTTTGCAACAGAAATCACTGAAGTCAATGGGAGAAAATAGGAAAACGCATGTAAAAGCAGACAGTGGGGTCTCTAGGTTCACCTTCTGGATTCGGGTTAGTAGCAATCACCAGAAGATAAGATGCCGTGTCAAGGAGCCCCATTACATGTCCATCCTCTTCCAGACACTGCCCTTCTCTAACAGTATGTGAGCTGCCTCTTCACTAATGTTCTCCTCAGCCCTTTCTCTCCTGCACTGTCCATACTCTCTGTGTCTTTTAGCCTCATTCCTGACCTCCACTGCTCCTCTCCCTAACCCTGCCCCTCCTTTCTACTAACACTGCCCTACTCTCCACAGCTCTGCCCCTTCTCTCTGTCTTCTTTCTCTCATGTGCGTCTCACAGCATCTTTCTTTCCAAAGTCAAAACTACTGCTATTCCTCTCCCACCTCAGTCTGTCTCTCTCTATCGCTTTCCCCTCTCCCTGCCTCCCTCCTTACCGTCTCTCTCCATCCTCTCCTCTCTGTCCCTCCTTCCCCCTCCTTCTCACTGTATCTCTCTCTCTCCACAGTCACAATAACTGCCCTCTTCAGAACCAACTTCCGTATGGAGTTCCCCTTTGACCTCCAGGAGCTGCCGGCCTTCGCAGTCATTGGGTAAGTGCTGGAGGGTGAGAGCATTTGTAGGTTTTGGAAGCGGAGGACGGGGAAGGGTCATGTGTTGTAAGGAAGGTGAAGCCGCATTTTATTTTGTTCAGTTGTACATGGCGCAAGCTTTGCTCAGGGTTATATCAGTGATTCACAACAGACATAGAGTAGGTTGCATGGCTTTTTTTCCTCACAAGGAGATTTTCCAGGATTAAAATTTAGATAAGACGAGGCTCCTGAAGATACATGTAATGGGGTATGTAGCTGTAGCCACCAGAGACCCCAGAGCCTGCTGTGAAACTAACGCTCGGCTTGTTGGGCCTCGAAGTTTCACTTCTAACTTCCTAGAGGCTTTTGACCTCTCAGTAGCTTGCCCATCTCTAATTTAGAAATCTCTCCAATCATAGGCCTTCTACTGAGGTGTTAGAGTAGTACAGGTGCTGAACAGAGAGGGACAGAGCAGGTTTCATGTCACGATGCATGCCTGTCACAGGCACAGACTAGTCCAGCTCCAGAACACCATAGCACACTGAAGCACCCAGCTGAAGAGATCAGTGCACAGAAGCACAGACTTCACTCTTGAGTCTCACAAGATTTATGTCCTCATTCCTGGCACAGGGATATTTGTGCCGACTCCGAGTTCCCAAAGATTCCACAGAGCTGAGATTATGTGTCTGTTAACAAAAAGATAAAAAATACCGGTGTGATGCATTGCCAGTATTTATTAATTACCAGCACCAGCTTCAGGGTTGAAATGACCAGTGGTGTCGGTATAATACCGCCCAGGCGGTATCTCTGCATGCGGTCCAGTCACGTGTGTATTCGCACCTATAGACCCAATTTAGGCAGAAGACTCTCGATTTTTTAAGCCAAAAAATGGTCCATTTTAGCTGCCTCCTGCCAGAAATAGCCTCTTCTTCAATAGAAGTCAATCTGGGAAATACATTCTCCATATTATTTTTCTTTAAATATCCCACTTTCCTTTTCTGAAATGTTGGCATGTATGTGTGGCATGTGGGAACTGAGGGGCTGGCTGGGGGACCTTGCTTAGCGGAGTCAAGGGAGACACGAGGCAGTGATGGGACAAAGCACAATTCTTCTACTTCCCGGTGAAGTTTAAGGAGAAGTCAACAGGAAACAAACTGCTTCATGAGGACAAGTACGGACGTAAATGTGTTCTGTGACTGAGGTATCAAGAAGAGCTCCTCAGCAGTACAGAGCTTTGAGCAGTTCTGATATTCATAAAATTTTAGATAAGACAAAGGCTCTGTAAGGGTAAGAGCAAGGAAATGGGACAAAGGAAAACATGGACGTCATAGGCAGGATGACTCCTCATCCTTCCGCTCATCATCATTCCTCATCCTTCCACTCATCATCAATTCTCATCACTCCGCTCATCATCACTCCTCATCCTTCCGTTCAATTCCTCATCCTTCCGCTCATCATCACTCCTCATCCTTCCATTCAACTTCTCATCCTTTTGCTCATCATCACTCATCATCTTTCGGCTCATCATCACTCCTCATCCTTCTGCTCATCATCACTCCTCATCCTTCCACTCATCATCACTCCTGAACATTCCTCTCATAATCACTTCACATCTTTCCACTCATCATTACTTCTCAACCTTCTGCTCATCATCACTCATCATCTTTCCACTCATCATCACTTCTCATCCTTTTGCACATCATCACTCATCATCTTTCCGCTCATCATCACTTCTCATCCTTCTGCTCATCATCACTCATCATCCTTCTGCTCATCATCACTCATCATCTTTCCGCTCATCATCACTTCTCATCCTTCTGCTCATCATCACTCCTTATCTTTCCACTCATCATCACTCCTCATCCTTCTGCTCAGTATCACTCCTCATCCTTCTGCTCATCATCACTCCTAATTTTCTGCTCATATTCACTCATCATCCTTCCGCTCATCATCATTTCTCATCCTTCCACACATCATCAATTCTCATCCTTCCGCTTATCATCACCCCTCATCCTTCCGTTCAACTCCTCATCCTTCCGATCATCATCACTCCTCATCCTTCTGCTTAACTTCTCGTCCTTCTGCCCATCATCACTTCTCATCCTTCTGTTCATCATCACTCCTCATCCCTCTGCTTAACGCCTCATCTTTCCGCTCATCATCACTCCTCATCCCTCTGCTCAACTCCTCATCTTTCCGCTCATCTTCACTCCTCATCCTTCTGCTCATCATCACTTCTCATCCTTCTGCTTATCATCACTCCTTATCTTTCCACTCATCATCACTCCTTATCCTTCTGGTCATTATCACCCCTCATCCTTCCGCTCATTATCACTTCTCATCCTTCTGCTCATCATCACTCCTCATCCTTCTGCTCATCATCACTCCTAATTTTTCTGCTCATATTCACTCCTCATCCTTCTGCTCATCATCACTCCTCATCCTTCCACTCATTATCACACCTGAACCTTTACACTTTTCAAGACTTCTCATCCTTCCACTCATTATCACTCATCTTCCTTCTTCTCATCATCACTCCTCATCCTTCCACTCATCGTCACTCCTCATCCTTCTGCTCATCATCACTCCTGAGACTACCACTCATCATTTCTCCTCATCATCATTCCTGAGCCTTCCATTCATTATCACTCCTCATCTTTCTGCACATCCTCTCCTCAATCTTCCGCTCATCATCACTCCTCATGCTTTGGCTCATCATCACTCTTCATCCTTCCGCTGATCATCACTCATCATACTTATGTTCATCATCACTCCTCATACTTCTGTGCATCATCACTTCTCATCCTTCCGCTCAGCATCACTCCTCATCCCTCCGCCCGTCATGACTCCTCATCGTTCCGCTCATCATCACTAATCATCCTACCACTCATTGTCACTCTTCATTCTTCCACTCATCATCACTCCTCATCCTTCTGATCATCATCACTCCTCATTTTCTGTTCATTATCACTCCTCATCCTTCAGCTCAACTACTCATCCTTCTGCTCAACTCCTCATCCTTCACCTCATCATCACTCCTCATCCTTCCGCTCATCATCACTCCTCATCCTTCCACTCATCATCACTGCTCAAACTTCCACTCATCATCACTCCTCATCCTTCCACTCATCATCACTCCTGAACCTTCTGTTCATCATCACAACCCCATCTTTCCACTCATCATCACTCCTTAACCTTCCGCTCATCATCACTTCTCATCTTTCTGCTTATCATAACTCCTCAACCCTCTGCTCATCATCACTCCTCAAACTTTCACTCCTCATCACTCCTCAGCCTTCTGTTCATCATCACTCCTCATCCTTCCAACTCATCTTCACTCCTCATCTTTCTTCTCATCATCACTCCTGAACCTTCTGCTCATCATCACTCCCCATCTTTCCACTCATCATCTCTTCTCATCCTTCTGCTCATCATCACTCCTGAATCTTACACTCATCATCACTTCTCATCATTCCACTCATCATCACTTCTCATCCTTCCGCTCAGCATCACTCCTCATACTTCCACTCATCATCAATCCTCATACTTCCGCTGATCATCACTCCCCATCTTTCCACTCATCATCACTCCTTATACTTCCGCACATCATCACTCCTCATACTTCTGCTCCTCATCACTTCTCATCCTTCCGCTTATCATCACTTCTCAACCCTCCACTCATCATCACCCCTCAACCTTCTGCTCATCATCACTCCTCACCCTACTGCTCATCATCACTCCTCACCCTTCTTGTCATCAACACTCCTCAACCCTCCGCTCATCATTACTCCTCAACCTACCACTCATCATCACTCCTCATCCTTCCACTCATCATCACTCCTCATCCTTTCCATCATCATCACTCCTCAACCCTTCGCTCATCATTACTCCTCAACCCTCCACTCATCATCACTCCTCAACCTACCACTCATCATCACTCCACATCCTTCCACTCATCATCACTCCTCATCCTTTCGCTCATCATCACTCCTCAACCCTCCGCTCATCAACACTCCTCAACCCTCCGCTCATCATCACTCCTCAACCTTCCACTCATAATCTTTCCTCATCCTTCCGCTCATCATCACACCTCATCATTCCACTTATCATTACTTCTCAACTTTCCACTCACCCTCTCCAGACGTGGGATGTCCTTCTTATAGAGCAGTAGTTCTTAACCTTTTGACTTCAGTGGACCCCCAATGAATCATTATTGGGAGCCGGGGACACCAGGCCTAAGCAATTTCCATGATTTGAACCACAAACAATACATAAAATTGAAAAACAAGTATACACCAAACAAATGCTCAAATATTGAAATATTATTCACAATCGCATATAGAAAACGTTTATTGCATTTTCAATGTACTTCTTTATTTATTTATAGTTTACTATTTTTAATGCATTATTATGTATTATTATCGCGGTTCCCCCAAGGGTCCTCAGTCCATGGGTTAAGAATCATTGCTCTACCGGAAGGTACGTCAGCCGAGAGGAAGTAGCCCACATCATGACATGTTTGAGAGATAATCCCGGGTTACCAAAGAGACTTCATGTGAGGAGCCTTATCTGGCAAAACACCGGTAAATCCATAAGAGTACCCTTCATCTGATGTAGGAGACAAGGAGGCGGATACGCTGTTAAAAAAGACTGAGGCTGAAATACACCTGGCAGTAAGAGCTGGAGTGTATGCAGCATACACTGCTCAGCCTCTGGTGAAGGATACACGCAGCTTGGAAGGGGTCACACACAAGGAAGAGGACCCTTCTGAACTTCTGGATCACATGGAGCATCAGGCCGGCTCCTTCCGGACATTGTATGTGACGTATTAGAGCTTCTTCACCTGCACGTGGAGGCTCTATTTTGGCACGGTGCCCACAGTGTCCGCTTTGGCTCAGAGGCTGGAAGGGTGAAGATTCAGAAAAATCAGCTCTTCTGAAGATACCTTCCTTTTCCATTAAAAGTGTTTGGGGAGCGATTGAAGGCTACAGTCATTAAAGCTTCAAGGATTGTGAGCACGCTTTGCCTTAGAAGGGAATGACTTCTGCTTCTTCCTGTCTGCCAACACCTCAGGTGAGCCATAGACAGGCAAAAAGAAGGAACAGTTCTCAGCCTTATCATCCATCCAAATATTCAACATGAATCCAACAGCTGTTGTCACTCCAAAGGTTTCCATTAGTTACTTCAGCCGAAGGCATGTACGGTAACCTTGGGTCTGCGGGAGGCTCATCTTCACATTTCAATTGCAAATGAACCTGAGAAGCGTCTTCATTTTTCAATTCAGGGGCTGCATTTCTGTTTGGTATTCTTTGCTTTGGTCTAAAATCAGCACTGAGAGTGTTTGCAAAGCTGATGGTGCCTCTTGTGGGTCTATTACACAATCAGGGGATAGCCCTACAGCCTTATCTGGACAAAGGTTTTTCATCCTCCCTCAAAGGCACTTATAGAGGTACATGTTCGACAAGTGATATCTCTGCTCCAGAATCATGGGTTCGTCATGAATTGGAAGAAGTCCACAAAGAGGTGGGATTCCGGACAGATGTTGGGATGGTGATGCTACCAGAGCCAGACTGTTAAAGATTCAGAGGCACATCTGTCGCTTCTGAATCAGATGCCCCCAGGGTGAGAGGCTGGTTTCAAGTCACAGGGAATATGGCAGCCATGATAATCGTGGTTCTTGGTAGAGATTCTATTTGTGGATTTTTGTCTCATCTCCTGAAGTCATGGAATCCAGCTTCAGTGGCTCTGAATGTTCAACCACACTTGGACCAACACATCAATAGGGATCTCAAATAGTGGTTGGGTCAGGGGAATCTGAGATGTGGGCCAGCTCGGAAGGTGATGATGATGGATGCCTGAGGGGATGGTTCGGGAGCTATGATGGACTCAGTACATCTACGGGGTTAGTGGACTCCCAAGGTCAGAGCTTGTTCCTCCTACTGGAAGGAACCGGAAGCAGTCTGGTTCAGATTGCTCCAGATGTTGTAAGGACAGACAGCATAACCACAAAGTAATATATAAACAGAGAAGGGGGGTACTTGCTCCAAGATGGTGGCTGTCTGTGTAGTCTATATTTGTCTCAGGGTGAAGCATTGTCTTCTGTCCTCATCCGCCACTCAGATAAAGGGGTCGAGAACACTTTAGCAGACAAGCTTAGCAAGGTATTTCCCTCATCTCTGAATTATCACTTGAATACTCATGTTTCCAGAAAGATTGGCTTGAAATGGAGCTTCCTGAAGATAGATTTCTTGGCTAGGGAGGAAATGTCCATCTGTCCAATGCTTGTTTTAAGGTTCAAGGAAGAGGGAGCTTGGGTGATTGACACGTTGACTTTTCTTTATCCAGCCGGGCTTCTTTTTGCCTTTCCTCCTTTTCATTTAACCCTGAACGTTCTGCTAAAGATGAGGCATGAGAGCACGTGAGCGATACTGATTGCTACTGTTTGTCCTCAGTTATCCTAGGTTCCTCTTCTTTTTCCAATGCAAAGGAGCTCAGAGGGGTTCTCCCAGTAGTATATTCTCCTCTTTCATTACCATCATTGAATTAAGAATCTCTTTCTTATCTTTGTTGACGGTTTGGTCGATTAGAGGAAAGGCTTTCAGAAGAAGCGTCAGTGGGATTGGCCGATACGAATCAGTCCTCAAGGAAACCTGCAGCTGCGACGGCGTAGTCTCACCGCTGGCCATGAAGGGTTTGGTTCAGGGTTGCCAGTGTCCACCCTAAGGTCACAAAGGGCAACAATCACAGCATTTAGGGAGTGCTGGAATTAATAGTTCTCCTAGAACCTTGTTTTTTATTTATCTTTCACCCAATGGTAAAGATTTAAGTTTCAAATTGGGATATTTTGTTAGTTTGGGATGCCCTTAACATTTGGAATCTGTTCCAGTTCAGTTCTTAAGTTGGAAAGTTTACTTCCTGCTGGTGATCACTAGGAGATGAGGGGATCTGGCTTTCTTCTTTACAGATCTCCTTTCTTGAAGATCTTTCCAGATAGGCTCGTCTCCATCTGTTCCGAGGGTGACTTTGTCTTCTCGTTTGGAAAAGGAAGTCCTTTTGCCTGAATTTGTGCCCAATCCCCTTCTCTTGGAGAGGAGGTCTCCACTCCCCGGATGTCAGAAGAGCAGCTTGATATATTTATATTTTGCTGCTCCATTTGGGACGGCAAATTCCTTGTTTGTCAATATTTATCCAGTTAAAGAGGAGTTAAAATCCTCTTTTCCCTCTTGAAGGAGGTGTGTATGTTGCACCTTTGCAGCTGCATTTGGGGGTGAAACTTACCAATCTCAGTGTTGTTCAAAGAAAATCAAGAAGAGGCAGCGGTCCAAGGGGCTTCAGTTTTGGAAGTTTGCAGGACGGCCATGTGTGCAGTCCCTTCAGCCTTCAGTAAACTCTTTCGCATTCCGTGAGAAGACTCTGGTGATGGAGAGTTTGGTGCCAAAGGTTGTCTCTTTTGCTTCATGTCATGCTAATAAAACGTTCACTGGGTGATCAGCATTGGACTTCTTGTTGTCCTGTGTCTTTAAGGGCTGTATTTGGGCCAGAATTGGGGATCTAGCTTGGGTATTCCCTCAAGATGTAAGAAATGGAATGAGGAAGCAGTGAGGTGTAATGTTAACATTTCTTACCCATACATGCCAACAGATCCAGTTCGGGCGGGAGACTCATGATTTTTTAAGCCAAAAATGGCTTTATTTTGGCTCTCTCCCATGTAAAATCTCCTCTCCTTCGATAGAAGACAAAGAGGAAATCCATTAATCTGATTTTTTTTCCAAAATCTCCCACTTTTTACTTCTAAAATGTTTGCATGCATGCTTACCAATAATTCCTTTACTCTGAGTGCTTATTCCTTGTTCCAGTCACTAGGCCCCTCCCCCCAACCCAGTCTCTCCGAAATGTGTTTGCATTCACAGCGGGGCCTCCTCTTCCATCTTCTTCACTGCTTCTTGTTTGCCTCTCCCTGACTTCTTCAGCCTCCTTCACACTCCCTCCTTTTCTGTCTCCATTCGCAGGATCTGCTGTGGTTTCCTGGGAGCCTTCTTCGTCTACCTCAATCGTCAAGTGGTCCTGTGCATCCGGCGACAGACCGCCCTCAGCAAATTTCTCACCAAATAGTGAGTGCGCTTGTGATCCGTCCTGGAAGGTTGTTGGGACGGGGTTGGACCTGTGCTGCTGTGTGAGACGCAAAGGGTGAAGTATTGTCAGCACAGACCTGGAAGGATGGGTGCATCATGGTGGCAGCAAACAACCACTGCTGGCAGAACTGCCGCAACTCTTCCAACCTTGGTTGCAGCTGCTAACCTGGCCACATGCCGCGCGTACCAGGAGTGCACAGATGTCACAAGCCGAAATTTACCATGTGCAATAAGGCCATGCGCTTCCAGATATGGTGTCAAATGGTCACCCACATGTCTTCATTGTGCTGAAAGCGGCCAGAAGCCAAGATTTCTTGCTATAAAACCGAGTGTCTGGGATTGGTAGTGACCCAAACGCCAGTGTATGATAGATGACTGGATGTGAACAGTCACTGTTTAAGAATGACCACAAGCGGTTATAACTGGCTGAGAATGACCACAAGCCGGTCATAACTGGCTAAGAATGACACAAGCCGGTCATAACTGGCTAAGCATGACCACAAGCCGGTCATAACTGGCTAAGAATGACACAAGCCGGTCATAACTGGCTAAGCATGACCACAAGCCAGTCATAATTGGCTGAGAATGACCACACGCCGGTCGTAACCTGCTGAGATATGGCCACAAGCTGGTCATAACTGGCTGAGAATGACTATAAGCCGGTCATTCCTGGCTGAGAATGACCACAAGCCAGTCATTCATGTCTGAGAATGACCACAAGCCGGTCATAACTGATTGAGAATGACCACAAGCCAGTCATAACTGGCTGAAAATGACCACAAGCCGGTCATAACTGGCTAAGAATGACCACAAGCCAGTCCTAACTGGCTAAGAATGACCACAAGCCGCTCATAACTGGCTAAGAATGACCACAAGCTGGTCATAACTGGCTAAGAATGACCACAAGCTGGTCATTCCTGGCTAAGAATGACCACAAGCAGGTCATAACTGGCTGGGAATGACCACAAACTGGTCATAACTGGCTGAGAATGACCACAAGCCGGCCATAGCTGGCTGAGAATGATCCCAAGCCGGTCATAACTGGTTGAGATATGGCCACAAGCTGGCCATTCCTGGCTAAGAATGACCACAAGCTGGTCATAACTGGCTGAGAAGGGTCACAAGCTGGTCATAACTGGTTGAGATATGGCCACGCCCACAGACCAATAATCAATAGTTGTGAAATGGCCACAAAGCAGCCAGGACTGCCCGCTAAGTCCTAAGTGGTTGTAAAGTGTTCGCCCTCCACCTATCACTGGCTGAGTTATATTAAACTTGTGAATATTCTCGTTCAGCCCCTTCTGACATTGTGGAGCTCGAGACGGGTACAGCGGCATTGTACATTGGTGAAAGATGGGATTGGGGTAGAAAGACCTGTCCATGCTATGTAGCTGTGCCAAAGCACGCGAAAACCAGGCTTCAGGGTGCCTTCGGTGTGACCGCTGCACTTGCCTGGCCTAACTGGAGTCACCGCAGTGCTGGCGTCACCTCAATACTGGTGTGATCTTGGTACTGTGTGACCTCAGCACTGGTGTGATCTTGGTACTGGTGTGACCTCAGTACTGGCATGTCCCTGGTACTGTTGTCACCTGAGGACTGTCGTCACCTCAGAATTGCTATCACCTCGGTACTGGTGTCACCTCGGTACTGGCATTTGGAACAGCCTCCCACCTCATCTCAGAGCAATCAGTTCACTAACATCATTCAGGAAGGAGATAAAGACCTGGCTATTTACCTCTAAGCATCTCACACTTGCCTGTCATACAGCACCAAGACACCTTGTGGTAATCGTGCGCTTTAAAAATCACATAAATGAATAAATAAAATAAATGACCTCAGTAGTGGCCTCACTTTGGTACTGATGTGACGTCAGTGCTCATGTGCCAGCTTGGTTCTGTTCACTTCCCTCAACCTTTCAGAAGCACCAGTCCTCCTGCCTACTCTGGGCGCGAGTACCCCCAGTTAGCCTTAAGGGCCAGACCTCCTCTGAAACAGACGGACGGTGCCAGCCAGTGGTCCAAGATGCAGGTGGGAAGAGCAGGTGGTACAGAGAGAGTGAGAGCAAAAAATGTGAAGTTTAATGCAGCTCCTAAAGTAGGGACGTCCGCAAGAAGCGAGTGGTCACTTTTGGATCATTCAAAGGCCGGAGCGCAGTACGTCCATACTCAGGGCCTCAGTTACAATATTTTGTTGCATGGCAGCGCTGCAAGCCTTCCTGCTGCTCTGTCGTGCGTCAAAATAAAAGGGTAGGAATGCTCTACAAGATACGGATTATTCCTGTCCTTCTCCCCTGCGCCGACGCACAAACAGCAGACATGTGCCAACGTAGACACCCTTGGGTCATGTTGCAATGGTGCCTGCGTTGCGGGTATGATTGTTCTTTACAGGAAGGGACACCTTCTTGCACAAAAATATTAATTGATGGCATTTTCCTAAGTCTATGCGTGCTGAGGGCCTCATTTACAAGCCTCTTGCGCCTCCGCGCATCACTTTTTTTGACGCACCAGCAGCACAATGTGCTTCCCCATATTTACAAGGTCATGTAAAGTCACCATGCGTGACTTTTCATGGCCTTGTATATATGGCCCCCTTTCACGCATTACACTGCGTGAAAGAGGCTTTCTATGAGTGTTGCTGTGGGTGTTCCCACGCAACATCCATGGAACCTGACACAGTCCTAGATTTGCAAAGTGTCATAAACCTGGGAATGCGTCAGAATCCTACGCCTCCCCAGGGCAGGCGTGGGAGTGGGGCAATGTGGAGAAATACTTTTATTGCGTCTCGTTTTTTCCTCTTTCTATGCATGCTGCATTACGTTAAAGTGTCATGGAGTTCGATAATCTCTGCAGCGACCTCACGTGGAGGCTGCGCCCTTTTTTACACTCTGTGCTTCTTCTCTCCACAGTCGCCTCATCTACCCCGGGGTCATCACCTTTGTCATTGCAACGCTGACCTTTCCTCCAGGCTTCGGACAGTTCATGGCCGGAGAGGTAGGTGCTGGTGTTCATGGTGCTGGGCAGGTGGGTCCATGAGGGGGGCAGATCTACTACATGGATCACTCTGGAGACAGAGGGATGCTCAGGTGGGTCAGCCATATGACTGTACCTGTTGGCACAGCAGTGCCACAACCCAGTGTGTCTGCACTCTCCTAGCAGTCAGCAGCATTACAAGCAGGCGCGGTCCATGCAGGTAACAGCGGTGGGGCTGGCTAAAGGGGGATTTCGAGGCACGACGCTGAGGGAAAATTAAATAAATAATTAAGTTTCCCTCAGCATTGTCCCTCGGAATCGTCCCTTACCCGGCCCCACCACCCCACCACTGTTACCTGCATGGACCACAGCTGATTACAAGTGCACAACACTGTGCAGCAGCGTATAGAGAACAATGAGCATCTCTTGGCACTCACACAAATGAATGAATGAGTGAATGTATGGTGATGCTCACATGAGTTTTCATATATCAGCAGAAAGGGGTAGGTGGTCAGGATGTACGGCAGTGCATTAGATCGAATCATACAGTGTTCCACAGTAACACGCATGATGACACACAAAGATCTGTGATGAACTGAAGTGACCCCTGAAGACTCACCATGGCCGGCTGTCACGCCTGAAGACTCAACATGGCCCACTGTTACCAACAGTGATGCATGCTGACACACGACTCATAGTGATTCAGTGACTCACAAAGACTTATAGTGACTCACGATGATCCACAGTGACTCACAAAGATTTATGATGACCTGCAGTGACCCATGAAAACTCTCAATGACCCACAGTGACCCACAGCAACCCACAAAGACTCACAGTGACCCACAAAGACTCACAATGACCCACAGTTACCAACAGTGATGCATGCTGACTGTCAGGAACCTGGTCCCTAAAGCAGATCGGACAATGGGTGCTATCACTGCTCCCTTGCACAAGGGTCGTTGTAACGCTTCTAGGGCTCTAGAAGTGCAGGCCAAGCTATCCTGGGCCGCCTTGGTCAAAAGGCGGTACCTTAAGAGGGCT
Source organism: Triturus cristatus (assembly GCF_964204655.1). Lineage (NCBI taxonomy): Eukaryota > Metazoa > Chordata > Amphibia > Caudata > Salamandridae > Triturus > Triturus cristatus. The sequence goes on from NC_140590.1 coordinate 1,881,509,886, forward strand.
GCTTAAAAAGTGGTCAGCGCTGCAGTCTCTCGGTGATTTGCTGGAGCCCTAGAGCACAGCTGAGGCTCGCGCTGGCTCTTGAAACTGCGCACTTCACTGAGTCTGTTGAGGCAGTTGGAGGTGTTAGAGTTTCGTCGCGTCTAGTGAGAGTGTAGTAAGGCGTTTTTCTCGTTTTCTTCACCTGCGGTAGTCAGAAAAACTACGCGTTGGACTTCATAGATAAACCATGGAAGTATTTCTGAAGCAGTTTTGAGTTTTTCACGAAACTTACCGGCAATTGGAATTCAGTACAGTGGTTTTCGAGATGTGTTCCAGTCACGCAAGTACCCTAATGAAGAAGACAACAGAAAAGATTTTGAAGTTATAGTTTAACATGTAATGAGGATAATTACAGTAACAGGAATTTCAGTTCTTTAAATAATATGATCAGTATCAGCGATTCATAATCCTTACCTGACACCTTCTTCCCTGCTGATAATTTGGGCAATATTGATACCTGTGTTAAGAGAGGAAGAACAAGAAAAGAAAGAAAGTAAAGATCTAACTCAGTGTTCCAGCATTTATAATACGTGCTAGTCAACACTATCAAATAGAAGAGAGGCAATAGTTTGGTCTCCCAAGGTGTGAGCAGCGCCAGAAAACTAATTGAGGTAGCTGATAGAAGACACTAGCCAAGAAGACCAGCTGTCTCTTCTCTGTCCCATACCCCTTTCCCCCCTGAGAATTCTTTCACGTGACCAGAGTATTTCTTGGTGCGTGGAGGGAGTCTTGGAGAGGCATTGGGAAAAGTTCGTCATTCTGCTCCTGTGAGATACTTGGGAAACTTCAAGTAAGACTTTTCTGACACTGACACACAATGACTCAGTGATTCAGTGACCCACAAAGACTCACAGTGACCCACAAAGACTCACAGTGACCTACAAAGACTCAAAATGACCCTCAGATACCAACAGTGATGCATGCTGACACATGACCACTCATAGTGATTCAGTGACCCACAAAGACTCACTGTGACCCACAAAGACTCACAGTGACCCACATAGACTCACAGTAACCCATGGATGACCCATGGTTATCAACAGTGACCCATGTTGACAGCGCAAGGACTTATAGTGATTCACAGTGACCCACAAAGACTGACAATGACCCACAGTTACCAACAGTGACAAATGCTGACCAACAACAACTCATAGTGATTCACAGTGACCCACAAAGACTCACAGAGACCCACAAAGACTTACAGTGACCCACACTTACCAACAGTGACGCATTCTGACACACGATAACTCATAGTGATTCAGTCACCCACAAAGACTCATAGTGACTCACGATGATCCACAGTGACTCACAAAGATTTATGATGTCCTGCAGTGACCCATGAAAACTCTCAATGACCCATGGTGACCCTCAGTAACTCACAAAGACTCACAGTGAACCACAAAGACTCACAGTGACCCACAAAGATTTATGATGACCTGCAGTGATGCATGAAGACTCACAATGACCCATGGTGACTCACAGCGACCCACAAAGACTCACAATGACCCACACTTAGCAACAGTGATGCATGCTGACACACAACGACTCGTAGTGATTCACAGTGACCCACATAGATTTATGATGACCTGCAGTGACCCATGAACACTCACAATGACCCACGGTGACCAACAGCGACCCACAAAGACTCACAGTGACCCACATAGACTCACAATGACCCACACTTACCAACAGTGATGCATGCTGACACACAACGACTCGTAGTGATTTACAGTGACCCACATAGATTTATGATGACCTGCAGTGACCCATGAGAACTCACAATGACCCATGAACACTCACAGTGAGCTGTGGTGACCTACAAAGACTTACGCTGATCCACGAAGACTCATGGTAACCCACAATGACAAATGAAGACCCATGAAAACTCGTTATGATCCCTAAAGACTCACTGTGACTCATGGTAAATCGGTAGACCATAAGGACTCATGATGAGCCTTAATGATCCGCAATGACCCATGAAGACTCATGATGACCCCCAGTGACCCACCAAGACTCAAGATGACCCACTGCGACCAACAGTGACCTGCAAAGAGTTATGATGACCCGCAGTAACCCACTGTGTCCCACAAAGATCCATGGTGACTCACAGTGATGCACAAAGTACCACAGTGACCCACAGTGAGGATGATGATGATGAAAGCGACTTGTCCTGGTGCCTTAGCACAGATGGATAAAGGTGGAACAGATTACATTTATTCCTGCACAAAAAGTGTGACCTCAGTGACACACTGCTGAGAAGGGACAGACTCATAGCCCAGTCCAAGGTGTGTGTCCTCCTAGTCAATGGGTCACGTGTTCCCTGGACTTGCTGTTGAGGCAGCTGCCTCTTGGCCCTTTCTCTTGAGGTGCTCCGCTCCTCAGAGGCGTGATTAGCCACGAGTCCACTGGCCAGCAACAGGCTGAGGTCAAGGGTAATATTGGATACATCGCAAGATACTTGCCTTTACCTGAGGTCTATCTTTAGGGTCCTTAAGGGGCAGATTGAAAAACATTTCACACACCGTATCAAGGCTGTGTTCCGTACTGTGTAAGGGAGAGATCAGATGTGCACCCGGCCTACTAAGATAAGGCGCACCTCTGCCCTCTCCTAGAGTTGGTGCACCAGGCCTACTAAGATAGGGCGAACCTCTGCCATCTCCTAGAGTTGGTGCGCTCCTGCCTACTAAGAATGGCGTACCTCTGCCCTCTCCTAGAGTTGGGGCACTCCTGCTTACTAAGAATGGCGCACCTGAAGAAATATAAACTCCTTCTCAGGGGTCTCACTGATACTTAGTCCATTCAAACCACTAATAAAGTATTTGGCACAGAAGCTGAAATATAAAAGAACATTTTTATTAAACTCAAATGAGTGTGACTACGTCACACAGAAGCCGTAGCAACTGAATGAGGTAGTCCATAGAATGGTCTTACTTCACGTCTTATATACTCTTTATCCTGCCCCAGGCATGTAAGGGAGTTGTACCAATTGCATTCCTAAACAAATGGAAAATCTGGAGGGTCAGCAGGTGAGTGGCCTTTGGGGTTTTAGCAGGATATGGGCAAAACATTATAATTACATAGTTCACAAAGGTTAATCTGATTTAGATGGCACTGCAGGGCATGGCATGATTACATGCACAGTATCCCAACCCAAAAGTTAATCATTAGGAATGTCCCAAATTCAATCTCCAAAAGCCGGACAAACCTATAATTGAAAGCATAACCCATGTAATGAAGAAACATAAAAAAGAAACAGTAACAGATGATGAACAAGATAAGGCATGTGCAAGGAAACTAAAAGTTAACGATGTCCTGAACATTGACTGGCAATCTCAGACAAAGATCGATCAGGAAAATTGGCTTTGCAAGGTCAGTTTCAGGTGAAGAGGTCAGTTTCTTACAGTTCATTGCAGAGTCAGAAAGAAACCTAGTTAATGTATACATACACTAAGAAGGCCAGGCCACTTTGTTCGCCAGGCTACCTTCACAGGCCTATGTGAGGGCAACACAAAATGGTGGCACAATATAAAATGGAGTCAGTCTCGAGAATTACAGAACCTCAGACCCTCCTTTTGCCATTACGTAGGCAATAACCTAAGACTCATGTTATTCTGAATCTGGGTCTATGTCGATATTCATTAGGTCGTCAAGGTGTTGCTGTAACATCATCTTATTATTCTCTACTTCTCTCGGGACAGGTCTCCGAACACACATAGTAGCACAAAGACTCACTTCTGGTGGACCCTTTTTGGATGCTAGAGGCGGAGCCACTTCCTCTTCCATGGCAATTCAGTCAAATGAGAACTTAATTAACATTTACTTTATACAATTGCACTGGAATCGCTTGTGGAACTGTGCCCAAAGTCTGTTCCAAGCCTCTCTGGCAGGCTTCTATCGTCCATCAAATCTGCTTCCTTTGTCTTCTTCCGCACAGGGCCTCTCGATTCAGGCCTCATCATGAAAATAGTACTGCTTAGTTGGAGTGCCCTCCTGGCAAACACTCACAGCTCACTCAAAAGTCTCAATGTCTCAAGGCAGTGCACCAGTGTCTCTCCTCTGCGGCAGACACTACAAATAATGTGCTCTTCATTGGTCATGGGCACAGATCATCTTGTGCAGACCCGGGTCTACATTCTCAGGCTCCAACACTCATTATTCAGTGTCAAAGGACGCTCAGGCTGCTCTTTCATGTGCACCATAATGTAGTGCCTTTTGTCAATCTTAGATCCTCCGGTGCACTGCCCTTCCATTGGAGCAAAGAAAAAGGGGGGTCGGGGGGTGTGGCCAAAACGCAGGCCAAGGGGTTCAAGGGACTGCACACTGTCAGAGGTTACCAGCACATGACAGGTAGAAAACTCAAGGCTCAAATCAACCCTGCCATCAACAGCTCCTCCTTCTTTTCTGATGTTCAACGCCTTCTGATGAAGCAAGCACGATGCTTTGGAGATACCATTGATGGCGCGCTGGCGATCACTGTCCAGCCTTGCTACTTTTCTGGGTGCTGGGACTGTAGGGCCAAGACCTCCGGCCCTCATCTTGCAGCTGTCACTGATGGGAATTAGGCTTAAATCAGCGTTCTGCAGGTTATTATGACTTGATACCGCAGAACCTAGTGACGTGGGAAATGTGACACAGTTGTTAGTTTCCTTCAAATTCAGTACAAAAACAGTTCATTGTATTTAACAAGGGGACTGCAAGCAGGTGGCCTTCAATCTTCAAAGGAGTGGTTTCAATGTGAGAGGATATCCTCTACCATCTAGGGGTAGATAGTTACATGGGAATTCTATCTGAATGGATGTCCTCACACATAGTGGCATTGTCTAATGGGGTAAACACATATTTTCCTCAATAATTAAGTCTAGGTGTTCCTAAATTCCTTATCTAGAACCCCTCAAAAGAGGAAGCACATGATACAGATTATCAGGGACATGTAGATACCTCCCTTAAAAACCCATCTGGTCATACGAAAGGGAATTATACATAATATGGGGTTCCCTGGTACATCACTGCAGTCTGGAAGTGTGAACTTGAACAATACACCAACAATAATAAATGGGCTGACTGGTGAAAGGAATACAGAAAAGGGAAATGGGATTAGGACACAACTAAAATCCCCAATAACTAGGCACAATGTGACATCGATCAGGGGAGAAGCGGCAAAAGAAAAATCTATAGGCAGGATAAGAAATTACTTGGGTGATAGTCAGGCATGTGACACAACACCAAGAGTACGGGTGATACACAAAAGGCCAAAGTTACACAAATTTTAACTCTACCGCTGGCCGCTACACCATATACGGTAATCTTGACTACTGTTCCAGTTCCTTCCCCGGGGAAAATGAAACCTGGTACTTAGGAAGCAGAACATGATTAACTAATGCAATATAGAAATTAGGTCACCTTGTACAAGAGTCACAGATCTATAATTTCATCCTTAGGTCCAATCAAGGAAACATAAATCTAGGGCTGCCTGTTCCTTGGGGAAAGAGCAGTAACGTGACTAACTGCAGGTGACACACTTTGATCCTGTATATCTCTTTTATTTTTCTTCAATACTATTATAGCCAAATAGACATGATGCACTGGTGAAGTGTTGTCTGTCTTGTTCACAGTATGAAAATATCATATCTGTGAAATTTAGTATCAGAGCAAGTTCAACCAATTGTTGCTCAAAGATGTACATCGTCATGACATCCCCCTCACAACACAGGAAAACTTGTAATAGTATCAGAAGCAACAACATAAAACAAAAACATACATAAAATAAAAAAAACACACATGTCAAGCCATCAGATATATGTGCTGTATACCAAGCACAAAAAGCATAGACAAATTACAATAGCACATGCAAATGAGCGGTGACGCACGCACTTCATAGACAAATTACAATAGCACATGTAAATGAGCGGTGACGCACGCACTTCATGCAGCCCAAAACCCAATATTCGGGCCTGCTTAATTTGTCAGGCTTAAAATTAAAAGTACACTTTCTTTTACTCTCCTCACCCTCCTTTTGAAAACTGGTCACCAGTTAGTGGTGATCAGCTGTCAAATACAACTTACTGTGTCGCTTCTGACACACAGGACCAGCAGGAACAATTCATAGAAGGACAAAATGCAAAAACGTGAAAAACACACAAACATTTTTTCTTCATAGGAGTCATACAAAACTCATCTTGTTTCAACATACTGCTAACCCCCACCTTACTGACCTCAAGGTCAAAATCTGCCTCTCCTCAGCCCTCTCTCTCTTCACCCTGAAGCTGTCAAAGACAAAAAGCCTACCTAACTCTTTCTAACTTGCAATAACCAACCCTATCCAAAACCACATACCATATATATTACTCCCTTCAGGGGCCACAATCCACTCCTATTCCCAGACTCAAAAACATCTACTGTGAATAATTCACAGAACACAACGACACAACATACCAGCTTTAGAACAAATGCTTGTTACCACCCTATGCAATGGTACTCATTTCATCAACCTTAAATGGATGAACGTCTCAGTAGGTCCAGCTAGAGTCAAAACCTTCAACCCTGATATTAAACTCAAACCTCTGCACCAGGCACATTGGCTCACTGAGCCATTAAAAGCAACCCCAAATGAGAACAACCTGCAAATTTGTATTATACCTAAATGTATGCATTTACTGAAGCCTAAGGCACTTAAAAAGCTACTCTAAATGAAAAAAGATGCTGCCCAAATAGTGCCCTCACCCAATTTCGACTTTGACACCTGGGGCACTTAAAAATAAATATCCTATAATTGTGCTACATATTAATCATCCTGAGAATGTTCTTTACAAATTGCAGAGATTGGACATTAGACATATCTCATGTAAATCCTTAGAAAAATTAGTTTTTTACGCCTGCGCCAAGTGAAATTCCATATGCAAATGTTCTCATTTCTGCGGTTCAACACAACTTAAAATAAATTTTAATGCTAGGAGCAAACACTCAGGACACACAATACAGCGCGCTTTAGTCATTTATTTAATAAATAGCGCCATCGCTATTTACTTACAGAGACATTTAAACACACATTTAACCCACAGATCAATATTCAAGACAGAAACAAAGGACAGCCCACAGACTGTACTTAGACCAAACCATTTGTAAATACTAGTTGTAAGTTATATTTACAAGAAGCGCTTCTCAATGGTGTTCCAAAAGACTGCAAAAAACAGCCCCACAGACCTTTATTTCCAAGAAGCCAAGATACACTCAATTCACTAGCTTTGGCTGGCAGAACACCAAAAATCGCTCTGCATATCTCCATTCATAAGATTGCGCAGAAAAAAGGATCCTTGTATGTATTATGTCCATATTTTAATTCCCTGGGGATACAGAATCACCAAGGAAGAAATATGTTTTTATACCTAAACCTATTTAGGTATTCCCTCTAGGGGAGCCGGCTAATTTACTTCACATCGCACTATGGTACCTCCAAGAAAAAACAACACATTCTTCAATGTGAGCTTTGAAAACAGGCATGCCAAAAATACTGCAGAATATGCAATATTATAATCAAAGTAGTGCTTAAGGTACTCTCCGTACTTTGCACCGTTCAACAAAACCAGATAGAGAAAAATCTCCTCATTACCTGCCTACACAAATTGCAATTCGCACATACAAACCTATACAAATCCAAAGTTGGCCAACACAAATTCCAAAATTCCAAAGCTATAGTAAGTGTTACTAAACTACCTTACCAATCCAAGGCAAAAACCAACAGTAAGAGCCGCATAACGACTTTTACCAAACAAATGGTTGTCTAAATTCTAACTGGCGAGTTCTAAATGACCTAACGGTCTTTTTTTTTTTAAAATACTCACGCCAAAAAGGTTCTCAGTCAGGGTTGACATCATGTGGAGGTTCAAAATCAGGAAGATCAGAAATATACTGGGCTGCAGAGACAAAGAATCCCCAGAATCTCCGTGCACAGAGTACCTCCTTAGTAGAGTCCTGTCCTGTCCTCCTCAGTAGATTTCTGTCTTCTGACAAGATCACTCCCACAGATAGCCACTTCTCTGATGAGGCCCCACGTTGGGCGCCATTTGAAAAAATATAAACTCCTTCTCAGGGGTCTCACTGTGTCAAGACTTCCAGAACCATAGCCAGCATTAGATCAGTGCCAGCAAAAAACTCAACGGTCATTAAAGCAGGGCTCCAAATATCCATGTTGGCGAAGGCAGCATAGAGTCACCACGTTGTTCCTGCGGCGCTGTGTACAGAACCTGAAGAAGCGAGTATCCCAACATGGCCGCCGAAGGGGATTACAAACAGCGAGGAGTGAGCGCTCTAGTCTTCGAGAGCGCGCGAGCAGCTGTGGAGATGAAGCGCACAGCCGCTCTGGAATCTGCGCACTTCAACTGACCTCTTCACCGGAGTCACAGCGTGGCTCTGAGTGAAGTTCTTGTTCTAGGGGATTCCTGTCAGCGCTTCTGTTTTGGTTGTTCTTATCGCATGCGCAACGTGGGATTCTGGCAAGTGACTTTAATTGAAGAATTCGTAGTATGTATTTAGTTGGTGCCACTTCACGAAATTGGGCATAGGAATCAGTGTCGACTCCAGTGTTACTTGAAGCTTCTGACAGATTGAAGTGCCAACCTTTCACTCGAGTCGACATGGCTGAGGGATTTGATATGAACTCCTTGGCGGGAATCCTAGAAGGGTTACAGGCCCAACTTACACGTTCCACAGAAGAGAATAGAGTCCTGAGGGATGAGGTAAAAAGGTCCCAACAAGAAACTCGTCACGTTCAACAGAAATTAGAGGAACTCTTAGCGGGAACAACTCCTTTACCTAGCTTCAACTCCTCTCAGAACTCTGGTGCAGAAGTGGCCACGCAAGTAATTCATTCAGTGGCACCTATTGTCCCCTTAGCCAACCCAGAACGCTTTAGCGGGGACCCCCATAAGGCCCAGATTTTCCTGACCCAATGTTCTCTACATTTCTTGTGCAGATCAGTTGTGTTCAAAGAGGATCAAGCCAAGGTCGCATTCATGTTGTCTTACTTGAGCGGCGACGCCGCAGCCTGGTCTATGCCGTTGGTCTCTCGAAACGACGCAGCTTTGTACGATTTCAATCGTTTCAAGAAAGAATTTCTACGAATATTCGACAGAAGAACGGCCAATCAAGCCACCGACAACGAACTCCTAGACCTTAAGCAAGGCAATCGAGAATTGGTAGCATATATAGCTCAGTTCAACAAACTAATCGTCGAGACAGATTGGCCCGACAGTAAACGTGCGGCGATATTCTATCGTGGTCTCAAAGATGAAATAAAAGATGCATTGGCGCAGATCCCGAAACGTCCTCAGGAAATCTCAGAACTTATTGATTTAGTTCTTCAAATCGAGCATCGATTGTTTGAAAGAAGGTCAGAAAAGAAGCGAGACTACAAGTCGTTTGTGCCACGCCTAGACCGTATGAGACCCGAACCCTCAAAACCTGATACGGGTACCGGAGAGGAACCAATGCAAATAGGTTCCATCAGGGGCCCTCTCTCTCAAGAAGAAAAAGATAAAAGGCGAGCAAATCAGTTGTGTTTGTATTGTGGTACCTCGGGACATTTTGTGAGGGAGTGTCCGAAGAGAAACAAGAGTAACCAGGGGTTAAAAGATCGATCCCACCAGTAACAGGAGTTGCCCTGGTGGGATGTTCCGAACAGTCAACTCATGAACCTCAGCAACTGATTAACACATTGCAGTCAGCGGCCCCCCATCTTACAGTATTTTTTACAGTCAAATTCGGAACCCAGAATTTGGAAGAAGTCTCAGTCATGATTGATTCGGGGGCCACTGGGAACTTCTGTGACCTGAAATATGCGCAAGAAATGGGCATAAAGGCGATCAAGAAGAAGAATCTCGAAGTCGTAAAGGCAGTCGACGGCTCCAATTTGACTTCAGGACCCATAGTAGAAGAAACAGAGACCTTAGAATTGGAAGGGTTGCAGGGTCATCGAGAATTTATTAGATTTAACCTCATAGACGCACCCCAGTTCCAGCTGATTTTAGGGTTACCATGGTTGACCACGCATAACCCGATTATTGATTGGGAGAGGAGAACAGTCAAGATGAACTCGGAATTTTGTCAGAGGAATTGTTTTACTAAGAACTCAGAAGAGTGCGAGGGATCGCCGGCTACGGAGTTGGCCAAGTTGTCGCTCCACATCTGCACTGTTAGCGCAGTGGAAATACCAAAAGAATACCAAGATTTGGCGAGTGTGTTCGACAAAAGGAATGCTGAGAAATTACCACCACACAGAAGCTATGATTGCAAGATCGAATTGGAAGCCGGTGCCAACCTGCCCTGCAGTCGAGTTTACGCACTCACTGAAAAGGAGAACATCTACCTCAAAGAGTATTTGGAAGAGTTTACCAGGATGGGATTCATAAGGCCATCACAGTCTCCAGTTTCGTCTCCGCTTTTCTTCCGGCCAAAGAAGGATGGGACTCTCCGCACGTGTATCGATTACAGAGCCTTGAACCAAGTTACAGTGAAAAATCGGTACCCATTGCCACTAATCAATCAACTATTGGATCAAGTCAAAGGAGCAAAGATTTACACCAAGCTTGACCTGCGTGGAGCTTACCATTTGGTGAGAGTGGCCGAGGGTGATGAATGGAAAACAGCCTTTCGGACCAAGTATGGGTTGTTTGAGTATCAAGTGATGCCTTATGGGTTGAGCAATGCCCCAGCAGCATTTCAAAACTTCGTTAATGATGTTCTGAGAGAATTCTTGGACCGAGTGGCTGTCGTCTATATTGATGACATATTGATTTTTTCCGACAACATGGAAGATCATGTCAAGCATGTGCGAGCTATACTCCAGAAGCTTTTGGATAACCACTTGTACGTGAAATTGGAGAAGTGTTCTTTTCATGCCGAGAAGGTGGAGTTCTTGGGATTCATGTTGTCCGCAGCTGGGGTCGAGATGGATAATTCAAAGGTCCGTGCCATTCAGGAGTGGTCATCGCCAGGAAGTGTGAAGGAAATCCAAAGTTTTATTGGTTTTGCCAATTTTTACCGGAGGTTCATTCCTAATTTCTCGTCTAAGGTCACTCCCATCACTCACCTGCTAAAGAAGGGACAAAAATTTGTGTGGACTGCAACTGCAGAACAAGCCTTCCAGGACTTGAAGACGGCCTTCATTAACGCCCCCATTCTAATGCACCCTGATCCGGAACAAGCCTTTTTCGTTGAAACTGATGCATCAGACTTCGCAACCGGAGGAATTTTGTCACAGAGGAACAAAACGACGGGACAACTGCATCCGGTGGCCTACCGGTCCAGGAAGCTGTCGGACACGGAGCGCAATTACTCCATCGCCGACAAGGAATTACTGGCTGTTCGAGAAGCATTCCAAGATTGGCGACACTACTTACAGGGGGCCAAGCATACTGTCACTGTGTTTACAGACCATCGCAACCTCCAATTCCTAAAGTCTGCTAAAACACTTTCGCCACGTCAATTGAGATGGTCCTTGTACTTCTCAGAATTTGACTTCGTGATCACGTACAAACCAGGTGCGAAAAACGGGAAGGCCGATGCTCTTTCGCGCATGAACCCAGCAGCCGAAGAGAAACCTTCAGTCGAAGAACCCATAGTTCCATTGAAACAAATAATCGGAGCCATGCAAATGAAAGAATTCGATGAACAAATTCAGCAAGTCTGCTCAGAAGAGGATCTTCGTAAGTGGGCCGAGGCAGATGGTAAAAGAAACCTTGTCGAAGGACTCCCATATCATGAAGGCAAGCTATATCTTCCAACCAGAAAACTCCAAGAAGAGGCTTTGAGAGGTTGTCACGATGATCGGATGGCAGGCCACAAAGGGGTCAAGAAGACCGAAGAACTGGTCTGGCGACACTTTTGGTGGCCAGATCTGGCAGCCCAAGTAAGACAATATGTTTCGACCTGTGAAATCTGCATCAAAGGGAAGCCCAGTCGTCAGGCCCCGCAAGGGTTATTGCAACCCTTACCTAACGCACCCTACCCCTGGCACACCGTGACATTAGATTTAATAGTGGATCTGCCCTCTAGTCAAGGTAACACAGTGATTTTGGTGGTGGTGGACTCATTTTCCAAAATGGGACATTTCATTCCTTTCAAGACTGTACCCACAGCTTCGCAATTAGTACAGACATTCAACCAACACATCATTCGGGCACACGGAATTCCACAAGTAATCATTTCAGATAGGGGGTCACAGTTCATGTCGAAATTTTGGAAGACCTTTATGCACAACTTAGGCATAGACGCACGTTATTCAACTAGTTATCACCCCGAGACAGACGGTCAGACCGAGAGGTTGAACCAGGAACTAGAACAATATTTACGCCTCTATCTGTTAGAGCAGGATGTTGAATGGTCCGAATTACTGTGGACTGCAGAATTCGCATACAATAACGCAACTCATGATTCCACAGGGTTCACTCCATTTTACTTGAACACAGGCAGACATCCAGCTATCACACTGGGGAAACAGATTGGGGAGGTCCCTGCCGTGGCTAGAGTAATGGAAGAGCTACAGAGCTCTTACAAAAGAGCTTTGAGCAATTTAATCAAGGCCAAACAATCCTATAAAAAGCAGGCAGACAAAAAGAGAAGACAAGGCCCACAGTTTAAAAAAGGTGACCAGGTGTGGCTATCCACAAGACATTTGAGATTAAAGGGTAATCGGAAGTTTCAGCCTAGATTCATAGGGCCATTTAAAATTCAGAAGATCATAAATCCTGTAGTGGCGAAGTTACAATTACCAAAGTCATTGAAAATTCATCCGACCTTCCATGTTTCCCTTCTGAAGAAAAGTCCAGACAAGGTCAGGTTTAAAAACTCTCCACCCGCCATAGTGGTAGAATCGAGCGAAGAATACGAAGTCAGCAGAATCTTAGATTCCAAGGTGGCGAGAAACAAACTGTATTACTTGATAGAGTGGAAGGGGTACGGACCTGAGGAGAGGTCGTGGGAACCAGCAGTCCATGTAAATGCCCCACGACTAGTTGAAGCCTTTCATCAGGCACACCCCAACAAGCCCGCTGTGGAAGGACCATTCTTGAAAGGGGGTACTGTCAAGACTTCCAGAACCATAGCCAGCATTAGATCAGTGCCAGCAAAAAACTCAACGGTCATTAAAGCAGGGCTCCAAATATCCATGTTGGCGAAGGCAGCATAGAGTCACCACGTTGTTCCTGCGGCGCTGTGTACAGAACCTGAAGAAGCGAGTATCCCAACATGGCCGCCGAAGGGGATTACAAACAGCGAGGAGTGAGCGCTCTAGTCTTCGAGAGCGCGCGAGCAGCTGTGGAGATGAAGCGCACAGCCGCTCTGGAATCTGCGCACTTCAACTGACCTCTTCACCGGAGTCACAGCGTGGCTCTGAGTGAAGTTCTTGTTCTAGGGGATTCCTGTCAGCGCTTCTGTTTTGGTTGTTCTTATCGCATGCGCAACGTGGGATTCTGGCAAGTGACTTTAATTGAAGAATTCGTAGTATGTATTTAGTTGGTGCCACTTCACGAAATTCTAGTAGTTATCGCTGGTATCAGAATTGGGGTCAGTACTCCTTCACAGTTCAGTCAGTTCAATAGGACAATATTAGTTACTCATAGCTAGGTTTTAAGTCATTTAGTGTCTACTTCAAAGTTCATTCCTTGAGTCGGGACTTACTCCATTACAATTCCTCAAGAGTGTTGTCAGACCATTCTCCATTATTCCTTCGCTTGACTCTTGTGAGGATAAACAGAACATTGCCTGTCATCAATCACCTCCAGGGGCTTGTACAGATTATACTGAGGGTAAGAGACTTCGTCTGTTATTTTCCAATTAATTCACAGCAATTGTCCAGAGTGTTTCTTGAATTCTTTTTCAGAGGTAGTGGGCATAGGAATCAGTGTCGACTCCAGTGTTACTTGAAGCTTCTGACACACTGATACTTAGTCCATTCAAACCAATAATAAAGAATTTGGCACAGAAGCTGAAATATAAAAGAACATTTTTATTAAACTCAAATGAGTGTGACTATGTCACACAGAAGCCGTAGCAACTGAATGAGGTAGTCCATAGAATGTATGTAAGGGAGTTGTACCAATGACATTCCTAAACAAATGGAAAATCTGGAGGGTCAGCAGGTGAGTAGCCTTTGGGGTTTTAACAGGATATGGGCAAAACATTATAATTACATAGTTCACAAAGGTTAATCTGATTTATATGGCACTGCAGGGCATGGCATGATTACATGTACAGTATCCCAACCCAAAAGTTAATCATTAGGAATGTCCCAAATTCAATCTCCAAAAGCCGGACAAACCTATAATTGAAAGCATAACCCATGTAATGAAGAAACATAAAAAAGAAACTGTAACAGATGATGAACAAGATAAGGCATGTGCAAGGAAACTAAAAGTTAACGATGTCCTGAACATTGATTGGCAATCTCAGACAAAGATCGATCAGGGAAATTGGCTTTGCAAGGTCAGTTTCAGGTGAAGAGGTCAGTTTCTTACAGTTCATTCCAGAGTCAGAAAGAAACCTAGTTAATGTATACATAGACTAAGAAGGCCAGGCCACTTTGTTCGCCAGGCTACCTTCACAGGCCTACGTGAGGGCAACACAAAATGGTGGCACAATATAAAATGGAGTCAGCCTCGAGAATTACAGAACCTCACACCTCTGCCCTCTCCTAGAGTTGGGGCACTCCTGCCTACTAAGAATGGCGCACCTCTGCCCTCTCCTAGAGTTGGGGCACTCCTGCCTACTAAGATAAGGTGCACCTCTGCCCTCTCCTAGAGTTGGGGCACTCCTGCCTACTAAGAATGGCGCACCTCTGCCCTCTCCTAGAGTTGGGGCACTCCTAGCCTACTTAGATAGGGCGCACCTCTGCCCTCTCCTAGAGTTGGTGCATACCTGCCTACTAAGAATGGTGCACCTCTACCCTCTCCTAGAGTTGGGCCACTCCTACCTACTAAGAATGGCGCACCTCTGCCATCTCCTAGAGTTGGGGCACTCCTGCCTACTAAGATAGGGCGCACCTCTGGCCTCTCCTAGAGGTGGGGCACTCCTGCCTACTAAGATAGGGCGCACCTCTGCCCTCTCTTAGAGTTGGGGTACTCCTGCCTACTAAGATAGGGCGCACCTCTGCCCTCTCCTAGAGTTGGGGCACTCCTGCCTACTAAGAATGGCGCACCTCTGCCCTCTCCTAGAGTTGGAGCACTCCCACCTACTAAGAATGGCGCATCTCTGCCCTCTCCTAGAGTTGGGGCACTCCTGCCTACTAAGATAGGGTGCACCTCTGCCCTCTTCTAGAGTTAGTGCACTCCTGCCTTCTAAGAGAGGGCGTACCTCTGCCCCCTCCTAGAGTTGGTGCACTGTGTGCTGGCTTGTGCCGATGCAGGCCACGGACACCATGCTGCAAGTGGGCCTGCATTATAGAGAGATGTGTTTCCGTGGAGGAATCATTACCTTCCTGCACAAAAACAATCCTAGGAGGCACTTTTCTTTTTCTACGTGTGTTGCAGAATGCATCACACATAAAAAACAGAAAGTAACATGGGGTTAAATAAAGGTATTTCTCCTCATTACGCCTCAGTTGGGTGGGTGCATCGTTTTGTTGCAAACACAGTGTTAGATTTGGGGGTCTCTAGTTGGCACAGGTATGTACTTGTGACAAGTAGGGACCCTCGCCTCTAGTCAGGGTAAAGGGGTACACTCCTAAAATAACCCCTGCTCACCCCCTTGGTAGCTTGGCACAAGCAGACAGGCTTATCTCAGAGGCAGTGTGTAAAGCATTTGTGAACACATACAGTAATCAAGTGACGACACTACAGATGGACACCACACAGGTTTTATATAAAAAATAAGTATTCTTCATATAGACTTATCACAAGACCCTAAGCGACACAATTCCACAATACTGTACTTTAAAATGGTAGACTTAGCTTAGTTCTCTTAAGATGGTAAATGCGACACTCAGAGTTCTATGTACCTTAAGATGCGTAACGCAAGACAACGAAAGTGTTGCGAGGACGGTGATGTGTTGAAGATCTGGTGCAAAGAAACAAAGATGGCGCTTTCTTCTTGATGCAACACGCTTCCTGGTGATGCAGCAGCGTCTGCTGCGACGTTGATCCTCTTCTCCGGCGATGCGAGATGTTTCCTCACGATGCGATCTGTGACAGGCCCTGCGACACTCTTCCCGGTGATGCGGCGGTGTCTGATGCGACGTCGATCCCCTTCTCTGGCAATTAGCCGTGACAGGCCCTGCGACGCGCTTCCCAGAGATGCTGTGGCGCCTTATGCGACATCCATCCTCTGCTCCGGTGATGCGCCGCGACAGGCCCTGCGACACGCTTGCCGGAGATGAGGTGGTGTCTGATGTTACGTCGATCCTCTTCTCCAGCGATGCAAGGTGCTTCGGTGGACCTGCGATGACTCAACGATTCTTCTGCGACACGCTTCCCGGTGATGCGGCGGCATCTTATGCGACGTTGATCCTCTTCTCCGGCAATGTGAGGCGCTTTGTGTTGTGAAGCGCAGCGGCAGTTCGGCGACACACTTCTTGTTCGTGAGTCGCGCTTCCAGACCCTTGCAACACGCAGTCCCTCAGAAAGCCTCGCAAAACAGCAGGCACTTCCAAAGAACTCTTGGGGAGCTGGTGGGTGAAGTCTGTTGTCCCTGAGACTTCAGCAGGAGGCAAGCTCTTTTCCAAGCCCTTGGAGATCCTTCACAAGTTGAATAAAGTGCACACAAAGTCCTTTCTCCTTTCTTTGGCAGTCAGGCAACCACTGCAGGTCAATCTCCCAAGCAGCACTTCAGCTTAGGGATAGTCTCTCCTCAGTTTCATCTGGTTCCACTCCTCAGCAAAGGTTTCTTCTTGTTTCCCAAAGTGATCTAAAGTTCTTGGGTTTGGGTCCCAATATTTTTACCCAGTTTCTCTTTGTTCTCTGAAGGCAGAGAGGCCTTTGCCTAGTCCAAACCCGTTCTGGTCAGTCTTGGAGCACTTTGTTGACAAGACTCCTTCTTTCCTTTCAGAGTGCAGGGCAGAGACATCAGACACACCACAGGAGGTGGAGCCAGCATTGTGGAGGGAAGGCACAGCCCTATTCAGGTCCCAGGTGCAACTCCTCCCACCCATCTAGATGCAGATCTCTCTATTCAGCCCTGTGCTGACTCACCCTGTCTCCTGGAATCCCCCCAGCTCCTGTCACTCAAACTCCAGACAAGGAATACACAGCCTAGCAGAGGCAGGTTTGGATGGTTAGACAAGAAAATACCTACTTTCTAAAAGTGGTATTTTCAAACACAGAATGTTAAAATCAACTTCACTAAAATATGTATTTTATCATTCTGAGTTCAGGCATACTAATCTCGAATTCCTACCATGTTCCCTGAGTCAGTTAGGATTATAAAATGTAATAATCAAACTGCATATTCCGGCCTATGGGGAACAGGTAACCTTGCAATAGTGAAAAACGAAAACGGCTGTAATTCACTATTAAGACATGCCACACACACCAGGGCATGTCCTACCTTATACTTACAATGCACCATGCCCTTGGGCCTACCATAGGGGTGTCTGATATGAAGAAAAGGGAAGGTTTAGGGACTGGCAAGTGGGTGCACTTGCCCAGTCAGCATGGCAGTACTAGACTGCACACAGGCTCTGCAATGGCAGGCCTTAGACACACTTTTACAGGCTGCTTCTGTGGGTGGCACAGCCAGTGCTGCAAGCCCACCAGCAGCATTTGGATTATCAGCCCTGGGCACTCCTGGTGCACTGTACTAGGGTCTGACAGGTAAACCAAACAAGCCAATCATGGAATCACTAATCCATACATCAATTTACAATAGGGAGCACTTGCACTGTGGCACTGGACAGCAGTGGCGCAGTGCCCAAAGCATCTAACACCAGCAAAACAAATGAGGCAACAGTAAAAAATGGAAGGGAGACCCACGCCAAGGTGCCAGGTCTAACACGTTTCCCCTCCAGCTGAAATGTGGGGAGAACTACCCTACCTCCTGGGAGTTCTCATCACTAAGGTGGAAAAATCTGGTCAGACCATCAGCGTTGGTTGTTCTGTACCAGGGCGGTGTTCCACCGTGAAGTCCATCCCCTGTAGGGAAATGGACCACCTCAACAGCTTTGGATTCTCACCCCTCATCTGCATCAACCATCTGAGGGGCTGTGGTCTGTCTGAACCCGGAAGTGAGTCCCAAACAGGTATGGTCTCAGCTTCTTCAGTGCCCAGATTACAGCAAATGCCTCACGCTCAATAGCACTCCACCTCTGTTACCGTGGAAGTAACCTCCTACTGATTAAGGCTACGGGTTGATCTAGGCCCTCCTCATTCATCTGTGCCAAAACAGCCCCCACACCATGCTCTGAAGCATCTGTTTGTACTATGAACTCTCTGGAGAAGTTGGGTGCCAGGAGCACGGGCACCGTGCACATAGCAGTTTTCAGGGCCTCAAAAGCACCTGTCCAAATCACTTTCTTGGGCTGCTTCCTGGAAGTCAGCGCGGTCAAGGGTGCAACAATGTTGCCATACCCCTTGACAAACCTCCTGTAGTAACCCATGAGTTCTAAAAAGGCTCTCACCTCTGTCTGGGTTTTGGGGGGCTCCCAAGCCAGGATGGTTTCAAACTTGGGCTGCAGGGGTGCCACCTGGCCGCTTCCCACCTGGTGTCCCAAGTACACCACAGAACCCTGCCCGATCTGGCACTTACTCGCCTTGATCGTGAGGCCTGCCCTCCGCAGCGCCATCAACACTTCCCAGAGGTGGCATAGATGTTCTTCCCAACTGGCGCTGAACACTGCAATGTTGTCCAGGTAGGCGGCACTGAACTCGTCCAGTCCAGCCAACACCTGGTTGACCAACCTCTGAAAGGTGGCAGGGGCATTCTTCATCCCAAAGGGCATAACCCGGAACTGGTAGTGCCCATCTGGTGTGGAGAATGCTGACCTCTCTCTTGCCTCGTCAGTCAAGGTGATCTGCCAGTACCCAGACGTTAAGTCAAACGTGCTGAGGTACCGTGCAGCCCCTAGCCGATCTATGAGCTCATCAGCTCTGGGGATGGGGTGCGCGTCAGTCCTGGTGACTGAATTGAGCCCTCGGTAGTCCACACAGAACCGGAGCTCTGGCGTGGCACCTGGTGCGGCAGCCTTTCGGACCAAGACCACTGGGCTGGCCCAAGAACTGTTAGAGGACTCAATCACCCCTAATGCAAGCATCTTGGAGACCTCCTCCTTGATGCAAGCTCTCACCCTGTCAGTCACCCTGTAGGTTTTGTGCCTCACAGGTGTACTATCCCCAGTGTCCACATCATGGACGCACCAATCAGTGACACCGGGAATCAGGGAGAACAGATCAGAAACTGTCCCAGCAACTGGTGGCAGTCATTCTGTTGCTCAGGGGTCAGGGTGGAAGAGAGGTTGACACCATCCACTGACCCATCTTGCTCTATCGCCGACAGGAGGTCCGGAAGACGCTCGGGCTCCTCCTCCATTTCACCATCTGTCGCTAAGAGCATGCCCACTTGGGACCTCTCCAAGTGGGGCTTCAGGCGGTTGACATGCAGGACCCTCAAGGGGTTCCTGGGAGACCGTAAGTCCACCAAGTATGTAACCGGACGTTTGCGCTCCACAACCTCAAATGGTCTGGTTCACTTATCTTGGAGCGTGCAGGGCTCCACTGGGGCCATGACCCACACTTTCTGACCAGGTTGAAGCTCTACCAGAGTGGCATTCTGGTCGTACCACCGCTTCATCTCCTCCTGGCTGGCTTCCAGATTTGCCTCAGCGAGTTGCCTGAAACGCCTAGTTTGGTTCCTAAAGGCCAGCATGTAGCTATATACATCCTGGGAAGGTTTCCTGGGAGATTGCTCCCAGCCTTCTTCGACCAAACTTAGAGGTCCTCTCACTGGGCATCCGTAGATAAGCTCAAAGGGGCTGAACCCTAGAGATTTCTGTGGAACCGCACAGTATGCAAAGAGTAGGCATGGTAAGAGGACGTTCCACTTACGCCTCATAGGTTCCTCAAGACCCATAATCATGCCCTTCAGGGTTCGGTTGAACCTTCCAACCAACCCATTTCCTTGGGGGTGGTAAGGAGTGGCAAACTTGTAGGTTACCCCACACTCCTGCCACAGGGACTTCATATACTTGGAAATTAAGTTGTTACCTCTGTCAGATACTACCTCACGAGGGAATCCCACTCTAGAGAAAGTTCCCATCAGTGCTCGTCCCACCACGGGGCCGTCAGTGTCCTGAGAGGTATGGCTTCCGGGTACCGGGTGGCATGTCCACCAAGACCAGGATGAACCTGTTGACCATGGCTGTCTTGGGGCCAGTGGCCCCACAATGTCAATACCCACCCGTTCAAAGGGGGTGCTGACCACAGGGAATGGCTGGAGAGGAGCCTTTTGCTTTCTCCCACTCTTTCCATTTGCCTGGCAAGTCTGACATGTCCTGCAGTGAGTGTCTGAACTCCTGTGCATTTAGGGCCAATAAAAGTGGGTGACAAGCCTCTCAAAGGTCTTGTCCTGGCCCAAATGTCCTGCCAATGGCACATCATGAGCCAGCTCCAGTAGGAAGGCTCTGAAGCACGGGGGTACCACCAGCACACGGTCTGAGTCAGGCTCAGCAACCTTAGGCTCAGAATACAGGAGACCATTCTCCCAGTAGACCCAATGTGACCCAGACTGATCACCTGCTGCCTGGTCTGCAGCCTGCTGCCAATTACCCCCGAGAGAAGGACACTTGTTCTGCTCCTCACAGAACTCCTCCCTGGAGAGTCCTCCTTTTTGCTGCCAAAGGGTCAGCTCAGGCAGGTCCCCCAGTGCAGCTACCTGTTCCCCTGTAGGCTCCAGGGCATCCCCCTCAGGGTCTGCTTCCTCCTGGACCGTGGGAACTTTGGGGGCTGGTTTCCAGCACCCCCTGCCTCCTCTCTCTAAGGCAGGCACCTGGGCCCCCCTCTCAGGCTCCAGGTCCCCTTGAGAACCCCTACTGGCTGCCATGGACCGTGTGGTGACACACGCCCAGTCAGGCAGACCCAACATTTCCAAATGAGCACTCCGCTCCACCTTCGCCCAAGGTGAGCTCTCTAGATCGTTCCCTAACAAACAGTCAACAGGCATGGCGGGCCTCACTGTAGAAGGTGACCTCAGCTAGGCCTACCAGTGCAAGGGGTTCGCCCTTCTCTGCACAGAGTCCTCAGACCAATAGGAAGAAGTTGGCACAGAAACTGGAATAGAAAATACAAAGTTTAATAAACCTCATGAGGTGGAACTACTTTCACACAGCACCCTTCGGTATTGAAGGAAGTAACACACCAAACAGAAGGAGCATGGTCCTTTTATACCCACACAGGGGCTGAAAAGAGGGCGGTACAAGTACAGGAGAAGGTTTTATGTACATATAAGGTCATATAGAAATGCACAGTCGACAAGTAGGAGGAGTTAACAGTTTGCCAATGCTAGTAAACACATCCTGACAGTTACATACTACTAACAGCTGCAAGGACAGCTGAAAACTCACTGGGCATGTGCAAAGGTGGAAGATGCTAAATATAGTTTGTTTCTAGGCAGATTACAAGAGCAGTCAACACTGAGGGAGGACAAAGCACATGGTGAGCACGTGGCAGCACATGGCAAACAAAATGGCTACCAGAAATACAAAATGGATTCCACAAAATGGACAAGATAGCATCTAAATACAAGATGGACTCCGCTAATGCGAATCCAATCGCTGCCAATTTACATCACAGCTACCTGAAGAGTACCAGAGACCCCCCCCCCACTCAAAGGGAACCTGAGCCACCTTGCAGTGGCTCTCTGTGTTGTCAGCAGCAACAACTGGATAGAATTCATTGGGGACAACCTGCTCTTGATATACCAGGTGACACTTGACAGCTGTCACACTGGCTCCTGTATCTCTAAGAGCCTCCACTCTATGGCCATTGATGGTCACCCACTGCCTGTATTTCTTAGTGTTATCAGGCAGGTGGATCCTGGGGACCACCTCACAGTCTCCTAAAGAGACAAGGGATATCTCCGCGGGACCCCGCCCACCTTGGGCACCATCTCCTCACCCAGGGCTACACTAGCCATCTGCTGGGGGGCTGTACCAGGGAGTGCTGTCTTTACAAACTGGTGGCACCTGGGATAATTCGCTTTATGACCCAGGTCCCCACATTT
Source organism: Triturus cristatus (assembly GCF_964204655.1). NCBI lineage: Eukaryota > Metazoa > Chordata > Amphibia > Caudata > Salamandridae > Triturus > Triturus cristatus. The sequence continues at coordinate 1,881,532,119 of NC_140590.1, forward strand.
GTAGCATCTCAGGGTCCCCCTTGAACAGGGAAACCTCTCGGGCCCCTGATGGTTTCTGGGGGGGAGGCTGGGAACCTTTCCCTTGGTTCCCTTGGGGGCTACATTGGGGCATTCTTTGGAACTCCCTCTGTTCACCCTTGTCCCCCCCACTCTTCTGCTGGGGACCCTGCCCACTCTTGGCTGAATCTCCCACGTGACCCTTGTGGACCCTGGTACTGACCCAGCGGTCCGCCTCCTCAGCAAGCTTCCTAGGATTAGTCAGCCTACTATCAATCAGGTGCTGGCGTAGCTCTGGAAAATAATTACTGGACAAGTGCTCCCATGCAATCAAATCAAGGAGCCCCTGAAAATCATCAACTTTGCGACCCTTCACACAACCATCCAGTGCTCTGCAGAAAAAAGTGACATTTTCCACCCAGGTACTGCTCTCTATCTTCTTGCAATTCCTGAACCTCTGCCTATACAATTCGGGAGTCAACCCATACCTGGACATCAATGCATCTTTCATGTGGCTAGAAGAATTATGGACATCAGAAGGCAAATCTAACAGTGTATCCTGCCCCACACTAAGGAACCGCCCCCACAAGCCCACTCCGCAATCCTTCTCAGGGACCCGGTGGGAAGACATGGCTACCTCATAGGCCTTGAACCACTGCCCAATGTCATCATTCTTATAAAACTCTCTAACTACATCCTTAGGAATATACACCCTGGATTCAACAAGCATTGACGATTCAATTCCAACTCCCTCAAAATCTTCTCATGTTCAAACTGCATTTTCTTCTCTTCCAGGGCTAATTTCTTAGCTTGCAATTCAAATTCTCACTGCCCATTTAACTTGAGCTTGGTCAGCTCCATCTCATGTACCCTACATCTCTCCCTGTCATCCAACTCCTCTGGAGACAAGCTTTTGGCAGAAACACTGCTAACCGCTGTGGAGACTGCTCTCCTCCTTCCTGGACCCAATGGCCCTTCCAGCTGCCCATCTGCATTCTCATCCCCTTCCTCATTCTCAGGGGTATTCCTTGCTTCCTTCCAGGCCCTCAGCACCTTTTGGAAATCCTCTTTTCTGGAGATACCGGTCATAGAATCTTTGAACCTCCTGCAGAAGTGCTTGAGCTGGTTAACTGTGTAGCATTCTAATTTCTCCTCTTCCCAATCATTATCAACTGAAGCTATGGATGCTGCTTTCTCCATGGTTGTTAAACTTGGCAGTTTTTTGCAAAAATAGAAAGTCCCAGAAAAAGCAATCTACCAAAAGTATGTGGTTGTGTTTTAGTCTGCACTCACTAATAGTGTTCACCAATCACTGTACATGAGTCACAAATGCAAGTCCAGAATCCCACCGCTGCCACCAATGTTAGATTTGGGGGTCTCTAGTTGGCATAGGTAGGTACCTGTGACAAATAGGGACCCTTGCGTCTAGTCAGGGTAAGGGGGTACACTCCTAAAATAACCCCTGCTCACCCCCTTGGTAGCTTGGCACGAGCAGACAGGCTTATCTCAGAGGCAGTGTGTAAAGCATTTGTGAACACATACAGTAATCAAGTGACAACACTACAGATGGACACCACACAAGTTTTGTATCACAAATAAGTATTTTTTATATAGACTTATCACAAGACCCTAAGCGACAAAAAACCACAATACTGTACTTTAAAATGGTAGACTTAGCTTAGTTCTCTTAAGATGGTAAATGCGACACTCAGAGTTCTATGTACCTTAAGATGCGTAACGCAAGACAACGAAAGTGTTGCGAGGACGGTGATGTGTTGAAGATCTGGTGCAAAGAAACAAAGATGGCGCTTTCTTCTTGATGCAACACGCTTCCTGGTGATGCAGCAGCGTCTGCTGCGACGTTGATCCTCTTCTCCGGCGATGCGAGATGTTTCCTCACGATGCGATCTGTGACAGGCCCTGCGACACTCTTCCCGGTGATGCGGCGGTGTCTGATGCGACGTCGATCCCCTTCTCTGGCAATTAGCCGTGACAGGCCCTGCGACGCGCTTCCCAGAGATGCTGTGGCGCCTTATGCGACATCCATCCTCTGCTCCGGTGATGCGCCGCGACAGGCCCTGCGACACGCTTGCCGGAGATGAGGTGGTGTCTGATGTTACGTCGATCCTCTTCTCCAGCGATGCAAGGTGCTTCGGTGGACCTGCGATGACTCAACGATTCTTCTGCGACACGCTTCCCGGTGATGCGGCGGCATCTTATGCGACGTTGATCCTCTTCTCCGGCAATGTGAGGCGCTTTGTGTTGTGAAGCGCAGCGGCAGTTCGGCGACACACTTCTTGTTCGTGAGTCGCGCTTCCAGACCCTTGCAACACGCAGTCCCTCAGAAAGCCTCGCAAAACAGCAGGCACTTCCAAAGAACTCTTGGGGAGCTGGTGGGTGAAGTCTGTTGTCCCTGAGACTTCAGCAGGAGGCAAGCTCTTTTCCAAGCCCTTGGAGATCCTTCACAAGTTGAATAAAGTGCACACAAAGTCCTTTCTCCTTTCTTTGGCAGTCAGGCAACCACTGCAGGCCAATCCCCCAAGCAGCACTTCAGCTTAGGGATAGTCTCTCCACAGTTTCATCTGGTTCCACTCCTCAGCAAAGGTTTCTTCTTGTTTCCCAAAGTGATCTAAAGTTCTTGGGTTTGGGTCCCAATATTTTTACCCAGTTTCTCTTTGTTCTCTGAAGGCAGAGAGGCCTTTGCCTAGTCCAAACCCGTTCTGGTCAGTCTTGGAGCACTTTGTTGACAAGACTCCTTCTTTCCTTTCAGAGTGCAGGGCAGAGACATCAGACACACCACAGGAGGTGGAGCCAGCATTGTGGAGGGAAGGCACAGCCCTATTCAGGTCCCAGGTGCAACTCCTCCCACCCATCTAGATGCAGATCTCTCTATTCAGCCCTGTGCTGACTCACCCTGTCTCCTGGAATCCCCCCAGCTCCTGTCACTCAAACTCCAGACAAGGAATACACAGCCTAGCAGAGGCAGGTTTGGATGGTTAGACAAGAAAATACCTACTTTCTAAAAGTGGTATTTTCAAACACAGAATGTTAAAATCAACTTCACTAAAATATGTATTTTATCATTCTGAGTTCAGGCATACTAATCTCGAATTCCTACCATGTTCCCTGAGTCAGTTAGGATTATAAAATGTAATAATCAAACTGCATATTCCGGCCTATGGGGAACAGGTAACCTTGCAATAGTGAAAAACGAAAATGGCTGTAATTCACTATTAGGACATGCCACACACACCAGGGCATGTCATACCTTATACTTACAATGCACCCTGCCCTTGGGCCTACCATAGGGGTGTCTGATATGAAGAAAAGGGAAGGTGTAGGGACTGGCAAGTGGGTGCACTTGCCCAGTCAGCATGGCAGTACCAGACGGCACACAGGCTCTTCAATGGCAGACCTTAGACACACTTTTACAGGCTGCTTCTGTGGGTGGCACAACCAGTGCTGCAAGCCCACCAGCAGCATTTGGATTACCAGCCCTGGGCACTCCTGGTGCACTGTACTAGGGTCTGACAGGTAAACCAAACCATCCAATCATGGAATCACTAATCCATAAATCAATTTACAATAGGGAGCACTTGCACTGTGGCACAGGACAGCAGTGGCACAGTGCCCAAAGCATCTAACGCCAGCAAAACACATGAGGCAACCGCAAAAAATGGAAGGGAGACCCACGCCAAGGTGCAAGGTCTAACACACTGCTTTACAAATCTTTGTAAATCGGGGTTAGCGTCAACGTACATGGGCGCATGCACAGTAACACCCATGCTGTACCCATGTATGAAAACTCAAGTAAAGTAACGCAAGGCAGCGCTATGGGAAGGGTTGTGTTATTTTGGATTTACTAAACCACACGAATCGTGTTTGTGTGGTTTAGTAAATACAAAAATGGATTTTGCATTGGACTTTGCACTGGTGATGCAACCCTGACACAAAATGAAGTCTGGGCCTGGATTTCTTCTCTTCAGGCACAGATGGGAAAAGTAATGTGAGAAGCAATCCCTCCCACATGCCCCTGCTTCCCCTTCCTCCCTCCCCTACCCAAAGGCAAGGCCAAGCTGTTGACACACAAGGGGAGTTCTGTGTCCACTGCAGGAATAAATCTACAAGTGAAAGTGGGGCTATCCCTTCTGTCTGAATGACAACATAGGAGGTTTTTGTTCCCACTCTAGGAATAACCCTTCATGTGAAGGTCTCTATAGCTGATTCAACTGACCGGTCTCTTGCAATGGTTTTTCTTCCCAGCTGATGCCGCGAGACAGCATATCTTCCCTATTTGACAACCACACATGGACAAAGCACATGGACAACACGCAAGGGCTGGGCAAATCAGCCGTGTGGATCCACCCCAAAGTCAGCGTCTTCGTCATCCTGAGCCTTTTCATCATCATGAAGGTGGGTATTCTGTTTGCAACAGATTCAGACTAGCAATGTCATTCAAACATTCATACGTCCATCAAAATTGGCATGATGTTCCCCTATTATAGAAACATTTGCAACATTTAGCTGTATTTCTAGAAAACAAACATATCCAACACAAAATATCAATAACACTGGCAGGCACAACTCAACATATCGAGAGCAGTATTAAAAACAACTCAACGGCAATCTAGTCATTAAGAGCACCAATAACCCCAAGCCAACAAGCCGTGTGTATGTGTCAAGAACGCCAGCTCAACCCTCTCCAAACCCTGTCTGAAAAACAAGAACATCAACAAAACAGTCTCTATGTAGCAAGAACAGAACTCTGTTCACTTAAGAAGCATGACCTGCATGTACATACACCACTTCCAAGTTAACAGGTAATGACTGTGCATCAAAAACACCAAGACAATTGACCAAACCAGTCAGCATATAAAGAACCCATTTCAACAAATACTTTGTATACTTGAGCTGTAGGACATCTAATTCGGCAACATGTCTAGACAACTAGCAAACCCAGCCAGCAAGCACTATCTGCAGGCAAAGAGTTGTCATATACACCAGGCACTAGCAACAGAGTAAGCACAACAAACACTGTCTTCTTAGCAAGACCAGTAATATATGAGGGCAACACAACCACATATATATATCAAGCAAGCAATTTACTCATCCCAACCATGCTCAAAATGTTTGCATGTTAGAACACTGTGGACAAGTATGTATCGTCTGAGATACATATTCCTGACTAAATATAATTTACTAAAATATTGACCCACTTGGTGTAGGATTAAATTATTAACTCCAAAATGGCAATATTTTTATTAGCAAATTTTAGGAACAAGTATTTATGTCAAAAGGAATTCTGACTACAATATTCTGGTGCCCCTCAAAAACCACTGTTTGTTCATTAATAATATAAACAAATCCACCTCAACAGACTCCACACCAAAATTAACAAGCATTGTACGCCAAGAACTCCAGCACATCTAACATATATCAACAATACCAGATCACATAATCTAAAAGACAGTAAATCCAGCTTACGGAAATCACAAAGATATGAACAAACACTATCTATATATAAAAACCAACAACGCCAACTGGAAAAACGGTGTCTGCACAACAAGAACATTGGAAAAGCAATGTAGGCAAATCAAAACCACAAACCCAGCTCAACCAGCACTCTACATTTGAAAAATAAACATCATTACCATCTCAACCAACAAAGTGTGCATATCGATAGCATAAACCAAATCAAACACTGCACAACAAGAACACAAACAGCAGGAAGTGAGCAAACACTATTGATGCCCCCAGCTCAAAAACGTTTCCTTGCTTAGTAACAACCCTGCACCCACTTCTACAGGCTGGTCTCTATATGAAGAACAGCAGCTAACGCAGCTCAAGAAGCCTGTCTGCATATTAAGAACACAAGTCTCCTTTCATTAACGCCTTTTCTGTATAGAGAACATCAAGAAATCTGTCTTAACAAGTAAAACATACAACTCACCATCTACTGAGCATCTGAAGGCCACCAGTGTGAACAACTCAGTCGACACTGTTAGCTTAAGAAGACCAAAATAACACCCATCGCAATAAGCACCATCTGCACCTCTGGAATAAGATGGCTTCTTAAGAAACACTGCCCACTTTTACAGATTATCTAAACACACAACACAACAAAAACTGTCAATATATGAAGCACTCCAGTATACTAGAGTCAAGATGCAGTTTGTGGTTCATGAATAGACATGCACTCATCTCACTGAGCACAGTTTTCAAATCAAGAACAGCCAGTTTTACTGTAACTGTATTTCAGGAAGACTGCAAAACCAACTTAATAAGCACAGTTACATACCAAGTACAGCAGCCCATTCACCAGAACAAGAAGAGTCTGTATATCAAGACCATAAAAAACTCTCCTGACATGCAACACAATCATTCCATCAAACAGAACTGGTATACCACAAATATCACAACCATAACACACCAGCGGGGACACCAACCCCACCAAGCACTGTGTATATATCAGGAAAACTAAGATATCTAATTCACTGGGCAACATCGCACCCAACTCAACAAGCCCCACCTTTATGCAAGAAACACCAACAGACTCAACTTAACAAGTAACTCAAAAAACACATTTTGCATGTCAAGAACACCACCATCACCATCACCATCACAACAAGCACTGCCCATATGTAAGGAACACCAACAAACTCAACCTAGCAAGCAACCCAGCAAACACTGTTGCATGTCAAGAACACCACCATCACCGTCCCAACAAGCACTGCCCATATGTAAAGAACACCAACAAACTCAACCTAGCAAGCAACCCAGCAAACACTGTTGCATGTCAAGAACACCACCATCACCATCACAACAAGCACTGCCCATATGTAAGGAACACCAACAAACTCAACTTAGCATGCAACCCACCAAACACTGTTCATGTCAAGAACACCACCATCACAACAAGCACTGCCCATATGTAAGGAACACCAACAAACTCAACGTAGCAAGCAACCCAGCAAACACTGTTGCATGTTAAGAACACCACCATCACCATCCCAACAAGCACTGCCCATATGTAAGGAACACCAACAAACTCAACATAGCAAGCAACCCAGCAAACACTGTTGCATGTCAAAACATCACCATCCCCGTCACAACAAGTACTGCCCATATGTAAGGAAAACCAACAAAATCAACCTAGCAAGCAACCCAGCAAACTCTGTTGCATGTCAAGAACATCACCATCACCGTCACAACAAGCACTGCCCATATGTAAGGAACACCAACAAACTCAACCTAGCAAGCAACCCAACAAACACTGTTGCATGTCAAGAACACCACCATCACCATCCCAACAAGCACTGCCCATATGTAAGGAACACCAACAAACTCAACCTAGCAAGCAACCCAGCAAACACTGTTGCATGTCAAGAACACCACCATCACCATCACAACAAGCACTGCCCATATATCAGTATTATCAACTCTCCACCTTTGTGTGATTGTTCTCTCTACTGAGAGAGCCTGCAGGCTCTTATGAGTGGAAAGCTCAGCTTGTTGGACCGGGTGATGGAACAATTTTCCATCCAGATCACTAGTCTAGGAGACTCTGATATCTGTTCTAACTAAAATGCATTGTCATCTCCCTCGCCAGGTTAGCTATGAATTCACTACTCAGTAGGATTTATGACAACTGCCTAATTCCTGACAAAATCCTAATTATACTTTTGAGGTGATTGCCACGTTCTTGGCACTCGCCACTTAATGTCCAAGAACGTCATAAGACGCAGGATTCTGCAGCTTCTCTCTTCGTGACCCTCCCAGATCTGGCATGGAAGGCACGTTGTGAAGGGTCTACTCTGTGGATGATGAACAGCACATTAGGGTAGAGGGTACTTCTGACTGGCTAGCTCCTTCTTGGCAATCAAGACAGGGTGACAGTGCTCCATTCAGTGCCATCTTGGTGTAACCTACAATCTCAAGCCATCGCCATTCTTGCTCATCTTATGTGCCAGAATAGTCAACACCCAGTGGTTCTCCATGCTGTTAAGTCAGGATTTCCTGCTAAAGATGTAGGGACCATAGCTCAGGAAGGCGGCACGGATGGAAGTTAAGTTCTATGTTTGGGCTTCTCTTGTAGTTCTGGATGTCCGTCATTGCTACCACGATGCCGATCCCCTGCGGAGCCTTCATGCCAGTCTTTATACTCGGTGAGTTTCACTTCCATTATCCCTGATTGTGAAAAGTCATCTTAGCACAGCCTCTTCCTTGCGTCTTCCCAGGGTTCCATGGTGACCGTGGCGCACATTCAGTTCCACGTGCTCCCTCTAGTCGCAGGAGCAAAACAAAAATGAAGCCAAATATATGTATGTGGTATTTAAATAGTGTGTATGCATTATCAAAGTCCAGCATGATGTTAGTGAGTGAAAAGAGAGTTAGCGTAACCAATTAATTAGGAATTACGCAAGAATATTAGTGGCAAGAAATTGTCTAGACCTAGTTGTAAGTACTAGTCAATGTATAAGTAATCAGCAGTCTGGCAGGCAGTCTGGGCCCATTCTGAAGTATCAAAAAAGTGATGGATGGAATTTTATGTTATGTGTATTTGTGAGGAGCATTATCTCAAGCAAGGGTATCTTGGTGCTGAGCAGGTGTGTGTGCCTATGTTGGTGCTGAGCAGGTGTGTGTGCCTCCCTTGGTGCTGAGCAGGTATGTGTGCCTATGTTGGTGCTGAGCAGGTGTTTTGTGCCTCTCTTGGTGCTGAACAGGTGTGTGCGCCGGGCCTTGGTGCTGAGCAGGTGTGTGCACCTATCTTGGTGCTGAGCAGGTGTGTGTGCCTATCCTGGTGCTGAGCAAGTGTGTGTGCCTATCTTGGTGCTGAGCAGTTGTGTGTGCCTATCTTGGTGCTGAGCAGGTGTGCACGCCTATCTTGGTGCTAAGCAGGTGTGCGTACCTATCGTGGTGCTGAGCAGGTGTGTGCACCTATCTTGGTGCTGAGCAGGTGTGTGTGCCTATCCTGGTGCTGAGCAGGTGTGTGTGCCTATCTTGGTGCTGAGCAGGTGTGTGTGCCTATCTTGGTGCTGAGCAGGTATGTGTGCCTATGTTGGTGCTGAGCAGGTGTTTTGTGCCTCTCTTGGTGCTGAGCAGGTGTGTGCGCCGATCTTGGTGCTGAGCAGGTGTGTGCACCTATCTTGGTGCTGAGCAGGTGTGTGTGCCTATCCTGGTGCTGAGCAGGTGTGTGTGCCTATCTTGGTGCTGAGCAGGTGTGTGTGCCTATCTTGGTGCTGAGCAGGTGTGTGTGCCTATCCTGGTGCTGAGCAAGTGTGTGTGCCTATCTTGGTGCTGAGCAGGTGTGTGTGCCTATCTTGGTGCTGAGAAGGTGTGCGTGCCTATTTTGGTGCTGAGCAGGTGGGTGCGCCTATCTTGGTGCTGAGCAGGTGTGTGCGCCTATCTTGGTGCTGAGCAGGTGTGTTTGCCTATCGGTGTGCTGAGCAGGTGTGTGTGCCTATCCTGGTGCTGAGCAGGTGTGTGTGCCTACCTTGGTGCTGAGCAGGTGTGTGTGCCTATCTTGGTGCTGAGAAGGTGTGCGTGCCTATTTTGGTGCTGAGCAGGTGTGTGCGCCTATCTTGGTGCTGAGCAGGGGTGTTTGCCTATCGGTGTGCTGAGCAGGTGTGTGTGCCTATCCTGGTGCTGATCAGGTGTGTTTGCCTATCGGTGTGCTGAGCAGGTGTGTGTGCCTATCATGGTGGTGAGCAGGTGTGCGTGCCTATCCTGGTGCTGAGCAGGTGTGTGTGCCTATCCTGGTGCTGATCAGGTGTGTTTGCCTATCGGTGTGCTGAGCAGGTGTGTGTGCCTATCTTGTTGCTGAGCAGGTGTGCGTGCCTATCCTGGTGCTGAGCAGGTGTGTGTGCCTATCTTGTTGCTGAGCAGGTGTGTGTGCCTATCGTGGTGCTGAGCAGGTGTATGTGCCTAGCACGTCCTATGGTAGCTTAGTTAATGGAAAAGCCGGGTCTTCAGCTTCTTGTGGGATTCAAGAACAGAGGAGGAGGCTCAGATGTGGAGTGGGAGGCTGTTCTACGCTTCCAGGCCGATCTAAGAGAAAGCCTGTCATCCCGATCTGGTTCCGTGTATGCATGGAATGTGTGTGAGTAGGAGTCCTGTGGAGTGGAGGTGTCTGAGTGGTTGGTGGAAGGAGACTCGACTGCTCAGTCAGGTGGGGCTGAAGTTGAGTTTTGCCTTGTATGTGTGTGTGTGTGTGTGTGTGACGAGTTAGAAATGAGCGTGTTTGTGTATAAGGAGCCAGTGGCGCTCCCTCAGGTGCAGTGTGATGTGAGTTCTGTACGGGAGGTTGAGGACGAGTCTGGCTGCTGACTTGTGGTTGGCTTGTAGTTTTCTAGAGAGTTGCTTTGTGATCCCGATTTAGAGGTTGTTCCCGTAGCCCACTTGGCTGGTAACTAGAGCGAGGGACAGTTTTTCTAGTGTTGCTTGGGAGCTGTTTGAATACCTTCCTCTGCATCTTCAGGATATGAAAGCAGGACGCAGTGACAGCGCTGACTTATACGGTCAGGTCCAGTTTTCTATCGATGATTGTTTCAAGGTTCCTGGTGTGAGTGCTGGGTATTGGTTCAAGTTCGGTCGACCACCAGTTGGAGTCCCATGGTGAGGGGTTCTTGGCAATGCTCACTACTTCGTCTTGTCTGTGCTGATAGAAATCCTTGTATTAATCTTGGCCACTGGTGATTACTCGGGCTGCGCTTCAGTCCATCATTATTTTGCTCACCATGCCACCTCAGTTTGGACCCAGCCATATGCAAATCAGTCTGGACCCTGCTCTAATGGGAACAGTCCAGCCCGAACTTCCAGATCAAGCCCTCCTGAACCGGAACACAGGACTGGTTTTGCCCCTTTAAGGGCTCATTAGCTGGGTATAGCTAGGCTCTAGAGGCACAGTGTGTGAGGAACCCACATGTGGGCTCACCCATCCCACTTAGGGAAGCACACTGAAGTATACAGAAAAATGGTGAATGAATAATTTAATCAGTCTCAGCCACTGTTATTTTGCACAACATGTCACCCTCCGTTTGGACCCAGCCATATGCAAATCAGTCTTGATCCTGCTCCAATTGGAACAGCCCATATTGAACTGCCAAACTGAGGTGACTTGGTGGGCTAAAGAACGATGGGTTGGAATGCTACCCCAAGCGATTGTCAGTGGATAGGCTTTTTGTAACATTTCTTCCATGACAATTTGTGTGTTTTTTGTTCCACCCTAAGTAGCAAGGGTGTGCCCAGATGTGGGTTCTGTGCTCACTGCCCACTGGAACCTAGCTTTACCTGTCTGAAGAGCTCCAGTTAGGGTGAAACTGGTCTTGGGTAGCTTCTGTTTTAGTTCGCAGAGGACCTAGCCTGGCAGTTCGGGCTGGACTGTTCTCGTTGGTGCAGGGCCTAGACTGATTTTCGTATGGTTGGGTCCAAACTGAGGTGGCATGGTGGGCAAAAGAATAATGGGTTGGATTTCTTCCTCAAGCGATTGCCAGTGGTTAGACTTTTTTCAATGAGTCCTCCCATCACCTCTTGTGTGTTTTTTGTACCACCTTTTGTTGCTTTTCTGGTTCTGTAGTTTCCTTTCACCTCCATTTTGGGCAGGGGGGGAGGTGAGGACCTCTACTGAGGTCACTCGGGTAACTCCTACCTTATTACTACTTAGCATTGCCGGGGCATTCCTTGGCCGGGCCACGGTTGGACAAATGGCTGAGTGCATGCTGAAAGAATGGAACAAGCAGAAGGTTTTAGTTTGATGCTGGGTTATACATTCTTCAGTAGGTCCCAACTGTCCATGAGGAATCTATGAGGCTCTGGTTTCATCACACCCTAGGGTACTTGCTTGTTATCTAGTGGTACTGGTTTGATTGGGCGAAGGGTTGCTTAGTAGTTCTCAAAGAGCACTGGTCTCGCAGGCCTTAGGGTGAATTGAACATTTCTTGTGATATTGGTTTCAATACACCCTGGGGTGCTAATGTGTTGTCTGATGTGGCCGGTGTCTTCAGGACCTACGCTGGTTGAATCTTCTCCTGTGAGATTGGTTTTACTGGTACCTAGGTTGGTTGAATGTTCTTCTGAGAAACTGTTCGCACCAAACTCCAGTTTGATTGGATGTTCCCCTTTGATATTGGTTTCACCGGGCCACGTGCTGGTTGGACATTCTCCAGTGATATCTATTTCACTGGGCCCTGTGCTGATTGAATGTTCTCTGTGACACTGGTTTTATCAGACCCTATACTGGTTGAACATACTCCTGAGTTATTGGTTATTCCAGGCCCCAGTCTGGTTGAATGTTCTCCTGTGATATAGTATTCACAAGGCCTTAAGATGATTGATTGTTCTCTTGTGACAGCCCTACTCTGGTTGGATGTTCTCCTGTGAGATTGATTTTATCGGGCCCTAGGCTGGTTGATTGTTCTCTTGTGGAATTGCTTTCACTAGGCCTTACGCTGGCTGTATATACTCCTTTGTTATTGGTTTTGTCAGGCGCTTGGCTGGTTGGTTGTTCTCTTGTGACATTGGTTTTATCAGGCCCTAGTCTGGTTGAATGTTCTTCTGCGAGGTTGATTTTATCAGGCCCTATGTTGGTTGGATGTGCTCCAGTGACATTGGTTTTATCAGGCCCTAGTCTGGTTGAATGTTCTTCTGCGAGGTTGATTTTATCAGGCCCTATGTTGGTTGGATGTGCTCCAGTGACATTGGTTTTATCAGGCCCTAGTCTGGTTGAATGTTCTTCTGCGAGGTTGATTTTATCAGGCCCTATGTTGGTTGGATGTGCTCCAGTGACATTGGTTTTATCAGGCCCTAGGCTGGTTGAATGTTCTTCTGTGAGATTGATCTTGTCAGGCTGTGGAGTGCTGGATGTTCGGCTTTAATAAGGGTACCACCGGTTTCTGCGGTGCAGGTGTGTAATGCAATGGCTCTGATGTCATGAAGCCCCCACATTCCTCAGAATCCCTTTATTTAATACACATACACAGCGCTAGAAAACATTAATTACAAGTGATCAATGCTGAAGTATTCTTGAGTCACTCATCAGGGAAGGGTCCCTCCCCCAAACTTGTGAAAGTAGAGCAGAAGAAATGGGCACAAGAAATGAAACATGTACAAGTGTCTATTCACACAGATGTGTCTCAGCTTCTGTGCTCTAAGGCCCTGATGTTATTGAGCATGCAAGTGAGCAAACGAGCGACAGGTATGTTTCCATAGCGCATGCAGTGAAATCAATTGTCTACGTGTGGTTGGATGTTCCCGGCAGGTCCTGCTCTGACCAAAGCCCGGTGTGATTGGTTACAGGCGCTGCCTTCGGACGTACCATCGGAGAGATTATGGCAACCCTCTTTCCTAATGGGATTCTTTTTGATGGAATTGTTTACAAAATCCTCCCCGGGGGTTATGCTGTCATTGGTGAGTTCTCTACTTTCCAGCTTTCTTTGTTTCCTTCCTTCTTCCCTCTCCTAATCCGTGTCTTACCCTCCACCCATGCTTCATCTCCCACCCCATAGGTGCAGCAGCCATGACTGGGGCAGTGACCCACACGGTCTCCACAGCAGTCATCTGTTTTGAGCTGACTGGCCAGATCTCCCACATCCTTCCAATGATGGTGGCCGTGATCCTGGCCAACATGGTGGCCCAGAGCCTGCAGCCCAGCCTGTATGACAGCATCATTCAGGTGAAGAAGTTGCCCTACTTGCCTGACCTCGGCTGGAGCCACATGAGGTACTGATCTGCAGCACGTGCTCACCGTCTGTTCCAAGCATGCATTGATTCATGCAGCAGAAGATGATCAGGACCCCCATTTAGCATTTAATAGACAGCGCGAGGGCTAGATAAATCATGGTTTGTTCCAATCGTCTGTCAATCATCAACATCCACAGGCACACACGGAGCCTGATATCAGGTCTGCGATTGTGCATGGACCTTGTGACAAACCTCTGAAGTGGCCCCTCGGAAATGTGGAATTCTCTGATTTCTTTTTTTCTAATTTTTACTTCTGCTCTCCCCCTATTAAACAGGGCTGGGTAAGCAAGTCCCTTTGAATGAGTGGCATGAGAACGGGTATGTTCACATCAAAACGAGTACAGTAGTTGTCTCATTTATTTTATTTTCCAGCGTTTTCCCAGCATGGACTGAGCTAGGGTGGGCACAGGGTATGTACGAACGCAGGGTGTGAGGGCCCACTTGAGGCAAGGTTACATAGCACTGCTTAAGAGGGTAACATGCTCAGTCCATTGAGTCATAGTTCCATTGAGGCAGGGTTCCATTGAGTCATAGTTCCATTGAGGCAGGGCTCCATTGAGGCAGGGTTCCATTGAGTCATAGTTCCATTGAGGCAGGGTTCCATTGAGGCAGGGTTCCATTGAGTCATAGTTCCATTGAGGCAGGATTCTAAGGAATGTCTCACGTGAGATGGCGTATGTGGAGGTGTAGCCTCTTCATCAAGTACACGAAGATCAGAAGTAGTTCATTGAGGTTTTATTAGGTACAAGCAAATGAAGAAACCTCATTTAACAGCATCAAGAGTAACAGCTTCTCTCCTATTTGAATATCCTCTGCTCATCATTCAGTGTTCTAAACATCTCTAGGCAACCTTACCATATTCTAAGTTCTATATTCCAGGCTTACTAAGAACACACTAACACTAAGAATACCACATCATCTCCCCCCGAATAAACACATTAAAGAATACAAAGTAATAAAAGATACAGAAAAACTAAGGTACACAATCATGTAGAGAAAGAGGAATCTTTTTTACACGTTTTGGTCTATCACAAACAACATCTTTCGGTACAACAGAGTTAGACACAATTTCTTCATCAAATTTACTTGTGATATGTCCTTCTTTAGAGATGTTGGAAGGCAAAACAGCAATCCTACTAAGATTCCAGATTTTGTGATCACTGGTTTTAACGGCGTTATTAAATAATTTATTAATTTGAAAAGGTTTACTAAATTTAGAATTACAACTAGATTTCCTTGGAGATTTTATCTTTACCCAATCACCTACATGTACAATCGTCTTCTTAACAGCTTTTCTCACATCATAGTGAGATTTACGTTCAGGCATTTTCTTCTTTTCCTTTTCTTTCCAGTCAGGTATGGGATCAGTGTTGTTACCTGCCAAAAATCTTTTGTCACTAACCCAACACGGAAGCAAAGAAACATTTTCTATTGTCCCTTTAAACAAACGAAAGGGCTGACACTTGTGGAAGAGTGAGGTGAAAACCTATCTTCCCTTACTTTTTTTTTTATTGCAAGTTCCCAAGAGTCACCACAAGACCGAGCTTGCTGAATTGTTTCTTTAATTACTTTTATGAACCTCTCCACAACACCATTACATTGCGGATGATAGAGCGCAGCTCTCTTGTGTGTAATTCCCCTCTCTTTTAGGAAAGATTGCATGCTATTAGATATGAATTGTACTCCATTATCTGACAGGATTGTCTTTGGATACCCTTCATGTTCAAATAGTTCACTTAAAAATGTAATTACAATACCAGGTTCAATAGAATTAACAATTTTAAATTCTGGCCATCTAGAATACAAGTCAATGCATACTATAATGTATTGATCTTGTGATTTTAATTTTATTGGTCCTAAGATATCAATGGAGATGTCAGACCAAGGTCCAGCAGCCTGCTGCCTAATAACCATAGGTTGAGGCCTGCATTTTAATGATTTGTCAGAGTTGCAACAATCAACACAATCACGTACTGCCCTCTCTCCATGCGTGTCCATAGCAGGCCACCAGTATGCTTCTCTTAGCCTTTCCTTTGTTTTTGCAATTCCCATGTGTGAAGAGTGTGCATTACTCACCAGTTTATCTCTTAAAGGGTTAGGAGGTACTAGTTTACTGCCACGTAAGAGAAAGTTATCCAGCCGAGTGGTTAAGGCAATGGATTGCTAATCCATTGTGCTTTGCACGCGTGGGTTCGGATCCCATCCTCGTCGCCAAAATGTGGAGGTGTAGCCTCTTCATCAAGTACACGAAGATCAGAAGTAGTTCATTGAGGTTTTATTAGGTACAAGCAAATGAAGAAACCTCATCCAACAGCATCAAGAGTAACAGCTTCTCTCCTATTTGAATATCCTCTGCTCATCATTCAGTGCTCTAAACATCTCTAGGCAACCTTACCATATTCTAAGTTCTATATTCTAGGCTTACTAAGAACACACTAACACTAAGAATACCACAGCGTACATCGAAAAGACAAGGCTGTACCTCAACATCACGGCACTGTGTCACACCGGGTGCAATTCCAGATCACACTGACCCTGTCATCATGTCTTACAGGGTGCTTTTGAGTCACACGGGATGTTTAACTTGTTGGGCCAAGGGTTACAAGAAGAGGAAAGTCTGAGGTTCCTTCCTGAACCGTTGAAGCACGGAAGAGACTACCACGGATGTAGGTAGCACTCTCCAGCATCTTACTTACTGGTTTGTCCATTTGGAGATGCATTGAATTCTGGTCTCATTAGTGGCTGACCTTGAGTGAAGTGCTGGATGACGGTGATAGTCCTTTTGATTAGTTATATGTTTCTGTTTCATGGGTGCAGCACCTTACAGGTAGTTTAAATCCGACACATGCTGGGGTTGGCAGCCAGTGTAGATCCTCACTGTGGAGAGACATGATCACTGACAAAGTCAAATGTTTTTGCTGCTTATCCTGCGAGTGGCTGCATGCAGCATCTTAGTCAGTGTTGTCAGGCTAGTGTTTGATGAACTGGGGCCCGGATATGAGACGTTAAGATCCAGAGCAAAAAGATTGTTCTGTCTTTCAGAGAGGTCCAGTGTGTGGCATGCTGTTTGTGACTGACTTGTTTCCTATATTGCCTTTTACAAAGAACCAGGACTCAATGTTGAAGTATAGTGAGTGAGTGCATAAGGTAAGTGATGGGATGAATCTATACGACACTGTGGTATGTTGTCAGGGTGGGTCTTGAATTCTGCTGCAGCTTTATAAAGAAGTACATGCTCCGCTCCAGTGGGTTTGATGTACAGAAGACTCATATTCATGTTTGTTTCTGATCATGGTTATTGATTGATCATACTCTGAGATAAAGATGGTTGTTGTTAATGTAAAGATAAGGTGATCTGCATGTAGGCCAGCACAACCCCAAGAATACTGCGTCTCTATCTATCTATCTATCTATCTATCTATCTATCTATCTATCTATCTATCTATCTATCTATCTATCTATCTATCTATCTATCTATCTATCTATCTATCTATCTATCTATCTATCTATCTATCTATCTATCTATCTATCTATCTATCTATCTATCTATCTATCTATCTATCTATCTATCTATCTATCTATCTATCTATCTATCTATCTATCTATCTCTCTATCTATCTATCTATCTATCTACGTGCCTCTTGGTACTGAACAGGAGATTCTGCTACAGAGGAACTGAAATCAATTGGCTTTGTCTATCAGATGTAGTCATAAACCAGGATTAGATCTTCATACCGGAACCCAAGATATTTCTCAACTAATTTCAGGAGAGGCGTAGATTTCCAAGGATTTTTGTCTAAAGGATCTACCTCCAATTCTAACTTAAAGATGATCAGTGAATGGATCCCTGGGGAGGTGAAGATCATCAGAATTGGTCTGGGTTGGACCTAGAGGTCTCCAGCTGCGTAAATGATCGACTCGAAGGAGAAACAAGGATATCTATTTAAAATGATGTGGTCAATACCCATCACCTCACTCTACCACTTTGGATAGATCTCATTGTTGATCGGTTTCATCCTGTTTAGAAGGAAATCGTATTTGCCGTTGGGGATGTTGTGTTTGCGTGTGAGCGTATGAATTAGAGAGCATTGAGGTCTTTGTGACATTGGCTTCTCTTCTAATATTTTTTAAAATCTGTAAACATGCCCTGTGTTGGGTTTGAAATCTTCAGCGTACTAGAGTGTGTATACCTACGAAGTTCCAAAGTTCATTAGAGATTGCTTAATTAAGGTGTCGGTGCCCGGTGTGAGTCTACATGAATGAGGAATACCTCCGTTATTTGATAATTCAGAAATTGTTTTTAATGATCTGCACTTTTATTTGGCTTTGCTTGGCCCTTGTATGCAGGGCTGATGTACAAATATCGAAATATATGGTGCTCTGGTCTATTCAGTCCCAGGGTGGTAGCCAGATTAATACATTTTTTGGGAGTTCTTTACAAAAAAGGTCCAGTATGGTGTTTTCTAGGCCCTTTGGCACTAAGGACATCCTACCAGGGTTGGCATGGGTGGTGATGACACTGGGGATTCCAGTGGTAGATCGTTATATTCAACTTTTCTAACAACATTGCAGTACTCTATTGTTGATGTATCCTCATTGGTCTAATTATTAAGCTAATTATTTCACCAGTATCAAGTGCCGTTAGTGGCCGTTGTTCCAGTGGATGTCCAGGTAAACTGTTCAGAAGGAGATCAACGCCCAGAAAGATAAATTGAGGAGCTTGAAATTTGTGCAATGACAAAGTCCAGTTTTCACTTATCCTCGTCAATAAGTCTCCTACAAAGAAAACTGCAATTGTTTCACAACGTTGTTGTTGAGTCTGGTATCTGTCACTTCCATTTATGTTGCCATCCACGCCGACTTTTTTTTTGTTACTAGGAAAAAATAAGAATTACACCACCAGCTATCAGTATAACAGTTGAAATTCCAACAAGCAGATTGGAAAATAATAAACTGAAGAAGGAAGTAATGATTCCAAAAATAATCCTAAAGCCAATTAATAGGTCAGATCTGATGGTTTTAAAAATGTGGACTATGTCTGTTGTGGCAGAATTAAATCTGCAGAAGTTGTTGAATTCCGGGTGCAAACATTGCAAGGCAAATGTTTTGCCACAGTGGTTAAATGCACCTCTTTCTGTGTCAGGATTGCAACAAGCTTCTTTAATTTATCAAAGTGTATATTTATCATATCAACTTTTATCTAGGGAACACTTTCAAAATGATGCTTTAAAGGAGTATACAATGTAATACCACAGCATTTCACTGTTTTTTTAACAGTTGAGGCATAAACTAAACCCAGGGTCAACCCACAGCAACTTTAATTTGTTATTTACATACAAACTATTTCTTGTGAGTGTATGATAAGAAAGAATGAATAAAACAGGTGCTGCACGTAATTTAAAAGCAAGGCTGAGATTCAAAATGTTAGAAGCTCCGTGCAGAATGATAGAATCAGAAAGGAGAGTGAGGTGTTAAGTTATGTTATGTTAGTAAAGCTTTTATAGTGCACTGTTACCCTAGGGTGTCCTGGTGCTGAGCACTGCCTACATGGTTACAAGAAATGACAAGACGGTTCAGGAAAAGAACCAGGTTTTCAGCCTCTTCCTGAAGGAAAGGAGCTCCGTAGAGTTTCTGAGGTACAAGGGTAAACTGTTCCAGGCCTTTGCGGCACAATTGAAAAAACTGACGCCACCCCAACTGGCCTTTTTATCACAGGGAATAATGACCTGTTTTGCCTCCGAGGAGCGCAATGCTCTTCCGAGAATGTACCATTGTACCGTTGTCTCAGATAAACAGGACCGATGCCCTTAAGGGCCTTAAAGACGGTGCAAAGGGCCTTGAATTCTGCACGTTGTTTCACAGGGAGCCAATGAAGATCTCAAAGTCCCTTCCTCACAGAGACAAACCTGGGTGCACCCGTTAGCAGCCTGGCTGCCGCATTTTGTACGATCTGGAGTATGTTCAAGTGTCTCTTTTGGATGCTCAGATAGAGACTATTGCAGTAGTCCAGTCGTGACAAAATGAGCGCTGTGACTGCTGTCCCCAGGCTGTCTTCAGGAAGGAGGAATTTTACTTTCCTCAAGATTCTGAGGAGGTAGAAGCTAGTTGAGACAACCCTGCTTATCTGGTCCCCAAAAGAGAGTCTAGAATCCACAATCACCCCCGGATTCTTCACCTTCTCAGTGGGGAACAGAGGCGTGTCCATTACATTTGGCCACCAATCAGGCGTCCAAAGATTTGTGTTATTACCAAATATGATAACCTCCGTTTTTCCTGCATTAGGTTTCAGGCAATTTGATGACATCCAGCCCGCAATGGCTTGCATGCAATCATGACATCTTAAACCAGTCTCAGCTTCTTTATGTGACAGTACAATTTGCATGTCATGGACACGGTCCAAAGGGGATCCGGATCGAATCCCCGACAAAATGTTTAAAGGTACCTTGTGAATCCAGTGTCAGAAAGCTGTCTAGTATGGGAGTAGGTATGGTGTACTTAAGTAACCCCATAGCTGAGACCTTGTTAACCTCTATTGACTGATGAGTGAAGGAGGAGAAGATGGTTTCCACCTTTTGCAGAAAGAAGGAGGCAAGTGTTTCACAAAATTCGGGGCCGCTATGTGGGGTTAGTAGGGGTCGTATGTTTCGTTATAGTTTTAAAGAGTTCTTTGGAGGAGGATTTGGCCTTGCTGATCTGTTCCCCAAAATATGTCTTTTTGGTGTCAAGAAGTAATTTTTTATAAAGTATAAGACTTGCTTTGTAAGCCTTTTTATCGGTATTATTATACCCTCTCCTCCAGGCTCGACTTTAGATTTTCTGAGTACCAAGGGGCTGATGGAAGGGCCCGCTTGGGAGTACACAGTTTAGACGGGGCTAACTTCTTGCAAGTGGAATCTACTCATTCCGTGTGGGCGGCCGTAGCTTCATCTACACTGGATGGCAGGGTGTGGGCTGATATTTTTCCAGGTCCTTGTTGCGATCATAGCCTTGGGCGTTGGTTTGTGTTGATGATGCTTTGCTTGTGTTCATTCAAATAAAAGCGCAGCATCATCGGTCCATGGAAGTGGCAATGCCCCCTGGCAGGAGAGGTGGGGTTATTTCAGAAAATTCCGTCTAATGTGTGTCTTGCCACGTGGGTGGGGTCTTCTACAAGCTGCTTGAGGTCCCCCCCACTTAAAACTTGCTGCAGCCTTATGCTGTCAGTGAGGTCCTCAAGATGAAAATAATTAAAATCCCCCATTACCGTAAAGGACTTGGCGCACATCCACTCCTCTAGGAGCATTCCAATAGACTCTAAAACAGCGCCTCTAGGACCTGGAGGGCGGCAGGGGAGGATGGCTTTGAGTGTGTCATGATAGGAGGTGCGTACACTTAATGACAGAGCTTCACAGGCCTGGTTAGAGGCTGTGAGGAAGGAGGGCTCTAAGGTGTTGTGATAGATAACCGTAAGCCCTCCACCCCTCTTAATTGGTCCGTCAAGTGTGTAGCAAAGGTAACCTGGTGGTCCGGCTTTGACGAGGTCTGGTCCTGACGTTTCATCGGACCTGGACTCAGTTATAAAAGCCAGCTTAATATTATGCTCCTCAATGAACAAAGCGCATTCCACACTGTGCTTAATCAGTGACCTGGCATTCAGAAGAAGGCATTTCCGGGGACAAGTCCCCTTTCCTTATCGTCTCTTCTTTTGTACAAGCCCGAGACCTGGTGAAATGCCTCATAATGCAAGGGAGGTCCAAAGGACACTTAGGACACGAATCTGCCAGCGCTTCCGGAAAAGCATTGGGTGCAAACCTTGGGCAGCTTGCGTTGCCACCCTCAGGATTCAGCCCCATAAGGTACTCTCTGGAATAAGTCAGAAAATCTTACCTCAAAGTACCAGGGGGACAGGCCCTGAGCCCGGTCCAAGCACGGACAGGAGCAGACGGGCTTGCCTTAGGCACGCCTTAGGCGATCCAGCGACGCGTCTGCTGCACGCTCGCGTCAGCGTGTCAATTAATAGGTAGCAGCTGAGAAAGCCTATTCCGCTAGCCTCCAAAATGGCTGCCCGTTTCCTGCCCCCGATTCC
The DNA here is from genome assembly GCF_964204655.1 of Triturus cristatus. Classification (NCBI taxonomy): domain Eukaryota; kingdom Metazoa; phylum Chordata; class Amphibia; order Caudata; family Salamandridae; genus Triturus; species Triturus cristatus. The sequence continues at coordinate 1,881,553,918 of NC_140590.1, forward strand.
CTGAGAGTGCAGTCCCCGTACAACAGCAAACAGCTGATGAAGCTCCCCGTGCGAATGGCTCCCAAAAATACAATGACCTAAAAACAATAAAATCAGTGACAGTGGTAAAAGTTTATAAATCAGGTTCCAACAGAAAAGTGCCGTCCTGGCGAGCATTGAGCACAGCTCTTGACCCCAGAGATGGTGCATTGAATGCAGGATTCTCTTGTGTCCAATCAGATTCAAAAGGATATCTGTGCTCATGCTGAAGGAAAGAATAGTGTATTTGTTCATATCAGCAGAAGGACTGTGTTTTGGATAATCGTAGGAATGAAAGGCAGTGATTGGCGCAAGATACTCCGCGCAAGAGCCACATACGATGTCGATCTTCTGCTGCAGAAAGTGGGGCGCACTTTATCTGGTCCAATGACAAGAACTGGCATCAGGCCTCCTGTTTTAACCATCATCATCCGCTTCAAGCTCGAACTCTAGGACCGCACAAGGGGCCAGATGTATCAAAGGGTTTTGCCCATTCTGTGTCTATGGGGAAATGTGTTGATACATATGGCCCAAGGTGGACTCATCGCGGAGCGGCCGTGGCACTTTATTCATTTTCAAAGCTGGTAATGCACACATCAGTTGTGTTCTTACTCACATCCGAGGCTGCACCCTGCTGTGAACGACTCACATCTTCTTTCAAAAGATTTAGAGCTGAAGACATAACGGTTGAAATTGTGTGTATATGTTTTGAGAGTGTTCCTAAGTCACTGTCAATCATTTTAAATGTGTTTTGCATTATTTCTATGTTTCTGTTTCCAATTCTTTCTATAGCTTTTCTTTTAGAAAGTGCTTGCTCCACCTGTACAGCGGCACATATAGAGTGAATGTATATCATTTATTTTTTACGGGATGTGACCTCAGGAGGAAATCACTTATATCCATGGGGCATATCAACAACAACACGCAATAATTATCACTAAACGCATTTAGCGTGTTTATCATTATCGCATCTATCGCCGGATTACATCGCCGTGTTAGCGGCATATTTGCAATGCCTTGCTAACAGGCAATGTGAAATCCGGTGATATACGGTGATAATGATCATTAGCGTGCAAAATCCTGCGATGAGAGAACTGCGCTAATGAAAATGTTGATAATAGGGAGAGGTGGACTGAACCTTGCAATCCACCTCCCATAATACAGATAGCTAAGTCGGAAATAAAACAGACGTTAGATACCAGCGATAACCGCGGTTAGTGTGGCTTTTATTATCACTTCGCGTGTCCGGGGCTGGCTTGTAAATACCGCGATCTCTGGTTAGCGAGTTTTTCCCTGTTGTTTCTGGGAAGCAACGCCTACTTTGCATCTCATTAGAGATGCCAGGCGAGGCGTTAATGAAACGGCTGCTAACATGCGCTAATGCATGTTATTGGTGCATTGTTAATCATGAGTTAAAATAATCGCCGCTTTTCCGGCCATATGTGCCGGAAAAGCGGCGTTATGTCTCTTGTTAATATGACCCCATGTCTCTGCAAAGCTCTGACAGGTGTTCCTACTCAGCATTTGAACTGGAATGAGACAAGCATCTTTTAAAGAACTTGCGGATACTGCCCTTAGTTGCAGTCCTAGGGGAGTATATGTTATATTGTGGGTCTGGTCTGTCTGCCAATGAGCCAGCAGTGTTAGATACAAATCTCTTCCTACCCACGTCAGTATCTATTGGCCCCTGTGCTGTTCCATCTGAACTGAACATAGCTAAATTATATGTTTCATTACACTAATCACAAACATGCACTTCCAGTGAAGTTTTCTTTCCCTTCCGTTCCCAGTCTGAAAAGTGCGTCAAGTGAATATTTGCGTTTGATGGTGTTTTAAAATATCTATCAGTCGGAGAGCTCATTCACGCTGTCTACTGTCCGATCCTTTAGCAATATCACTTCTCTGTGATTCGTGCATGCCCTGAACAGGGTATCAGTAATCTTGACTTGACAAAGTTTGGTTCCCCGCCCACTTTTTAAATTTGTATTATCTTTCCATTATGCATCACCTGGTTCTGTAATTGAATCAATAAACTGTGTACAATAAATACATCTTTGATTAGTGATCAGGATCTTTTTCAATTGTTCTGGCTCTTGGGAGTAATAAAAGGCAGATGGGTCAGACCTATCATCATTGTTAAAATGGGAAAATCATTTCTGAAAACGTCTAGGACTATTTATGTGCAGGGCATGACAGTGCCCCCACTGTGTATAATTCTCAATTTTTCTAGAGATGTTGGAGTGTTGAATATAGTGATGTCTATAATGATGAAAACAAAACACCTCCTTATAGTTTTCTGCATTTAAATTGGGATCTTCACTGCCCAATGAGGCATAAGAACTCAAATCATTCATTAGCCCGAGAACCCAGAGAGTCCGCCTCCCCCCATTCCGATCTGAAGTCACCAAGATCACCTGCGGCGTACCCCAGGGATCATCCCTCAGCCCGACCCTTTTTAACATCTACATGGCACCGCTCGCCAACATCGTCCGATTGCACGACCTCAACATCCTCTCATACACCAACGACACCCAGCTGATCCTCTCCCTCACCAAAGACCTGGCCATCCCCCAAACTAACCTCCATGAAGGAATGAAGGCCATCGCAGAATGGATGAACAGCAGTCTCCTGAAGCTGAACTCTGACAAGACGGAGGTCCTCATACTCGGCTCCACCCACTCTGCCTGGGACGACTCCTGGTGGCCGGCCTAGCTGGGAGATGCACCGACAGCCACCAACCACACACGCAACCTGGGGTTCATCCTCAACTCAACACTATCTATGACCCAGTAAGTCAACACTGTCTCCTTCTCCTGTTTCAACATCCTCTGCATGCTCCGCAAGATCTACAGATGGATCCCCACCGGAAACAGAAGGACGGTCACCCCAGCCCTCGTCAGCAGCAGGCTGGACTACGGCAACGCCCTCTACGCGGGTACCACGTCCAAACTCCAGAAAAGACTTCAACGCATACAGAACACCTCCGCACGCCTCATCCTCGACATCCCACGCCACAGCCACATCACCGCCCACCTGAGAGACCTGCACTGGCTCCCTGTCAACAAGAGGATTACCTTCAAGCTCCTCACCCATGCTCACAAAGCACTCCATAATGCCGGGCCAGCATACCTCAACAAACGACTCACCTTCCACACCCTGAATCGCCAGCTTCGCTCCACTGACCTCGCCCTCGCCACCGGTCCACGCATCCACCGGACGACCACCGGTGGCAGATCATTCTCCTCCCTCGCCGCCAAGACATGGAACACCCTCCCCATCCACCTGCGACAGACCCAGGACCTGCTGACCTTCAGGAGACTTCTCAAGACCTGGCTGTTCAGAAGCAGCACTCCCCCCCCCCTTTTTTGGGCGCCTTGAGACCCTCACGGGTGAATAGTGCGCTCTATAAATGCTTTGATTGATTGATTAGCTGTTTGCCAGCATTTATTTCTCATGAATTTGCAAAAGGGCCAGGAATTATAATGCCATCAAGGGAGATTTTTTGAAACACTGGGAATTTGAAGCATTTCTTCCTGATCCATATCCTGATAAACTCTTTCCCAAACAGCACCATCGAGCACAAGATATGCAGCGATGTTCACAGCAAGATCACCACGATGTGCTCTGTGAGAAGACGAATGTGGCTGCGATTCCTGAACCACAGGAAATGGCACTGTTAGATCAAGAATGAAGTTCCAATAAACTAAAACAAAATAAAGTTTGAATCAAGATTATAATCCATGGTAGAAAGGATAGAACACCCGAGGCTTGATCATGGTGGAAGAAGGCATCTGTCGCCGAACCAACATCAAGCAAAGGTCGTCTCTTTAACAGACTAACTGGAGGAGGGAAGATTATTTCTCTACTTTCAGAACCTGAATCAAAGTGATGCTCATGGACCATCCTTTCTCGCAGTGGTATCACCTCAATGGAGGGGTTCTGTTTGTGGTTCAAAATAAGCCACAGGTGCAGACGTTGAAGTTGTTGATATTGAAGAATGAGGTTCACTTGTTAAAAATTGTACTTTGTGAAAATCTGGATACAGAGACGTCTCATCAGTTCCCAGAATGGGGTTGGAGATTTAAACATGACTGGACTATTCTTATTGTCGCTCCCCCAGATTAGGGGGTGAATTGTTTGATCTACTCTGGCACCTTGGTGTCAATGGGGTTCTACAGGAACAGAATTGTGCATAAAGTGCTTTTTAATGTGATTACTAGACACCTTTCTGTTCTTTTTTGCTCTCAGAAGAAGCAGCAAGATTACTTTCCATGTGTCTTCTATCACAATTACTTGAACAGCTGGTCTGTTTGATGGTCTAAAGACTTGCCTGTAAGGAATGTTTTACTGAACCAACACTCGTACCCTATAGAGCCACATGTCAGCAGCTTTGGTGAATTTATCCTAATTGGTGGCAGAGTCAGACTACTTCACGCTGGATAGTTTAGTTCTACTTTTATGAACAGCTTGCAGCAAATTTAAGCAGGAGACAGGGTCAGTTGTTTTCAACTCTGACACCTTCCCAAGGAGATCAAGATGAGACACATATAGTGGTACTCCAAAGAGTAATTCGTATGAGGTGTGACGACCTAATATTCCTCAAAGCAAATTATTGAGTGCTCTGTGACCTCCTTAAAGGCTTTGCATTCAGGCCAGTGCTGTATCCAATACCCTAGTAGTCGAGACTTGTTTAAGCTGATTGTTCGCTCATTCTACTATGCTGTTCGATTTTAGACAGAACAGGTGTGAATATAGCAGTCGTATGCCTGAGCAGACATAGCATCCTTAGACACCTTAGCAGCGAATGCAGGGCCATTGCCTGAATGAAAGGTATAAACTGCTCCCACTGCTACCAGGCACTGTGAGTCGTTTATGACTGCTCAAGCAGTGTCAGATGTTTGTGGGCAAACCCAAAGGATTCTAGAGTATGAATCGACCACAGCCAATATGTATTTATATTTATTTTCACTCAAGAGTGACCCTTTATGGTAGAGGAAAATCACACCAAATGGTGTATTGGAGATAGTAAGCAGTGTCTGTGCTGGTCTTACAAAAGTTACATGCTTTATTGACTGGCAAAAGTTACATTGCTGCACATACTGTTTTTAAGCTTTGGTATGTATGGCCAGCAATATTGCTGCTGCAGCATTGATACGGTAACACTGCTGCCAGCATGAGACAAAGCTATCCCCTCATAAACTGCCCTAACTAGATCTAATCTAGCTCGCTCATTAAGGATACGCCTATGCTCTACTCCAGGTATAAAATCCATAGGAACGCTATCTTTAGTGACAGTGTAGGAGCACTTGGAGGGGAAACCACCAGTGTTAGATTTGGGGGTCTCTGGTTGGCACAGGTGGGCACTTGTGACAAGCAGGGACCCTCTCCTCTAGTCAGGATAAGGGGATCACCCTTTCAAATAACCCCTGCTCACCCGTTAGGTAGTGTGGCGCAAACAGACAAGGCTAATCTCTGGGCGTCATAGGCTAAGCATTTGTAAGATATATACAGTAACCCAAATGACCCCACCACAAATGGACACAAGGCTGTGCTTTGTATCGAAAATATGTATCTTTATATAAAAAATATACTTTCTTAGGCAGACTTAGGTACAAGACCATAAATAACGAATTTCTCTTTTGGTGCACACAATACCTTCTTTATGCGGGGATGTGTGGCTTCCCTAAGCAGGGTCTTTAGTTCGTGGACAGTGCTTTGAAAATTCCCCCCCAACTCGTCCTGCTCGCGAATGTAGGTCTTTTCTCCTTTAAGGAGGGGGGAAGGCGAACGCGGTTCTTCGGCGCTCGTGCGCATCGTCCCGATGGAGCGGGACGTGACGGGAGTCAATTTCAACAACCACCCAGGCGGAGCTCTGCTACGGACGGACTCTCAGGTCCGGGGAGTAGGAGGCAGAGGTCCGGTCTTCCAAGAGGTGGCAATGCGGCACGGGGCGGCCTGTACCCAATGTACAGTGCGGCTCCCTTCGTGCGGCGCGGCCTCGGAGTCAAGGGGGGGGCTGAGTAGTATGCTTCAGCGTACGGTGCGGACTTGCAGATCAGCTGCGAGGTGGTACGCTTCAGGCGCACGGCGCGGCTTTTCAGATTTCTCCCCCCAGTGGGGATACGGCGGCCAAAACGGTGCACCCTTCAACAGGAGGGCGAAGCGGGTGGGGGCAGCCCAGCGACACGGTGTGGACACGGCTCGTTGGCAGAGCGGGTCACACGGGGCGGGCAGGCACAGGTCGGCTTCGCGGCAGTCCGGTGATACGGGGTGGCACTTGGGGCGGCTCCAGCAGTAGGGGGAGATGTCAGCGATGTCTTCGCGGCTTCAGCGGTTTCTTCGTAATTTCACCAGCAGGATCTGTGTTTTAGGAGCAGGGCTTCTACCTTTATACCCCGTTTCTTTTGTCTCTGCAGGCCAGGGGGCCAGAGCCTGGTTCGACCCAGTTTTGGAGCACTTTGTTGTGGAGCCTCTTGTGGTTTCTTTGAAGGTGCAGGGCAGGGAAACCCCACGCTCCGCAGGAGGTGGAGCCAGCATTGAGGTGGCAGAGCACAGCCCTATTCAGAGTCAAGGGGCACTCCTCCCACCTATCCTGGGGGTAATCCCTCTATTCACCACCTGGCAGCCCAGACTGTCCTCTGGAATTCCCCAGCCCTGTCACTCACAGAAACCAGACAGCAGATACACATCCTAGCAGAGGCGGGCTGAACAATCAGGCAAGCAAATGCTGACTTTCTAAAAGTAGCATTTGCGAACACAGGATATTAAAATAAACTTTACTAAAAGGAGTATTTTATTATTCTGAGTTCAGGCATACTAAACTTGACTTTCTACCATGTTCTCTGAGCCTGCTGGGATTATAGAGTGTAATACTTCCAGCAGCCCAATCTGGCCTATGGAGAGCAGGTAGCCTTACAATAGTGAAAAACGAAAATGGCTGTAATTCACTATTAGGACATGCCACACACATCAGGGCTTGTCCTACCTTATGCTCACAATGCACCCTGCCCTTGGGCCTACCATAGGGGTGACTCACATGAAGTAAAGGGAAGGTTTTAGGGGCTGGCAAGTGTGTGCACTTGCCCAGCCAGCATGTCAGTACCAGACTGCACGCAGGTTCTGCAATGGCAGACCTTAGACATATTTTAAAAGGCTGCTTCTGTGGGTGGCACAACCAGTGCTGCAGACCCACCAGCAGCATTTGTATTTACAAGCCCTGGCACTCCTGGTGCACTATACTAGGGACTGACAGTAAACCAAATGAGCCAATCATGAAAATCAATTACAGGTACACCTTTCCTTGGGAGCACTTGCACTGTGGCACTGATTGGCAGTGGCACAGTGCCCTGAGTAGCTAACACCAACAAAACACAAGAGGCACATCAGCAAAAAGTGGAAGGGAGACTCACGCCAAGGTGCCAGGTCTACCAACCAGGAAGCATTTTTCCTTCCAACATTGCTTGTATTGCCACTAAAATGTCTGCATTCATCATTGTTTGAGATCGGGTTACAGCGGCTACATAAAAGGTTTGCACTGCGTTTTTTCAGCCAAATCTGCTGCACAGTCCCTTTAGTGAGAATCCCTTCAATTTATGGGCCATGGTCTGCTGTACATGTACCAGAGGAGGCTTGTCCTGTAGAACAGCCACCTTTCTCCAAAGTTATTTATATTTTTAAACATTTCCCCTTTGAATTTCTGAATCTGTTTAAACCCCAGTTCTGTAAATCTGCATTATAGCCTTGTACATGTAATGCTGAATCGGATACAATAAGAGTAGGAATTTACTCATCAGCGGTCAGATGGACAGGTAGTGACAGCGTAGTTGTGCAGTAGAGTCACACAGAACTTTAGTTTGTGTATATAGCACCTCAAAGTCACCATCTTCAAAACCTCCCTGAACTGCAATCCGCAGGGTATTTCTGTTCAGTGGCAGCCAGAGGCTGTGCAGAGCCATCCATATAGAAAATGCTCTTTTAGTCATGGATGGGTAAAATATTTGGAGTTTGTGGAATATTTTTTTTGTATTGCAACACTTCCTGAGCGAGAAGTATTGGATCATTTTCAACCTTTACATCCGTGGTATTTAAAGACTCTGCCCACTGTACCCAAGGAAGGTGTAGAGCGTACATTAAACATTTTAGCCTCCGATGCTGCTTTCTCTGTAGGTGTGGGAGAAACTATATTAATTTGCCTTCCCTGTGCCAGAGGACGTCTTCAACCTTCAGCATAACTGTCTGTACTCCAGTGAGAATTGTCTCAACAGGAGTAAATGATGTCCTCAGCAGAGGAATACAAGTGTAATCTGTATGTTATGGGAGTTGTAAACTACATATGTGTAACATGAAGTGCTAGGAACAATCCTAATTACTAGGTGTGTCTGGTTGTCCCATGTCCGTAAATACTTTCTTTGTAACATGTCTGCTTGCAGTCTGCATAAGATAGTTGTGTGTGTTTTTTTCCAGTACTTTTCAGAAAATGTTGGAGTAATCAATTACTTAATTCATACAAGGGCTTAATTTGCTCAGCACAGTGTGACAAGTACGCTCTTCCAAAGTTAACCCCAAGAGTATGTCTCTTGGGGGCATATTTACAGGGGCCGTATAAAAATATCGACCTATTTACAAGAGGGTGCTAAAATGCATTAGCGCATTTTTCCCGATGCCTCCCTTTGCATCCCTAATGAGATGCAAAGTGGGCGTCACTGGGCAGTACAACCCTGTAAATATCGCTGATGTGCACATCGCGATATTTACAAGGTGGCCCACGCATTATAGCAGACGTTAGTTTTGGGCGAAAACCGCTGTTTTCGCCAAAAACTAACGTCTGCTAAAATCATGACTGACCCATACCTAACATGGGGGGTGGATTCTTGTGTTACGACCACATGGTTGTATCAACAAGCATATCGCCGTTTTGCAGAGAACATCGCTGAAAAACCAGCTAGAATTTACATCGCCATTGCGGTATGCGTTGTAAATACAGCGCAAGCATGGCGATAAATTCCAGCGATAGACAGCGCGCTTTGCGATATTTATCACCGTCTGTTATAAATATGCCCCATAGTGTTTATTCCTTTATGAAAACAACTTATAACTTAATGTAAGTCTCAAATGTCAGGGCAGGAAATTCTACAGCTTTGGAAGCAAGTACCAAAGGAGACTTCATACCAGATATTTGAATAGGAAGCAATCCCAGATAGAATGCATGTTTGCATTTCACTGATTGGAGGAACTACAGTCTGCTTCTACAGTAAACCTAAACGGCCATGCCAGAAAGCCACTGCCCGATGCTTTACACTAACATATTTGTCAGAGGGAACAAAGTAGTATTTCAGTAAATAAAATAGCTTTTGACGGGCTGGTGATAGGAGATTCCCAATATCAATTTGGTAGCAGCATTTGGAGATATCTCAAGTCAATTCTGAAAATATTCAGCGAGACCTAAATATTAAGAATTGCCATAAATTCAGGTTGCATGAAAGGTTTGTTTTAACCATCAGTCTGTGTATTTGCTGGCTGCCAGGAAAGGATTCTCCAACATTTGTGATGCAAAGAAATGAGATGTGGAAACCTAAAAAAACCTAGGACACCAGAAAAGCCTGGTGATCAATTTGAAGCAGAGATTTCAAACCTCCTAGCCATTGAGGTAGGTGGGCGTCCAGTGACGCAGTCCAGAAGATCAGGAAGATCACCCAGAAGAGAGTATATGCAGAGAATGAGGTTGGTGTTTGGATGTGAGAACCTAATTACAATTCAGATAATGCATTAAAAAGCTCATGGTTACGGGCAGAGCTCAGATGAACCCAACATGTAAGAGAGGGAAAAACATAAGAAAGGAGAACACAGAACTTCCCGGTGTGTGTCTGAAAGGAAGAACAGAATCAGTCTCAGCTCAGAGCCCACCGATGTCCATTTAGATAGACATACTGGATGGTCTGCAGTATCTGAAAGTTAAAAAACAGCAAAGACCACAACACTGTCAACATTCACCTGCATAAAAAGCACATCGCAGATTGCAACCAAGGGTCAGAGTGCACAGTGGACTCCAGCTGATGTAGGCCACACTGAAGCGAAGATCGGATGCTCCGCGTGGGGGTATATCTGGGGATCAATGTCAGCCACAAGAGGCCTAACCGTTTACATGGCTTGAGGTCAACAATTCTTCAAGCTGTTTAGTGAGACTTATTTTGCATTTCTTGCAGTAAATACAACATTTTCGTGGAGGATATCATGGTGCGAGACGTGAAATTTATCTCTTCGAACTGCAAATATCGGGACCTACAGAATTTGCTAGAGACCTGCACTCTGAAGACCCTGCCTCTGGTGGAATCAGAAGGTAAATGATGACTTGTGTATACGTAGCACCTTCACCGCTGGAGCCTAGCTTTTAATCGACCTATATTGTACGGAATACTCCTTGGAGCGAAAGACCTCCATCTTGTAAAATACTCCACTAATAGACCTTACTCTTCTGTCTTTACTCAGACTCTACACTCCTCTATCTACTGACTTTACGCTTCTGTCTTTACCTGACTCTATGATCCTCTATCTACTGACCTTACGCTTCTCTCTTTCCCCAGACTCTATGATCCTCTATCTACTGACCTTACTCTTCTGTCTTTCCTCAGACTCTATGATCCTCTAATGACCTTGCTCTCCTCTCTGTTCTCAGACTCTATAGGGCATATTTACTAGGAGACTGTCGGAGCGCGGCGTTAAGCCAAGAAGGCTAACGCAGCACTTCAATAGTTTCCGAACACAGGGATGCACCGTATTCACAAGAATACGTTGCACCCCTGCCTTTCCCTTAGCGCTGGCACTAAATGTTGCTGCCTAGCGCCAACATAGGCACCCTTGCACCATAGTGCAAGGGTGCCTGCACTGCAGGAAAACATTGTTCATGTGCAGAAAGGTGTCCCTTCCTGCACGGAAACAATCAGTAACAGTATTTTGTAATTTCTATGTGTGCTGCAGAATGCAATCAATAAATCAATCAATCGGGTTTATAAAGCACGCTACTCACCCGTGAGGGTCTAAAGGAGCTGGGGGCGGGGGGAGAAGCTCCGGATCAGTCGAAGAGCAGCACACATAGAAGTTGCAACTCGTCATTTTTGTAATGGTTGTTCAAATTGCAGGACGATAAACTTTCCTGCACATAAACAATCAATGGCTTTTTGCTGTTTCTATGATTGCTGCACAATGTAGCACACATAGAAACAGCAACAACGAGTTGAAGAAAAGGCATTTCTCCTTGTTTCCCCATGTTAAGACCAGGGGGCATATTCACAAGCCCCTATCGCCACCACTTCATCACTTTTAGTGAAGTAGTGATGGCAATAGGGGCCTCGCCTTATTTACAAGGCAGTGTTAAGTCACTTAACATGGCTTAACACTGCCTTGTAAATAAGGCCCCCTTTCATGCTATGCTTAGCGTGAAAGGGGTGGGCAGTGGGTGTTGCGGTGGGTGTTCCACCGCAACACCCATTCATTTTGACGCTGCCCCCTATTTACAAGGGCAGCATAAATAGGAGGCAGCTCCAAAATTTAGACCAGGTAAAATCTGGTCTTAACTTGGCGAAACAAGGAGAAATGTTTTATTTCTTCTTGTGCTTGCTGTGTCTATGTGTGTTGCCTTGTGCAGCACACATGGAAACAGCAAAACGCCAATGACTGTTTATGTGCAGGAAGGTCCCCCTTCCTGCACATAAACAATCATTTAAAAAAATGCAGTTTTGCAATTTCTAGGTCGCAACTGCGTCAAAACCATTACGCCTGCCTGACAGGAGGCATAAGCGTGACGCAGTGCGTATAGGCCTCCCTTATGCATTGCTGGAGTTGCGTCATACATGTGTTTTGCACTGACAGATACGTCAGGATTCCTGACGCATCTGTCAATCCTTGCGACATGGAGCGCCATACAGTAAATATGGCGCATCCATAGTGTCGAAAGGAGGGAGCAGTGAAAAGTGTCACATTGCTGCTTTATCACAGCGATGCAACACTTTCATTAATGAGCCCCTGTGATTCTCTATATACTGATCCTTCTTTTCTCTCCTTTCTCAGATGCCATGATCCTTTTTATGCTGACCTTACAATTCTCTCTTTTCTCAGACTCTATGATCCTCTATCTAGTGACATTGCTCGTCTGTCTTTATTCAGACTCTATGATCCTCTAATGACCTTGCCCTCCTGTCTGTTCTCAAACTCTAAGATCAATTACCTACCTACCTTACTCCCCTGTCTTTTCCCAGACTCTATGATCCTTTATCTACTGACCTGGCTCTTCTGTCTTTTCTCAGACTCTATGATCCTTTCTCTACTGACCTTGCTCTATTGTCTTTTCTCAGGCTCTATGATCCTCTGTCTAATGACCTTGCTCTTCTGTCTCTTCTCAGACTCTGTGATCCTCTATCTACTGACCTGGCTCTTCTGTCTTTTCTCAGACTCTATGATCCTTGATATACTGACCTTACTCCTCTTTCTTTTCTCAGACTCTATGATCCTCTGTCTAATGACCTTGTTCTCCTGTCTCTTCTCAGACTCTATGATCCTCTTAATACTGACCTTACTCTTTTTTCCTTTCTCAGACTCTATGATCCTCTGTCTACTGACCTTGTTCTCCTGTCTCTTCTCAGACTCTATGATCCTTGACATACTGACCTTACTCCTCTTTCTTTTCTCAGACTCTATGATCCTCTGTCTACTGACCTTGCTTTCCTGACTTTTCTAAGACTCTATGATCCTCTTACTCTTTTCTCAGACTCTATGACCTTTGATATACTGACCTTGCTCTCCTGTCTCTTCTCAGACTCTACGATCATCTAATGACCTTTCTCTTCTGTCTTTTCTCTTACTCTATGATCTTCTATCTACTGACCTTCCTCTCCTGTCTTTTCTCAGAATCCATGATCCTCCTCGGGTCCATAGAGAGGACAGAGGTCCTGGGCCTGCTGGATCGACACCTGAGTCCGGAGCGCCGCCTCATGCTGACCAGGGACATGCAGGAGAAGCTACAAGAGGCACCATATGATGGTCAGCGGAGGCCTCCTAGAAGAGGTCAAGGGTCAGCTTCACCAAAGACCAAGCGTGAGTCTTTCGCCTTCGTGGATGAGGATGTAGCAGCTGACGACAATGGCACTGTGAAGAGTGAGGTAAGTCAGGGTGAGGTAGGGGACTAGGCACGAGAGACACAGAAGAAGAGAGAGAGTGAGAAACAGAAATCAACAAAAAGAGAGAAAAAGAGAGAGTGGGAGCTAGGGCTGGAGCGAGAAAGAGTGAAGAGGGAGGCAAGAGAACGAGACAGGGAGAGGTTAAGATGAGAGAGCAAATGCAAGAGAGGGGGAAGGAAGATAGAGTTTGAATAAAGATAGGAAGAGAGATCCGAAAGAAAGCAAAGATGATAAAAAAAGAGAGGAGTCATTATCATAATCAGAAAAAGTAGAATGTAACATTCCATTCAAAGTGTGCTTAGTAGCGAGACCCCTGTAGCGCTTCAGCGGTTTGTCTTGTGTATACTTTAGTGCTCGTTCACTATTGATCCAGCGCGGGACAGGGGTGGAAGAGCAAAATTATATATATACACTTATCCTCCCTGTGTCGCAGACCCGTCGTCACACTAAATCACTCATACATGCAGTCATTGGTGGGGACCATAACAGCAACACACACACACATCTCCATACACGAGTCCTGCACACAGGAGGGGATGAATAATACAAGCGCTGGACATGAGAGGGGGGGGTACCTTATAACCTATAGGGAAGAAAAAGCTATTTTACAGAAATATACATTAGCACTTGCCACCTATAGATTCCTAATCCTAAACATCAAGGCACTCCACCACTCGGTCGACGGACCAATTAGTTGGATTGGTTGATGGTGATCTAGAACCAGCTAAAACACATTTAAGACTCAGAATCCTTTACTCTCTTCATTGTATAACCACAAACTCGTAATTTCTGTTGATCAATATTTGTTTATCTAAATATTATTTCATTTAGTCTCAACATCTATAATTAATCAAAGTTTAGAGTTTTATTCATTGTGCATGACATTATATTTACCTATTCTTGCTATCTGGATTTTTCTCTAGTTCATTTGGCTCTGCATAACCGAATTTAGCCGTTAATTGTCCAAATAAAGCAGGCCAAAGCTCAAAGTCTGAAAGTTCTTTGCTCAGCACGTTACAGTCCCAAAGATCTCCAAAGGACCAGAAATCGTGCAAGCATCTGTCATCGTCTGTGGGGTCGATAGGGTTTGCGGTCATCGAGCAAAAAGCAGCATCACAACCCTCACTAGTCTACTACTCTTTTATAATAAATTTCAGGATGACATAAAACAATTTTAGACGAAGAAAGTACGCTATTGGCTGATTGGAAACGTCCGATTTTACATCATAAATGTTCACATAGATTTTGCTGGTTCACTTCCGTAGGGTTTGCTAATCTTAATGATACAATGTTTAGGGTTTGCTTGTATGATCCAATTGTTCTTTTAGTCCAGTTTTTTACTTGTTCGGAGTTTGGCAGTCCACCAAGTTCCTATCCTTGACTAAGGACATGGTGTGCAAAGGTTGTTAGGAAGTTCACGGAGCCATCCGAGTCTGCGCAGTAGACATCGCAACCACGAGACGGTGGCCACTTCTGAACTCCATGTCAGGCGCTATTTTCTAGGAAGGCCCAAATGCCAACTTAAGCGAAACAAACACAAAAGAATAATTAATACAAAGAAATGAAGATTCTAATGTTAACCCCTCACTAATCCCCTTATTTATTAGTATTTTCCTAGCATATAGCGACATTTAAAGCAATAATATTTACCTTTACGATCCTCCACGAAAATGCAAACGTCACAAAAGAAACATAAATCATGCGATTACCTATTACCACAGGTACTACTATTAATATGCGTACAGATTTTAGTTATTAGAATTATTTGCCATGCAAATAGCAGTTTTGTGTAATTGGTGTATACAAATGGTTGATTAATATAACACACTGCACTCAGTTAATAAAATTATAGTTAGTAGATTATGTAATTTGTGTTCTCATGCAAAATAGAGGAGGTATACAAAACTTTGCTCTACCTGCTCCATCAATCCCCACCACACAACCTAAAATTTTATAAATGTTGTAGATAGAATTCAGTTCTCTTAATATTTTGTTAGTTCACATTACTGTTTCACCTGTCTCTTCTTCTCTTGTCTTTCTATACATATTCTCTTTCCACTCTTCTAATTCTACCTCTTCAAATTCCCTTTCTTTTCTTTGTTTCTTACGGTTTCTCTTTTTATGTGTTTTCGTAGTTTTCTTTTCTTGTTACATAAACATCCTAATCTTAGAATTAAAACTAAAAGTATCACACACTTTAGGGGAAATATTACCTATAAAGGTACAACCTAATTTTAATAGAAAGTCTCTAATAGTAGCAAACTTTTTCCCAATCTTTTCCCAAATACCTTCAACCTCCAGTGGAGCAATCTCCTCATGCAAACCAGTTGTATTCTTTATGTAAGTCTTTAGATCTTGACTTTCATCAGGAATGTAAGTACAACAATGTTGGACCTTCAGCATTCCCTAGACTCCACCCTCTTTTGCCAAAATCATATCAAGGGCAAGTCGATTTTGCATTACCATGGCTTGCATGGCAACCATTTCAGTATTTACCAATAAAAATCCTCCAGCAGTGCTTGTTGACAAGCGATCCACTACTGTTGATAATTTTCTAATTTTATGTGTATTCAGAGATATTCCAGATGCTGGTATCAGTGCTCCAAAAATGTCTCCTACAATTTCTGACCAAGATTCTCTTCTTTTACGTGTTAGTTGTCTACCTATCTCATGTGCACCAACCTGTCCTCTTCCCACATGAAATATCTGTGGGAAAACCAGGCCTAGAGAACATGTGCCATACCAATGGTCTGGTAATCGATAATAAGCTTTGTTCCCGCAGATAAAATATAATCCAGAAAATACCGGATCATTTCCACCTTTAAATCCCCATCCACCCATGATTCTATAAGTATCATGGCAATCACTCGTACCTACAAAATAGTTGTCATATACAGTTTGATTGCTTCTAATACACAACTTTCCCTTCTGAGGCCAATCTAAAGCCATTGTTGGACTAGCTTCTCCTTTTAAATGTTTTTCTCTTTCAACATCCCAAACTGTCTTTTCTTCTTTTCCCTCAGGTACCTTCTTTTGCATTTTCAGTCTTCTCTCCTCTACCATATCTAAGAAAGTCTTCTCCTCTCTTTTCAGACTACAAGTTATATTATTTCTAAATATTGACTCTAATGTTAATTCTTTAGTTTCTAAGAAAAATTCGCCTAACACTTTAGCAGGTTTTACTTTATTCAGTTTATTGACTACCGGTACTAGTGAAAAAATGTTGTCTACATCTGAAAAATAATATTCTAGTCTCCCTATTTTGTAAAACAAACTTGCTAATACATTACATGTTATTCCATATGTCACTGGAAGGTGATGGTAAGTCACTCCCTCATACAACGATGCAGGCAACTGCATACATATGTAGCAGTCTCTCACATCCATTATCTTAACATATTCATTCAATAATTTTTAGAAAACATTGCTTAAAGAATAAGTTATAGACCTATCTTTGTGTAAATAATTGTTATCTATTTTAGTCGTCTATACTTTCTGAATCTTTTCTACACGAGTTTTATTCTCACTATGACCTTCTATTGTTTTTAATGTAACCATAAATGAAACCATTAAAGCTAACGCACTCCACAGAAGCATTAGTAATCCTGTACAACAAAAACACATTTTGAACCATCTTCTAAGAACCACACATTTAGATTTTCGACTTTCTGTGTTTGCCATTTAGAAAAATGATCAGTGTCTTTTGACTTAGCCTCTTCCACTTCACAACTAGTTTTGTCTAACTCAAGGCTCTAAGCTCCTACTTGGTTCTATCCCAAGGCTCTAAGCACCTACTTGGTTCTTTTAGTTTTTATGTCTTTTTCGGTAAATTTCAAGTTTCACCCTTTAGAGCACTTCTCTTCAGTTTGGCATTTGATCGTCTTTCACTTTCCTTTCGCAATCTTGATTCAGAATTTCCTGAACATCCGTCTCTTCCCCTATGTCGGACAAGATAACTCTCAGGATTTCCGATTCTTCGTCTTCCTCAACCACTCCTGGTACAGTCACCTTCAGATCACTTTGACTGTCGGCCTCTTCTCGTACTTCAGGAAGTGCCACATATGACCATTCTGGTGACTTATACTTCTGGTTGGGTTTTCTAGTCCTTTGGCTTCCCTCTGATGGTGTCGGTTCAATGTCTTTTGCTTTCACTTGGCTAGATACCTCATTCACTTGTTCGGCTCTGGATTAATTTACTCTCGTCAATCTGTATCTCAATCTCTTTATCTTGTTTGGCCAAATTTCATCCTTCGCTGGCCTTTTTTGCTTACTTCCCTTTTCATTTCTTTCAGTTCTTCTTCGTCACTGTCTTCCGATTCAGTTCTGACTTGGTTTTTACTTTCAGTAGTCTTTCTTTCCACCACTTATTTTTCCTTACCTACTCCTGTCCATCCTCGTGGTTCTTCCACACAATCTTCCTGCTGACTAGCTGTCCCTTCTTCTACCTGGATGTATGGTTCCCCTACATCTCCTCGGGGGTCTTCCGCGACAATCTTTCCCTTTCTCTATGTATCTGATACCTTACCATCTACTTCTGTTATTTGAGGTGTAATTTCTCTTAACCTTTCATCCGGAACGTCTTTATCAAGAATTTTTTTGATTATCTCTTCACTGTTTTTATTTTCTCTCGTATGTGCTTGTGCTGGTTCAGTGTCTGATTCTGACCTGGTGTCAGAAATCTGCAATTTTCTTCTTAATGGAAGATTCTCTGGTGCAATAGGCAAACTTGGTTCTGATTCCCCCCTTTCGGGCGTTTGTCTTGTTCTTGTTTCTTCGGTATCTGATTCTGAGCTTGTATCAGATTCTTCAAAGTCTTCTCCTTCTCTGTTATCCACTGGATTTGGAATTCACAGGGTATGACTAGCATGAATCCAGTTCTTCACTCCTGCACATTTTACAGCTGTCGTCGTAGTCAAAATCACCTGGTGTGGTTTACCCCAACGTGGGACCAAACAATTCCTTTTTCTATGCACTTTTATTCTCACCCAATCACCTGGGCTCAGATCATGAGCTTGCTTCTTTTCAAGAGTGGTGGCATCCGATCCAACCTGATGAAACACAGAATGAACGGAATCAGCCAACCCCTTGCAATAATCCAACACCAAGTCATCAGATATAGGCAATAGCTTGTTGACTGGTATGAAAACATGTCTCATTGCTCTCCCCATCACGATTTCATGGGGGCTCAAGCCTGTATTTCTATCTGGAATAGATCTAATAGTCATGAGTACTAGAGGCAAGACATCAGGCCATTTCAAACCGGTGGCTAAACACATTTTTCCCAGTCTGTTTTTGATGGTGCCATTCACTTGTTCCACCACACCAGAAGCCTCTGGGCGATAGGCACAATGTAGTTTTTGTTATACATTCAATGCTTCACAAATTAATTTCATGATTTCATTATGAAAATGTTTCCTCTATCTGACTCAATCGTGACTGGAAAACCGAATCTAGGAATGAACTCTCTCAATAGTAGCTTTGCTACTGTGATTCCATCACTTCTTCTAGTTGGATATGCTTCCACCCATCGAGAAAACAAACAAACCATCACTAGAACATACCTCAACCTGTTGCAGGGGGGCATTTCAATAAAGTCAATCTGCATTCTGGTGAAAGGCCCTCCTTCTCGTCCTATCGTTCCCAGACTTACCACTGTCTTTCTTCCAAGATTGAACTGCTGACATATAAGGCATCTCTGACAAAGGCTTTCAGCTATAAGTCTGAATTTGGCATTATACCATGTCTGTTTGAAAAGTCTGATCATAGCATCTCTCCCTACATGTGCTTGTCCATGATACATCCATGCCATGGTAGAAACCATGCTATCAGGCATGACCGGTCTTCCATCCCGATAAACCCGCACATGATCTGTTTCCCTTGGTGCACATCCTGCTTTTACCCACTGTCTCATTTCCTCATCTCCTGCTTCTTCCTGCAACTGCCTCACTTCTTCCCATGTATTCACGGTGTTAGTAAACAACAAGGGACATTAATTCATTTCTTTTTCTTTCCCTCGATTCACGGAGTTCTGATTGCGAGCACAATACTGAGACATATCATTGGCAAATTGGTTGCCAGCTGAGAGATAGTCATTAGATTTTGTATGTGCAGCACATTTCACCACAGCTAACTGTTTAGGCAGCTGTATCACCTCAAGCAATTTTCCAACCACTTCAGCATTCCTTATATGAGTTCCACTCGATGTCATAAACCCTCTTTGGGACCAGATTTGCCCAAAGTCATGCACTACACTGAAGCCGTACTGACTATCGGTGATCACATTCACTCTCACATTCTTTCCCAACTTGGATGCTCTGGTTAATGCAAACAGTTCAGCAACCTGGGCTGATTTGACTCCTTTCAGACATGATGCTTCCAGTACAGCTGCTACCGTACATACTTGGTACGCTGCACTCAGAATCCCCTCATCTGTTCTCAAGCATGATCCATCCACAAACATCACATAGTCACTTTCTGTCAAAGGTATGTCTTTTATGTCAGGACGTGGTTTGGTACAGAAATCAAGCACTTCCAAACAGTCATGATCCACATCATCTCTGACTTCCACATTCTCAGCATCAGGTAAAAATGTTGAAGGGTTCACATTCAGACATCTCTCAAGGCTCACATTCGTTGCACCTAGGATGACTTTCTTATACTTAGTCAGACGACTATGTGTCATGAACTTAGTGTGGCTCATTGTTAAAAGGATTGCCACGTCATGAGGTATGAACACTCTCACAGGATATCCCATCACAATTCCTTCACTCTGTTCCAGACCCTTACAAGTAGCTGCTACAGCTTTCAGACAACCAGGCAATGCTACAGCTACAGGGTATAATATAGCTGAAAAATATGCAATCGGTCTCCGCAATTTTCCATGTTTCTGTATTAACACAGAAAGTGCACATCCATTCCTTTCGCTGCAATAAAGTTCGAATTCTTTCTCATAGTCCGGCATGCCAAGTGCTGGTGTTTCACACAAACTCTCTCTCAATTGTTTAAAAGCCTGCAACTCTTCTTTATTTAATTCAATGGGATCTTTTATATCACTCCTTGTCAAGCGTACCAAAGGTTTTGCAATCAAAGAGAAATTACTTATCCTCTGGCGACAATATCCAACCATTCCAAGAAACATTCTCACTTCTCTTTGCGTCATTGGGGCTCTCATTCCTTTTATTATCTTGATTCTATCTGCAGTTACTTTTCTCAATCCTTTTTCAATTTTATGGCCTAAATATTGTACTTCTTTCTGATAGAATTGCAATTTCGATGGGGATACTTTAAGTCCTCCATCTGCCATATGATTCAGCAATGCAATGGTATCCACTACACATGCCTCTTTAGTCCTTGACGCTACAAGCAGATCGTCAATATATTGGACAAATACCGAACTTTCAGGCATTTTTAAATCTTCTAAGGACTTTTTCAATATTTGATTAAATATTGAGGGGATCTCTGTATACCCCTGTGGGATTCGGCACCATGCCAAAATACGTTTGCCAAACCGGAACGCAAAAATATGTTGACTGTCAGGGTGCAATGGAATGGAAAAGAAAGCATGACACAAATCAATTACTGTATACCATTCTGCATCATGAGGAATCTGGTATAAAATCACAGATGGATTCGGTACAATGGGACAACATGACACAACGATTTTATTTATCTTTCTCAGGTCTTGTACTATTCTAAAAATTCTGTTAGGCTTTTTCAGACCCATAATTGGTGAATTAATTCTCTCACGATACCTTGCTTAATCATTTTATCTATTATAGGTGTGACTCCTGCAATTATCTCGGGTGTCAATGTATACTGTGGAATATTTGGGTAACTTACTCCTTCTTTTACAGCAATTTTTACGAGATCTACATTTTTCATCAATCCCACATCTTCACCTGTGAAATCCCATACCTCTGTTTATACTGTCTTTTTCAATTCTTGAGGCAATTCCTCGGGTCAAATACAGCAAATGCCTCGGTAATTTCAGGTTCCATATTAGCTATTGTCATTTTGTATAGTACATCCTCATCAGAAGTCTCAAAAGCTATTCCATCAGGAGTACAGAATATTGTGCAATTCATTTTGCACAGCAAATCTCTCCCTAACAAATTTACATGGCTTGAATCGCACACGACAAAGCGGTGCATTTCAGAAAATTTCCCTATGTTAACTTTAACTGGTTCAGTGAGATACGTTTTTATCTGTCTGTTGGATACTCCAACTAGTTGGATACTCCAACTACTTGGATTGTCTGATCCGAGAGAGGAAGATTTTTAATATCAGCTGACCTAACAGTTGAACGAGTAGTGCCAGTATCTACTAGGAAAGTAATGTTTTCGTCATTTACTTTTCCATCCACAAAAGGGCCTGTCTGGTCTACTTCTAGAGTCGCGCCAAGTACGCGCTCTTCTTCCTCTCTTCTGCACCGTCAATAGTTTTCTTCTGATTCACTCTCATCGCGTTGTAGCCAATACTGCGAAACATCACTAGCGTGCGGCAGCTTAGTTACCTGTTCTTCGTTGTAGAATCCTGTCTCATTACTGTATTTCTGAGGATTTACGCTCTGTGGAAAAGGCGGTTTTGGCACCTGACTCTATTGGGCAACACACCCTGCTGCTGTCGCTGCGGTTGACAATTCACCTCATTCCGCACCTGTGGATTCAATGATGCATTATTACCATTAGCACTTGGGGGAAATTTACACTCGGTTCTCCAATGCCCTATTCTCCCGCAATTATGACATGGCCATTTCTTTTTTTCTTAATATAGATGAATCTGTACTTTCCCTTTCCCAAAGTTGGGTGTTTGTCTCATGTTCGTACCATTTGCTTGTTCAGTCAATTGAGCTTCCTGTCTCTCTGCCACTTTTACTTGAGCCCACATGGCCTTTTCTTTTAATTTACGCTGCTTTGCTTCAATCTCATCACTAAAATATTTTGCGTGTCTCAATACTTCATCTATCTTTTTATTTTTCCAATCTACAGTATGCTGTTTAATCATTTCACTCACTTCAGGACGCAATCCATACACAAAACGATATACAAAATTACTCAAATCCTTCTCACTTAAATTCTCATCACCACTGTACTGCTTAAAAGCCTGTATCAACCTCTCGTAATACGCGTGTACGGACTCTTTTACTTCTTGATGAGTTCTATCAATTTTTACACAATCAGTTTCTTTAGGAAGCACTTTATTGTTCAAAAAGATAACTACTTGCTCATATTTTCTCATTACTTCTGGATCAGAGGCACCTGTTTTTGGATCTCTAGGGTATTCTTGGGTAGGCCAACCTATCGTAATCTTACATTCTGTCCATAGGTCTGCTGGTACAATTATATTAAATAAACTATTTAAATCAATCCATAGTACTTTTGATAATTTTACAAGTCTGTCTACCTGCCTGTGCCACTCCACTGGCTTCTCGCGCAGTCAAGGAAAGTCATTGGTGAATGATAAAATGTCTTGTCTGGTCATGGGGACATGCACATAGCCTCCGCCTGGAATCTCCCTCATGGGACACTCAGTTACCACCTTTTCTTTTTCTCTTACTGGGAAAGCTGCAAATATTTTGTCTGTTGCATCGTCTTGTTTCCGAAACCATCTACTTTTCCATTTGTCTACATCGCCCCATTTTCTCAGTAAAATGATTAAATCTTTAATCTGAGTCGTTCGTCCTGCAGTATTCAAATTTTCAATGTCCTTTTCAGAAAAATCTACTCTGTATGGTTTTTGTAATGACTTTACCTTTTCAAAGTCGATACCCATTTCAGTTGCCACTTCTTCTAGTCTTTCATGTAAATTTCTTGCTCTCCATGTTATGCTTTTGCATAAAAACTTTAATTCCTCATCCTGATAAGCTTTTAACTTTTCTGTGGGAATAGTTCCTACTATTAATTCTTCTAAAACTATTTTTAATTTGGACACATCTAAAGAGCGAGGTTCAGCATCTTTTTGCTGTAAATTCTTTAACCATTCACTTAATTCATCAGAAGTAGGACCTACAGGATTTATTTCATTTCGTGTTGGTTCTAAACCTTTTGGTGACTCTGGTACTGATTCTGTCGTCATTGTTGCTCTATTCACTAGACTCTGATTTACAGTCAAATTTTTAGGAGTACTTTGTTCGGAAATACCTACTACTTGTCCCCATTTATTTTCTTTAGAATCTCTTCTTTGTATTTCCTTTTCTTTATTACTGTTGTAAGGAATTGTCAGACAATGCTCACTATCCTTTTGTTTATCAAAAATAGGCATTACAGGTCCTATTGTTACAGGAACAGTTACAGCTTCCATGTTTTAGTCAATTCCCTAATCTTTTCAGTTAATTCTAATGTAGTCCTTGCTAATTCTGCTGAATTCTCATTAGCCATTTTACCAGTTTGTATATTTTCTGTTTCTCTGAAGGGATTATTTCTTCCTACGTCATGTGATATTGTCTCAAATTTCATATTCTGTGATGATTCTTTTACTGGGGCACTTGCTGTCAATAATGTGGAATTGTGTTAGTACGGGGGTGGATTTTTATAAAACATGTCTTCAAGAACATCATCCTCCAACTCATGCACACCAAACTTGCAACCTTCTGATCTTGTATTGTTTCTTTTTTCTGTACATTTTCTATATACTGGTCTCCTCAGCACTTCTCATTGGAAACATACCATCAGTCATATTTGCACTTCGCCATCTCTTCATTCTATCATCATGATTCTACTGTCCATATGATCTACCAAACATATATTTGTACCTTCCGCCACTCCGCTGCCATTCTCTGTCATACATCTCATCTTCCCATTCTGTCAATGCTTCAAACTGAGTAGGTCTAGGTCTCGGTTCTAGTTTCATCATTCTTTCTCTCAAGTTCCTTAATACTGCTAAATTGAATGAACCATGTTCCCGGGAAAGCTAAAACTCCACATCTTTTGTATACTTTGCCCAATTATCCAACCAAATACATGTATGATATCCATATTTCACGTGCATGAAGGATGCGGGCGATTTCGGTGGAGGAAGCAACTGTCCCTCTCTAGTCACAATCGGTTTGTCCTTTTTAAATAAACTCTTGATCTTTCCAAACCAGGACTTTTTCTCTTTTTCTGGTGGATCGTAATACATCATTTTGTCTTCAGTATCACTAGATTACCCTTACGACTATTCTGTTGTCTTAGTCAATCGTAGCGCGACTCACACTAACGCACCAATCCGCAGCGTCTACGTCACCCTGTAATTCTCCACTCCTAGCGCGGCGTACACTAACGCACCAATAAGGAGCGTCTATGTTTCTTACTGACTGGCCAATCCCAGCGCGGTCTTTCTGACGTCAGCTTTTCTCGCTACTCCTACTTCTGCTGACTCCTCCTTTACAAAATTTATCAGCAAACTTTCTTACGTTCTTTCTGTCTCAAAATCTGTTAATAACGACATAAAAATGCCACCATTATCTGTTTCGCTAACAAAAGAAATAGTCTTGACCTATTTCACAAGAATTCCGTCTTTCCCGAGAACAGCGCTTACCTCTGCCCTACTAAGGAATTATTACATTCGCCGATAAAGTATCACTTCCCTCTACCTTACCCTTCTAGCAAGCTTTAGCTAACCGTTTCTCTAGAATTAAGACACCTGTTGGAGACGCTCTGCTCCTGAGAAATAAAACCAGAGTTTCACAATTAACCTGAATGCTATTTCATCCACACACATTCATACGGAAAATGTAGTTCATTAACACAGAATTCTGTCTTTCCCGAGAGCAGCGCGGCAATCTGCCCTACCATAGAATTATTTCATTCGCTAATAAAGTAGCACTTCTCTCTACTTTATCCTTCTATCAAGCTTAGGTAACACCAATTACCTTTCCAGTGATAAGCGTAATCAGAGTTCACGTGGACTCCTGGTACTTAAGACCAAAATTTCACAGATGGCCTTCGCTACCCATACACCTCTTTCATACAGAAATGTCCCTAACAGTAACACACGACGATGTTACCAAATCGAACCCAGACAATGCGTCATGCAACTTCAATCGTCACACGTTTTCCCTGTGTACCTACAGGGCAACAATAAATGCGTCTTTCCCGAGAGCAGCGCTTACCTCTGCCCTACTACGGAATCATTACATTCGCCATAAGGCATCCGACTTCCTACATCCCAGAAGTCTCCAAAAACAACATAGAACTCAACGTGACTCAACATATAGTGTTAATACATAAACCAATACTCATTCAAACATCCTCAATCAATAATCAATAAGCAAAAATGAGAAATCAATAAGCGGTAATCAAATCTCTAAGCAATAATCACCAAACCAATGCAAAAAAACCATCATTCTGCTACCAGAAAAACTGATCCAGCGCGGGACAGGGGTGGAAGAGGTAAATTATATATATATATATACACTTATCCTCCCTGCGTCGCAGACCCGTCGTCACACTAAATCACTCATACACGCAGTCATTGGTGGGGCCCATAACACCAACACACACACACATCTCCATACACAAGTCCTGCACACAGGAGGGGATGAATAATTCAAGCGCAGGACATGTGGGGGGTGGGGGGTACCTTCTAACCTATGGGGAAGAAAAGTTATTTTACAGAAATATACATTAGCACTTGCCACCTATAGATTCCTAATCCTAAACATCAAGGCACTCCACCACTTGGTCGACGGACCAATTAGTTGGATTGGTTGATGGTGATCTAGAACCAGCTATAACACATTTAAGACTCAGATTCCTTTACTCTCTTCATTGAATAACCACAAACTCGTAAGTTCTGTTAATCAATATTTGTTTATCTAAATATTATTTCATTTAGTCTCAACATCTGTAATTAATCAAAGTTTAGAGTTTTATTCATTTCGCATGACATTATATTTACCTTTTCTTTCTATCTGGATTTTTCTCTAGTTCATTTGGCTCTGCATAACCGAATTTAGCCGTTAATTGTCCAAATAAAGCAGGCCAAAGCTCAAAGTCCGAAAGTTCTTTGCTCAGCACGTTACAGTCCCAAAGATCTCCAAAGGACCAGAAATCGTGCAAGCATCTGTCATCGTCTGTGGGGTCGATAGGGTTTGCGGTCATCGAGCAAAAAGCAGCATCACAACCCTCACTAGTCTACTACTCTATTATAATAAATTTCAGGATGACATAAAACAATTTTAGACCAAGAAAGTACGCTATTGGCTGATTGGAAACGTCCGATTTTACATCATAAATGTTCACATGGATTTTGCTGGTTCACTTCCGTAGGGTTTGCTAATCTTTATGCTACAATGTTTAGGGTTTGCTTGTATGATCCAATTGTTCTTTTAGTCCAGTTTTTTACTTGTTCGGAGTTTGGCAGTCCACCAAGTTCCTATCCTTGACTAAGGACATGGTGTGCAAAGGTTGTTAGGAAGTTCACGGAGCAATCCGAGTCTGCGCAGTAGACATCGCACCCACGAGACGGTGGCCACTTCTGAACTCCATGTCGGGCGCCATTTTCTAGGAAGGCTCAAATGCCAACTTAAGCCAAACAAACACAAAAGAATAATTAATACAAAGAAATGAAGATTCTAATGTTAACACCTCACTAATCCCCTTATTTATTAGTATTTTCCTAGCATATAGCGACATTTAAAGCAATAATATTTACCTTTACGATCCTCCACGAAAATGCAAACGTCACAAAAGCAACATAAATCATGCGATTACCTATTACCACAGGTACTACTTTTAATATGCGTACAGATTTTAGTTATTAGAATTATTTTGCTATGCAAATAGCAGTTTCCCACGTGTAATTGGTGTATGCAAATGGTTGATTAATATAACACACTTCACTCAGTTAATAAAATTATAGTTAGTAGATTATGTAATTAATCTTCTCATGCAAAATAGAGGAGGTATACAAAACTTTGCTCTACCTGCTCCATCACTATAATGGTCTTCGGGGAGCTTTCAGCAGTGCAACACAACGTTAAAGTTACAGAAGTATAAAATCCTTCTTGGAACCTGCAAGCCTGTTCTAAAACCAACCAACTTTTATGATACATTTTAAAGAATGCACATCAAATCTAAAACTTATTTTTTCTGATAGAAACTGCAATTTATGCGCAAGTAAATGTAAAGTTGTGTTCCACAAACTCTTGAACTATGGAAATGTAGCAGTTCTTTGCATCAATGCATCGAACGTCTGATCCCTTTCACCAACCTAGTGTTTTATTAGTAATTAAATATTCATCTCACTTTGCTAAGAGCCAGACCCGCCCATGAATCAGGTGGAGATGTCACAGAGTGACTGCTGTAAGAAGCAGGGAGCTGCTGGTTACTCAGCTGTAGGAACTCCCCAACTTCTCGATTGCTGCTGCAGGCTGATGAGGGGCGTTCCCCCGAAACTGGTCCCAAGATGCTTTTTCCGGTTCAGAGAAGACCTGGCTTGGCAGTTCGAACTGGACTGTTCCCATGAGGCACAGGGTCAAGACTGATTTGCATAGAACTGGGGTGGCGAAGTGAGCTAGAGAACGATGATGGATTCAACCCAGATCTGTGACTGGGGGTGAGTGTCTGAAAAGTTTCAGCACTCTGTCCATCATCTCTTTGTGTTTACCCTTGCACCAAAGTGCAAGGGTGTCTGCGTTGGGGGAAACCATTCATGGCGTTTTGAAACTTCGATGTGTGCTACAGCACACACAGAAGTTGCAAAACATCATTTTTTTATTGTTTATGTGCAGGAAGGGACATCTTCCTGCACATAAACAATCAATGGCAATTTGTTGTTTCTGTGTGTGCTGCACACATGGAAACAGCAAAAACAAGGAGAAATAATGCATTTATCCTCGCTGTGCCAGGGTAAGACCAGGTTTTCCCTGGTCTTAATTTTGGTGCTGCTTCCTATGTACACCTCCCTTGTAAATATGGGGCAGTGTCAAAATCAAGGGGTGTTGCTGTGGAACGCCCACCGCAACACCCATTGACCTCCCCTTTCACGCTAAGTATAGCATGAAATGGGGCCTTGTTTTCAAGGTGGCGCTGAGCCACGTTAAGTGGCCTAATGCTGCCTTGTAAATAAGGCGAGGCCCCTATCGCCACAGGAACATGGCTAAAAGTGATGCTTTGTTGGCGATAGGGGCTTGTACATATGCCCCTGAATTTAAATAACAACATATAACAGCATTTCCTGTAATTTCTCTGTCATGGGGGCACAGGCTCAATTTACATTTAATCTGGTTTATAGTGTCGGAAATTGATGTCAGTGAGTCACTGATCCGATGAGAACGCCCAGCAGGGATGATGGAAGCAGCTCTTTTCCCCAATTCCCCTAACACTCAAGACAGGGAGCAAGAATAAGAATTACGCACCCTGTGAGTAGTGTATCTGAGAAAAGGAAATGGGACAAAATACCAAACTGCGTTGGACGGAGAAGACGTCACTCAGATGATCTACACACAGTGCTGTCGAGGCGCACCCTGTATGCAAGAGAGGAGAGAGAAAGGAAAGCATAAACACATGCACACCTTCCCCTATACAATGCACTCTAAACTGATATCAAGGTACACCCAACTCACATCCACCAGCATCACTAAGGTCGCAGCATACACAAAGTCAAAGTCTTTTGCAGGGGGCCGCAGACCCTGGAGCAACAGTGGTAGGTGATGAACAGACCAAAGTAAAAAACAAAGAAGCAAATCCAAAGGGTACTCCAGGAAGGCCAGCCAGGAATATAAAACAAAGTATGTAAATAAAACCAAGGTATGATCCCAAGCACAAGCACCCCAATAACTTACCTGCCAGTAGGAATAGCACCATCATGGCAACAGACCCCCCCCCACAAAGCAAGAATGCCCTCAAATGAAACACACCACACAAGTTATACTTGGGAAAAACTGCTGCAGGTTTATTACATACAACATTATGTAATCTGGTGGGTTAGCTTACGGGCGATCCAAGGACAGGAAGCCTTCTCGCCACCTGCCCACCTGATGAGCCTAGCAGCACCGTGGTGAACCACTTAGTACTGCACCTTCTGGTGATCCCCTTCCCGGATCACCTGACCACCCTAGGTCCATTATACTCACGCCCTTCTGGGCAGAGCGTAGCTAGGCAAGCCCCCGGTTGCTCAGGCCCACAACCGCCTGAAGGACTAACGGGGCGCCGACATAGAATCCGTGAACCTCCCATGAGACTCCTGGGGTTCGGCTCTGGCACCACTGTGTGCTGCGCAGCAGTACCGTTCTGTACCCGTATGCATCCAGAGCACCCTGTAACTCCGCCTGCAATGAAAAATTACAGCATTACAAAGTCCATGCTATGCTTCCCACTGCCAACACGCTGGGTAAGCGGTAGGGTGGGAGAGCGTGGTGGAAGCATGGTGTCCGCGGCGCGACCGGTGCAAAAGAGGTCGAGAAGGGGGTGGGGGATACCTATGTACCCCTCACCCCTGCCTCGCGCACCAGACGTGACGCGGGACACCCGTGACCAAAGGGAGACTCCTCCTTTGGCCAAACCCCCCCCCCCAGGAGAAGGGGGGGAGGAGAAAGGAGTGGGGGTGGATGCCCGATGCCCGATGCCACTACAGGGCAGCCCTCTTGAGTGGCACCCTGTGGTGGCCTCGTGCAGCCGCAGACTCCGTGATCCAACACGAGGTGAAACTTGCTGGGGCGGAGGACGCGGAACACCCAGCTCTCTCCGGGCTGCAGGCGAAGGAAAATAAAGTAACAC
This sequence comes from Triturus cristatus, assembly GCF_964204655.1. Taxonomy (NCBI): domain Eukaryota; kingdom Metazoa; phylum Chordata; class Amphibia; order Caudata; family Salamandridae; genus Triturus; species Triturus cristatus. The sequence continues at coordinate 1,881,583,805 of NC_140590.1, forward strand.
GCTCCTTGTTACTTCACAGGAGCAGGAAATAGCAAATAGCGAAAAGACTAGGGACGCGTGTACATCCGTGTGAGTCTTGGCCCCCAGTAGAACAGGCTTCTTCCAAGGATTATGCAAATGTTACTCAGGAAATCGGAAGACAGTAACCAGAAACAGAGTAGTGTGTGCCTGTGCCTACCACGCTGCTCATCCCCCGCAATGGTCATGACATATGACATATTTCTGAAAAATAAAGGATGACCAGTTACCCACGATACGGTAACCTCTAAATGACGCAGTGTTTCTGATGCTTAATGTCCTATGCCCTGCCTATGCCTGCCCATCAGTTACCGGAGTCTCAGGTCAGACCGTGCTCCAGTGTGTTTGCTGTTTGACCCACCTTCGCCCAGGCACTTGCAGATAGGATGACCACCTCACCCCAAGTACACTGCTACTAACCTTGAAGTTTGCATGAAAGCCTGATGCATTCTGGGTTCTGTAGTCTTGTTTTGCTTCCGTTGAGCTAGGCTCCTGAAATCAACGATCACTATGTGCAAAGCTCAGGACTGGAGACTCACAAACACCTCAGTGAGGAGCAGGGTCTCTCCATGCTGTGAGCGTCAAAGATCTGAGGCTTCTCGAGAGCTGCCACTGCCCACAGAGTCCTCTCAATGGATGAGTACTTGGCTCTCTCCACATCCTGAGTGGCAGCCGTTGAAAGATCTCTGTGTCTACTGAAGATCTGTCACAGCTCACAGACTCATTTTCATGAGCAGCGGTTACACACTTATCTTAAAGAGGAGCCAGTCTCTGTGTTGTGTACACTACCATTAGAAAGACACTTCGCTCTTGCAGTTCATGGAGGGAGGCTGTCTCCACATCCTGAGTGTTGAAGATCTCTGCTCGAGATCTTTGGAAGAGCTCCTGTAGCTCACAGACTAACAGACGTGGGCGATCTCCACATTCAGAGTGGTGAAGATGTCTCCTAGAGATCTTTGAAAGAACTACTGCAGCTCACGGACTCACAAACGTGGGCTGCCTCCACACCCAGGGTGTTGAAGATGTCTGCTAGAGATCTTTGATATAGCTCCTTCAGCACATAGACTCAGAAAGTTGGGCTGTTTCCACATCCTAAATGTTGAAGATCTCGGCTCGAGATATTTGGAAGAGCTCCTGCATCTCACAGACCCACAGATATGGGCTGTCTCCACATCCTGAGTGATGAAGATGTCTTCTAGTGATCTTTGTAGGAGCTCCTGTAGCTCACAGACAGGAGCTGTCTCCACATCCTGAGTGTTGAAGATCTCTGCTTGAGATCTTTGGAAGAGCTCCTGCCGCTCACAGACCCACAGACATGGGCTGTCTCCACATCCTGAGTGTTGAAGTTGTCTTCTAGAGATCTTTAAAAGAGCTCCTGCAGATCACGTACTCACATTGTAGGCTGTCTCCACATCCTGAGTGTTAAAGATCTCCGCTCGAGATCTTTGGAAGAGCTCCTGCATCTCACAGACCCACAGACATGGGCTGTCTCCACATCCTGAGGGATGAAGATGTCTTCTAGTGATCTTTGTAAGAGCTCCTGTAGCTCACAGACATGAGCTGTCTCCACATCCTGAGTGTTGAAGATCTCTGTTTGAGATCTTTGGAAGAGCTCCTGCAGCTCACAGACCCACAGACATGGGCTGTCTCCACATCCTGAGTGATGAAGATGTCTTCTAGTGATCTTTGCAAGAGCTCCTGTAGCTCACAGACATGAGCTGTCTCCACATCCTGAGTGTTGAAGATCTCTGCTTGAGATCTTTGGAAGAGCACATGCAGCTCACAGACCCACAGACAGGGGATGTCTCCACATCCTGAGTGTTGAAGATCTCTGCTGAAGATCTCTGGAAGAGCTCCTGCAGCTCACTGACCCACAGACATGAGCTGTCTCCACATCCTGAGTGTTGAAGATCTCTGCTCGAGATCTTCGGAAGAGCTCCTGCATCTCACAGACACACAGCTCACCTTCTTAAAATAAATAAATAAAATACCGGCATCGCTCCGGAGGCCATGCTCCCTCCTTGCAGCACTCTGCAAACGCCCCCCCCTGGCACGTTTGCAGATGGGGAACAAATTCCCCTTGAATACTGGGGGCCCCTGGGGGCCAACTAGCCCACCAGGAACTTCCAGTATGAGCCAGGGAGCTGCGTTGCAGAGAGGTGTTCTGAGGCCACGCCCCTTTTTACACCTCTCTGCAACGCAGCTCTGTGGCGCTTAATGGAGGTAGCTGGTGGACTAGTTGCACCCCAGGGACCCTCAGGATTCAAGGGGAGTTAATCCCCCAACTTAAAACACGCCACGGGGCACGTTTGCACAGTGGTGAAGGGAAGGGCGGGGCCTGAGGTGACATGTGTGCAAACCCGTCTTGTGGCGCGTTTTAAGTTGAGGAATTAACTCATCTTCAATCCTGTTGGTCCCTGGGGCCAACTAGCCCACCAGGTTCCTCCACGAAACGCCACGGAGCTGCGTTGCAGAGTGTTGTAAGAAGGGACGTGGCCTCTGAACACCTCTCTGCAACGCAGCTCTCTGGCGCATACTGGAGGTACCTGGTGGGCTAGTTGGCCCCCAGGGACCCTCAGGATTGAGGAGAAATTAATTCTCCAACTTAAAACACCCCACAGGGCGTGTTTGCAGGCATGTCACCTCAGGCCACGCCCCCTTCCTTCACCATTGTGCAAACGCGCCCCCTGGCGAGTTGTAAGTTGGGGAATTAATTCCCCTTCAATACTGAGGGTCCCTGAGGGCCAATTAGCCCAACAGGTATCTCCAGTATGTGCCAGGGAGCTGCATTGCAGACAGGTGTTCTGAGGCCACGTCCCTTTTTGCAGTCCTGCACACATGCTGTCTTCAATACATACAAACAGTGAGTCACTCATTCATGCATCTATGCACTACGTAATACCCCCCCACCAAACCATACAGATGACACTCATACTGATACTCAAAAAACCAACTAATGATCTATATAGACACTCATGTAGCTACTCACCAACCCATGCAGCCACTTATACACAAAGTGAGCGACTGATACAGATATTTAATTATATAACAAAACTCACTAACCCATGTATTTACTAAGATACACTTAATCAGTCAGTTATACAATCAATTTTTCACAAAAAAATCATCCATTTAGACACGTATATACCCATTTATTCTTCCATCGACCTTGACATATACATATATAAAACATATTTAATTTTAAGAAAAACACACATTCACTGGATGATGTCATCAGTGATGTCATCAGTGATGTCATTTGAGATGTAATCAGTGATGTCATGAGTGTTGTCACTGACCATGTCATGAGTGATGTAATATGTGACGTCATCTGCAGTGTAAAATGTCCAGCTAACTATAACGCCCCTGAAACCTATGGTTTTTTCAGTGAATTTCTATGGTTTTTTAAATGCTAATTGCTAACTATAACGTGCCTGAAACCTATGTTTTTTCAGTGTATATATATATATTCACCGAAAAAAACATAGGTTTCATGCACGTTATAGTTAGGAATTGGCATTTAAAAAATGTTAGCAATTCACTAAAAAAACCATAGGTTTCAGGAGTGTTATAGTTAGCTGGACATTTCCCTCATACAAAACCCTAGAAATTCCCCTGTTATAGTTAGTTCAGCTAACTATAACTCGCGCCCCCGCAATGCACTGCTGATGACATCACATATTACATCACTCATGACATGGTCAGTGACATCACTGATGACATCACTGATGACATCTCAAATGACATCACTGATGACATCACTGATGACTTCATCCAGTGAATGTGTGTTTTTCTGAAAAGTTTAAATATGTTTTATATATTTATAGTGAAAGGCCTATGGAAGAATGAGTGGGGGTATAAGTGTGAATGGGTGATTTTCTAGGTGCGTCACTGACTCTATAAGTGAGTCATTAAATGTATCTTACTGCAGACTAGTGACTAAACTGTGTGAATGTCTGTATGTGTCTGTGTGTTGGTGTATAAGTGGCTGCATGGTTTTGTGAATAGCTATATGAGTGTCTATATGGGTTATTGATTGGTTGCCTGAGTATCTGTATGGGTGCCAGAGTGTTTGTGTGGGTAGGGTGTGTGTGACTCGATGTGTGAGTGGGTGATTCAGTGGGTACATGGTTTTAAGAGTGCATCTGTGATGGACTGTATGGTTGGGTGACTGTATGTAAGGGTCTGTTAGTGATTGAATGTATATCTCAGTTGTACATGTGTCAGTAACTACATATGTGAAACACAGTGTATATGTGTGTAAGAGTATATAACTATTTATATGTGAGAGTGTGTGATTTTGGGAGTGGCTGTATGGATGAGTGTGTGCTTGTATCAGTAATTGTATAAGAGCGTCAGAATTTGTTAGTATTTTTATGAGTAAGTGAACTTGAGTGTGTTTAACTGTATAGGTGAGTAAATTGGACTGTAATTAATTATTTGCATGACTGACTAGGTGTGTCTGTACCTCAATGGATGATTGGCGGTGTGTGAGTGTCTATATAGGTGTATAAATGCATATGATTGTCCTGTACTGAGTGACTGTAAGTATGAGTGACTGTACAGGTGAGTGAGTGGAGGTGTATGTAGACGTAAGAGTCAATGAGTGGGTATGTAGTTATTGGTTTTGGAGTATCTATTGTTTTCAAAATGGCCGTCTGAAATTTTGAGTCGGTGTATCAAAGGTTATATTAGGGTGTGAGAAGATGCACTAATTTATCACATGGATGACGTCATCAGTGATATCATCAGTGATGTCATTTGAGATGTCATCAGTGATGTCATCAGTGATGTCACTGACCATGTCATGAGTGATGTAATATGTGACATCATCAGCAGTGCATTGCGGGGGCGTGAGTTATAGTTAGCTGAACTAACTATAACAGGGGAATTTCTAGGGTTTTGTACGAGGGAAATGTCCAGCTAACTATAACACCCCTGAAACCTACGTTTTTTTCAGTGAATTTCCAAGGTTTTTTAAATGCTAATTCCTATCTATAACTTACCTCTAAAGATATCATGTTTAATGATTTTCATTGGATTTCTATATTTTTCAAATTCAGTGTGTCAATTTCATTAATTATGTTTTTTTTTAATTCTTTTTTATCACCATTTTTTAAATTTATTTTTTAATTAATTCTTTTAAAAATTAAAAAATATTATTTGTTTTTGTTGGGTTTTTCAAACATATTTTTTAATATTTTTAAAAATATTTCTTTAAATATATGTTCAAAACTTTATTTTATATATTTTTTCCCCATGTTTTTGGATCCGCGCACCCTATGCGCACCGTTCTCGATCCCTACGCATTAGCATCCGCGCATGGTATGCGTTGGGTACATGTTTAGTGCACGATCGCAATGCGACAGGTACGCGGCTCCCAGCCTATACGCGACACGTTCGATGTATGTAACACGATGTTTGCACGCTTCCGCGATGCGTCATCTGCGTCTATGACGCGGTAGGTGCGCGGATCCGGCGAAATATTTAACATTTAAAAAAACATATATATATGTATTTCATGTGAATATTAATTGAAGACAAACTCTAAACTAGTCTTAAAACTAATATATTTTTACATCTAATCCTATAATTTTTTTTAATTCAATTTCGCAGATGCGCGGTGAGTGCGTGCTGCCTATGCGCAGGGTGCGCGGAACCCATGTGACCTGGAAAAAAAGAGATTTGATTAGTTCATTAAACTTCCTCTTCTAACTATTAAAAGACCCCACCCAATTCAATCATTCTTCTTTGACCTTCTTTGGAGGAGCACCTCTTTGGAGAGAAGAAGATTTTTTTAGACTAAGTTTACACTTAGCTCTAACTTTTTTCTACTAAAAATGGATTCAGGGCAGCAGGCATCACCTGCATCTCCTCATACATCTGAGGATGAATTTTTGGAGGAGGCACCACGCAAAGAACGTTTTTCTTCAGTGACGTGGAAATTTTTTACTTTTCCCGAGGGGCAGAATAAGACCAATGCCACCTTGGTCACATGCAAGATTTGCAAAAGAGTGCTGTCGCGAGGGGATCCTAACAAGAAATACTCGTGCGGCACGGCTAGTATGATGAAGCACCTAAGGACCCTTCATCCAAACAATCTTGCACGAAAAGAATGCCGATGGATGAGAGACACTCCTGCGCCTTCCACCTCATCGCAGCCGAGCACTTCAAGAGTGCATCCATCAGCCCAAAATTTGGACATCCGTCCTCAATTTGAATTTTTGAAAAGTGCTCTGCACTAAGTGCAATGCGACTTTGTGCTACGGTGAGCAGTCGATCGATCTGATCTGCCGCCGGCAAGAAAGTCACATTTTATATTGGTCCCTGAAGTTCATTGTTTGGTTCCTCCTGTTTTTTTTTGTGTTTTTTTTTTGCAGAACTATGAGGAAGTGCTGCAGCATCACACAGTAACCTCTTTAACTGCAGTGTGCTGTAGTACTTCCGAAGCACAGGGATGCAACATATGTACATAAATATGTTGCAAATCTATGCTTCTCTCTGCACGGCTGCTTAAACTGCAGCCATGTGGTGACACAGGCACCCTTGCACCACAGTGCAAGGATATCTGTGTCATGTGCTGTTTGTTTTTGTGCAGGAAGATACACCTTCCTGCACAAAAACAATCAGTAAAGGCATTTTTCTCCTTCAATGTATGCTGAGCATTGTAGCATGCATTGACGATACAAAAATGTGGAGAAATGAAAACAATTCTCCTGGTTGTGCTTTCCTACACCAATTTTAGAATGGTGCAGCATTCACACACATATCGAGATTTATGATTTCTGACAAATCTAGACATGTGTCTTGTTCTATGAGTATTCAGTACAATCATCCACAACAACACTTATAGAACCCCCTTTCAACGCAAACTGGTGTGCATAATGAGGTTGTATTTACATGGAGTATAAAAAGTGCACAGAGTGCCTTTTACTCTCTTTGTAAATATGAAAGAGTGTCTTGCGCAATAACTATGTTACAAAAAGTGACATATTTCCAGTTTTAAAATTCCTTGCGAATGATAAAAGTAAGCACAGAGTTTTTTCTGCAAAGATGTTCAAAGAAGAATGATTGAAATGATTGCGGTCCTTCAATAGCTACAATGGGAAATATTATGAACGCCTCAAATCTCTTTTTTTGGAGGTCACATGATATCTGATTATGGTCAAATTTCAAAACTACATAGGTATAAACAGAGTGTTTTTAGAAACGTGTTTCAACTTTGTAGCTTCTTGCAGACCTCCTCATTCTGCATATTGAGACTTAGTTAAACTTACCTTCACAGTAATAGGAATCAAAAATGGTATACATTTTTTTCAGATTTTCATTGCAATCTAAATTCATATAAATTGCTTATTTTTAAATTTGGATCTGTGAAAGAAAAGGAAAAAAAAATTATAACATGTAATAATACATTTTTTACAACACAGCATAATTTCCACAAAGTAATTTGTTTGCCTTTTTTGCTGTTCTCAGAATATATTGAATTTCACTAAAAATTGTGATTTCAATCGTACTCATCACTTAACAGCAGGCAAAAAAAAAACAATCAGAAAGATTGTTAAAAAAACAACAACATGCTATTCTCAGCAAAATACCACAAGATACAAATCACAGATATATAAAATGCTTATGGCTAACAAAATTTTATAAGTTTAACTGTAAATGTTGTCGCTTTAAAATATTCACCGAATCTAAGGATGAATTTTTGGAGGAGGCACCACGCCCACAACGTTTTTCTTCAGTGGTGTGGACATTTTTTACTTTTTCCGAGGGGCAAACAAAGATCAATGCCACCTTGGTCACGTGCAAGATTTACAAAAGAGTTCTGTTGCGAAGGGATCCTAACAAGAAATACTCGTACGGCACGGCAAGTATGATGAAACACCTAAGGACCCTTCATCCAAAAAATCTTGCACGAGAAGAGTGCAAACGGATGAGAAACACTCCTGTTCTGTATCTGTAAAAAAGAATCACAAATAAATGTATATTAATAACTTTCAAATGTATACTATTCCATTACTGTACAAACACATTTTATATAAAAACTGACTAAGAAACTATAGCCCTGAACCACAAGTGTGACGATGGTTAAAACACTACATGCAGAGTGCATACTACTTTGAAGCAGTTCATGCCCTAAAGCCTACCTCACTAAAAGACTACATGCTAACTGACTGAATGATTACAGTACTATAAGGAGACACACTGGGTGAGTAACAGGGTGTTTGCTAGAAGTGTATGAATACTAACTAGGGAATTGAAGGTGTGAAAGACAACTGTGTAGGCGGTTAGAGGCCTGCATGCATAGTGAATAGGCATTTGAAGCAGTCTATGTGCTAAGGCCTGGCTCACTGCTTGAGTACTTGGGAACTGACAGAATGATTAGAGTACAGCAAAGAGAGGGCCTGGGTGAATTTATAAGTGGTTGGCTTTTGACACAGTGAATGGATTAGTACTTGGTATTGAATGAGTCACTAGAGGAGTGCAGAGGGAGTGACAGGATGTTTGCTGGACTGTATGGATACTGACTAGGGAATTGAAGATGTGAAAGACAAGTGTATAGTATGTTAGAAGACTGCATGCATACTGCATAGACATTTGAAGCAGTCTATGTGGTAATGTATGGTTCACAACATGAGTACTTGGAAACTGACTAAATCATCAGACTACTGCTAGGACAGTGCCTGGGTAAAACTTTTATATTTTCAGTTCTGGCACAGTGAAGAGAATAGTACATGGTACTGCACTTTAGTGCCAAACCCTGACTCATTTTATCAATGCATAAGCAAGGAATAGCTTCTAAAGCTACTAAAACTTGACAACATGACCGGTTTTAAAACAGTTATCTGTCAGCAAATACACGATGTTACCAAATGCTTCTATCACAATCCTTACCCAAATGTACACAGACTCACAGTGTGATTTTAGACAAGCAATACTATCCTAGGAGTTTACCAAAACTCATTCACTAGTCTAGAAGAGATAAGGGTACTGCACACAATCTACATATTTAAGTACAGCACATTAGTGTCAAAGCATGACTCAAGTTCAAGTTCATACGTCTTTATTTCGATATTATTTCATCATAAAAGACATGCAATAAAACATTCCACTCATGACTAAAAACTCCAGATGTCAAAATTACACATAATATTAAAATATCGGGAAAATAAAATAAAATACATACAAGAGTTAATTAGCACAAAGCATCACTAATAAGCGGAGTTAAACATATTATACACAATAAAATAGGATTAAAAAGTATTAAAATTGTCGGTTAAAGAGGTGTTAGAAATATTTACTTGTTATAAGGGGCTATTTAGCCGCTATTACAATGTTCACTGGCTCTAATAATCCATGTCCAACCCAGAAATTTTGCAACGGTTATGGCTCACCCGAGTTTTCATGTTTTTACAGATGGGTTTGAGCCATTTTCCTCGGGGGGCTGAATAGGATGGGCAAACAAAAAATATATGGCCTATGGACTCTTTTTTATCTCTACACCAAGGGCAGTACTCATTCGTCTGGCCACGCCATGTAGATGTAAAGGATCTCACTGGAAGTGACCCCACCCTAAACTGATGGTATAGTTTTCTATCACAGCTCTTTACAATTACATCCCAATACTCCTCTAAAGAGGGAGTGAGCTTGTGTTCCAGGAATCTACCAGAAAGAGAAGTGGGACCTGTCTGGACTATATGTTGGTAACGTATAGTTGCCCAGTACTATTCTTTAAAATCCTTTTTTGAAGGAAAAATGCTATTACCGGGATCCAACCATAACTGATCATGGCCCATGTTTATCAGTATCGATCTCACATTTCTAAACCAAGGGATGTTAGCAGATCCCAAAATGGATCTAACATCTAATATCTCCTTTGCAAAAGTAGCAAGTTCAGGTGTTGACCAGATCCTTCTCCACAGAGCAACGGATCTAAACCGTGCCACTTCGTCAATAGGGTAACAACCCAGGTCTAGTAACAGGGGTTTCAAGGGACTAGATTGGGGCAGGCCAATTAGGTTACGTAGAAATTTATTTTGGACTTTAACCAAGGAGGACAAGTCTGAAGAGCCCCATAAATCTGCACCATACAGGATTGCTGAACTTATTTTAGCATTATAAATTCTTAATGCAGGGCCTATCCTTTTGGTTGTAGAGGTTCTTTGTTCCTTGATTAAGGTACCAGATAGTTGAGCAAATTTCAATGACAGGACATCAACCTGTGGTTTCCATCTTAACTTGTTTTCAAGTACAATCCCTAAATATGTCATAACTTCCACCTGCTCTAATTCAACGTCATTCATCCTGACATGACCCTTCTGTGGCTTATTTCTAGTAAACACCATAAATTTTGTCTTGCTGACATTGACTTGAAGGTCGTTGTCTTTACAGAACTCTTCAAACTTGTTTATGGCGAGTTGGAGCCCCTTTTGAGTCTTAGATAGAATGAGGGTATCATCCGCAAAGATGAGAAGTGGGAATTTAGTACCACCTAAAATAGGGGCATCAGTGGGAGTGTCTACAAAGTACTGCACGACCCTGTTGATGAATAACAAAAACAGTGTTGGTGCAAGGACACATGCCTGGCGGACGCCACGGGTGACTGGAAACCTCTCTGTTATCTGTCCTTGCCTGCCCCATCTCACCTGGGCAAAGTTAGCCTCGTGTAATCTTATTATTATATCCAGGAGTGCTAACGGCATTCCCATGTTCCTTAGGGCAGCCCATAGCTTTTCTCTTGGTACGAGGTCGAATGCAGACTTTAAGTCTACAAACACTGCGTAAATAGTTCCACCGCCCAAGGTCACCACCTTCCAATATATAAGAAGGAATCTAAACAACTGATCAATTGTACTGACACTGGGTCTAAATCCTGCTTGCATAGGAGATAATATATTCTCAATCTCCATCCATTCAAGGATTTTAACCAACACTATCCTAGCTACAACTTTCTGAATTGAATCTATTAGACTTATAGGGCGATAATTTCCCGGGGCCGAACGTTCCCCCTTCTTAAATATAGGTAAAATTTCCGCCCCACGCCATGAATCCGGAATTTGGGCACCACTTGCAATGGCATTAGCTATAAAAGTGATATAAGGGACCCAATTCATTAAATCAAATTTGAATAAGTCAGCCGGGATACAATCAATGCCAGGGGCTTTAATCAAACCCAGTGCAAACTCTGCATCAGTATTCTCAAAAACTATAGGTGGACAGATCAGTGATTCACTTAAAGAAAGAGCAGGTAAACCACTCACAGTTTCTGGTTCACTACCCCTAAACTGGTGCTTAAAATATTCTACCCACACTTCTGGCGAGACAAAATTCGTCGGGATCTGGCAGTCCTGATTACTACCCCATTTGACTATCTGCCAAAACTTGGTCTGGTCCTTTGATTTACTGGCTTCATACAAGTCCAGCCAATGCAAATCATCCCATTCTCTCCTTGTCTCTCTTTGTACCTTTTTATACGCAAGCCTTGCCATCCTAATTTCTGGTACATCTCTAGATTTTAAGGCTTTAATCAGGTGGGTATGTGCCTGTCTACAGGAATTATTATACCATTTTTTTCCTGTTTTTGGGACCTTTAAGTTCATGGGTTTAAAACTTGTAGTAAAAAGACATTTTAAAACACCAAAGAGCTTGTCATGCTGACCAATTATGTACGATAATTGGTTCAACGGGTCAACCAGAGCTTGCAAAGCAGATAAAGTGGAAGAGACCTCTAATGAAGTTCTGTCTAATATCATAGGATCCTCCACTATCCTGCTCCACCTAAGCCTTCTACTGTCGTTTGTTAGAATTGCCTCTGCAGTTGCACACTCAGTCGGACTTAATCTCCTTAGGCAGTCCTTTAGATTTAGACCAAGCACTAACGGGTTATGGTCGCTCTCAGGTCGAGCCATTATTAACATATCCTCCAATAGCACCCAGTTCTCGACCCCGATTAAGATATAATCAATTCGACTAGTACTGGTGCCAATGTCAAATGTGGCCCGGCCTTCTTTATCGGAATGTGGTCGGCCATTAACCGCTATCAACCCCCACTCAAGACACAAACCCATCCATTGTAGTGCAGCCTCTGTCCCTCGCTTAATCGGTTTTAGTTCGAGGGGAGGGATATTCCATTGCACATCTTCTTCAGAAAATATGTCCACTCCCTCACATTGGAGTGGTTTGAAGGTACAATTAAAATCCCCCGCCACTACCACGAACTTATCCCTACCGATATTATTAAGGAGGAGATCTAATTCTCTAATAACCAATGGACTACGTTCCCCAGGGAGTCCGCGAGCATATATGTTGACAATAAAAATCTCCTGGAGGTTGGGACTCGTCAGCATAATCCCAAGAATATCAGGAGTATCCACTAACACTTCATTGATCCTATAACTAAGTGACTGCCTCACCCAAATAGTTAATCCCCCAGAAGCTCTGCCCATTCTACCCCTCTGGGCAGGTTTGTAGAAATTTATATATCCATGTCTATAAATAGGATCAAGGGCCCAGGTTTCCTGAAATATTAAAATGTCATGGTTGTCCACAAAGTCAGCCCACTCTCCTAGGCCTACCTGGTTGGAAATGCAGACTGCCCCTTTCCTTGCACACCCTCCGTTATTGCCGTCACCAACTCCAATGGGCTACCTAAAATTAATCCATCAGGGACAGCTACTTCCCCCCCTAAGGTACCAGTCGCTATGGAGACCGCTTCAGGATTCATCGGCCAACTGTTTTTACTGTGCCTGTATGAAAGTCAATCTACCCCTTCTAAACCTATAAGGGGCTCGAACCGGTTGGACAAGGGAAGGTGTCGCTCTATCTGGACTACAGGATTTCCCCCCGGATGTCTTCTCCTATATGGATTGAAAAGTAAGTGGGAAGAGCCACTAGTTGAGCGAGGGTAGAAATAATCAAGACCTAAGGATTGTATATCTCCCTCCCTCCCAAATCTTGGCTCTCTGCGGATAAAATCAACCACCCAAGGGTCCCTAAAATTCACAATGATACAGTCACCCTCTAAGTCCTTTGGACATTGTCCCACCCAATTCACCCTTCTAACACAGAGTATCTCAGTATTAGAGAAGGGAGGGAGAGTTCTTTTCTTGTTAAACCAAAATATGACTTTATTTTTTAGCTCTCTATCTGATTCTTGTCTATCCTCCCCCAATGAAGGGACTCCCACCAGAATGATAGTGTAAGGTGTGGATTCTGGGGGAAGATTAACACAAGGCAAACGCTGCTTGTTTTTCTCCTTCTCCAACCGAGAAATCCCAGTTAGCCCACTACCTGGAACTGGAACTTGCAGAGCAACCTTTGTTTTGGACACCGCCCCCGCCCCAGTATGCCTAGCCTGTGTGGTAACTATAGTAGTTTTGCCTACATGGGGAATATCCGTACTATGTTGTACTTCTTGGGGAATTAGGAATGTCATTTACGACTGGTGTTAAAGCACTTGTTCCATTATCTAACCCTGTTTTTTGGGGTTCAACAATCAGTACGTTAGGGTTTTCCATTCCTTTAACTAATTTGTTCAGTACATCTGTGTTTAATGAAACAAGGTTCTCCAACTTGTCTAATTTCGAATTAATCAAGCTTGTTCTCTCCACTTTTTGATTAGGGTTTCCAGTTTACCCAAAAGACCATCAGCAGCACTACTCGTGGGGGTCTGTTGGGCTGGACCTCTTTTGACCAAAGTTGGGTTTGTTGGCTGGGTAGTATCGTTAGGGATCAAAGTTTTCCCAATTTTGTTAGGGATTTTGGGCATTTTAGCAGTTCCATCCTTCTGGGGACCACCCCCTCTTTTCCTTTTGCTTGGTTTGGTATTTACCAGTGAGCCTATTTTTTGGGTTTCTGTAGTGGGTCTATGTGACGGAGAAGGGCTAGAAACTCTACTGAATAGGCTATTAGAAATCATACTAGGTGGAGAATGATTGGGAGTAGAACAATCCGCTGAATTGTCCCCAACCAAAATCGTTGGGCTCGAGCAGGACCGAGATTCCTGAGTAATAATAGGTTTAGGTAATCTTAAGGGGTCAGGGGAGATCACAGTCCCAATGTGGCCTAAAGATGAGCGTTTCCCTGTATTGAGATCTAGGGACAGACGTTTCTCAGTAAGAGCAATCTCTTTCTCTAAAATCACTGTTGCTCGTTTTATAAATTGGTCCATTGTTCCACTAACCACCCCACCCGTGGTTGACAATTGAGCAATTCTTCCCTTCCCAGAGCGTAATGCCATAACTGGTTAGTGACAGTACTAAAATACAATAAATAAATCGCAAACAATGAACAACTTAAAAACCAGATTTAAGGGGAATAGCCCAGCCCGGCCTCAAACGACCTCGGACGGCCTCAGACGGTCCCGCCCTTGTCCCGGGCTTCTCCCGGGATGCTCCTGCGGCGCTCCCGCGCAGCGGTATGATCAGCTTGCTATGAAGGGAGGGAGAGTGGTTAGGGGGCGGGGCAGGCATACAGGGAGAGCGGACCAGGTGGTGTTAATTGGTCATGCAGGGACTCCTGGGAGATGAAGTACCTGTATATACGCTCGCAGCCCTTTAGCCAGTTGAACCCTCACCTTTCCCAAACACAGCGCCTCTGCGCCAGTCCCGGTGCAAGCACAGTCGGCAAGCCCAAACAACGAAGTGGGACCCGCGGAGCGGGTCCAGCGAGCAGTGGACAAATTCACAGGCAGAAGCACATCAGTTCTCCAGTACTGCTACACCTCCTCACGATCACCAGCAACTTAAATGAGTGTCCCATTTTATTAATGCATAAGCAAAGTCTGGCTTCTAAAGCTACTAAAACTTGACAACATGACCGGTTTTAAAACAGTTATCTGTCAGCAAATACACGATGTTAGCAAATGCTTCTATCACAATCCTTACCCAAATGCACAAAGACTCACAGTGTGATTTTAGACAAGCAACACTATCCTAGGAGTTTACCAAAACTCATTCACTAGTCTAGAAGAGGTAAGGGTACTGCACACAATCTACATATTTAAGTACAGCACATTAGTGTCAAAGCATGACTCATTTAATCAACGCATAAGCAAAGACTGGCTTCCAATGCTACTAAAACTTGACAACATGACAGGTTTTAAAAGAGTTATCTGCCAGAAAATACACAATGTTACCAAATGCTTCTCTCACAGTGGTTCCCAAACACACACATACTCACTGTGTGATTCTAGACAAACAACACTATCCCTTGCACTATACCAAAACACATTTCTTCATCTAGAAGGAGTACTACATTTTAGTATAGAAACATAACTCATTTAACAAATTCATAAACAATGACTGGTTTCTAATTCTACCAAAATATAAAAACAGCACAGTTATCTGTCTGCAAACACATGAAAAATACAAATGCTTATCACAGAATGGTTTCTACATGCACACACACTGTCAATAAGATTGTAGAGAAAAAAAGTACTCCCTACACTTTAGCAGGAGAAATACATTAGTCTGATTAAAATCAAAATAGTCTACATACATCCCCTCACAATTAAATAACTCACCTTTCAAGTTGTTTTGTAGATTAAGAAGTATATCAGTCACACACCAGATATCAGTCACACACCAGATTTTCTTTTACAGAATCTCTGCACTGTGCACCTCTCAGCAAAAACAAAGAATGGAAAAGATTCCCTTTCATTTTCCACACATATACATGTAAACATCAAATCACAATCCTTCACACATAAATTCAAAAGCAAACACACATTTCTATTGGTTAAACATTTCAACCCTTTCCAAATGAAATACATTTCAACCCTTTCCCCAATCTGCCTTCTGCCTGTTACCATACAAACAGGTCATGGAACACTGCACTAAGCACACTGGTCACAAGTTCAGCACACAATGTTGCTAAACAAGACAGCAAGTGTGCTTGACTTTTCAACATATCAGCCTATCATATATAATGTTCCTTACAATCAGTTTTTGTTAACCAATAAGAATCATACCTTTAAAAAACAGAAATATACACCCTACCTTTCAGTGTAGAAAGTTGTCATACAACCAATGATTTCTTGTCTTTTTTCAATTTTTTTTTCCTTGGATCCGCGCACCCAACGCGAGAGGATCCATGCACCAAACCCGATAGGATGCGCGCACCTTGCGCGCATTTCACAGTTTTTTTTTAAAACAAAAGGGGGCCCCAGGGGGTCCTTCTGGGACCCCCTAAGCACCTCTAGAGGGTCAGAGTATTTCCACTCTGCCCCCATTATATGTTTTACACACTTATTCCCCTTGCTTCATCAGACTCGCTTCTACTGAGGCAGAAAATGGCACCAACAGTTCCTAGTTTCGAATGTAGACAGACACTCGACAGCCAATTAGCATTCAGCGCGCGATCGGGAGGGTGCATGCTTGATTCGGGGAGGGTGCGCTTACGGTGCGGGTAGGGTCCGCGGATCCTCCCCAGCCATAGATATCACTAACTTTTTTACCCTAATTTTCTCAGGAACTAATGAACAGATTCACACCATTTATGCAAAAGGCACGATTCTGAACTGAGGACTACCTCTTTGCCAAATTTGATGTCATTCCGTTCAGCGGTTCGGGCTGTAATTGCGACAACAGATCCTACGGGAAATTGCATGGGGAAAACACGTTTTGGGACCCCCCTTTTTTCTCGGCCCCCGCTTTAAGAATCACCATGAAACTTTCAGGGTAGGAGCGGGGCGGAGCGGCCAAAAGTTTGGAAATGTTCGCGAGGATTCATCAACCAGCACCAGACTTATTGGCAATAGAATGTTGCGGATTTCCTATGGAAAATAGGTCCTAACTACTAACTATAACTATCTACTGGCGACCGCCAGTAGATAATATATATTCACTGAAAAAACCATAGGTTTCAGGGGCGTTATAGTTAGCTGGACTTTTCACTCGTACAAAACAATTGAAATTCCCCCGTTATAGTTAGTTCAGCTAACTATAACTTCCGCACCCACAATGCACTGCTGATGACGTCACATATTACATCACTCATGACATGGTCTGTGACATCACTCATGACATCACTGATGACATCTCAAATGACATCACCGATGACATCACTGATGACATCATCCTTGTGATAGAGTGGCAGACCTCCTCTCCCCCTAATATAACCTTTGATACACACATTCAAAAATAGAAATTAACATTTTCAAAACAATGGACATACCAATACCAGTTACAACAACCTATTCAGTAATTCTAAGATCCACATACACATCAGTCCTATACAGTCACCTATGGTTTTTCCAGTGAATTTAAGGTTTTTTAAATGCTAATTCCTAACTATAACGTGCCTGAAACCTGTGGTTTTTTCAGTGAATTTCAAAGGTTTTTTAAATGCTAATTTCTAACTATGCCTACAGAGATAGGACAGGTGAAGAAAGAAGAAAAACGCACAGAAAGAAAAAAAAGGAATGCAGAAAGAAGCAACAGAAGTCCTCAAAGACGAAGAAAAGTGCAGGAAGAAGGATAACGTGCAGAAAGAACAAACAGAAGAGCAGAAAGAAGCCTTGTTGCAAAATCATCCTGTACCCTCAACTCGACTGATACTGGTGTTAACTGAGTCTGACTAACCAGTCCTAGAGCCAGTGCTATGTAAAAACACACTCAGAATACAGTGAAAACACCTACATACACCAGGGAACACTATGCTTTGGGGTCCCCCTGTGATTAGCATGACCTCCTCTGTAAGCCCCTAGTATATAATAGGGCAGGGGATTAAAACTACCTCTTAAAACGCGCCACAGGGCGTGTTTGCACACGTCACCTCAGGCCCCATCCGCTCCCTTCCCCACTTGGTAAACACGCCCTGTGGCCGTTTTAAGTTGGGAGATTAAGTCTCCTTGAATCCTGAGGGTCCCTAGGGTCCAACTAGACCACTAGGTACCTCCAGTAAGCGCCACAGAGCTGCGTTGCAGAGAGATGTAAAAAGGGGCACGGCCTAGACCACATCTCTGCAACACAGCGCAGTGGCGCTTACTGGAAGCACCTGGTGGGCTAGTTGGCCCCCAGGGTCCCTCAGGATTGAAGGGGAATTATTTCCCCAACTTAAAACGCGCCACAGGGCTTGTTTGCACACATTAACTCAGGCCCCGTCCCCTCCCTTCACCACTGTGTAAACACGCCCTGTGGCCGTTTGTAGTTGGGAGATTAAGTCCCCTTGAATCCTGAGGGTCCCTAGGGGCAAAATAGCCCACTAGGTACGTCCAGTAAGCGCCATTGCAGAGAGGTGTAAAAAGGGGCACGGCCTGCACCACCTCTCTGCAACGCAGAGCAGTGGCGCTTACTGGAAGCACCTGGTGGGCTAGTTGGCCCCCAGGGTCCCTCAGGATTGAAAGGGAATTATTTCCCCAATTTAAAATGCGCCACAGGGTGTGTTTGCACACGTCACCTCAGGCCCCGTCCCCTCCCTTCACCACTGTGTAAACGCGCCCTGTGGCCGTTCTAAGTTGAGAGATTAAGTCCCCTTGAATCCTAAGGGTCCCTAGGGTCAAACTAGCCGACTAGGTACCTCCAGTAAGCGCCACAGAGCTGCGTTGCATAGAGGTGCAAAAAGGGGTGTGGCCTCAGAACACCTGTCTGCAACGCAGCTCCCTGGCGCATACTGGAGATACCTGTTGGGCTAGTTGGCCCTCAGGGTCCCTCAGTATTGAAGGGGAATTAATTCCCCAACTTACAACTGGCCAGGGGGCGCGTTTGCAGAGTGCTGCAAGGAGGGGGCGTGGCCTCCGGCGCGATGCCGGTCTTTTATTTATTTTATTTTTTTAAGAAGGAGAGCTGTGTGGCCCCCCTTCTTATTCTAATTTATTGGCCGTGAGGACCCCATCCCCCAGGGCCTACACCCTAATTTTTTTTGTTGAAAAAAATTAATTTGGAAGGGGGCCGCGTGGCCCCCCTCCTAAGGCCTTAATCGGCCCCGGGGACCCCAACCCCTGGGTCATGGCCTTTTTTTTTTATTATTCTTTAGGAGGGGGGCTGCGTTGCCCCCCTTCTCAGGCCACTTATGGCCCCAGGGAACCCATCCCCCGGGGCCGAGCTTTGTTTTTTATTTTTATTTTTTTTAATATATTTATAGAAACACCTAGGCCATGCTGGACAAACCGTATGTACCTGTCACCATGACGATTTGCGTGATATTCATTAAAAGGCGACTATGCATACAATGAATCCATGTGGAATGTATTTACACCGCTAGTGAAGCTCTGACGTGTGTTACGCCCTACTGTGCCTAATCCCGGCGCCCCCGCCGGTGGGTACTCTCCAAGTAGACACCCTTGTCGTTTATTTATACAAACATGGGTAGCTATTGATGGGCACATTTAATACACACGCACACCAAGCCATTCAAAGGGGATTCGACAAAAATTCGACCAAACTATGCAAGAAACTCTCCTCACGGTTAATAAAACACACATCCACCGCCGGATGTGTAATACTTTTTATTTTACTCTCTGGAACGGAGACAAACCTCACTTGAGAGTCACAGCGTGCTCCTGGCTGAGCCCAATGCTGTGTTACACCCACGAATGCCCGCCGAGTGCCACACACCTGTGTTGTATTCCACCAGCTTGTGCGTATGCTATGACACTCTCTAGCCCATGTGCACTGGAACACCACCCCATGAATATGTCATGCCACACTTGCCTTTGCACGGGTTATATTGCCCCATCTAACATGCCTTCCTCGATGCCTATGTTATAACGCACTGCGTTACAACAAACAAATGATGGACGGAATGCTGACAATGCAGACATTCTCCCCCAGTCAAGAGATCTGGGTTAAATCCATCGTGCTTTTGCCCACTACGCCACCCCAGTTTAGACATGGCCATATGCAAATCAGTCTTGACCCTGTGCCTCATGGGAACAGTCCAGCCCGAACTGCCAAGCCTTGTCTTCCCTGGACCGGAATCAAGCATTCTAGGACCGGATTCTGGCTATCAGCCGTCATCAGCCAGGATAGCTTGACTCCAGTGGCGTAGTGAGCATGGGTCCCACGTCTGGGAATACCCATCCCACTTAGGGCGAAAAACGTTACAACAAACAAATGATGGACGGAATGCTGACAATGCAGACATTCTCCCCCAGTCAAGAGATCTGGGTTAAATCCATCGTTCTTTTGCCCACTACGCCACCCCAGTTTAGACATGGCCATATGCAAATCAGTCTTGACCCTGTGCCTCATGGGAACAGTCCAGCCCGAACTGCCAAGCCATGTCTTCCCTGGACCGGAATCAAGCATCCTAGGACCGGTTTCTGGCTATCAGCCGTCATCAGCCAGGATAGCTTGACTCCAGTGGCATAGTGAGCATGGGTCCCACGTCTGGGAATACCCATCCCACTTAGAGCGAAAAGCGTTACAACAAACAAATGATGTACGGAATGCTGACAGTGCAGACATTCTCCCCCAGTCAAGAGATCTGGGTTAAATCTATTGTTCTTTTGCCCACTACGCCACCCCAGTTTAGACATGGCCATATGCAAATCAGTCTTGACCCTGTGCCTCATGGGAACAGTCCAGCCCAAACTGCCAAGCCATGTCTTCTCTGGACCGGAATCAAGCATCCTAGGACCGGTTTCTGGCTATCAGCCGTCATCAGCCAGGATAGCTTGACTCCAGTGGCGTAGTGAGCATGGGTCCCACGTCTGGGAATACCCCTCCAACTTAGGGCGAAAAGCGTTACAACAAACAAATGATGGACGGAATGCTGACAATGCAGACATTCTCCCCCAGTCAAGAGATCTGGGTTAAATCCATTGTTCTTTTGCCCACTACGCCACCCCAGTTTAGACATGGCCATATGCAAATCAGTCTTGACCCTGTGCCTCATGGGAACAGTCCAGCCCGAACTGCCAAGCCATGTCTTCCCTGGACCGGAATCAAGCATCCTAGGACCGGTTTCTGGCTATCAGCCGTCATCAGCCAGGATAGCTTGACTCCAGTGGCGTAGTGAGCATGGGTCCCACGTCTCGGAATACCCATCCCACTTAGGGCGAAAAGCGTTACAACAAACAAATGATGGACGGAATGCTGACAATGCAGACATTCTCCCCCAGTCAAGAGATCTGGGACCCGTGCTCACTACGGCACTGGAGTCAAGCTATCCTGACTGATGACGGCTGATAGCCAGAAACCGGTCCTAGGATGCTTGATTCCGGTCCAGGGAAGACATGGCTTGGCAGTTCGGGCTGGACTGTTCCCATGAGGCACAGGGTCAAGACTGATTTGCATATGGCCATGTCTAAACTGGGGTGGTGTAGTGGGCAAAAGAACGATGGATTTAACCCAGATCTCTTGACTGGGGGAGAATGTATGCATTGTCAGCATTCCGTCCATCATTTGTTTGTTATAACGCTTTTCGCCCTAAGTGGGATGGGTATTCCCAGACGTGGGACCCGTGCTCACTACGCCACTGGAGTCAAGTTATCGTGGCTGATGACGGCTGATAGCCTGAAACCGGTCCTAGGATGCTTGATTTCGGTCCAGGGAAGACATGGCTTGGCAGTTCGGGCTGGACTGTTCCCATGAGGCACAGGGTCAAGACTGATTTGCATATGGCCATTTCTAAACTGGGGTGGTGTAGTGGGCAAAAGAACGATGGATTTAACCCAGATCTCTTGACTGGGGGAGAATGTATGCATTGTCAGCATTCCGTCCATCATTTGTTTGTTGTAACGCTTTTTGCCCTAAGTGGGATTGGTATTCCCAGACGTGGGACCCGTGCTCACTACGCCACTGGAGTCAAGCTATCCTGGCTGATGACGGCTGATAGCCAGAAACCGGTCCTAGGATGCTTGATTCCGGTCCACGGAAGACATGGCTTGGCAGTTTGGGCTGGTCTGTTCCCATGAGGCACAGGGTCAAGACTGATTTGCATATGGCCATGTCTAAACTGGGGTGGTGTAGTGGGCAAAAGAACGATGGATTTAACCCAGATCTCTTGACTGGGGGAGAATGTATGCATTGTCAGCATTCCGTCCATCATTTGTTTGTTGTAACGCTTTTCGCCCTAAGTAGGATGGGTATTCCCAGACGTGGGACCCCTGCTCACTACGCCACTGGAGTCAAGCTATCCTGGCTGATGACGGCTGATAGCCAGAAACCGGTCCTAGGATGCTTGATTCCGGTCCAGGGAAGACATGGCTTGGCAGTTCGGGCTGGACTGTTCCCATGAGGCACAGGGTAAGACTGATTTGCATATGGCCATGTCTAAACTGGGGTGGTGTAGTGGCCAAAAGAACGATGGATTTAACCCAGATCTCTTGACTGGGGGAGAATGTATGCATTGTCAGCATTCTGTCCATCATTTGTTTGTTGTAACGCTTTTCGCCCTAAGTGGGATGGGTATTCCCAGACGTGGCACCTGTGCTCACTACGCCACTGGAGTCAAGCTATCCTGGCTGATGACGGCTGATAACCAGAAACCGGTCCTAGAATGCTTGATTCCGGTCCAGGGAAGACATGGCTTGGCAGTTCGGGCTGGACTGTTCCCATGAGGCACAGGGTCAAGACTGATTTGCATATGGCCATGTCTAAACTGGGGTGGTGTAGTGGGCAAAAGAACGATGGATTTAACCCAGATCTCTTGACTGGGGGAGAATGTATGCATTGTCAGCATTTCGTCCATCATTTGTTTGTTGTAACGCTTTTCGCCCTAAGTGGGATGGGTATTCCCAGACATGAGACCAGTGCTCACTACGCCACTGAGGTCAAGCTACCCTGGCTGATGACGGCTGATAGCCAGAAACCGGTCCTAGGCTGCTTGATTCCGGTCCAGGGAAGACATGGCTTGGCAGTTCGGGCTGGACTGTTCCCATGAGGCACAGGGTCAAGACTGATTTGCATATGGCCATGTCTAAACTGGGGTGGTGTAGTGGGCAAAAGAACGATGGATTTAACCCAGATCTCTTGACTGGGGGAGAATGTATGCATTGTCAGCATTCCGTCCATCATTTGTTTGTTATAACGCTTTTCGCCCTAAGTGGGATGGGTATTCCCAGACGTGGGACCCGTGCTCACTACGCCACTGGAGTCAAGTTATCGTGGCTGATGACAGCTGATAGCCTGAAACCGGTCCTAGGATGCTTGATTTCGGTCCAGGGAAGACATGGCTTGGCAGTTCGGGCTGGACTGTTCCCATGAGGCACAGGGTCAAGACTGATTTGCATATGGCCATTTCTAAACTGGGGTGGTGTAGTGGGCAAAAGAACGATGGATTTAACCCAGATCTCTTGACTGGGGGAGAATGTATGCATTGTCAGCATTCTGTCCATCATTTGTTTGTTGTAACGCTTTTCACCCTAAGTGGGTTGGGTATTCCCAGACGTGGGACCCGTGCTCACTACGCCACTGGAATCAAGCTATCCTGGCAGATGACGGCTGATAGCCAGAAACCGGGCCTAGGATGCTTGATTCCGGTCCAGGGAAGACATGGCTTGGCAGTTCGGGCTGGACTGTTCCCATGAGGCACAGGGTCAAGACTGATTTGCATATGGCCATGTCTAAACTGGGGTGGTGTAGTGGGCAAAAGAACGATGAATTTAACCCAGATCTCTTGACTGGGGGAGAATGTATGCATTGTCAGCATTCCGTCCATCATTTGTTTGTTGTAATGCTTTTCGCCCTAAGTGGGATGGGTATTCCCAGACGTGGGACCCGTGCTCACTACGCCACTGGAGTCAAGCTATCCTGGCTGATGACGGCTGATAGCCAGAAACCGGTCCTAGGATGCTTGATTCCGGTCCAGGGAAGACATGGCTTGGCAGTTTGGGCTGGACTGTTCCCATGAGGCACAGGGTCAAGACTGATTTGCATATGGCCATGTCTAAACTGGGGTGGTGTAGTGGGCAAAAGAACGATGGATTTAACCCAGATCTCTTGACTGGGGAGAATGTATGCATTGTCAGCATTCCGTCCATCATTTGTTTGTTGTAATGCTATGTTATAACGCACAGCGCTATGCCATACATATTACAATCTGGGATCCATATCTTTGTCACAGTGCATATGCAACGTTACACTCCCCAGCACATAATTTATATTACAACTTTAGAGACTTGTTAGGTTACAGAACACTGCCCTGTGCATATTACACTCCAAGGCGCATATCGCATAGCACGCGCTAGTGCCTTTGCTATCTCGCGCTCTCCAATGAATCTGTCATTGCGCACAATGTATTGCATATTATATTTCACGCCCCGGTTCATCCTATATCACACTTTTTGGTGCATGCTCTCAGGACTATGTTCTATATAACACTGTGTCCACCTACCCTTTTCACGGGCATTACGTTTTGCGATAGGGGGTGGAGGGTCAGGGGGTGTTTCTGCCAAGTGAGCCCGGAGTCACAGTCACAAACGTCCTCTTCTTCCTGAATAAGAGTGAGATTATGCTGCATACTTGTTCATATTTTAAGTAGTTCACACAGACACACATTTTAAAAACAATAGAGTTCCTAATACCCACCTTCTCTGAACAGTTAGCTTGCTGCCCCATCCACCTCCTCCCTATCCTCTGTTGTCTGAATCCATGGACTAGCCTCCTCCCTCCTGCCATGCATGGTCTGATGTGCTGCCACTGCCCTCCATTTAGCATGATGTACCAGTCCACTCTTCCTGCCCTCCATTGCCCAATTCTATGGCCCATCATTGACCTCCTGCTTAGCCTCTGTGCTTAGCTTGCTGCCCCTATTCTCCTTCCCCCTGCTCTCCGATGTCTTTGTGCATGCCCCTGCTCCATCCTTTTTGCCCACCATGTTCCATGGACCTGCCACTCCTATCTACTCTGAGTGTTCTGCTGAGCTGCCACTCCCCTCCCACCTGCCTAGCATTGTCAGATGACTGTAACCTGTCCCTGCCACCTCCACCCTGCCTGTCCACATGCCATGCCCCTATCCCCTTCCTCCTGTCCTCCATGGTCCATTTTACTGCCACACCCTTCTGCCCTTCCTGGTCTGTTGTGCTGCAACTGCTCCTCCTGCCTGCCCCGCGCGGTCTGTTGTGAGACCCCTTCCCCTGAACTCTCTTGTCTATGCCCAGGTCCTGACCCTCCCTTCTATCCTCCATGGTCCTTTGTGCATGCCCCTGCACCCTCCTTCTTGCCCATCATAGCCATTGTGCTGCCACTAACCCTCCCGCTTACCATGCATTGTCTTCTGTGCTGCCATGGCCCCTCCCACCTTCCCTGTGTGGTCAGCTAGCTGCCCCTGACCCCCTCCCACCTTCCCTCCATGGTCTGTGTGTATGCCATCATAGTCTCACTGTTGCTCTCCATGGTGTGTCCTGTTTCTAGTGCCCATCCTACCTGACCGCCATGGTCATCTTGCTGCTCCTGCCCTGCCCCCTTGCCCCCAGCCCTCTGTTTCCATGTGCAGACCCCTATTCCCTCCCTCCTGGCTTGTCTGTTCCATTGTAATGCCCCTGATACATCCCTTCTGCCCTTTATGGCCTGTTATGCTGCAGCTTTCTCTCCTGTCTGTCCACTATGGTCAGGTAACTACCATTGCCTATTTCCCTTCTGTTCTCTGTTGTCCATGTGCATGGTCCTGTCCCCTCCCTATTGCTTTCTATGGATTGTTGTGCTGCACTCCCGTCCCGCATGCCCTGTGTGGTGTATTGTGCTGCTGCAAACCCTGATGCCTGCCCTGTAGGGTCAGTTTGGTGCACCTCTCCATGTCCCTTCTGTCCTCTGTTATCCGAGTCCATGTCCCTACCCCAATTCCTCCTGCCTACCATGATCCAATGTACAATACTTGCGAACATTTTGAACTTGGTAAGAGGGAGAATTTGAAAATAAACTGGGGTATTGATTTTCCCCTTTGAGTTACATTGAAAAAGAGGAGATTGTAGACAGGAGACAGATCAAATAAAGCCCATTTGAGCTTAAAAACATTGGACGTTTCCTGGCTGAAACGGGCCATTTGGCATGTATGGTTGCACTACCACTGCCTCTTCCTTCTGCCCACAATGGTCTATTATATTGCCACAGCCTCTCTTGCCAGTCCTGTATTGTTGGTTTGTTGCCCCTGTCCCCCTTTCCACTGCCCTCCATAGTCTGTTGTGCTGCCACTGCCTTCCTGCCTGCCCAGTGTGGTCAAATTGTTCCCTCTGCACTCTCCTACCTGCCTTCAAATTTCAGAGTCCGTGCCCCTGGCCTCTGCCTCTCAACAGTATCCCAATGAACAACTAGATTGCTAACATTCTATATTTATTACAAAAGTGTGGAACACCTGACGTCATCTTGATGTGATCAAAACTGTAATACCTAGAGCATTTCCTTTAGAAATTACATATATGAGAGGGTCTTATTTGCATCAAAATTTTGGTTAGTGATCTAAAAAACTAAAATGAGGACATATTTTCAGAGTTTTCAGAAAGCGACAAAGAACTTATAAATTATTTGTAATCTATATTTTTTTATCCAGTTGACCACTTGATTAAATGTTGCACTTAGGGGAGAGGTTGTAGACATGGGGAGATTAATTGATTTGACCAGAATGACAGAATGTTGTGCTGAAGCAGAAACTCCAACCTGGTTCCCCAGTTGCAAAGTCTGCAGCTCTGGAAGTAACACCACATCCTCTTCTCTAAGTGCAAAATTTAATCAAGTGGTCAACTGGATAAAAAACATAAAGACCATGTCATGAGTGATGTAATATGTGATGTCATCAGCAGTGCATTGCGGGCGCACGAGTTATAGTTAGCTGAACTAACTATAACGGGGGAATTTCAATGGTTTTGTATGAGTGAAATGTCCAGCTAACTATAACGCCCCTGAAACCTATGGTTTTTTCAGTGAATATACATGTATTCATGAATATACACTGTCTCCATCTAATTTCTACAACCTAAAAACCCCTTTCTACCAATACACCCCATCCACCCCTGAAACCTAAAATCCTTTTGCTATTTGTACACCAACCCAATCCCTAAAACCCTGGAAGTCACTCTGGAAGTCCTGGGTTCAAGCAGAAGTGCAGGTCTGAGGCAGCAGAGCTGTGCTCTGAGGGCACAGGGCAGACCACAGGCAGCAGGGCAGTGCTCTGAGGCACAGGGCAAACCACAGGCAGCAGGGCAGTGCTCTGAGGCACAGGGCAAACCACAGGCAGCAGGGCAGTGCTCTGAGGCACATGGCAAACCACAGGCAGCAGGGCAGTGCTCTGAGGCACAGGGCAAACCACAGGCAGCAGGGCAGCGCTCTGAGGGCACAGGGCAGACCACAGGCAGTAGGGCAGTGCTCTGAGGGCACAGGGCAGACCACAGGCTGCAGGGCAGCGCTCTGAAAGCACAGGGCAGACCACAGGCAGCAGGGCAGTGCTCTGAGGGCACAGGGCAGGATTCAAGCAGCAGGGCAGTGCTCTGAGGAACAGGGCAGGATTCAGGCAGCAGGGCGGTGCTCTGATGGCACAGGGCAGGCCACAGGCAGCAGGCCAGTGCTCTGAGGGCACAGGGCAGGATTCTAGCCGCAGGGCAGTGCTCTGAGGAACAGGGCAGGATTCAGGCAGCAGGGCGGTGCTCTGATGGCACAGGGCAAACCACAGGCATCAGGGCAGTGGTCTGAGGGCACAGGGCAGGCTTCAGGCATCACGGCAGTGCTCTTGGGGCACTAGGGCAGCCTTCTGAAGTACACACCAGACCACAGGCAGTAGGGCAGGGCTCTGAGGGCACAGGACAGGCTTCAGGCATTAAAGCAGTACTCTTGGGGCAGTAGGGCAGCTTTCTGAAGTACACAGCAGACCACAGGCAGTAGGGCAGTGCTCTGAGGGCACAGGGCAGGCTTCAGGCAGCAGGACAGTGCTCTGAGAGTTCTTCCGCAGAGTGTGTGGGTGTGTTTGTGTGTGTGCGTGCGTGCATGTGTGTGTGTGTGCATGCTGTGGCAGTGTCTTTGAAGTGTAACTGGGGCTTTGCACAGCTCTGCATCCCCCATCCTGCCAGTCTCCCATACTGTCCCCACCCATCACCTCTATTTTGTGGCTGTTTCGGAGCAATACACACCTAGTCATGTGACCCAGGAACCGGCTGCAGGCACCAAACATATAGGACAAGAAAATAGCAGCTTTTTAAAAGTAGCATTTTCAGAATTGTGATTTAAAAACCAGCTTTACCATTGAAGAGGATTTCAAATTGTAATTATTTAGACATCACACATGATATTTCTGTTTCCAAACAAAAGTTATACAATTTGTACCTATGGCAGAGGTAGGGCTCAGAGTACTGAAAAATGAATTTAGGAGTTTTTCACTACCGGGGCATGTAAAACTGAAAAGAACATGTCCAACTTTTTTAACACAATGCACCCTACCCTATAGGCTCACTAGGGCTTACCCATGGGGTGACTTATATGTGTTAAAAAATATGTTTTAGGCTTGGCAAAGGGTTTATTCTGCCAAGTTGAACTGGCAGTTTAAACTGCACATCAAGCTGCAAAAGGCGGACCTGAGAGGTGTTTAAGAGGCGACAGAAGTGAGTGGCAATGTAAGTGCTGGCAGCCCACTAGTAGCACTTAATTTACTGGCCCTGGGTGTATGGTATACCACTTTACTAGGGACTTATATGTAAATTAAATAGACCAATCAGGTGTTACCATGTTGTAGGGAGTGAGCTCGAGCACTTTAGCACAGGGTAGCAGTGGTAAAAGGCTCAGAGTCTAAAGGCTAACAAAACAAATTCAGCAAAACAGGAGGGCAACAGGCAACAACGTTTGGCACAAGACGACCCTGAGGCCGACGGGACTAACACCAATATTATATGGCATGGGTAATTTAAATCTAAGGGCCGGATTTAGATCTAGGCAGATGGGTTACTCCGTCACAATAGTGACGGATAGCCCGACAGCTGAAATATCAATCCCATAAGATGTAATGGGATTTATATTTCAGCGGACGGGATCTGCCACTGTTTTGACGGAGTAAACCATCCGCAGAGA
This sequence comes from Triturus cristatus, assembly GCF_964204655.1. Taxonomy (NCBI): domain Eukaryota; kingdom Metazoa; phylum Chordata; class Amphibia; order Caudata; family Salamandridae; genus Triturus; species Triturus cristatus. Next base: position 1,881,612,757 of record NC_140590.1, read on the forward strand.
TGTAAATTCGGCCCTCATTGTTTTGTTGTTATTGTTTCTGATTGTCGAAATAAGTCTCTTTATTTCTCTCTCTTCATAGGCTCCAACAACTCTCCCTCGTTTTTCAGATGAACCCAATGGCCCCATGATTTCTCTCAAGCCTGTGGAGCAGTCGATGAGCACGGACCCCCAAGGTAAGGAGTGGAAGGGCCCTAGACTATTACAGGGGACACTCAAGGGGGGTCAATGTCAGACACCAGTTTGCACTCGTCTATCTCTTGTGGAAATATGTGACAAACCTCTCATCTTGGATTTCCAAAGAAACTTCGTGAGGCTCTGTCGTCCCAGGCTTCTGGAAGCTAACAAGCTCTGCTCATCACCACAAGACTCAAGGCCTAAGGACATCTACAGAGGGGGAGAGAGAGGCCTGGCTGTGCAGTCTTGTACTCACAGTCATGGAGTCCAGGACTGGTTCCTGCACATCTACAGAGGCGGAGAGAGGCCTGGCTGTGCATTCTTGTACTCACAGTCATGGAGTCCAGGACTGGATCCTGCCCATCTACAGAGGGGGAGAGAGAGGCCTGGCTGTGCAGTCTTGTACTCACAGTCATGGAGTCCAGGACTGGATCCTGGCGCATATATAGAGGAAGGGAGAGGCCTGGCTGTGCATTCTTGTACTCACAGTCATGGAGTCCAGGGCTGGATCCTGGGAGATCTATCAGAGGTGTTTTACAGTTGCACAATCACTGGGGTCATGTCCACACCCTAGGAGATTTAGCAGATGCAGGGAGAGACACCTGTTTGTACAGCAATAGACACAGGTTCCAGGACTGAGTTGTGGGAGATCTTGTAGGATGAGAGATGTCTTTTTGTACAGCCTTGTACTCACAATCATCAGGGCCAAGACTTGATCCTCAGAGATCTACCAGAGGCAAGATGAGACGCCTGAGGGGCATATTCACAAGAACATGTGATAACTACCACAAGAATAGCTTAACGCAACTTTCAATATCGCAGCCCATCGCGGGAAAATAACCCTGTGTCAACGTGGAATTCACAACACGGCGGTACCATGTGATAGTCTGCCAAAAATGCGGACAATGTCCGCGATACAACTACCCCGACGGAGATAAAAACACAAACCACAACACCAGAAAACCTGCGATGAGCCCTTCCGCGATGAGGAAAGCAGGGATAAGCAGCGCGAGGTCAGCAATACTCAGGCGCAATGCAGGAACAAGCACAAGAACAGAATCTGGAAAATGCCACTGAACAAAATACAGCAACAGCGGAGTACCACGGATGCACCCTGGCCAACTGCAGAGCACAACATGCACACCACAACATTCAAGCACCGTGGAAGGACAGAACCAACACGCACACCGCATGAAAGAGACAAGTGGCACACAAATCAGGTCAGCAGGAGCGACACACCCACTGTGCAGCATACGCACAGAAGCAGAAGTGCACCCCGACATTGGCAACATCCCGGTACAAACAGCACCCCCTCTACAACTGAACACAGGACACCACTGGATCGGCAAATGTGCACAACCAGGCAAATCACATCTGTAACCCCAGGGATACGTAATATGACAATGCACAATACCAACCTGTAACCTGCAAATATGTTTTATTCAAACATGCAGTGCAATTGGACATCCACTACTGTTCCATGATTGCCACGGACCGACACAATGTGACGTGCTCATGAGAAGGAGGTGTCAATTATGTCGTTCCTACGGGCCATTCCTGCCGCAGCGGCAGTGGGATGTGGGCCACCAGCCCCATCACCATTAGCATCGTCCTGTACCTCTAGAACTGAGATCCATGGGACCCCGGGTGCAAACACAGATGTTGTGCAACACACAACAAGCAACAATCATCTTGCACAGGACGTCCGGGCTGTACAGGAGCTTCTCACCTGTGCAGTCCAGGCACCTGAAACGTGACTTCAACCCGCCAAATGTGCGTTCAACAATGCCCCTGGTGTGTATGTGGGCCGCATTGTACTGCCTCTGGGTGGGTGTGTTCGGGTCACGGAGGGGTGTCATCATCCAAGGGCAGAGTGCATATCCTTGATCACCTGTGACAGTAAAGGGAGAAAGGAGTCAATACTTGGTTTGGCAGGATGTGATGGCAGGCCCACCTATTCAGTGACGCCTGTGCTGGCTGTGTGTGGGGTGAGTGTAAGGCAGCCCTCAGGGAGTAGCTGGTGCTGGCAACTACACCAACAGTCATCAGGCACTCAGACATGCAATGTCAGAACCACAAGGGGGATGACTCGAGTCGCACAGGGTCAGTGGCCCCAGATGCACAGCGGCCAACACGGGTCCACCACCATGGGACGCTGACCTGCGGGAGAATGGGGCAGGGTCATGAGGGCAGAGCAGTGCCTCACATGTGTCATGGCTGCATTCCGCATCTCCACACGTCCAGACGTTGTGTGGCTGTGGTGCCATGAAATGTCTGTATTGGGTGCAGGGGTAGCCCAGGATGACCATGGAGTGGTGTAGTCGTGTCCGTTAGGTGGTCGTGTAGTCTGACATGTCGAATGTGGCTTGGTCCCATGTGCATCCCCACAGATGTGCTTTGTGCGTTGGTGGCTGTGGGATGTGTGGTGTGTTGATTTGGTGCTTACCAACGAGCAGTCCCTTTCCATATGTGCCATCCTGGAAGCGCTGGTTGATGATGGACTGTCGGAAGATGAAGGAATCGTGCACACTGCCTGGGTAGTTGGTGACATTGGTGAAGAGTCCCCAGTGGTCCACTATTGCCCGCACATTGATGGAATGCTTGTGCTTTCTGTGGCGGTAGTGATGTGCAGTATCCGCAGGGGGCACAAGTGGAACATGTGTGCAGTCAATTGCCCCCAACATGTCCGGGAATCCGGCAATGGCGTAGAAGCCTTGCTTTGTCTCCAGCTGTTGCTGCGCAGTGTTGGGGAAGTGAAGGTACTGAGGTATGAAGCTGAGGATGGCATCCAGGACAGGTGTGATGAACCTTGATAGGGCTGGCTGTGAGACTCCTCTGACTCTCGCAGTTGTTGGTTGGAATGTCCCAGAGGCCAACAGGTGCAGCACAGCCAGCAGCTTTGTCTGAAGTGGGATGTTGGTTCTCCGCTGTGTTGGGACCGTCAGCCTGTGGGCGATGTGGGTCATGATGGGGAGAATGGTTGTCCTTTTGAGCCTGTAGTGGGCAATAACTTCCACGGGCGTTAGGTCTGTGAGAGTGGTGCGTTTTCGGTAGGTCCGCTTTCTTACTCTATGCTGCCTCTGTGGTTGTCCGAGGGGGGGGCGGTTCCAGGTCCTGGGGGTGGTGGTGGTCCTGGGGTTGGTGGCAGTGGGTGGTGCGGCCCTGTTAGGGCTCCGAGCTGCATGATGAGTAGCTCCATGGCGTTGTTTGTTCTTCGGGTATGGCTGTGTACGGGGCTCCGTTGCCTACTGCAGGTAGGTGTCCGCCTTTACACCTGCTTGAGACAGGTGTTAAATACCTGCAGCTTATCGCCTGTTTTTGATTCGCTTTGCAGTTCTGTCAGTTCGTTGTGAAAGTGGTTTTGTTGTTTTTTCGTGCATTTTAGCATGGGAACGCCTAATCTGCATCTCATTAGAGTTAGTTGGTGGTGTCCGCCGTGGTGTTAGATTTTGGGGCAGTTATCGGGGGAATACTGGCGATGTCTGCAGTTTGCACCAGCTTGTGAAGGGGGTGTTAAATTTATCTCCAGTTTTGGTGCGTTAAGGTGGAGATAAATCGGAGATAGTTCCTTGTGAATATGCCCCTGAGTGTATAGCCTCGTACCTACAGTCAGAGGGACAAAGACCAGATCCCTGGAGATCAAGCGGAGGTGGAGAGAGAGGCTTGGCTGTGCAGTGTTGTACTCACAGTCATTGGGTTCAGGGCTGGATCCTGGCCCATCTACAGATGCAGGGAGAGACGACTGGTTTTAAAGCGATAGTCAGATGCTCGAGGACTGATTCGTGGAGATCTAGCAGAGGTAGGAAGAGAGAGGCCTGAGTGAACAGCCTCATACTTACAATCAAAGGGACCAAGACCAGATCCCGGGAGATCTAGTAGAGGCAGGGATAGAGGCCTCTCAGTACAGCTTTGTGCTCACATAGGGGCATATAACAAGGGCCGGCGATAAATATCGCAAAAGCGCGCTTGCATATTTATCGCCGGCTATCTCTGGAATTTATCGCCCGGTTAGCGCGTTATCAACAATGTGCATCGCCGAGGCGATACAAAATTCCAGAGATAGTGTAGATATCGCTGTTTTCCATGGTGGAAAACGGCGATATCCTAGATGATAGGACCTGTGGTCTTAGCCACAGAATCCACCCCCCATGTTATGTACGCCTTAGTCAGGAATTTAGCAGACGTTAAATTCCTGCGTTAAGGCATACTTAACACGATTTTAAAAAACGCTACCCTTCCTTGTCAATATCGCGAAGCTGCCTTCGCGATATTTTCCCTGGTTGGTTTCACAGCCACGCCTACTTTGCATCTCATTAGCGATGCAAAGTTAGGTGTGCTGGAAACGGGCGCTAAGTCAGCAAATCACGCGATAGAAAAATTATCAGCGCTTTTCGGCCACAAAAGCGGCGATAATTTTGAAGCGCCGCCTTGTTAATATGCCCCATAGTCACTACCACCAAGACTGGATCATGAGAGATCTATTACTCGGGGATAGAGGCCTGGTTGTACATTTTGATAAATACTTCTATCTGCCAATTCCTCACCTTTTCAATTTTGCCCAGGTGTCAGACTGATCCGGAAAACCTCAAGCAATATCTGTGCTTGCCAACTTCAGCTCCAGAAGTGGCGCGTGCGCCACCCATGCGCACTCACATCCGTTCTTGTTTTCCCCGCTAACATCCACGGATCCGGAACTACCTGCCCATCATCTCTTTTGAGACAGTTATTTCAATGTTGCTACAGTGTACAAGGAAATACGTCACCACTGAAATCTATAGGGCCGTGTGGGAATTGTTACCAAAATAATGTCTGTGACCGATCTGCACATGGTTTGCCTGTGGTAGCTGGGGTTGAACCGCGACTCCACGGCCTGCAGTGACTGCGCCTTGAAGCAACCCAAAGACATCTCGGATTGAGAAGTAAAGTTGTTTGTCATGAAGCTCAGCAGGACCCCACATCATGACTGGTCGAGTTCCAAAGGGAGGCGGGGTCCGGTCCCACTCACAAGGTGATTCACTTGACATATTGCCTGCACTGTCCAAATCTGTGGTTAAGTCAGAGACAAAACACAAAAAGTCCAAGGCAGACTTTGTCTCTTCCCACCACTCTCAATCTCCTGAGGAATCGCGAGGAATCAACTGACCTCCGGGGCTTCCTCCCACAGCTGTCCCATCTCAATGCGGATTCTCATCCTTGTCCCAAAGCAACCTGAATATCTGGGGCTGCTGACAATGCCGCAGCAAATCGAAGAACTCTGTGATGCCAAGCTGTGGCTTTATGGAACGCAACCAGCTCCCGGTGGGGGGTCCTTCAGGCCATAATGAGCAGAGAGCCCTCCCAAAGGACTTCCGCCACCAGGTCCACCCTGAGTGCCAGTCTGACTCTCTGGTTTCATTCTAGGTTACGGACTGGCTTTGATTCTGGCACGTGCCACATCCTGTGCTGGAACATGATCCACCAATGCTGGGTCCATGGACACCAGACGGTGGCGGCCAGCCCATAGTGCTGTGCGACGCTGAGACGGCGCCACTCCCACTTCAACCAATGGCTCACGCTCCTCTTATAGAGCAGCAGCCTACTGGCCACCCCTCTGATCCTGACACAGTCCCCCTTACCCTAAGAAGAACTCAAGTCCGACATGAATTGTTTGGCACAGATTCCGACAATGGTGCCTTTGATGTTGGGGATGAGTTTGCCCAGCTTTATCATGAGGACAATTGGTATGAAAACTTCCAGGATGCCATTAGCAGTTGTGGCTCCTGCAGCTAAGCGTGTTGGGGTGGGGCGGGGCTGGGTGCAAGGGGGAAGTCGACAGACGATGGAATAAGGAAAATAAAATAAATAAACCCTATTCCATCTACTTCTCCCTGCCCTGCCCCACCGCGCTTGCCTACAGGACCCGCGGCTGGCCAGAGGTCTGCATACTTCTCCAGACACTGGGTTGGTTTTCCCTCCTGGCCCTGCCAGAGAGGAAAGAGTCTCCTTTGCAATGGCTGTGTGGCTGTTGAGAGAGGTCCTTGCTCTTCAACTCCCTACTCAGGAAGTTATGTCTAGGGTCTTATCTGAGGGGCCCCAGCCTGGTCAAGCAAGTTCCGAGCCCGCATTTCTCTTCAACAAGGCTCTTACAGACACACTTTTGGGGACCTGGGCTAAACCTTCTTCAGGGCCCCCGTGTTAATCGGCAAGTTACAGGCCTCATTGCCGTGCTCCGGGTGACCCAGACTTCCTTACCCAGCACCTCATTCCTGAGAGCCTTGCGGTACCGGCTTCGGCCAGCATACTGAACCCGACTCCATTCCTATCTAATTCCCCTGACTGGGAATCGAAGAGGATAAAGATTTTTTGGAAGTGAGTTTCTTGTCCACCAGTCTGGCCCTTCGCTCTGTGAATGCCAGCTGCCTTTTAGGATGATACACTCATACTTTGTGGAATCTGTGGCCCGGGTGTTGCCTTATTGTACCTGAGTAAGAGCTTGCCATCCTCTGTTCGGCCATGCAGGAGATATTGTGATGCGGCCACATTCACCATCGGATGTGGGCTGGATACTACAGACTTTATTTGTAGAGCCATAGGCACCAGCAGGGCCCTTTGCAGGCATGGCTATATGCGGTACACTGTTTTTTTGGGGATGTCCAGGTCAGTCTCATGGACATGCCCTTCGATGGTTTTTGTTTTTTTGGGGGGATAAAGACGACTTGGCCCTGAAGTGCTTTAAAGATATATAGGCCACAGCTACCTCGCTGGGCCTATGTGCTCCTCCGCATCGGCTCCGTCACTAGCGTCGCTCCCTCCTCGCCTCTGGTAGGGGTTTCCAGCATCACCAGCGGATGCAGCCAGTACAGCAATCCCCCCCATTGGTTTTGAGGCCGCGGCCGTGGAAATCACAGACCTCGTGGATGACAAGGACAGCGAGCAGACAGGCTAAAGCCCCTCCTGCGGCGGCTGCCCCCAGGCCTCGTCAGCGTGCACTTGATGGCACACAGTGGCCCTGTCGGAGGGAGGCTTTGACTTTTTAAGGCCAGGGAGGCAGATGATAACTTCGGACAAGTGGGTCCTGCAAATTGTTCGGCGCGGTTACTCCTCCCAGCCGCCACATCTTCCTCCATCCTGAGCCGGGCTGAGGGCCGATCACCTGTCCCTACTACAGCAGGAAGTGTAGCCGTAGAGAGGCGTCGGCCCCAGAAGTTGGTTGTGGTTGTTACTCCTGCTGCTTGTTCGTACTGAAAAAAGTCAGAGGCGTGAGTTGCCCAGAATCACAGGATGTCGAGCCGACGCTGCGACTCAAAGCTGGTTCTCCAGTTCCAAAGCTCGCTCTGTAACACCACATCTGTAAAGGTAAGAAATCCTTAAATGTGAACTGCTAAGGTCCAAGTGGGACGCGTTTTAGGGGAGAAGTGGTGCCTTTGTGTTTTCATGCTGCTTTTGTAAAATGATTTTTATTTTTGACATTTATGAAAGCAAAAGCTATTTTGAAACAAAAATGAACAGCTTGTGATAGGTACCTGCCCCCTGAGGAAGGAGGTCTGTGAAGGAATACGCTTAGCCTCACAAGACATCACGAATCCATTCTATTCAATTGACACCAGCTTTGAGGAACAAATGCTTTCCCAGATGTCGGTACAGATGAAAAGCAGTTTAGATTTTACTAGTCAGTCAGTGCCCGGCTCACCAGACTGTGCCCAGAAGGGCCCCCCTCATGCCTGCCAGGCCTCGCCAGTGTCGTGTCCGTCCCATCAGAGGGTGATGTCCTGACCTGGCTGACGCGGGGGTCACCTTTCATGAGTGCCTCTGCCTCAGTCTGCACCAGTCACTCCCACGGACAGGAGAGTCACCCAACACACCTGATGCCGGACACAAATCAAATCATTATAACCGGGGCAGCGCAGCCCAGAGAGAGTTATATGATGAATCAGTCTCCCCGGGGGCGGCCCTCACGCTGCCCACACATACAGAGCACGGAGGGGGTCGGGCCCTGCTCCACTTGCCTGGGCTGCAGGGTGAAGTAAGACACATGAATCCATTCTACGGACTGGAGCTGCCGGCCAGGACTAATAACCAACCAACAGTGACCCAAAGAACAACTGGGTCCACGTGAGGCGGGCTGGACCTGGTGAGGTTTTTAGGTCTCGCCTGAGCCAGCGCATGCGCTGCTCTGGCGAGACTTTTAGTAAGGGCTCCAAAAAATGCTACCACTGTGGACTACAGCTTGCGTGCATGTGCGCGGGCGCACGCTTACGAGCAGAGGCGCCATATGGCTTTCCTCATCATGCTCATTAAGCGCATCGCTCGCCACGCTTGATCACGATCGTGATCACTTTCACTTTTGCGGCCGTGTCTCTTTCACGGCCACAGGGCCGATGCTTTTTTTTTTTTTTTTTTTTAAACTTGAAGCGCGAGGCGCGCATTTTTGTGAGATTTTAGCTTAGTTTCTGGAGGCTGCCTGGCGAACAGGGAGTCTCGGAGCTCAGTGAGAATGTGTCTATCGCTAGGCCTCCCCCACGCACATCCTCGAGCACCCAAACTCCAGTTCTCTGTCTCTTTGCTCCCATCCTCCTCTTCAACTTAATAATCTTGATCTGCAGCTGTCACAGGGCCGGTCTGCGGGATGCCAGGAGTTGACATCCCAGGGCCTCCCCAGAGGAGGCTGTCACATGTCCACCTCTCACCAGCATACGCACGCATGTTCACCCACGCAGCTCTCGGAAACAGACAGCCGGGCGGCTCCCGTTCAGCCTCGCTCCTTTTTTGTCATATTCATTGTCTTCCTTCTCGTCTTCATTCTTCACGGTTTTGCCCACTTCTCCTCCCCTTCTGTCACACTCCAGGTCTTTCCTTCCCTCCACGTGTCTTTCTACGCCTCACTCACACACCGCGTCTTCACCTCCATTCAGATGCCTCATCTCTGTTCTCATCACTAGGCCTTCCTCCACCTGTATCTCCTTCTCCACCTCACACACACCAGGACTTAACTTCCATTCACCCCTGTTTAGCTCTCTTTCCCTAACACACCGTGTCTTTGTCTCCTTCTGCTCTGTCTCCTCACGCCAGTCATACTGCCCCCCCACTCTTGCCTGTTTTCCCCGTTTTCAATCACTAAGTCTTCCTTTCCCTCTGTTCTGTCTCTCTCTCCTCCCCATCACACGCATATCGGGTGTTAATTTAATCCATTCTAACCGACGTTCCCCGTCACTTACACACCAAGGCTTCCTTTCCAACCAGTGCTTTCAATGGGTGGGTGCTATCAGAACTAAGACCCGCATTTCTTTCATTAGAGAGGGATGGTACCTGCTCCTCTCAGCACTGCACCAATGCTTGCAATGGGAGAGTACCGACACTTAGCAGCAGCAAACAACTACTCTGCAACCAGAGTACTAGCAATTCTATATTTCAATTTCAAGCACAGTTTGCAGCCACTTGGCCACCTCCTCTCTCTTCTCACCAGTCACACATTAGGCCTTTCTCTGTCTCCCTCTCCTACCCTGGCACCCACATATTGGGTTTGTTCTCTCTCTTGCCTCTGTCTTCCTTACCCCCACTCACAAACCCAGCCTTCTCTACTCTGTCTTCCACTCTCCTCCATAGCAGGCCCTTGCTCACCAGATGCTCATCTGTTTCCCTTTCTTCTGCTATTTCCAGTCTGTCACCCTCTCTCTACAGATTCTTTTCAATTCCGTCGTGCCTCCTCTTTCCTGCCCATGGCACATTATCTCTCCTTTACCTCCAACCTGCCTCACTCTGTCCTCCTCAACTCCCACACCACGCCTTCTTTCCCCACCTCTGTCTTTCATCCCTTCTGTCACTCACTTCATGGCTAATGTTCCCTTCCATCTGTCTCTAACCTCCTCTGTCCTACACACATAATGCAATTATAATTGCATTTATATAGCGCTTACTATCCCTGATGAGGCATCGAAGCGCTCATCTGATCTAATATTCCTTCCTACTCTTTCTTTTCCTTTCTTCATCTGTCGTCACTCACACATCAGGTCTTCCTTTCCCTTCCCCTCCTTTCACACTTCCACATCGAGCACAGCTAGTTCAATTATTCCCATGTGGTGCGGGTGACTTTAAGCCGGTCTTGGCATTTCAAAAAGCAGCAGTGAGAATGCTGGAACTGGTAGCCCATCTTTCTTATGCGACAAGTAAAACTACAAGTCCCAGCATGTTTAGGCATAGCCAATAGGTATCGCTTTTGGGACCTTATAAGTATTCAGTTATGCAGCATAATATCCTTGGTGCAACAACATCAACTGTTGCATGGCTAAACACTTATAAGGTCCTAAAAGCGAAACCTATTGGCTATGCCAATGCTTGTTTATTATGGTTTAACGAACAAACACTTTCTGTCGCTGTGAGTGAGTGAAGATTTTGCCGGATCCATGTGAGATTTCCCAGAGAGGCTGGGACTAGCAAAGCAGTTTTTTATTTTCATAAGCATGGCGTTTCAGCAATGCGGAAACAATTTGTCAGTCACATTTCACACTTTTACTCACTTTATCAATGTGAATGAGCCAGGCCGACACCCTGGAATAAGCAGCCCTCAGTAAAAAGCCTGAGGCAGGCAGCAGAACAGCAAGCAGGCGAATCCTGCTGGGCAGCTTTTGTTGATAGTTCCTGCAGCACCTCATTCACATGAAACAGGAGGAGGCTGTAATGTGTGACTAATGCATTTTAGTGCGGTGATGCGGACACCAGCTCTAAAATGCGTTAGTCTAACCCCTGATGCGTGGTACTTGGCAGGACTGGTGCAGGTGCTCATGGACAGCACCACGGCCATGTGCAATTCCAACAAGCAGGGCCTGGTGGAGTTGGTGACCCTGTGCCAGGAGACCCTGCACCTCAGGACATTTCTGGAATGCCAGGAGATTTTCCTGGTGGTATGCCACTTGGCAGGATCTCTGAACACCAGAATGGACTAACTCTTCTGTCCACACCTTGAGGATCACGAATGACAATTACATCTGGAGGTGGCGCAAATACTCTACCATGAATGGGGACGACCTTGGCTCGATCGTCTAGCCACTGCAGAAAATGTGCAATGTCAGAAGTTTTGCACGTTGGAGTTTGCAAGGCGTCTCTCGCTTGGGGATATGTTCTGTGTGGTGGAACTCGGGACTCCTGTACACATTTACTCCGGTATCTTTGCTGCCCTGAGTTTTGAAGAAGATCAGGACCGACTGAGCTAAAGTCATCTTAGTGGCCACGGATTGGGCATCGAGAGTATGGTGTATCCCAAACCCCTGGGCATGAGCATCTGTCCTCCAATCAGGCTTGCACTGCGGGAGCAGCAGCGAGGCAGGGTTCCGCATTTGAACCTGCACATGCTCCTCCACGCTTGGAGGTTGATCGGAAACAGTTCAGGGCTTTCAATCTTCCTCCCGAAGATGCTGATGTGATATTGGCAGCCAGATGTCCCTCAACAAAGTCTGTATCCACCTGCCATTTTTGCCCGACCAACCCTCGTTGTTTAAATCATCTGTTGTGATGCACTTCCTCAAGGGTTTACAATATATTTTCCCCTTTCTCCTTTCATTATGCTCCAATGGGAATTGAATTGGGCTCTTCCGTTCCTCATGTAAGCCCCCTTTAAACTTCTACTTATCTGTCCTCTGCCGTTGCTTATCCTCAGACAATATTTCTTGCACCATAGCATCACCATGACAGCTAAGCGAGATACAAGCCCTCTCCGTAAACCCACCCTACACCACTTTCTACTCAAACAAGTTGGTCGTATGGACTCAAGCCTCCTTTTCTCCAAAGAAAGTGAATCCATTTCATATTGGCCAGAACATCACCTGTTCTGGCATTCTTTGCTCTATCTCACCCCTGTAAGGCAGAGGAGAGACTCTCTAAGGGGCATATTTACAATAAAGTGGTGAAGTGTGTCATTAAGCCAAGAAGGCCAACGGCACGCTAGAAACACAGGGCTGCATCATATTTACTAGTATATGGTGCAGCCCTGCATTTCCCCCTGCGCTGGTGCTAACTTTAGCTGCCTAGTGCACACCCAGGCAACCTTGCACCATAGTGCAAGGGCGCCTGTGTTGGGGGGGGAATTGTTTATATGCAGGAAGGTCCCCCTTCCTGCACATAAACAGTCTTTAAATGCCGTTTTGTAGCTGTTATGTGTGCTGCTCAATGCAGCGCACACAGAAGCTGCAAAACTGCATTTCTTTTAAATGGTTGTTTATGTGCAGGAAGGGGAACCTTCCTGCACATAAACACTCGTAGGCAATTTGCTGTTTCTATGTGTTCTGCACACGGCAGCACACATGGAAACAGCTAATACGAGGAGAAATAAAGCATTTCTCCTTGTTTCGCCTGTTTAAGGCCAGGTTTTCCCTGGTCTTAATTTTGGCGCTTCCTCCTATTTATGCCTCCCTTGTATATAGGGGGCAATGTCATAATCAATGGCTGTTGTGGTGGAACGTCCACTGCCTACTCCTTTCACGCTAAGCATAGCATGAAAGGGGGCCTTATTTACAAGGCGGCCTTTGTCCATGTTAAGTGGCTTAACACTGCCTTGTAAATAAGGCAAAGCCCCTATCGCCACAGGAAAGTCCTATAAAGTGACGTTCCCATGGCGATAGGGGCTTGGAAATATGCCCCTTGGTTTCTATTCTGTTCATTCCAGAGAACATCGGGCAGATGATCAGCTCTTCATTGGATTTGCCGAAATGATGAAAGGCTGTGCAGAAGGCGACCATCTCTCGCCAGATCATGCTCTGCATTAGGATTTGCTACACGCTGGCCAAGAAGCAGCCTCTGAAAGGCATAGCATTGTGAGAGGCCTGAGGGCCGGGAATGGATCCTGAGAGATCCAGTATAGCACTGAGAGAGGCCTGGGGGCCTGGAATGGATCCTGAGAGATCTATAATAGCACAGAGAGAGGCTTGGGGGCCAGGAATAGATCCTGAGAGATCTAGCATAGCATTGAGAGAGGCCTGAGGGCCGGGAATGGATCCTGAGAGATCCAGTATAGCACAGAGAGAGGCCTGGAGGCCAGGAATGGATCATGAGAGATCTAGTATAGCACACAGAGAGAAGCCTGGGGGCCAGGAATGGATCCTTAGAGATCTAGCATAGCACGGAGAGAGGCCTTGGGGCTGGGAATGGATCCTGATAGATCTAGCATAGCACAGAGAGAGGTCTGAGGGCCGGGAATGGATCCTGAGAGATCTGGCATAGCACAGAGAGAGAGGCCTTGGGGCCAGGAATGGATCCTGAGAGATCTAGCCTAGCACAGAGAGAGGCCTGAGGGCTGGGAATGGATCCTAAGAGATCCAGTAAAGCATACAGAGAGGCCTGGGGGTCAGGAATTAATCTTGAGAGATCTAGTATAGCACAGAGAGAGGCCTGAGGGCCTGGAATGGATCCTGCGAGATCTACCATAGCACGGAGAGAGACCTGGGGTCCGGGAATGGATCCTGAGAGATCCAGTATAGCACTGAGAAAGGCGTGTTTGCACCTCCTCGTGCTGGGGGCCAGGAATGGATCCTGAGAAAACTAGCATTGAGAGAGGCCTCGGGCCAGGAATGGATCCTGAGAGATCCAGTATAGCACAGAGAGAGGCCTGGGGGCCGGGAATGGATCCTGAGAGATCTAGCATTGAGAGAGACCTCGGGCCAGGAATGGATCCTGAGAGATCCAGTATAGCACAGAGAGAGGCCTGAAGGCCAGGAATGGATCCTGAGAGATCTAGCATAGCATGGAGAGAGGCCTGCGGGCCAGGAATGGATCTTGAGAGATCCAGCATAGCATGGAGAGAGGCCTGGGGGTTTTGAATGGATCCTAAGAGATCTAGAATGTCACATAGAGAGGCTTGGGGGCCAGGAATGGATCCTGAGAGATCAAGCATAGTACTGAGAGAGGCCTGGTGGCCAGGAATGGATCCTAAGAGATCTAGAATAGCACGTAGATAGGCCTGGGGCCCAGGAATGTTTTCTGAGAGATCTAGAATAGCACATAGAGAGGCCTGGGGGCTGGGAATGGATCCTGAGAGATCTAGTATAGCACAAAGAGAGGCCTGAGGGCATGGAATGGATCCTGAGAGATCTAACATAGCACGGAGAGAGGCCTGGGGTCTGGGAATGGATCCTGAGAGATCCAGTATAGCACTGAGAGAGGCCTGAGGGCCTGGAATGGATCCTGCGAGATCTACCATAGCACGGAGAGAGACCTGGGGTCCGGGAATGGATCCTGAGAGATCCAGTATAGCACTGAGAAAGGCGTGTTTGCACCTCCTCGTGCTCGCATTCACAAGTGAATGGATGTGATCCTGGAAGATGTGATAAATCTGCAAGGTGAGCTTGATTGATCCATCCAGAACTGCCCACATCACCTCCATATCTGGGAGATGTTGAAGACGAAAGAGGCGACATTATTATTTCATTGTCTTTCTTAATAATGTAGAACTTTTAAGGTGTAGAGAGTGGAGGAAAGGCAAGAAGCGTCAACCTGCTGGGTAAACAGTTGGGAGTCTCCCCTACAATGGGGCTGATTGGCTGCTGCAGGTGGGACCCCTGTCAAACGTGTTTGTGATGGAGCTTTCACGGCCGCTGCCAGTGATGCAACTATCCTATGTATGTGTGACCAAAGCGTGCACTGCTCCTGCCAGCGAGGTACCTATCCTTTGAGTGTGTGTGAGAGAAGCTTGCACTGCTCCTGCCAGCGAGGTACCTATCCTTTGAGTGTGTGTGAGAGAAGCTTGCACTGCTCCTGCCAGCGAGGTACCTATCCTTTGAATGTGTGTGACAGAAGCTTGCGCTGCTCCTTCCAGTGAGACACCTATCATGTCTTGTGTGTGAAGGAAGCTTGCATTGCTGCTGCCACTGAGGCACATATCTTGTGTATTTGAAATGGAAGCTTGCGCTGTCCGTGCCAGTGAGGCACCTATCATGTGCGTTTGTGATGGAGGCTTGTGTGATGGAAGCTTGCATGGCTTCTGCCAGTGAGCCCACTACCTTAGTTATGTGTGACAGAAGCTTGGAGTGAGGTATCTGCCCTATATGTGATTGAAGCTTGCACTGCTGTTGCCAGTGAGGCACAAATACTTTGTGTATGGCGGGAGCCAGCACTTCTACTGCCAGTGAAGTGCCTGTTCTATGTGAGGAAAGCTTGCACTGTTGCTTCCAGTGAAATTCTTATTCTGAGTGTGTGTGTATGTGTGTTGGGGGGTCAGACAAAAGATTGCTTAACTGCTGCAACTTATGGACCAGTCTGTGTGAGGGAAAAACATCCACTACTTCAGTCAATTGTGCGCAATTTCTGTATGTGTAATGGAAACTTGCAGTGCTGCTTCTTGGCTTTCCTGTTCTTTATGAATGAAGCGTGCACTGATGTATTTTTTCTGGGCCTGTTGTGAGCAAGTATAGCTTCCGCTGTGCAAGATTTAATTGTTCAGTGTTTGAGAGAAGCTTGCACTGATGCTATTTTTAACTGGACTGTTTAAGCGAGAGAAGGTAGTACTACTGCTAGACATAGAAAAGGCTTTTTGTGCATGCAGTGACATCTTGCACTACTGCTGCTCACGCTGTACCTGTCCTGCAGGTGCGTTGGAAGCTTGTAGCACTGCTGCCCATTACTTACTTGTTCGTTCTGTGTAACTGAAGGAAGCAGTGTTGCTGCCTGTGTGGTATCTCTTTGGCATGATTGATGCTTGCAATGAGATGCTCAGGGCTGCACTGTTTGGTTTGCATGTGAAAAGCTTCCACAACTGCTTGCTGTACATATTAGGCATGAGCAATGCTTGCATCGCTGCTGCCTGTGCTGCACCTAGTCTGTGTAAGAGAAGCTCGCACCGCTGCTGCCTGTGCTGCACCTTGACTCTGTGAGAGATGCTTGCACCACTGCTGCCTGTGCTGCACCTCATCTGTGTGAGAGAAGCTTGCACCACTGGTGCCTGTGCTGCACCTAGTCTGTGTAAGAGAAGCTTGCACCGCTGCTGCCTGTGCTGCACCTTGACTCTGTGAGAGATGCTTGCACCACTGCTGCCTGTGCTACACCTAGTCTATGTGAGAGAAACTTGCACTGCTACTGCCTGTGCCACACCTAGTCTGTGTGAGAAAAGCTTGCACTCCTGCTGCCTGTGCTGCACCTTGACTCTGTGAGAGATGCTTGCACCACTGCTGCCTGTGCCACACCTAGTCTGTGTGAGAAAAGCTTGCACTGCTGCTGCCTGTGCTGCACCTAGTCTGTGTGAGAAAAGCTTGCACTCCTGCTGCCTGTGCAGCACCTAGTCTGTGTGAGAGGAACTTGCATTGTTGCTCCCTGTGCTGCACCTAGGCTGTGTGAGAGAAGCTTGCACTGCTGCTGCCTGTGCTACACCTAGTCTATGTGAGAGAAGCTTGCACTGCTACTGCCTGTGCTGCACCTAGTCTGTGTGAGAAAAGCTTGCACTGCTGCTGCCTGTGTTGCACCTAGTCTGTGTGAGAGAAGCTTGCACTGCTGCTGCCTGTGCTGCACCTAGTCTGTGTGAGAGAAGCTTGCACTGCTGCTGCCTGTGCTGCACCTTGTCTGTGTGAGAGAAACGTGCATGGCTGCTCCCTGTGCTGCACCTAGGCTATGTGAGGTAAGCTTGCACTGCTGCTGCCTGTGCTGCACCTAGTTGTGTGAGAGAAGCTTGCAGCACTGCTGCCTGTGCTGCACTTAGGCTGTGTGAGATAAGCTTGCAGCACTGCTGCCTTTGCTGTACCTAGTCTGTGTGAGAGAATCTTGCACTGCTGCCACCTGTGCTGCACCTACGCTGTGTGAGGGAAGCTTGCACTCCTGCTGTCTGTGCTGCACCTAGTCTGTGTGAGAGAAGCTTGCAGCACTGCTGATTTTGCTGTACCTAGTCTGTGTGAGAGAATCTTGCACTGCTGCCACCTGTGCTGCACCTACGCTGTGTGAGGGAAGCTTGCACTCCTGCTGTCTGTGCTGCACCTAGTCTGTGTGAGAGAAGCTTGCAGCACTGCTGCCTTTGCTGTACCTAGTCTGTGTGAGAGTAGCGTGCACTGCTGCTACCTGTGCTGCACCTAGGCTGTGTAAGAGAATCTTGCAGCACTACTGCCTGTGCTGCACCTAGGCTGTGTGAGAGCAGCTTGCACTGCTGCTGCCTGTGCTGCGCCTAGTCCTTGTTAGTAAAACGGGCACTGTTGCTGCTGATGCGGCAAGTAGCGTGTATGAGTGAAGCATGCACTGCCTGTGCTGTTCTTGGCCCTTGGGAGTGAAGCTTGCATCACTGTCGCCTCTTCAAGTGTTTTATTGTGAGTTTTATTGCCTGTCTCTTACATAGTCCTGAGAGCTTGCTCTGTCCTTTCTCTTCAGCCAGGAGGCCTCTCACTGTCCTAAGGTCACTGCTGCAGCATTTGCTACATCGTAGTCCTGAGGTGCCAGAACTGGAGCCTACAACCCAGGTGAGACAAACTGGTTCTGTCCACTTTCATACCCCTGGTCACCCAAGATCTGGTACATACCCATCTCTGAAGCCTCATTGGTTGACTCCCTGAACTGATCTCTCCTATGGTAGCATCCTGGCCAGATTTGAAACCTTACGGTCTGTAGGTCCCCAAGGCCCTTTCCAAAGACATTACTTAATCAAAGTTTAATCAATGATGTTCTGAAGCCCTGTCTTTGGTGTCTACCTTCATACACCCACTGATCAATGATCTGATTCCTTGTCCTCTCACCTAGCGACCAACAGGGAGACTTTGAGCTCTCATCAGTCAGTTAACCAGTCAATTCCCAGGAGAACCCATTGTTCTTCCCAAGAGGGGCCATTGTTCTTCCGAAGAGGGGCCATTGTTATTCCCAAGAGGGGCCATTGTTCCTCCCAAAACAACCCATTGTTCTTCCCAAAAGGGGCCATTGTTCTTCCCAAGAGGACCCATTGTTCTTCCCAAGAGGAGCCATTGTTCTTCCCAAGAGGACCCATTGTTATTCCAGACAGGGGCAACTGTTCTTCCCAAGAGAACCCATTATTTTTCCCAAGAGAACCCATTGTTCTTCCCAAAAGAACCCATTGTTCTTCCCAGGAGGGGCCATTATTCTTCCCAAGAGAACCCCTTGTTCTTCCCAAAAGAACCCATTGTTCTTCCCAGGAGGGGCCATTATTCTTCCCAAGAGAATCCATTGTTCTTCTCAAGAGGAGCCATTGTTCTCCCCAAGATGACCTATTGTTTCTCCCAAGAAGGGCCACTGTTCTTCCCAATAGAACCCATTGTTCTTCCAAAGAGGGGCATCTGTTCTTCCCAAGAGAACCCATTGTCTTTCCCAAGGGGACCCATTGTTCTTCCAAATATGGGCCATTGTTCTTCCAAAGAGGAATTGTTGTTCTTCCCATGGCGGGGGCATTATTTCTTCTTCCCAAAAGGAGCTACTGCTCGACCCAAGACCAGCTATTGTTCTTTCTTAGCAGGCAATTGCCCGGCTTTTGTCTGGCCTACCGTTCCCTCCTATTAGCCAATTTGGTATATTTGAGCTCCCACCTTCTGATTATCCTGCACATTGAACATTTCAACAGCAACCATGAGGCCAAATATGTGCACAACACGTCCAATATTGGCACTGGATTTCTCAAAGTGCAGTCAATTATCAAGCTATAGGATCTAGTCCTTGGATCCGGTTCCATCTCATGGCAGCCACCCTGCCTTGTTTGAACACCCAGAGTCCTAGTGTCATCTCCTGGTCCATTCTGTGACAGCCCCTCGCCTGCTTTGAACACTCACAGATCTAGTGTCATCTCCTGGTCCCTCTTGCGGCAGCCCCTGGCCTGCGTTGAACACTCACAGACCTAGTGTAATCTCCTGGTCCATTCTGTGGCAGCCCCAGGCCTGCGTTGAACACTCACAGACCTAGTGTCATCTCCTGGTCCATTCTGTGGCAGCCCCTGGCTTGCGTTGAACAATCACAGACCTAGTGTCATCTCCTGGTCCATTCTGTGGCAGCCCCTCGCCTGCTTTGAACACTCACAGATCTAGTGTCATCTCCTGGTCCCTCTTGCGGCAGCCCCTGGCCTGCGCTGAACACTCACAGACCTAGTGTAATCTCCTGGTCCATTCTGTGGCAGCCCCTCGCCTGCGTTGAACACTCACAGACCTAGTGTCATCTCCTGGTCCATTCTGTGGCAGCCCCTGGCTTGCGTTGAACAATCACAAACCTAGTGTAAACTCCTGGTCCATTCTGTGGCAGCCCCTGGCCTGCGTTGAACACTCACAGACCTAGTGTCATCTTCTGGTCCATTCTGTGGCAGCCCCTCGCCTGCTTTGAACACTCACAGATCTAGTGTCATCTCCTGGTCCGTCTTGCGGCAGCCCCTGGCCTGCGTTGAACACTCACAGACCTAGTGTAATCTCCTGGTCCATTCTGTGGCAGCCCCAGGCCTACGTTGAACACTCACAGACCTAGTGTCATCTCCTGGTCCATTTTGTGGCAGCCCCTGGCCTGCGTTGAACACTCACAGACCTAGTGTAATCTCCTGGTCCATTCTGTGGCAGCCCCAGGCCTGCGTTGAACACTCACAGACCTAGTGTCATCTCCTGGTCCATTCTGTGGCAGCCCCTCTCCTGCTTTGAACACTCACAGATCTAGTGTCATCTCCTGGTCCCTCTTGCGGCAGCCCCTGGCCTGCGTTGAACACTCACAGACCTAGTGTAATCTCCTGGTCCATTCTGTGGCAGCCCCAGGCCTGCGTTGAACACTCACAGATCTAGTGTCATCTCCTGGTCCCTCTTGCGGCAGCCCCTCGCCTGCGTTGAACACTCACAGACCTAGTGTCATCTCCTGGTCCATTCTGTGGCAGCCCCTTGCCTGCGTTGAACACTCACAGATCTATTTGCGGATCCTGGTCACCTCCTTAACCATGACTGAGTCATCAGCTGCCACTCTGTAGAATTTTGAGAAGGTCACAATAACATGTTTGTTTGTGAGCGGATGGAACACTTATGTACAGGATTATAAAGTCCTATTCACAAGCCATGCTACGTCACTCGCTCGAGAGCACACAGACCTGGTGGGGGTGGATGTATGACGTTACAACACATGCTGTTACAACGCATGCTGTTACAACGAAAGTTTTACAACGCGAGTGCATTGGCAACGCAGGACATTACAACGCAAGTCTTTACATCGACTTGCACTAGATGGCGTGCTAACATTAAAAAAGTGTAATTTACTATTCCAACTCCAGTCCACGTAACAGTAGGGAAGGTGTTGGGATAGTAAAATACACTATTTTTAATGTTATCACGCCATCTAGTGCAAGTCGATGTAAAGACTTGCGTTGTAATGTCCTGCGTTGTCAATGCACTCGCGTTGTAACAGTTTCGTTGTAATGGTAGTGCGTTGTAAAAGTTGCGTTGTAAAGGTTGTTCCCCGGTGGGGGTGCTTGACAGTCTGGACTACGTGTCATTTTGCTGCCGTTGCCCTTAATAGGGTGATTTATGCATCTTTTAGGTGCAGTCCAGCGCCCTCTTCCCTGGTTTTGATGCCCCCTTGGTGCTGGTGTCCGATACTGTTTTGGTGCAGGCTTGGGGGCCTGTTTCTGGGGACAGAATTCGAGGTCCAGTTTTTGTGCCTTCTTTGATGGCTTTTCAACCTCTGAGCTTTCCTGAACCATACAAGCACCAGGACGCTTCTTACGAAGCAGCAGTTGCGGTCTGTTAGAATTGGGGGTCTCTAGTTGGCACAGGTAGGTACTTGTGACAAATAGGGACCCTCTTGTCTAGTCAGGGTAAGGGGGTACACTCCTAAAATAACCCCTGCTCACCCCCTTGGTAGCTTGGCACGAGCAGACAGGCTTATCTCAGAGGCAGTGTGTAAAGCATTTGTGAACACATACAGTAATCAAGTGACAACACTACAAATGGACACCACACAGGTTGTATATTTATAAAAATAAGTATCTTTTATATAGAGTTACCACAAGACCATAAACAACAAAAATAATCCACAATACTATTAGAAATCAAGAGTTCTTGTTAAAAAGGCTTAAATCAAAGTTCTGTGCGAGTCTGTAGCCCTGTCCGGCTACAGCGTTGCTGAAATAACACAGAGTCTAACAAATCCAGCGGACCATGTCGGTCCGTGCCCACTCAAAGGTCGACAGACTCAGACACAGTACCTTTTAATTGAGGCGTTTGTCTCAGTGCAGAAAAGAAAGCGTTGCAGGACACGTTGTCCTGCGATGCGGTTCAGGCAACGGCCCGTTGACGGAGTCGGTGGGTCCGAGGCATACGTTGCAGGGCGAGACGGTGCTTCGATGCAGTGCTTGCAGTTTGCGGTGCGGCGACAGAGCCGGATTGCGGGAGATGGCGTCGATCAGTCCGGACAGCGGTACGAGTCAGGCGGTGCGTCGCGAAAGGTGCGAGCGGTGCCCAACTCTGATGCGTTCACAGGACTCGAAGTCAGCAACAGTGATCGTGTCGGTCAGACCAGTTCGATTTGGTGTAGCGAGGTGTTGCACGTCGCGGTGTCCACAAGTCACGGTGCAGGCAACGGCTCCGTGACGGCGTCAGGAAGGAGTCGGTGAGCTCAGAGCTTGCGTTGTTTGATGCGGACGTTGTTTGATGCGGTGCCTACAGGACACCAGGCCGGTCGTGAGAGTCGGTCACAGCTCCCTGCCTCTGTAGCCACTGAAACAGCATTTCCAGCAGCAATCCACAAAGGCTGGTGAAGTCTACTGGTCCTGAAACTTTGGTCAGGCGGCAAGCTCTCTTCCAAGCCCTTGGAGATCTTTGCACAAGTTGATGAGGGTACACACACAGTTCTCCTCCCTCTCTTAGGCAGTAAGGCAACCACTGCAGGCCAATCCCCCAAAACAGCAACCAGGTGGGGATAGCCTCTCCTTCAGTCTTCGCGGGTTCCTTCCTCAGCAGAGGTTTCTTCTTGTCTTCCCAAAAGTGATGTAAATTCTTGGGATCAGGGTCCCAATACTTACACCCCAAAATCATTTGTCCTCTGAGGCCAGAGGGGCCTTTGCCCAGTCCAACCAGTTCTGGAGCACTCCGTTGACATGACTCCTTCTTTCCTTTCACAGTGCAGGGCAGAAACATCAGATGCCCCACAGGAGGTGGAGCCAGCATTGTGGAGGGAAGGCACAGCCCTGGAGCACTTTGTTGACATGATTCCTTCTCTCCTTTCACAGTGCAGGGCAGAGACATCAGACACACCACAGGGGGTGGAGCCGGCATTCTGGAAGGCAGGCACAGCCCTATTCAGGTCCCAGGTGCAACTTCTCCTACCCATCTGCATGGAGATCTCTCTATTCAGCCCTGGCTGTCTCACCCTGTCTCCTGGAATTTCCCCAGCCCCTGTCACTCAAACTCCAGACAAGCAATACACAACCTAGCAGAGGCAGGCTTAGACAGTTAAGCAAGAAAATACCTACTTTCTAAAAGTGGTATTTTCAAACACAGAATGTTAAAATCAACTTCACTAAAAGATGTATTTTATCATTCTGAGTTCAGGCATACTAAAGTCGAATTTCTACCATATTCCCTGAGTCAGTTAGGATTATAAGATGTAATAATCAAACTTCCCATTCTGGCCTATGGAGAACAGGTAGCCTTGCAATAGTGAAAAACGAAAATGGCTGTAATTCACTATTAGGACATGCCACACACATCAGGGCTTGTCCTACCTTATACTTACAATACACCCTGCCCTTGGGCCTACCAAAGGGGTGACTGATATGAAGCAAAGGGAAGGTTTAGGGACTGGTAAGTGGGTGCTCTTACCCAGTCGACATGGCAGTGCGAGACTGCACGCAGGCTGTGCGATGGCAGACCTGAGACACACGTTTATGGGCTGCTTCTGTGGGTGGCACAACCCGTGCTGCAAGCCCACCAGCAGCATTTGACTCACAAGCCCCGGGCACCTCTTGTGCACTGTATTAGAGTCTGACAGTGAATCAAACATATCCAATCATGGAATCACTAATGCATACAACAATTTATAATAGGAGAGCATATGCACTTTAGCACTGATCAGCAGTGGTAAAGTGCCCAGAGTCATAAAATAGCCAACAACAGGTCAGAAAAAATAAAGGAGAAAGGCAAAACGTTCAGGGATGACCCTGCAAAAAGTGCCAAGTCCAACACGGTCCATACTCATCTCTTCATTCATTCAGTGTTTGTGTGTCAGCCTTCGTGGTCCTGTTTTTAGTTCCTGCCACAGTGGCGTTCTTTCTGGTGCAGCCTTGGTGGTCGGTTTCTGATGCCAGCTGCGGTGGCACTGGTTCTGGTACCAGCCTGGGTAGTTTTGTTTCTGGTGGCGTCACAGTGGTCTGTTTATGGTGCCAGCTGGAGTGGTCCTGGTTCTGGTACCAGTCTGGGTTGTTTTTTTTCTGGCGGCGTCATGATGGTTCTGTTTCTGTTGCCAGCCACAGTCCTGCAAAAAAAACAATCCGGCTGTAAGCAGGCACCATTGAACCATAGTGCAAGGGTGCCTATGTTAGCGCTAGGCTGCCAAATCGGCGCCAGTGCAGGGGTGAAGGACAGGAATGCACCACATGCCTTAAATATGGCACATTCCTGCCCTTTCCCAGTGATGCAGCGCATCAAGGTGCCTTGCGGCACTGTACTGCACCGCTTTGCTATAAATATGGCCCCTGGTGTATACTAGGGAGAAATGAGGATTTTATAGGGGAAACAGGTGTATTCATTTCCTTGAAAATTCCTCATCTTCGAGGACCCTCCAGGGTCCCATCTTTAATAACAGACACCCACGAGATTTGTTCAATAGCCCCATTGCTGATAACTCTTGCCCGGAGAGTTACCCGGACAAGCTTCAGTGCAATTAGGAAGCATCCCTTAAAGGGCCTGGGCAAATATTTAATTATGCTGGCCAATTTTGTGAAATTCCAGAATTTCACTTTACACAAAATTGTGGAATTTATAAAGTTTCTCTAAATTTCTTATGAAACAAATTTGCATAACTTCTTTTAGGTGATCACTTTCTTCATGTAAAACAGTTTTGTGAGATACATGCAGGAAGCTGCTTGCCCGGAAGATGTATCAGCGAGCCATGCGTTATCACACAAGTGAGGTCCGGGACAGAGCAAGGCGCATGCTTGTCTCAATAACTCCTGCGCATCCCGAGGTTTGCGTATTGCGTCAGTAGAGTAATGAAACTGAAGCCCACCCCTGCAAAAACATGCAGACCCCCCCTCCCACACTCTGGACCCAGTCTCAAGCTCTCTGGCCAGGGGCCTTCCAGTGCAGGAGGCTGCCCCCTGAGTTCTGGGTCCAGCCGAGTTCATCCCCCAGCACCGCAGGGGCGGCGGGAGCTTTTGTTACGCCACTGTGCTGCGTGCAAAATTTGTCAAGCAGGTGGGGACATGGAAGGAAAGTGGTGGGCAGCAGGGCCGGACTGGCCGCAGAGGGCACCGGACGTTTCCCCGCGAAGCCCGAAGGGTGGGGGCCGGTTTTGTTACTGGGGGACGGCTATGCAATGGTGCTGTTATATCGGCCCCATTAACAAAAGTAGCCAGCAGTGCTCCACACTTGCAGCCCCCCTCTACTCCTACCCCTGGGGCTGGGCCAACAACATTTGCAGGGTTGCTTTGGGTTCCCAGTCCTGCCCTGTTGGGCAGTGTTCATCCTGATGTGTGACGCCCTCACCCATAGGACAGCAGAATACAGGAGGAGGGATGGAAGAGTGCTGGCTCTCAGGAGTGCAGAGACGTGGGTAGCCATGCAAAAAGCCCTCCACCATTCAGACACACGTGGGGTCCTATTATGTATAGGGCGCACTTTCCCTATTTGCGCCCTGGCGCACCTTAAAGCAGGTGTGCTGGGTGCAAACAGGGAAAGTGCTCCATATTACATAGAATGCGCTGCCCCCGGGGCAGCCACGAACTCGTGCTCCCCTGGGGCAGCGCATTCAAATGAAATAGGGGGCAGCTTTGAAGCAGCCGCTCCGTGTTTCACAGCGCAGACGGCACCCGCACGAGCTTTGAAAAGGGATTAGGGATCCCCTTGCTTGCGGGTGCAGTCAGTGACTGCACCCGCCTGCAAGAGGATGTCTGGGAGTCCATAGACAGAGACTTTTTAAGACATGGGCAAAGTGGGCTCTTGCCCAGGGCCCAGCCTTTCAGGGGGCCCCTGACAGAGTCAGCTCGGTTTTGCAGAAAGTCTTACCCCGATGACCATGAGGAATTCTTAAACAGATTGGGGGATATTCTCAAGAACGTGTGATATTCATCTCAAAAGTAGCTTAACGCAACTCTTCACATCGCAGTCCATCGCGGGAAAGTAACACCATGTTAACGTGGTATTCTCAAGCCAGCGGAACCATGCGATAGTCCGATGACAACGCGTCAAATGACCGCGTTAAAACCAACGCGACGCTGCAAAAATGCGAAACACGAACACGAGAAAAGTTGCGATGAGGCCAAGCGCGATACCAAAATCACCGATAACCAGCGACAGGCCGGCAAATCTCACGCGTCATGCGGGAAATGCACTATAAAAGCAGAACAAGAAAAACACACCAAAACCAAAATAAACCGCGTGGCAACATGGATGCACCTGGACCTAGTCCAGAGGCCAACGCGAAGCCCACAAGCCCCATAGACCACCAGCAAGGAAGCCCGGGGTCGGGAAAGGGCAAGGAGAAGAGGAAGAGGGAGACGGGGTGCAGTCCGTAGGAAAACCAGATCAGCATCACGGAGGTGACAGAACACTACCATCAACTGAACGCCAATTTGACAAACGTGAATGCAGTCGGAGTGTCGAGGAAGTCAATGGAGGAGGCCAAGAGGTGCTGGTATGATGTGAAAAGCCAAACCAAGCACAAACCAGCTGCCAACAGGAAGGCAGCAAAGGCGACAGGAGGTGGGAGTCCTGCGCCACAGGAGGAGCAGGAGGAAATGGAGGCCACAGGACAAGTGTGGAGACGGTGCAAGGAGTCGGGAGTACGGACACAGCACGATAGGACCTGACACAACACCAACAGGGTGAGCAACAACCAGGGACTGGGGGGACAGGGGAGATGGGCACAATGGCACACATGCACAACGATGTGTAGCACACTGCACACCCACAAGGACCCAGGACCATGTCCCTGATGCCCATGGCACACTGCAGCACACACACATAGCAAACACAGCACATCACACGACAATGTGATACGAAGTGCAACACCGACACTGCAGAGCAGAGGACACAACTGGGTCTGCCCATGCTCAGAAACAGGCCAATCACATCTGACGTAGCAGGAAACTGTGAGATGAAAATGTACGTGCACAAGCTTACATCCGTCATGTAGTCCCAATGTTTACTGTCCCGCATCAAATATCAGCACCTCCCGAACAGTCACAATTTACTTTGTCATACAGTCTGCATGTACACAATAACAATGCGCCAACATACATGTCAACACAATGTCAACATGCATCTCCCCTTCACATTGCAGAGGGACAAACGACACCTCCAGCAGAGCAGACCATGGACATCTTAGGCAACCGACCCCCAGGAGTAGGGCCGCCAAGCTACAAAGAGGAGACCCCAGCCCCTGCACAGACCACACAGCAGGAAGCACCCGCCACCACGGTTGGCTCCCGACACTTCATCGAGGCACACATCGCATTCCAATGCCAGGTGTCAGAATGTCAAAAGGAGGTGGCCGAACAGGTGCGGGTGGAGTCAGAGCTCATGGAACCCAAACTAGATCACATACATGGGTGTTCAAGTCCTATCAGGGACCACCTATACCCCACAAAGGAGACCCACACCACAAAAGAGACACATGCATTTGCACATTTCTTGTAATTAACCATGCCCAGAGCTCCGGAATCATCATTCACACACCCACACCGGACCTCCGTACAACGGCCCAGGCCACTCCTCTTATGTATTGAGTGGGTGACGACAAAGCTACATGTCCAAGGTCTCACCCGCTGCCAGCGGGGACATGTTTGCGTCTGCTGTACACAGCACAATGTAATGATGTAGGGCCCGGGGCACCCATGCATACATGAAAACCACACAGACATGCTACGGGCACGTGCGCCCCTTTATTGGCAGGGTCACATGTACAGTGACGCCTGTGCTAGATGTGTGTGGGGTGAGTGCAAGCCAGCCCGCAAGGAGTGGTTGGTGCTGGCAACAACTACAACAGTGGACACCATTAAAACGGAAACAGAAAACACCAGCATTACAGAGACAACTGCGGAGCATCATGGTGGTAGCAGGAGAAAGTACAGAGGTCACCCACTGAGCAAACAGAAGTGTCCATGAGCTGTGGTGCACTGAGTTAGTGGCTCCTGTATTGATGAGCAGGGTCTCAGGTAGATAATGGCATCTACGACAGGTGTGAGCAACACTGACAGTCTGGCAGTAAGACACTTCCGACTCCGGCTTTTGAGGTTTGGAGCTGGTCCTGGCGGTGGTGGCGTGTGCCTCCTGTTGTGATGCGACGTCCGGGCAGGTCAGGACTCGATTTGATAAGTGAGCCCTGGTGTACCGCTTTTAAGTCCGGAGGCAGCAGACATCGCAGGGCCACATGCACATGGCGACGATGACCCAAGGCCTTCGTCTCAGGGCCAACCAATATCTCAGCAGACAGGGTCCCTGACTTAAGCTGCACAGAGTTTGTGGCCCCAGATTCACTGTGGCCGGCACAGGCACAACGCCACAGGACGGTGACTTGCGGTGCAGTGAGATGGGCCACGCGAGCCGAGCGGGTCTCGATGTCTGAGGTGATTGTGGCAGAGGGTTGAGGGGAACAGTGGAAGGTGTCCTCCAGGGCATGATGCAGAGTGTTGAAGCCGTCCGGAAGCTGCAAATGGAGGAGTGGAATGCGACTGCCTCGTTTTTGCCACCAAGACAGTATCACCGACATGATGATAGAGACAACCCCCAGTCCATAGACTCAGTTGTCACCAAAGTTCAACCAGAATGTGTCCATGGATGTCGGGGAACAGACTTAGTGGCACAGGAGCTGAAAGGGGATGCAGTCTGCGATGAGGCCTGTACAGTGATATCAAATCTGCCATAAATAAATCAAGACTGAATTCCCAATGTGTGACCTACTCAACCGCAGTGTAGGCCTGAGGCAGCGGACTCCTCCTGGAACTCTAACACACAACGTTGAAATGGCATGTGGGGGTGACTTGTGGTTGATGGAGATAGGAGCACCAGAGCAGAGTGGGTGTTCAGTCAGCGACGATGCCGTGTCCTGCCGGGTATGGACCGGATTGGTGTGAGACCTGCTGGACCGCAGGGTAGGCCAGAGGCGTAGTCATCAAGGGCCCGCAGGCACGTGTGGTTGGGATGCTATGCACAGACTTTGTGTCACCACATCGAAGGGAGTATAGTGATTTAAAGTCTACATTAATGTGTGTACTCGGACATTGTATAATCAAGACTCAGTTCCAAATGTGTGACCTACTCGCCCACAGTGTAGGCTGGAGGCAGCGGTCAGCAAGGGTCCACAGCCACGTGTCATTGGCTCACGATGCACAGAGTTAGTGACACCAGGGCAGTTGTCGGTAGTGTTCGATCACCAAGGTAACGATGGTCCTTTTTTCCTCCTGACTGAAACACGTCATCCTCTTACACCTCTCCTTGCGTCAATGATATGTACTCTGCCATTGATAAATCAAGACTCAGTTCCAAATGTGTGACCTACTAGTCCGCTGTGTATGCCGGTGGAGTATGTCAACGAGAAAGGAGTACTGCGGGCCTGTGTCGCGGAGGCTGTGATGGTCTGAGGAGGCTGCCAGGGTCACTGCACTTGGGCTTGGAGCTTGCACATGGTGGGCCCTCTTTGACACACGCCGGTGTCGGCAGGTGTGCATTGAGGCAAGGGTGCGCAGGGCCGGGCAGGACTGGTTCGGGGACCAGCAGGTCGGGTGCAGCAGGCGCACAGGATCGCAGGCAACACAGCTAACGGCAACAGCATCTGCCTCGTGGCGGGGTGAGGGTGCTGCCCTGGCAGAGACATTGGCCATACCGGACGAGAACCACGCCCAGAGCTACATGCTTTTTTATTCACCCCCCTACGCTGGCCTGGCGTACGCCAGGCCAGCCCACTCCACTCACGCTTACAGGGGGGATGTAACAAACTACATTTCCGGGATCTTCCCCACTGGCTGGGATGACATTTTGGCATCCACTGTCCACTACACTCCATACACCAGCGGTGTATGTCGACATGGATATGTGTGTGGTCTGCATACTGCAGTCTGGCCATCACATCCACGCCACACTTGGCATTGTGTACCTTCTCATTCATGGGTCACTTGGCTCCTTCAGACAAGCCTGGTCCCCACCTTTTCCCACAATCTGCTATCGTGTGGCTGAGGTGCCATGCCTATGATGGCTTATGTGCATGGCTGGCCCAGGTTGCACAGTAAGTTGTGCTGTCGTGTCTGGGCATGTTGTTTGGCATGTTGTATGTGAGTTTGTGACGTGTGCATTCCCGGTGTAGTGAGTTGCATGATTGTGGATTTGAGGTGTGGTGTGTTCATTTGTTACTTGCCAACGAGCAGTGCATTTCCGTAGGTGCCAGCCTGGAAGCCCTGGTTGATGATATACTGTCGGAAGATGTGGCCCTGTTGGGGCTCCTTGCTGCATGATCAGTGGCTCCATGGTATCTGTTGGTCTACAGGTGTGGCTGTGGTCTGGGCTCCCTTGTCTGGTGCCGATTTTCTTCCGAAGTTGCACCAGGTCAGAGCAGGTGTTAGTTTCCTGCTGCTAACACACCTTATCGCCTGTTTAGTGTTCTTATCGCCGATCTGGCTGGTCGTTGAGAAGGTTGTGGTATTGTCGCTGCTTTTTGCTCGGGAACGCCTACTCTGCATCTCATTAGCGATCGTTCCTGGGGTCATCTGTGGCGAGGTTTTTTGAGGATGCTATCGCCGGTAAACTGGTGCTATCGGCTGTTAGCACTGGCTTGTGAATGGGGCGATAAATTTAGCGTGACTTTGGCTGCTCTAAAGTGCCGATAACTCGTGATAAGTCCTTGAGAATATGCCCCATTGTTTTTATTGTGAGTGATATGTGAGAGTCCATTACAGACATTTTACAGAGAAATGCTGTTTTGTTTCAGCAACATCCATAAAAAAGTTTCTTTTAGATCATAACAGGACCTCACATCCTGGAGTAATATTAGTGAGCTGCTGCAGTGTTACAATATTGAAATCACATGTCATTCCTGAAATATTAGAATTTGAACGAGTGCGTCTGTCCGCTGTCAGTGATCTGAACAAAAACGGCAGAAAAGAGCTGAAATTGTATAATAAATTCAAAGCTTTTCCAAACAGGGTCCCCCAAAATCCATTCAGCCCCGCCCCCCAAAGTCCTTAAGATGTCCCTGTTCATAGTACCCCTTTTCCCCCCTCCAGAGGGCTGCTCTCAGGGGGGCACACTGACAGTGCACCACCTTTTTGGTGGAGCACTGTCACTGTGCCTCCTGAGAGCTTCTTTGCCTCTGCCCACGTATCTATAATACGGCACGGACACAGAGGCAAAGGGATTCCATCATTTGCATAGGGACATGCCCACATGCAAATGAGGGAACGCCCTGTTGAGAAAGCATTGAGCTGTCTCTGCTCCAGCACTTTTAGGATTACAGCAGGGGCCGCACAAGCATCTGCTGCCCCTTCTGTAATACCAAAGTGACCTTGGGGCACACAAAGTGGGCACAAACACCAGTTCCAACCCCGGGGCACTTAGTGTAATACGGCCCCTATATTTTAAAACAGATTGCTCAATGTGCTCTCACAGACACACAGACACACTTCTGCACAGGATCCACTCATACAAATAAAGTAAAAGATGCTGGTTTATCAAGATTAGCAGACTTTTAAAATGGGGGAAGCCAGCAGACATTTTCCCCAGAGCAGGGGTCTCCAACGTTTACTTTAACAAGAGATGTGTCTGACCAATAAAACAGCCCAAGCTTTGACCATTAATGCAGAAGTGACCACAACAAATACAATCACAGTTCTGACCACACCCTGAGGATCAGCAGTAATGACCACACCTTGCTAATCGACAGTAGTGACCACACCATGATGATCGGCAGTAGTGACCGCACCTTCAATCAAGGTGTTTGTTAAGCACGACTACTCACCTGTAATGGTCTCAAGGCGCTGGGGGAAGGGGATTCGCAGGTTCCAGTCCATCAAGGAGGGGGTCTGTCGAAGAGCCAGGTTTTTAAGTTTCTTGCGAAGATGGGGAGCAATGTTGTCTGTCTGAGGTGGAGCGGCAGGGCGTTCCAGGCTCTGGCCGCAAGGAAGGAGAAGGAGTGGCCTCCCGATCTGGTGTTTCTGGTGCGGGGGACCGCGGCGTAGGAGAGCTGGGCTGATCTTAGGGTCCTTTGGGGTGCTTGGGATTTGAGTCGGCTGTTCAGGTATGCTGGTCCAGTGTCGTGGAGGGCCTTGAGAGCGTGGGTGAGCATCTTGAAGGTGACTCTAGTTTCGACGGGGAGCCAGTGGAGTGTGCGCAGGTGCTGGGAGATGTGGCAGTGTATTGGCAGGTTGAGGACCAGTCTTGCGGCGGCGTTTTGGATGTTCTGTAGCTTGCGGGTGAGGTTTTTGTTTATTCTGGCATAGAGTGCGTTGCCGTAGTCGAGTCTGCTGGTGACCAGGGTGTGAGTGACGGTCTTTCTGTGTTCGAGGGGGATCCATTTGAAGGTCTTACGTAGGAGGCAGAGGGTGTGGAAGCAGGAGGAGGAGACGGATTAGATCTGGCGGTCCATTTTGAGCTCTGAGTCCAGGATGATTCCCAGTTTGCATGCGTGGTCCATGGGGGTTGGCGGGCTTCCGACTGCGGGGGGCCACCAGGTGTCATTCCAAGCGTCAGGGTTTGGGCCCATGATGCGTGCTTCCGTCTTGTTGATGTTTAGTTGTAGGCAGCTGTTTTTTATCCATTTGGTGACGGCTTCCATGCCTTCTCAAAAGTTGTGTCTGGCGGTGTTGGGATCGTTGAATAGGGAGAGGGTGAGTTGGGGTCGTCTGCGTATAACACAATGTTGAGTCCGTAGGTTCTGACGATGGGGGCAAGCGGAGCCATCGAAAAGTTGAAGAGCGTAGGGCTGAGTGAGGAACCCTGAGGGACTCCGCAGGTGGTTGGTGTGGGGTCTGAGAGGAAAGGGGGTAGTCTGACCCGCTGCGTTCTGCCGGAGAGGAATGAGCGGATCCAGTCGAGGGACTTGTCTTGGATCCCTGCGCCGTGGAGTCTGGGTATTAGGGTGTGGTGAGAGACTGTGTCGAACGCTGCTGAGAGGTCGAGGAGGATGAGGGCTGCTGTGTCTCCTTTGTCCAGTATGGTGCGGATGTCGTCTGTTGCGGTAAGGAGGGCGGTTTCCGTACTGTGGTTTTTTCTGAAGCCGGTTTGGGAGGAGTCGAGGATGTTGTGCTCTTCGATGAATGTGGCAAGTTGGCTGTTGATGGCTTTCTCGATGACTTTCGCTGGGAATGGGAGCAGGGAGATGGGTCTGTAGTTTTTGAGGTGGGCGGGGTCCGCCGAGGGTTTCTTTAGGAGGGGGTTGATATCGAGGTTTTTCCAGTCATCAGGGAATGAGGTGGTCACCAGGGAGCGGTTGATGGTGTGGCAGAGCGTGGGTGCGATGGTGTTGGCGGCTCTGTTGAAAATGTGGTGGGGGCAGGGGTCCGTGGGGGCCCTGGAGTGGATTCACTTCATCATCTTTAGTGTGTCTTCGATAGAGAGGGCTGCCCAGTTGTAGATCACTGGTTTCAGGGTGTCGGGGGTGATTGGTGATTGTTCAGTGTGTTGGTTGTCTTCGTCCAAGTTGTCGTAGATGCTCTTGATTTTGTGGTGGAAAAAAGTGCTGAGTTTGTCGCAGAGGTCTTGTGAGGGAGGGATGTTGGTGGACTCGCTGGTGGGTTGGGCGAACTCCTTCATGATGTTGAAGAGTTCTTTGCTGTTGTGTGCATGAGTGTAGATTCTGTCTTTAATCGCTTTTTTCCTCATTTTTCTGATGAGTTGGTGGTAGGCGTTGGTGGCGGCTCTGAAGCTGTTGTGGGCTTCTGTGGATTTGGTGTTCCTCCAGGCCTTTTCGAGGCGGCGGCAAGTGCGTCTGGACTCTCGAAGTTCAGTGGTAAACCATCTAGCTTTCTTGGCGTGGGTGTTGTTGTTTTTCTTGAGGGGGGCTATGGTGTTGGCGCTGTTGGAGATCCAGAGCCACGTGTCATTGGCTCACGATGCACAGAGTTAGTGACACCAGGGCAGTTGTCGGTAGTGTTCGATCACCAAGGTAACGATGGTCCTTTTTTCCTCCTGATTGAAACACGTCATCCTCTTACACCTCTCCTTGTGTCAATGATATGTACTCTGCCATTGATAAATCAAGACTCAGTTCCAAATGTGTGACCTACTAGTCCGCTGTGTATGCCGGTGGAGTATGTCAACGAGAAAAGAGTACTGCAGGCCTGTGTCGCGGAGGCTGTGATGGTCTGAGGAGGCTGCCAGGGTCACTGCACTTGGGCTTGGAGCTTGCACGTGGTGGGCCCTCTTAGACACTCGCCGGTGTCGGCAGGTGTGCATTGAGGCCAGGGTGCGCAGGGCCCGGAAGGACTGGTTCGGGGACCAGCAGGTCGGGTGCAGCAGGCGCACAGGATCGCAGGCAACACAGCTAATGGCAACAGCATCTGCCTCGTGGCAGGGTGAGGGGAGACATTGGCCGGACGAGAACCACGCCCAGAGCTACATGCTTTTTATTCACCCCCCTACGCTGGCCTGACATATGATTTAAAGTCTACATTAATGTGTGTACTCAGATATTGTATAATCAAGACTCAGTTCCAAATGTGTGACCTACTCGCCCGCAGTGTAGGCTGGAGGCAGCGGTCAGCAAGGGTCCACAGCCACGTGTCATTGGCTCACGATGCACAGAGTTAGTGACACCAGGGCAGTTGTCGGTAGTGTTCGATCACCAAGGTAACGATGATCCTTTTTTCCTCCTGACTGAAACACGTCATCCTCTTACACCTCTCCTTGCGTCAATGACATGTACTCTGCCATTGATAAATCAAGACTCAATTCCAAATGTGTGACCTACTAATCCGCCGTGTATGCCGGTGGAGTACGTCAACAAGAAATGAGTACTGTGGGCCTGTGTCGCGGACGCTTTGATGGACTAAGGAGGCTGCCAGGGTCACGGCACTCAGACTTAGAGCATGCACCGGCACGTGGTGACCCTTCTTTGACACACGCCGGTGTCGGCAGGTGTGCATTGAGGCCAGGGTGCGCAGGGCCGTGCAGAACTGGTTCAGGGACCAACAGGTCGGGTGCAGCAGGTGCACAGGATCGCAGGCAACACAGCTAATGGCAACAGCGTCTGCCTCGTGGCGGGGTGAGGGGTGCTGCCCTGGCAGAGACATTGGCCGTTCCGGACGAGAACCACGCCCAGAGCTACGTGCTTTTTATTCACCCCCCTACGCCGGCCTGGCGTATGCCCGCCTGGCGTACGCCGTGCCAGCCCACTCCGCTCACGCTTACAGGGGGGATGTAACAAACTACATTTCCGGGATCTTCCCCACTGGCTGGGGTGACATTTTTGCATCCACTGTCCACTACACGTCATAGACCAGCGGTGTATATCGACATGGATATGTGTGTGGTCTGCATACTGCAGTCTGGCCATCACATCCACGCCACACTTGGCATTGTGTACCTTCTCATTCATGGGTCACTTGCCTCCTTCACACAAGCCTGGTCCCCACCTCTTCCCACAATCAGCTATTGTGTGGCTGAGGTGCCATGCCGTTGATGGCTTATGTGCATGGCTGGCCCAGGTTGCACAGTAAGTTGTGCTGTCGTGTCTGGGCATGTTGTTTGGCATGTTGTATGTGAGTTTGTGACGTGTGCATTCCCGGTGTAGTGAGTTGCATGATTGTGGATTTGAGGTGTGGTGTGTTCATTTGTTACTTGCCAACGAGCAGTGCATTTCCGTAGGTGCCAGCCTGGAAGCCCTGGTTGATGATATACTGTCGGAAGATGTGGCCCTGTTGGGGCTCCTTGCTGCATGATCAGTGGCTCCATGGTATCTGTTGGTCTACAGGTGAAGCTGTGGTCTGGGCTCCCTTGTCTGGTGCCGATTTTCTTCCGAAGTTGCACCAGGTCAGAGCAGGTGTTAGTTTTCTGCTGCTAACACACCTTATCGCCTGTTTAGTGTTCTTATCGCCGATCTGGCTGGTCGTTGAGAAGGTTGTGGCATTGTCGCTGCTTTTTGCTCGGGAACGCCTACTCTGCATCTCATTAGCGATCGTTCCTGGGGTCATCTGTGGCGAGGTTTTTTGAGGATGCTATCGCCGGTAAACTGGTGCTATCGGCTGTTAGCACTGGCTTGTGAATGGGGCGATATATTTAGCGTGACTTTGGCTGCTCTAAAGTGCCGATAACTCGTGATAAGTCCTTGAGAATATGCCCCATTGTTTTTATTGTGAGTGATATGTGAGAGTCCATTACAGACATTTTACAGAGAAATGCTGTTTTTGTTTCAGCAACATCCATAAAAAAGTTTCTTTTAGATCATAACAGGACCTCACATCCTGGAGTAATATTAGTGAGCTGCTGCAGTGTTACAATATTGAAAACACATGTCATTCCTGAAATATTAGAATTTGAACGAGTGCGTCTGTCCGCTGTCAGTGATCTGAACAAAAACGGCAGACAAGAGCTGAAATTGTATAATAAATTCAAAGCTTTTCCAAACAGGGGCCCCCAAAATCCATTCAGCCCTGCCCCCCAAAGTCCTTAAGATGTCCCTGTCCATAGTACCCCCTTTCCCCTCTCCAGAGGGCTGCTCTCAGGGGGGCACACTGACAGTGCACCACCTTTTAGGTGGAGCACTGTCACTGTGCCTCTTGCCTCTGCCCCGTATCTATAATACGGCGCGGACACAGAGGCAAAGGGATTCCATCATTTGCATAGGGGCATGCCCACATGCAAATGAGGGAACGCCCTGTTGAGAAAGCGTTGAGCTGTCTATGCTCCAGCACTTTTAGGATTACAGCAGGGGCCGCACAAGCATCTGCTGCCCCTTCTGTAATACCAAAGTGACCCTGGGGCACACAAAGTGGGCACAAACACCTGTTCCACCCCGGGGCACTTAGTGTAATACGGCCCCTATATTTTAAAACAGATTGCTCAATGTGCTCTCACAGACACACACACACACTTCTGCACAGGATCCACTCATACAAATAAAGTAAAAGATGCTGGTTTATCAAGATTAGCAGACTTTTAAAATGGGGGAAGCCAGCAGACATATCCCCCAGAGCAGGGGTCTCCGACGTTTACTATAGCAAGGGATGTGTCTGACCAATAAAACAGCCCAAGCTTTGACCATTAATGCAGAAGTGACCACAACAATTACAATCACAGTTCTGACCACACCCTGAGGATCAGCAGTAATGACCACAACTTGATAATCGACAGTAGTGACTACACAATGATGATCGGCAGTAGTGACCGCACCTTCAATCAAGGTGTTTGATAATCATGACTACTCACCTGTAATGGTCTCAAGGCGCTGGGGGAAGGGGGTTCGCAGGTTCAAGTCCATCAAGGAGGGGGTCTGTCGAAGAGCCAGGTTTTTAAGTTTCTTGCGAAGATGGGGAGGAAAGTTGTCTGTCTGAGGTGGAGTGGAAGGTCGTTCCAGGCTCTGGCCGCAAGGAAGGAGAAGGAGTGGCCTCCCGATCTGGTCTTTCTGGTGCGGGGGACTGAGGCGTAGGAGATCTCGGCTGATCTTAGGGTCCTTTGGGGTGCGTGAGATTTGAGTCGGCTGTTCAGGTATGCTGGTCCAGTGTCGTGGAGGGCCTTGAGAGCGTGGGTGAGCATCTTGAAGGTGACTCTAGTTTCGACGGGGAGCCAGTGGAGTGTGCGCAGGTGCTGGGAGATGTGGCAGTGTATTGGCAGGTTGAGGACCAGTCTTGCGGCGGCGTTTTGGATGTTCTGTAGCTTGCAGGTGAGGTTTTTGTTTATTCTGGCATATAGTGCGTTGCCGTCGTCGAGTCTGCTGGTGACCAGGGTGTGAGTGGCGGTCTTTCTGTGTTCGAGGGGGATCCATTTGAAGGTCTTCCATAGGAGGCGTAGGGTGTGGAAGCAGGAGGACGAGGCGGAGTAGATCTGGCGGTCCATTTTGAGCTCTGAGTCCAGGATGATTCTCAGGTTGCATGCGTGGTCTGTGGGGGTGGGCAGGCTTCCGACGATGTGGGGCCACCAGGTGTCATTCCAAGCGTCAGGGTTTGGGCCCATGATGAGTGCTTCCGTCTTGTTAATGTTTAGTTGTAGGCAGCTGTTTTTCATCCATTTGGCGACGGCTTCCATGCCTTCTCGAAAGTTGTGTCTGGCGGTGTTGGGATCATTGAATAGGGAGATGATGAGTTGGGTGTCGTCTACGTATGACACAATGTTGAGTCCGTAGGTTCTGAAGATGGGGGCGAGCGGAGCCATGTAGACGTTGAAGAGCGTAGGGCTGAGGGACGACCCCTGGGGGACTCCGCAGGTGGTTGGTGTGGGGTCTGAGAGGAAATGGGGTAGTCTGACCCGCTGCGTTCTGTCAGAGAGGTACGAGCGGATCCAGTCGAGGGCCTTGTCTTGGATCCCTGCGTCGTGGAGTCTGCGTATTAGAGTGTGGTGATTGACTGTGTCAACGCTGATGAGAGGTCGAGGAGGATGAGGGCTGCTGTTTCTCCTTTGTCCAGTAGGGTGCGGATGTAGTCTGTTGCGGCGAGGAGGGCGGTTTCCGTACTGTGGTATTTTCTGAAGCCGGTTTGGGAGGAGTCGAGGATGTTGTGCTCTTCGATGAATGTGGCGAGTTGGCTGTTAATGGCTTTCTCAATGACTTTCGCTGGGGATGGGAGCAGAGAGATGGGTCTGTAGTTTTTGAGGTGGGTGGGGTCCGCCGAGGGTTTTCTTTAGGAGGGGGTTGATCTCGACATTTTTCCAGTCATCGGGGAATGAGGTGGTCACCAGGGAGCGGTTGATGGTGTGGCAGAGCGTGGGTGCGATGTTGTTGGCAGCTCTGTTGAAAATGTGGTGGGGGCAGGGATCCGTGGGGGCCCCAGAGTGGATTGACTTCATCGTCTTTAGTGTGTCTTCGGTGGAGAGGGCTGCCCAGTTGTAGATCGCTGGCTTCAGGGTGTCGGGGGTGATGGTTCAGTGTGTTGGTTGTCTTCGTCCAAGTTGTCGTAGATGCTCTTGATTTTGTGGTGAAAAAAGGTGCTGAGTTTGTCGCAGAGGTCTTGTGAGGGAGGGATGTTGGTGGACTCACTTGGTGGGTTGGGCAAACTCCTTGATGATGTTGAAGAGTTCTTTGCTGTTGTGTGCATGAGTGTGGATTCTGTCTTCAATCGCTTTTTTCCTCATTTTTCTGATGAGTTGGTGGTAGGCGTTGGTGGCGGCTCTGAAGCTGTTGTGGGCTTCTGTGGATTTGGTGTTCCTCCAGGTCTTTTCGAGGCGGCGGCAAGTGCGTCTGGACTCTCGAAGTTCGGTGGTAAACCATCTAGCTTTCTTGGCGTGGGTGTTGTTTTCTTTCTTGATGGTGGCTATGGTGTTGGCGCAGTCAGAGATCCATCCGTGCAGGGTTCGAGCTGCGGTGTTGGGGTCGTCGTTTTCTGCGATGGTTGGAGTGGAGTTGCTCAGTGATGAGGTTAGCTGGTCGTCGGTGATTTTGGTTCAGTTTCTTCGTGGGAGCAGGTGCTGGTGTCTGTGGATGGTGAGAGTTCTGAAGTTAGAGTG
This sequence comes from Triturus cristatus, assembly GCF_964204655.1. Taxonomy (NCBI): domain Eukaryota; kingdom Metazoa; phylum Chordata; class Amphibia; order Caudata; family Salamandridae; genus Triturus; species Triturus cristatus. Next base: position 1,881,651,624 of record NC_140590.1, read on the forward strand.
GACGCATCGATGGTCAGTCCATGGGAGTTCGGGGTGTGGCTGAAGGTGATGGAGTTTCCTGTAGTGAAGGGGGGTCAAGGGTGTGTCCTGCTGAGTGCGTGGGTTTGTTCACGATTTGGCGGAGTCCAATGTTGTGGAGGTTGTCCAGGAGGGGTGTGGTGCTGGGGTCCAGTTGGTTGTCGAGGTGGAAGTTGAGGTCTCCCAGTAGGGTGCAGTTGGTGGACGCGATGGAATGCGGAGAGATGATGTCCGTGATGGAGTTGGCGAAAAGTCTGCGGGATCCAGGGGGTCGGTAGATGAGGGTTCCTCGGAGGGTGGAGGTGGGGCTGGCCAGTATCTTGAAGTGAAGGTATTCCATCAGGTCTGTGGGTTCGTCGGGAAGTGTGCTCAGGCGGAGGGTGGGTTTGTGGACGATGGCAATTCCTCCTCATGGGCGGGTGGGGTGGTCCTTCCTGGAAATCTTGTATCCTTGGGGGATGGCGATGGTGATGGCGATGTCCGGTCCAGAGGTGGTGTTGGTTCAGGTTTCGGTAAAGAATGCTATGTCCGGGGTGGTACTGTCGAGGAGGTCCCAGATTTCAGTGGAGTGTTTGTGGATGGATCGGATGTTGAGGAGGATGCATTGCAGGGTCTTCAGTTCGGTTGACTTCTTGCAGGTGGGCTGTGCTGGGTCCACGGTCTTGGCGGTGCTGCAGGTGTGCCGGCAGCAGTGTCAGCTGAAGGGTCCGTGGGTGTCGGCTGGTGATGCTAGCTTGCAGTTGTTGTTGAGGCCTGGGTTGAGTGTGTGGAGTGCCGTTGGGTCGTAGCGTTGGCATTGCAGGGATCCAGGGTTCCTGGCGCTGGTCGCGGATGGGTGCAGATGGGCTTGCCTTTGGCGTGCCAGCGGCGCGGCTGTCATTAAGTAGAGGTCGGGGAGGGCCGGTCGTGCTAGGGGGGAGGGGTCATGGGGCAGCAGCAGCGGGGAAAAACGGGCGGAAAAAGGCAAAGGAAAAGTCAAAAAGAGAGGGAAAAGTGCAAATAAGGCAGCAAAAGCGCAAGCAGAGTGGAGGAAAGACACAGAGGACATAGAGGAGAGTGAAGGGCGAAGATTTAGTTGAGGGTATACCTTGTTTGCCTGGACTTCGCCGTGGGCTGTTCCCTGCACCTGTGGTGTTTTTCTTCTGCCGCAGCTCCTCGCCGGACCCGCTCCGCGGGTCCCGCTTCGCGGTGTGGAGAGAGGCGCCTTGAGCATAGAGGGGCTCTGATCTTGGACACCGGACTCTGGGCTTTGGCAGGCAAGTACAGGGCTGCGAGCGGACCCGCAGGGACTCCAACTCCCAGGAGCCCCTGCGTGAGGTCAACCCACAACACATGGGTCGCTCTCCCTGACTGCCACGCCCCCCGCCCCACCTCCTTCTCTTTTATTTTTGCACTAGGATCCCGCTGCGCGGGAGGGCGCCGGGAGAAGCCCGGGACAAGGGCGGGGCCGTCTGTGGCCGTCATAGGCCGGAGTAGGCCGGGCTGGGCCTCCCTCTTGATTCTGCCGTTTGCCATCAAGTCCCTAGCACTACAAGCTGATAAATTGCCACATAGCTATCATCACACTCTAAGATACCATGCCGTCCCCGGTAAAGGAAAGTACCCCCATAAGGCAGGCAGGAACAAAAAATATGACCTTAGAGAATTACTTTCCTCGGGCGGGGGGAGATGGGGACAAGGAGAACACATTAAGCCGGCTCAGAGCTGAGCGGAGACGCTCTATAGATAATTTGAAAGGTAGACCTCTAGGAGACTATCCTCCCACACCTAGCGAAGACTTGACACTAAATGAAGATGTTCCGATCCTGCTTAGGGATGTTACAAAAACGCCCCCAGTGGTACTTATGAGCTCAACCCCAGTGAGTAGCACAAGCCCAAGTAGGGGGACGATTGACTTAATTTCTCAACCGCCCCCAGCATCAAAGTCTAGGAAAGCCAAACCTAAAATAGCTGTAGCACAAGGGGTTTTTGGGCCCCCACCAAACAAACGTAGGAGGAAGTCGAGGGGTGCCCAGGCTAAAAACAAACCAAAGATCCCTCATTCTGATTTTGGGAAGTCATCCAAACCCTCCATATCAACTGTGACAACGGTGGCTGACTTACATTCTAAACCCGCTGCACAGGATGGTGTGGCTCCCGTCCTGACTAAAGAGACGGCTAGCGACATTGTTAATGCCCCCCTCTCTGTTGCTCCGCTGGGTAATTTGGAATTCCTGCTTAGGTCACTTTTGTTACCAATTAGTGAAAGCATCAAAAAAGTGGAAATCAGACTAACCATTCTTGAGGCTACACTAAGCAGTATGAAAAATCCGGCCAATTCTCATGAGAGGGCTCCTAAACCTATTGCCACCCCAACAGCTCCAAAAAGTGTTATGCATCTTGCTCCCTCACAGGTTGCAACTGCGGCCGCCCCACCACAAACCCAGAGGAATAACCCTGCCCCAAATAAGCCACCTAACCCCATAGGACCTATACCCCCTGCAAATGCTGTTCCCCCGGTACAGCCCCCAGATAGTGTTGCACCTACTCCACTAATGAAGCTTCCCCCCAGGCCACGTAGACCCAATTTACCACCAGAGGCGAATGACTTTACAGTAGTCATGGCGGGCGTCCCACCACTGGAGGCAGGTGAAGCCGAGGATTTCTGTGCTCTGAAAAGTAGGGTGATTAAGTGGCTAAATTTGAATAGACCCTTACCCGTACACTTAAGCAATGAGATCATAATGGTCAGAAGGGTGCCTTGGATAGGGAGAACACGCAAATCCATCATAGGGGATTGCATATTGGTGAGCTTCAGGGATGCTGGAACAGTTGCTCACATATGCCAGGGAAAGAATAGATCACAGGTAACAACAATTCAAACACTTCATGTGTCTTTCTTCTTTCCCCCCACCCCAGCCCCTGTACACGTGACCCGTTCATATGACAACTGGGAAAGGGTGGGTCGAAGGGGTGTTCATCACGAGTTCAATCCCAGGCCATTATTTAGCCGCCCAGAGCTACCCTTCCACACATTCAATCGGTTCCACTGCCTGGACGGTCTTGAGGGGGTAGATTGACAAAGAGATAATGGTATATGGGGTATAGGGGGTAGAGGGGTTCCAAATGCTGAGTGGGAGAAGCACAGCCCCGAGGCAAAACAAAAGTCATCAAGTTGCGCCCGGAGTTATGTGCTGGATGAACCTAGGGTTGTAGATATTGCATGTATAGGTGACGCACAGGGACCGGAATTGGGAAAACAAGTGCGAGAATCACCTGGTGGGTCACAGGGAGGAGGGGTCCAGGGGGGTGAGGCACTAAAAATCATCTCATGGAATATAGCTGGCCTGGCTGGGAAATTTAATAACAAAGAGTGGCTTGACTATATCAGAAAATTCCATGTAATTTGTCTGCAGGAGACCTGGGCCCAGGAGAATAATTTCCATCTGCAAGGGTATAAGTGTTTTTTTGTTCCTGCTCAAAAATCAAGATCAGGGAGAGCCATGGGAGGTTTAGCTATTTATATAGATCTGAGCCTTCCGGGAAGTTACACTTGCCTTGATTGGAATTCCCACAGGATTCAGGCAGTCAGGTTCACTGGGAAAGGTCTTAGATTTGTTGCAGTAAACCTTTATAACAACGAGATAGCGGGATCTAACATCTCTCTTGTTACTGAATTAGATAATAGGTTGGGCCAGGTCATAACAGGCCAAAAAAATGGGCAGCCACATGGGTTGGTGGTTATGGGAGATTATAATTGCCACTTGTGCCCGGTACTGGTCCAAATAAGCACAGATTGGTCCCGATGCCCTATGGAGAAGGGACCGCATTTCTCTCATACGCCGTTGGGCTCAGCTTTCAGAATCTTACGGTTTAAATATGACCTTGAACACACCACTAATATGGTAGGGATGCAGGAGGATGGCACACTCCCCCCCACATTTAAGGGTAGAGGATGCTCTTCCTTCATAGATTACATTCTGGTCTCAAGGTCCTTAATTAATAAGACAACTAGTGTAGGGATCGAATGGAGTGGCTTTAGTGACCATAACCCTCTTGTTTTGGAGCTGCAGTATATGGTGGGTCTAAGTATTAGAGTTCAACGCACCTTCACTGAGAGAGCAACAGACCAAGGCAGGAGACTAAAATGGGCTAAAATAGACGGGGAAAAGTTCTACAAGGGCCTGGTGGACGCAGGCATACTTGCTATTAATGATTGTTTGGACACAGAAGTCCGCGGACCGAGGATAATGGAAGCTTTCGACCAGATCGCTAATCTGGTCGATGGTTTGCTAAAGACTAGTGTCCCATTTAAGAACCACGGGAATCCCCGATGGTTCGACAAAGACTGCTCTAAAGCTTTGAGGGAGCTGAAAAGCTGCCTTAAAACTAAACCAAGGGTCCCCCACAAAGTTAAGGTGTGCAGAGAAATTTATAAAAAGGAAATTAAGAGGAGGAAACTTGCCTTGCAGGCGGAAGCATGGGCAGATTTACGAGAAGCGGGGGAAAGAAAGGACCTAGCAGGCTTTTGGAAAATAATTAATAACCCAACTTTCCAGGAAAAAGATACCCCGGATATAGGGGCCAATATTCTCCCAGAGCAGTGGGTCAACCACTATAGGGGCCTGTACAATCATGAGCCTGGTTCTACTGTAGACCTACCGGCCATTCCAACTGAGGCTCCACTGGTAGAATTCTCCATTAAGGAGATCATTGCAGGGATTGAGGGCCTGACCAAAAATAAAGCTCCGGGGCCTGATGGAATCCCCCCATATCTTTTTTTGAGTAACATCGAACTCTGGGCTCCCCTAATGACAAGGGTTATTAATACTGCTATCATCTGTGGCCTGCCCCCGTCTTGGTCCACGGCAGTAATTGTGCCGATTTTCAAAAAGGGCAACAGGGATGACCCAAAGTGCTACCGCCCGATCTCCCTGATTGATGTGTCAGCAAAACTTTTGGGGAGGGCAATTCTTAATAGACTGTCCGAGTGGACCGAGGAAAAAAACATCTTCTCGGACACTCAATACGGATTTAGGGCAGGGAGGTCCACTAGTGACCAGTGCCTGAACCTTTATTTGCTGACTGCCAAGTATACCATGGCTAGTGATGAATCCATTTACATGGGTTTCATGGATCTGGCAGCAGCATTCGATCACGTCAATAGGGAAAAATTGTGGGGCATGATGCTTAGTATGGGGATAGAGAGTGGTCTAATTAATATATTGAGGGAACTGCACAGTGACACCACCGCCAAAGTCCGCTTTAATAGGGAGGGGGGCTGACTAGTTCTTTTCCCTGTAAGAGTGGAGTCCGACAAGGCTGCATTCTTGCTCCCTTTTTGTTTTCCCTTTATATTAATAATTTGGAGCAGTTTCTGTTGGGTCTGAAGGCAGATTGCCCAAGGGTTGGGTCGCGTCATATTCCTGTTCTGCTTTATGCAGATGACGCGGTACTGATCGCACGGACACCAAGGAGCCTACAAATCCTGATTGATGGTTTTGTTAGGTTCATGAGTGCCCTGGACCTTTCTGTAAATCTGAGTAAATCCTATGTGCTCCTGGCGGGGAAAAAAACCACCTCTAAATTTACATACAAAATAGGGAGCCACATTGTGGAAGAGGTCAAAACGTTTCCATACCTTGGTGTAACATTCGATGGTGCCCTGCGGTTTGATACCCTGGTGGAGGAACGTTGTGGTAAAATGATTGCATCTAACGGGGCAATTGCTAGCTATGGCAGGAGGCTAGGAAGATGGTCCCCGGAACAGGTGATAAATCTGTACAGCTCAGTATCATGCTCCAAGGTAATTTACGGGGCAGAAGTATGGGGCTTTGTCAATACCACTAGTATCCAACGTGAAGAAAATAAATATCTGAAATCACTCTTGAGGGTACCACAAAGTACTGCTGGTTTGATTGCCCATAGGGAGCTAGGGAGACCATATATAGAAGATTTGATAAAATTGAGGCCTATTATCGCTTGGTTAAAAATCTGGTACAATCCTGATGCGACACTTAGTAGAGAAATCTTATCGGACTGCCTAAAAAGGGACAAGTGTATGCGCATCCCCTGGCTCCTTTATGTGAAGAATACCCTGGAGGAGCTATGTTTTGGGAACCTCTTTACTCATCCTGTAACTATTGTAGCCCAGAATAAACTGCATGTAGGGAGAATTTTTCTAGAGCGGAAAAACCTACGCAGAGATGAGGCTGAAGGGTGCAAAAAGACAGTGAGGGCCCATCACCTAGTGAAGAGCGTGGAAGGTATGGAGCCATACTTGTTCCTCATGTACAATGCACAGGATAGGTTCCTGATGTGCCGTTTCAGATTGAACCTTCTCCCATTTATGTTGGCATCACCAGCGGGGTTTGCTACATCAATAGAACAGAAGGGGCCCTGCGGCTGCGACAACAGGTCTCCGCAAGACTCCCTTCATTTTGTTCTACTCTGCCCCTTTTACTCAATGCCCAGACGCAGATACCTTGTAAATATTTTGAAAAATGCTAATTTGGTCCTCGCTAGGGAGGCACTTGTATTCTTACAGAAAGCTGAGGAACCCCTAACACTGTGTAGTATTATGAACTTTATCAAGGTAGCACTTCGTTTAAGGCTTACTAGAGGAGAAGACTGAAATGTTTTTACTTTAACTTTTAAGTGTTAAATATGGCTATATTGTTGTATTTATGTTTTGTTAATTCACTGTACAAAGAACCCTGAAATGTTTAATGACTTTTTAACATGTAAATATGAGTGTGCTTTTATGGTGTTTTTTAATCACCGAATAAAGATTCTTTGACTTGACTTGACTAGTTGAGGGTAAAAAAAGAGTGAAAAACTGAGGAAAGACACAGATGGAGAGTGAAAGGGGGAGATCGAAACGAGGGAAAAAGCAAGTGAAAAGAAGAGAAAAAGCATACCGAGAGAAAGAAGACAGAGGTCCACTGGACCACCAGGGATGAGGCGCAGGTAAAACCTGCGGGTGGAGGAGGGCCTCCAACACCAACACTCAAGAGTGCAGGGGCTCGGGGAAAGGCCTAACTTAATGGTGGCGCTGCGGGGGAGAGAGAGCAATTTCACTGACAATGAGTCAGGGGTCTTGCTTGATAATCGGCAGTAGTGACCACACCTTGAGGATCAGCAGTAGGGACCAAACCTTGAGGATCAGCAGTAGTAACCACACCCTGAGGATCAGCAGTAGTGACCACACCTTGAGGATCAGCAGTAGGGACCAAACCTTGAGGATCAGCAGTAGTGACCACACCTTAAGGATCAGAAGGAGTGGCCACACCTTGAGGATCATCACTAGTGAACACACCATGAGGATCAGCAGTAGTGACCACACCTTGAGGATCAGCAGTAGTGAACACACCATGAGGATCAGCAGTAGTGACCACACCTTGATAATCGGCAGTAGTGACCAAACCTTGAGGATCAGCAGGAGTGAAAACACCTTGAGGATCGGCAGAGGTGACCAACCCTTGAGGATTGGCAGAGGTGACCACCCCTTGAGGATCAGCATCAGTGACCACACCTTGAGGATCGACAGTGGTGACCACACCTTGAGGATCAGCAATAGTGACTACACATTGAGGATCAGCAGAAGTGACCACACCTTGAGGATCAGCATCGGTGACCACATCTTGAGGATCAGCAGAAGTGACCACAACTTGAGGATCAGCAGTAGTGACTACATGTTGAGGATCGGCAGCAATGATCACACCTTGAGAATCTGCAGTAGTGACTACACCTTGAGGATCAGCAGTAGTGACCACACATTGAGGATCAACAGTAGTGACGACAACTTGAGGATCAGCAGTAGTGACGACAACTTGAGGATCAGCACTAGTGAACACACCATGAGGATCAGCAGTAGTGACCACACCTTGAGGATCAGTAGTAGTGACCACACCTTGAGGATCAGCACTAGTGGCCAGACCTTGAGGATAAGCAGGAGTGACGACATCTTGAGGATCAGCAGTAGTGACCACATCTTGAGGATCAGTAGAGATGACCACATCTTGAGGATCAGCAGTGGTGACCACATCTTGAGGATCAGGAGTAGTGACCCCACTTTGAGGATCAGCGGTAGTGACCATATCTTGAGGATCAGCAGTAGTGATGACACCTTGAGGATCAGCAGTAGTGACCACATCTTGAGAATTAGCAGTAGGGACGACACCTTGAGGATCAGCAGTAGTGAACACAACTTGAGGATCAGCAGTAGTGAACACACATTGAGTATCAGCAGTAGTGACAGCACCATGAGGTTCAGCAGTAGTGACCACACATTGAGGATCAGCAGTAATGAAAACACCTTGAGGATCAACAGAGGAGATCACACCTTGAGGATCGGCAGTAGTGACCACACCTTGAGGATCAGTTGTAGTGACCAGACCTTGAGGGTCAGCATTAGGGACCACACCATGAGGATCAGCAGTAGTGACCACCGCTTGAGGATCAGCAGTAGGGACCACACCTTGAGGATAGGCAGTAGTGACAGCACTTTGAGGATCAGCAGTAGTGACCACACCTAGAGGATAGGCAGAGGTGACCACTCCTTGAGGATCAGCAGTAGTGACCACACCTTGAGGATCAGCAGTAGTGACCACACCTTCAGGATCAGCAGTAGTGAACACGCCTTGAGGATCAGCAGTAGTGACTACCCCTTGAGGGTCAGCAGTAGTGACCACACCTTGAGGATCAACAGTGGTGCCCACACCTTGATGGCCAGCACTAGTGAACACACCATGAGGATCAGCAGTAGTGACCACACATTGAGGATCAGCAGTAGTGCAAACACCTTGAGGATTGGCAGTGGTGACCACACCTTGAGGGTCAGCACTAGTGACCACACATAGATGATCAACAGTAGTGACCACACCTTGAAGATAAGCATTAGTAAATGCACCTTGAGGATCAGAAGCAGTGGCGACATCTTGAGGATCAGCACTAGTGAACACACCATGAGGATCAGCACTAGTGACCACACCTTGAGGATCAGCAGTAGTGATGACACCTTGAGGATCAGCAGTGGTGACCAAACCTTGATGATCAGCAGTAGTGACCAAGCCTTGAGGATCAGTAGTGGAAACACCTTAAGGATCAGCACTAGTGAACACACCATGAGGATCAGCAGTAGTGACCACACCTTGAGGATCAGCAGCAGTGACCACACTTTGAGGATCAGCACTAGTGAACTTACAATGAGGATCAACAGCAGTGACCACACCTTGATAATCGGCAGTAGTGACCACACCTTGAGGTTTGGCCGGAGTGAAAACACCTTGAGGATCGGCAGAGGTGACCACCCCTTGAGGATCAGCAGTAGTGACCACACCTTGAGGATCCGCAGTAGTGACTACACATTGAGGATCGGCAGCAGTGACCACACCTTGAGAATCTGTAGTAGTGACCACACCTTGAGGATCAGCAGTAGTGACCACACATTGAGGATCAACAGTAGTGATGACAACTTGAGGATCAGCAGTAGTGACCACGCCTTGAGGATCAGCAGTAGTGACAACACCTTGAGGATTGGCAGTGGTGAGCACACCTTGAGAATCTGCAGTAGTGACCACACCTTGAGGGTCAGTACTAGTGAACACACATAGAGGATCAACAGTAGTGACCACACCTTGAAGATAAGCATTAGTAAATGCACCTTGAGGATCAGCAGCAGTGACGACAACTTGAGGATCAGCACTAGTGAACACACCATGAGGATCATCACTAGTGACCACACTTTGAGGATCAGCAGTAGTGACGACACCTTGAGGATCAGCAGGGGTGACCAAACCTTGATGATCAACAGTAGTGACCAAGCCTTGAGCGTCAGTTGTGAAAACACCTTAAGGATCAGCACTAGTGAACACACCATGAGGATCAGCAGTAGTGACCACACCTTGAGGATCAGCATTAGTGACCACACCTTGAGGATCAGCACTAGTGAACTCACAATGAGGATCAGCAGCAGTGACCACACCTTGATAATCGGCAGTAGTGACCAAACCTTGAGGATTGGCCGGAGTGAAAACACCTTGAGGATCGGCAGAGGTGACCACCCCTTGAGGATCAGCAGTAGTGACCACACCTTGAGGATCAGCAGTAGTGACTGCACATTGAGGATCGGCAGCAGTAACCACACCTTGAGAATCTGTAGTAGTGACCACACCTTGAGGATCAGCAGTAGTGACCACACATTGAGGATCAACAGTAGTTACCACACCTTGAGGATAAGCAGTAGTGATGACACCTTGAGGATCAGCACTAGTGAACACACCTTGAGGATCAGCAGTAGTGATGACAACTTGAGGATCAGCAGTAGTGACCACACCTTGAGGATCAGCAGTAGTGACGACACCTTGTGGTTCAGCCACAGTTACCACAACAAATACAATCACAGTAGTTACCACACCTTGAGGATCAGCAGTAGTGAAAACACCTTGAGGATTGGCAGAGGTGACCACCCCTTAAGGATCAGCAGTAGTGACCACAGCTTGAGGATCAGCAGTAGTGAGTGACCAAACCTTGAGTATCAGCAGTAGTGAAAACACCTTGAGGATCAGCAGAGGTGACCACCCCTTGAGGATCAGCAGTAGTGACCACACCTTGAGGATCAGCAGTAGTGACCAAACCTTGAGGATCAGCAGTAGTGAAAACACCTTGAGGATCGGCAGAGGTGACCACCCCTTGAGGATCAGCAGAAGTGACCACCTCTTGAGGATCAGTATCAGTGACCACACCTTGAGGATCAGCAGTGGTGACCACATCTTGAGGATCAGCAGTAGTGACCAGACCTTGAGGATCAGCAGTAGTGACCACATCTTGAGGATCAGTAGAGATGACCACATCTTGAGGATCAGCAGTAGTGACCACACCTTGAGGATCAGAAGTAGTGACCACACCTTGTGGTTCAGCCACAGTTACCACAACAAATACAATCACAGTAGTGACCACACCTTGAGGATCAGCAGTAGTGAAAACACCTTGAGGAATGGCAGAGGTGACCACCCCTTAAGGATCAGAAGTACTGACCACAGCTTGAGGATCAGCAGTAGTGACCAAACCTTGAGGATCGGCAGAGGTGACCACCCCTTGAGGATCAGCAGTAGTGACCACACCTTGAGGATCAGCAGTAGTGACCAAACCTTGAGAATCAGCAGTAATGAAAACACCTTGAGGATCGGCAGAGGTGACCACCCCTTGAGGATCAGCAGTAGTGACCACCTCTTGAGGATTAGCATCAGTGACCACACCTTGAGGATCAGCAGTGGTGACCACATCTTGAGGATCAGCAGTAGTGACCAAACCTTGAGGATCAGCAGTAGTGGCCAGACCTTGAGGATCAGCAGTAGTGACCACATCTTGAGGATCAGTAGAGATGACCACATCTTGAGGATCAGTAGTAGTGACCACATCTTGAGGATCAGCAGTAGTGACCCCACCTTGAGGATCAGCCGTAGTGACCATATTTTGAGGATCAGCAGTAGTGATGACACCTTGAGGATCAGCATTAGTGACCACATCTTGAGAATTAGCAGTAGGGACGACACCTTGAGTATCAGCAGTAGTGACCACACATTGAGGATCGGCAGTAGTGAATCACCATGAGGTTCAGCAGTAGTGAACCACACAATGAGGATTAGCAGTAATGAAAACTCCTTGAGGATCAACAGAGTTGATCACACCTTGAGGATCAGTAGTAGTGACCACACCTTGAGGATCAGCGAACACACATTGAGGATCAGCAGTAGTGACAGCACCTTGAGGATCAGCAGTAGTGACCACACCTAGAGGATCAGCAGAGGTAACCACCCCTTGAGGATCAGCAGTAGTGACCACACCTTGAGGATCAGGACTAGTGAACACACCATGAGGATCAGCAGTAGTGACCACACCTTGAGGAAGAGCAGTAGTGACTACACCTTGAGGTTCGGCAGTGGTGACCACACCTTGAGGGTCAACAGTAGTGACCACACATTGAGGATCAACAGTAGTGGCCACATCTCGAAGATAAGCATTAGTGACAACACCTTGAGGATCAGCACTAGTGAATGCACCTTGAGGATCAGCAGTAGTGACGACAACTTGAGGATCAGCACTAGTGTACACACCATGGGGATCAGCACTATTGAACACACCATGAGGATCAGCAGTAGTGACCACACCTTGAGGATCAGTAGTAGTGACCACACCTTGAGGATCAGCACTAGTGAACACACCATGAGGATCAGCAGTAGTGACCAAACCTTGAGGATCAGCAGTAGTGAAAACACCTTGAGGATCGGCAGAGGTGACCACCCCTTGAGGATTAGAATCAGTGACCACACCTTGAGGATCGGCAAAAGTAACCACACCTTGAGGATCAGCAGTAGTGACCATATCTTGAGGATCAGCATTAGTGATGACACCTTGAGGATCAGCATCAGTGACTGCACCTGAGGATCAGCAGTAGTGACCACACCTTGAGGATTGGCAGTGGTGACCACATCTTGAGGATCAGCAGTAGTGAATGCATCGTATTTATACAATACAATGTATTCCTGTCCTTTCCTCCTGCACAGGCACAGTTTCGGAAGCCTATTGCCAGTTCAGGCACCCTTGCACGATTGTGCAAGAGTGCCTGCGTTACAGGCAAGGAGGGACACCTTCCTGCACAAAAATAATCCATAGAGGTGTTTTCCTCCTCCTGTGTGGGCTGTAGAATACAGCATGCATAGAAAGAGGAAAAAAGAAGGAGAAATTTACTTATTCTCGTTATGCCTCATCTACGGCGGTATTAGATTTTGACGCATTCCCGCGTTTACAAGTCCTTGTAAATGTGGGAATGCCTCAAAACTCTACCGAAGTCGTGTGGAAACTCTCACCACAACACGCATTGAATGCCTCCCTTGCGCAGAGTAAGACGATGCAGCGATTTGCTCTCTGTTGCGTTACTACATATTCATGAAGCCACTCAGAGCCAAACAAAGTGGCTTTTCTTGGCTTCATAAATGTAACTTGCAGCTTTGCATCATGCATGAACCACATGTGTGGTGCAATCATGACGCAAGGCCCTCATAAATATGCCCCTAGGTGCACATGATCTATGAGCCAAAGTCGATGGCGCATTAATGCGGGTGTGTTTGCTTTGCTCTGGGTTTCAGTGAAGCTGATGGAGCTTGTTGAGAGAAGTGTTGTTGACAGCTGGAATGTGGGAACCATGGCCTCTTCGAGGCAGTTATCCTAACAGTCATTTACGCGTTGTTCAAGGTGTCGCTGGGAGGCGCTGTGGTGACACAGAGTGGTTCAGCATGTGTCCTACTTTTCTTACTAGTATTATTTTGGGTCTCTTAAAGGACCGAAAGGTCCCTCAATAACTCTGAGATTTGGTTTCTTAGCTTGAATCATTATTGTGCCAAAACAGCCCATGCATTTTGTCGTATAATCTTTGGTTCACCCTCGAAAACAAAGTGAACGACAGACAAGAGAGCGTACAGCACAGAATGACGAGCAACATCATGAAATACACGCATAACAAGCTTTGGCAAAGCCAGGAGTTCCTGCCTCTCCATCATTTCACAACTGTAGGCCACCGCACGGTTTACTACAAAGTAGCCGAGACACTTCTCTGACCTTACGCAGAGCTGATCACCGTGGCTGGGATTCGACATCTGGGACTTTGGCGGACGCTGATTGCCAAGGTGAAAAGAAGGAGGCGGCAGCGGCTGCCAAGATGTATCATGAGAAATCTACTAGTGGAGGACTGTGAAGAGAAGCCGGATCTCTGATCTGCACTGCGCTGCATCACTCTGTATTCATCAAGCCACTCAGGAACACACAAGGGGCTCTTGCGTGGCCGGATAAAACCCACTTAGGTGTTGAGCCCCCCTTGCACCTCCGTGCGTGGCGCAATGTTGCCTTCTGTTCCCACTCTGCCGGGGCAACTTCCTCAGATGCTGCAGGGTGGCATCAGATCTGTGCTTCACCAATAACACCGCTCAGACCCTGGCGGGGGCAGGGACATTTACTAACATCATTCTAACTGCACTGCACACAGCTCAGCTCCATGAACTGTGTTAAAGTTTACATGAGGGCTACCTCGGGGAGGACAGTCCAAGTGCACGTTTGCACTAGACAAGACGCTACTCCTGCGACCCCTCTTGTCAAACTCATTGAGCCCTACCACCCTACTTGGACCACCAAAACTGTGCCTACACTTATTGTCTTACTTCCATAGAAAAAGGGGGAAAAAACTTTTTGATTTTCATGAATGTCTGCAACATTTTTTAGAGGCTTTTAACAACTGACTTGCAACTTGCACTTACGGGAAACGGCGTCACTCCGTTTCCCAACACATGATGATTTTTATTAATCAAACATGAATAAAACAAAAAATGGATACATATTTCATTTCAAGACCGGAGACTACCATTATGCATTAAAACTTTTAATGCAACTCTGCAGCATGATTTTTTTTTTGCTAATCAAATTTATTTGCATTTGAAAATAACAAACATACAAAGGACAGCTTGTGATTGCATATTAAAACAAGTTCCATTATCAGCAGAAAATACGAATCCCAGCCATAATTTAGTATATCCGAGAAAAACTCCCCACCAGAAAAGCAGTGTATCGAGGTAGAAGGGAAAGCAAGCATATTGTTCAAGATAATAGGTTTAGCCATTTGCCCCACACCTTCTGAAATTTCTCAGGACATCCCCGGGCCTCAAAGAGGGGCTCCTCCTAGGCCGCGAAACAGTCCACCCCCCGTCGCCACCTCCGTATGGTAGGAGGTTTGGCCTGAGCCCAGACCGCCGCGATATCTCGCTTGGCCACCACCACTGCTGTGCCCAGAAAGAGTTTGTCGGCTCTAGAGACGTCCAGTCCATCAAATACTCCCAGAAGGAGGCGTAGAGGATCATGAGGGACCTACCACCCAAGAGTTTGTGTAAGTTCGGACTCCACACCCGACCAAAATGGAGCAAGACCAGGGCATAACCAGACCATGTGATAGAAATTGGCCGGAGCTTGGCCACATCATGTGCAGTCAGGGGAGGGGCGCGGTCCAGCCCTGTGAAAGTGCGTAGGGGTGAGATAAGCCATGTGGAGGTAGTAGAGTTGGATGAGACGTAGTTAGGAGGAGGTCGTCAAGGTTTTGGGGGCCATAAGGGCATCGCGCCAGTCTGCCTCTTCTAGGGGGCCCAGTCATCCCTCCCAGCGGGTTCGAAGCGAGTCCAGGGTGGTAGGCCATTGTTCACGAGGGAGCGGTAGATCCGTGACACCCCTCCTCTCTCTAAGTCCCCCATCATGACCTGGGCTTCTAGCGGGCTGAACTCAGGAAGCAAAGTGCCTGGTGGGATATGCATATGAAGGGCGTGGCGGAGTTGTGAAGGGAGTGACGCAGTGTTTTTAAAGAACTTTAACAACAACAATCTAGAGTTAGAAACCACTGTCCATATATAATCTCCTCTCAGAACTCGCCTCCTCTTTAAATGCTGCTCTGGACAGATGAGTATAATTGTACCTTGGATGATTATTATTTAAAATGTTTTAATGTGGGTTGAAATATGTTTTTAACATCATTTTGAAGGATGTAAGTTAGTGTGAGGGCATGTATTTTTTTGTACAATGCGGTTCACTTTTAATTTACAGAGGCATGTTAGTTTTTTTAAATTGTACGAAAAGGTTTAGGTATGAAGAAAATAGAGGGAAAGAAATAAGTAATTTGCCCTTGGTATCGATAAGCTATGAAACAGCTGTTGAATTAGAGTTGCTCAGAGGGTGGAGCCAGAGACCAGCAGTATTCTTGGTCAATGCAAACACAGGTTTGCTCACAGAGAGAAAGATGGCGATAATTACAAAAATAAGCCCTAAAATGGAAGACATGGCGTAGAGCAAGCCCAGCGAGGATGCTAAGGGGACACTGGTGAAGGGCTTGTGAAGAGTCTGGGCAAATATGCAGCCACATTGAATGCCTTGGATAAGGCACAGACAAACATGAGAAAGGTGTTTGGTAACGGAAATTTTGGACAGGTGGGTAGAAGGGGACCCACTGCTGGCCGGGGCATGCAAAGGTCCCAGTATTACTCTCAATACAGAGGAAGAGGTTCGGGCCTCCCCTGGCTTTTACCCAAGTCGCAGAAGAACAGGAAGGAGGGTAGAGGATGATTTGTCCATGCCTGAGGTCAGAGTTCTGTAAACCAAGGTGAGTACAGCGATTATTTTGGGCTCTTCCCAAGAAAGACTAGGGGGACGTTTAAGAAATGTTTTGGACAATGGGAAGGTTAACTCAGGACCCCTGGGTGTTGGAGACAGTTCAAGGTTTGGGATAGAAATTATAAGGTTACCAATTCAGAGAAAAGAGCCAAGAGAATTGGCGGTACATGAGGAGTTAAAGAAAGTTGTTGACTTAGACATAGAGTCTATGCTACAAGAAGGGAGCAATTATACGCTTGGAGGAAACAGCAATGTACTTTGTGAATACAATAATTTTGGTCAAAAAGAAGGACAAGGGATGGAGACCAGTGACAATCTCAGGGAGTTGCCAGAGGCGAAAGAAGAATCGCTTTGCTGGATTGACAATATTCAACCATGGAATGGCCGAGCCATTTTTGGATGTACCTCGAGGTTTGTTTTGGAGACAGATGCAAGCCGGAGAGGTTGCGGAGCTCATTTGGGGGCTCAAGAGACAGGAGGAGTATGGTCACAGGAGGAAAGGAAAACATAAACATTGTTTGGAATTAACAGCAGGCTTGCATGCTTTGAAGAGTTTCAAAGAGATATTAGAGGGGCAGTGATGACGTTGGACAATGTGTCAGTAGGAGTGAACATCAACAAGTTAGGAAGGAGCAGATGTCGTGAATAAGCAGAGTGGCAAAGGCTTTTTGCTTGGAGCAAAGGATTACTGTCAGAGCAGAATATTTACCAGGAGAAATGAACGTGTCAGCAGTTTGGAATTCTCGTCATTCGAAGTATTTCAGTGATTTGCAGTTGAATCATCAGTGTTTTTGCAAAATCAATGAGATTTAGGGACCGTTGAATGTGGACATTTTTGCAAGCAGTTGACTTGCCAGTTAGAAACTAATTTTATGTGGATGCCAGATCCAGAGGTGAGTTCAAAAGATGGATTTCAGCGGGTTTGGAAGGGGAAGAAAGGTTATGTTTTTCCTCCTTTTACAATGCTGCAGAGGGTGATACTGAAGGTGAGGGAGAAGAGCTGTCAAATAGTTTTAATAACACCGTTTTGGGTATCTCAGGTATCGTTCCCGACTGTGATGGAGTTAAGATGTACAATGCCTTATTTGATTGCGGTAAGAGAAGGTCTATTGAGGAATGGAGACGGCCAGGAACATCTGTTGATTCTCGAAGGAATATTGAACCTCCATGTTTGGAAGGTGCCAGGAGATCTGGATGTGTGCAGGGGCTTTTGAGCCGGGCTGAAGAGTTACTGCAGGATCCGTGGGCTGAAGGAAGAAGGAAGATATATAGAGGGATTTGCAAAATATGGGACAGTTGGTGCATGGAGAGGAATTTGGATCCCGTGGAGGCTCCTATCGTAGATGTAATACATGTTTGGGTGGAGCAGAATGAGAAGGGATCAGAGTACAGCACTATGAACTGTTATAGGTCAGCAGTTTCTGCTGCACATGCTGAGGTAGATGGTAGATCAGTAGTAGGAATGTGATGGTTTGTAGAATAATGAAGAGTATGAGGTTGAGAAGACCACCCAGGGCGCAATATGAAGAACTGTGGGAACTGAGTATGGCCTAACATTTGTTTCAGGAATGGCCTCTTAATAAGCAACTTACTGGAAAGGTAATGACTCTTTCATGTCTAGCATCATGTAGGAGATCTTCCGACGTAAAAGCCTTGGAGGTAAGTGGTGGGATTTACGGTCCTGCAGGAGTACATTTCGAAATATGGAAGAGGACTGAGAGCATGTCAGAGTCAGTCTTTCATTCAATAGTTTAGCAGAATACTAAATTGTGGGACATATTTAAGATCCTCTATTTCCACAGGAACGTCACTTTTTACGCCGTTGTGGTGGCGATAGGGGCTTTGCCTTATTTACAAGGCAGGGTTAAGCCACTGAACGTGGATTAACGCTGCCTTGTAAATAAGGCCCCCGTTCATGCTACGCTTAGCATGAAAGGGGAGGGCAGTGGGTGTTGCGGTGGGTGTTCTACCGCGACCCCCATTGATTCGGACGTTGCCCCATATTTACAAGGGAGGTGTAAATATGGGGCAGCACCAAAGTTAAGAACAATAAAAACCTGATCTTAACCTGGCGAAACGAAGAGAAATGTTTTATTTCTCCTCGTTTTTGCCGTTTCTATATGTGCTGCCTTGTGCAGCGCACAGAGAAACAGCAAAACGCCGTGAATGATTGTTTTGTGCAGGAAAGTGTCCCTTCCTGAACATAAACAATCATTACAAAAATGCTGACTTGCAACTTATGTGCACTGCACAAAGCAGCGCACATAGAAGTTACAAATCACCATTTGTGATTGTTTATGTCCAGGGCACCTTCCTGCACATAAACAATCATTCCCCTCAAAGCAGGTACCTTTGCACTATGGTGCAAGGGTGCCTGTATTGGTGCTAGGCTGTGGCTGGAGAAGTGTGGTGCAACGGCCAGGGCCGCTGACTTTGGAGCTGAGGGCTCACGGTTCGATCCCTGGCTCCAGCGGCAGCTCAGCTCAGCACCATGTGACTCTGGGCAATGGCTCACTTAATTTCCACGACGGCCCCCAGCGCCTTGAGACCCGTAGGGGTGGGTAGTTCGCACTTTACAAATACTGGATTTAGGCAGCTTAATTTAGTGGCAGCACTAGGGAAACGCAGGGATGCACCATATCTTTGTAAATAAGGCGCATCCTGCCTTTTCAGAATGGTGGAGCGTGGAGTTAGCAACTTTTGCTTAATGCCGCACTCCGTTATTCTGTTGTACATATGCCCCTAAATTGCGTGTTGTGGATTGTTTGCATGAGTATAAGGGAGAATGTTGAAACATAGGATTCGTGGAGAAAACCAATTATTTAATTTGTATGTTAAACCACATATGGTGGGGAGTTCGGCAACTATAGCAAGATGGGTAAAAGACATGATGCAAGCAGGTGTTGATGTGAACATATTTAAACCACATTCTATGAGAGGTGCTATAGCAAATAGATTATATATGTCTGGTGGATGATTGGAGGAGATACTTAAGGCGGCTGATTGGTCAAACGCTGGGACATTTGCTAAACATTATTTTATACCAATAAAGCATGTTACTAATGTGGTGATGCACAACTTTCAACATGCATAATGGTAGCCTCCGGTCTTGAAATGAAATTGTGATACTCCAAATAAAATGAAAAGAGAATCAAGATTTCATTAAAGATACAGAGGCTAACATTATCCCTCCCGCTGCATCCCAGATATTAGAGAAGCATAAAAAATTTAAAAAAAGCAAAATGGAAGGAAAGGTGACGGGTATATGTTAAGTCTGAAAAGATACATTTTGAAAGGAAATATGTTAATGAAATGTGTGATTCGTATAAGTGTTAAAAAAATTAAACCATTTTAATTTATGAAATATCGGTATTTAGAGATCAGTAGGATATATCAAAAGTAATTATTTGTTTTTTAATAGTGTTTGTTGGTGCTTGCAGACCTACCTGGACGCTACGCTGCTACAAGGGGGTAGGCTGTGGACTTCTACTGCTGCGGGACTACGAGGACCACGGTGCACAGCGCCCCTCTGATTTGTCTCACCTGGTTCCTCTTCCCGTCTTTGGCTTTCTCCACACATGCAGCGCCTCGCGGCCCCCGCTTCGCGGGAGCCACTCGCCGGCCTCTTCAGTATAAAACCCTGGCTGGTGCTCACTTCGTGTGTGTTTGTTGGTGCTTGCAGACCTACCTGGATGCTACGCTGCTACAAGGGGGTAGGCTGTGGACTTCTACTGCTGCGGGACTGCGAGGACCATGGTGCACAGCGCCCCTCTGATTTGTCTCACTTGGTTCCTCTTCCCGTCTTTGGCTTTCTCCACACACGCAGCGCCTCGCGGCCCCCGCTTCGCGGGAGCCGCTCGCCAGCCTCTTCAGTATAAAACCCTGGCTAGTGCTCACTTCGTGTGTGTTTGTTGGTGCTTGCAGACCTACCTGGACGCTACGCTGCTACAAGGGGGTAGGCTGTGGACTTCTACTGCTGCGGGACTGCGAGGACCACGGTGCACAGCGCCCCTCTGATTTGTCTCACCTGGTTCCTCTTCCCGTCTTTGGCTTTCTCCACACACGCAGCACCTCGCGGCCCCCGCTTCGCGGGAGCCGCTCGCCGGCCTCTTCAGTATAAAACCCTGGCTGGTGCTCACTTCGTGTGTGTTTGTTGGTGCTTGCAGACCTACCTGGACGCTACGCTGCTACAACGGGGTAGGCTGTGGACTTCTACTGCTGCGGGACTGCGAGGACCACGGTGCACAGCGCCCCTCTGATTTGTCTCACCTGGTTCCTCTTCCCGTCTTTGGCTTTCTCCACACACGCAGCGCCTTGCGGCCCCCGCTTCGCGGGTGCCGCTCGCCGGCCTCTTCAGTATAAAACCCTGGCTGGTGCTCACTTCGTGTGTGTTTGTTGGTGCTTGCAGACCTACCTGGACGCTACACTGCTACAAGGGGGTAGGCTGTGGACTTCTACTGCTGCGGGACTGCGAGGACCGCAGTGCACAGCGCCCCTCTGATTTGTCTCACCTGGTTCCTCTTCCCGTTCACGCCCCCTCCTGCCTCCAGCACTATCCCAGGCTCCTCTTCTGGCACGCTAGCGGGACGCGCGCGGGTCGCAGCACGGGGCGAAGACCGGGCAAAGAGCGGGCCGTTTGTAGCCGTTCGTGGACGGCCGTGGACGGGACGGGCCAACATATTCGCTCATGCCATCGCCAGTGCCACTTAATCCCCAGTACTTTATACTTTATACTTTAATTCTCCCTGGAAGCCCCCTCTACCGTGTGCTTCTTACCTCAAGAATGACATCATTGAGGTCAGGTAGAAAGACTGCGCGGTACAGCGTAGGGGGTTGTGTCACTGGAACATTGGATAATTTTATCACCAGAGCAGCCCGGGTCCTCGAACAAGAAATAATCCTAACAGAAAAAAGACTGTCTGTTGAACTTTCTGCCAAGAGATCGTCACTTGGCAACATCATGGCTGTTCCCTCTTCTGTATGTGGATTACCCCATTCCATTCTTGACCAACTACCTAGTAATGATCTAGGATTAGAGACTCCCCCTGCCCTGTGTTCGTTGGTCAATTTACCTGCTACTTTAAATGCTTTTGTTTCCAGTGGTCCGCTCCCAACTGCTAGCGACACCCACCCTCAGCCCATCAACGAGCCGTTAGGTATTGCTACCAAGCCATTGGCCAGTAAGTCCCGCCCTATCCAGGGGAAGTCCAGACGTGGGGGTGTGCACCCTAAGGGTAAACGCGCTATAGCGTCCAAACCGTCCAAAACCGCCCAATCTCGTCATACTTCTCTTCATAATTTACCACTTAGCGCCCCTGTTGTCGTCGAGAGCCCCGTGCCATCTCAATCCTCTGATATCCTGTCCAACTCCCTCCCCCTGACTCCCGACTATGTCGAGCCCATAGAACAACTATTCAAGTCTTTTTTTCTACCCTTATACGAAAGAGTCAATCGGCTCTCGCGTTCATTAGAGAAATTAGAGGGTATGATGATTACAAACCTGGCCCTACTAGAGAAACACATCATGATCCCATCCACTTCCAAGACCCTATTAGCACCCGAAACAGTTATTGAGGCAGGGGCTGCTTCTAGCGGCAATACCCCCATGGTTAGTGTACCCACTGATCGGCCAACCCTTGTTGCCCATACGGCGAATGCTTCTCACCCACCTACCAGTAATGTTTCCAACATTGACAAAGATAGTAACGCTGTCACTAGTATCCCTACAACCAGACATTCTAATATTGAAGGTACTGGCTCCTTTTTAAAATTCCCTTGCATTAATCTCCCACCAGAGTCGTATCCAGATACTGTCATTTTAGTGGGAGTTCCATGTCTCTTGCAGGACAAGTTCGAGTCCCACAGTGAACTGAAGAATAAGGTCATCCACTGGTTAAATCGAAATAGACCTTTACCGGCTACTTCCTGTGCTGAAATCTTGACTATCCGCAGAGTGTGTTGGTTGGGAAATGGGGTCAAAAGAGTGGAGGGTGATTGTGTGATCATTAATTTTCGGGACCCCAGGATAGTGAGTCACATATGTTCCCAGCCAAATACTTTGTGCGCCACTGGTATATCTGCCCTGGATCTGTCACATTTTTATCCCCGTGACTCAGGTGCTCTACACGGTGCCATGTCATCTGGTTGGGAAAGGGTCAACAGGGGCTTCCGCCGCCCGCCAGGCTCTGACTTTCACCTCCCTTTGTCCAACATTTATGCTCCCCTGAGCAATTTAGACGGGGTTGATTGACCATTCTCTAATTCCCACATGGAGGGCTGTGTGTCTAGGCCCCTTGTTGGCCCAGTTCCCTATTGTTTTGCTGGTTGGAGTGGGTCTAGGAGAACCAATATGGATCGGGGTGCTTTTCCTTTTGGCTTTGTCCGTGCTGCTCAGGCTGCCCATTACAAGGATTCTAACTCTTCTATTCCCGTTATGGTGAGTTTGGATACCTATCCGCCCCCCAGCATCAGCAGTGCCAACGTCTCAAAAACTATGTCGGTAGCAGTTGATGGTGAGTCGCTTATTGTTAAATCTCCCACCCTTTCCATTGATTTTTGTGTCCCTGTAATTGTGAGTACGGCATCTGTAAATACTGCAAACTTTCAAGGTGCCTTGAGTCCATTGCGTACCCCACTGCCCTCAGCCCCCCATAGCTCCCCTGCCCTCACCCTGGCCTCGTGGAATATTGCTGGTCTCCGCAGTAAATTAACCATAGAGGACTGGTCTGCGTGGGTAACTTCCCATGATATCCTGGCTTTTCAGGAGACGTGGGCTGTTGACCCTATTTTCTATTCTGGGTATGTGAACTTTTCAAAGGGGGCCTCTAGTGGTACGAGGGGCCGCCCCTCTGGCGGAATTTGCATTTGGGTTAGGCAAACCTTGAAGTATCAACTCACAGAAATGGCAATTGACAATCCCGATCTACTGATCATTTCTCTGCACTGCAATGATGAACCCTTAATCTTAATCATCAACGTTTATAACAGGGGACTCCCTGGTGGACGTGGCACTAATACCTCCTTACAACTGGACGGGTTTCTGGACACTGTTGACCCCCGTTCCAACGTTGTAATAGTAGGTGACTTGAACTGTTGTTTTGAGCCGATGTTCCCTGATTGGGATTCCCTGACCCTGGAAGTTGATTCTACTTTTAAAATCCCCCCTCTTGATCTTCCACCCATCAAGCGGTGGACCGAATCCGCTGTCCAGTGGATGAGCCTATGTATGGAGCGCGGTTTTAGGGCTGCCAACAGACGTACCACTTCCGATGCGAATGGTAAGGCAACATTCTCAGCTGGTCGTGGTCGCAGTAGCAGAATTGATTATGCTTTAATAAAGGTGGAGTTCTGGTCCTCCCTAAGTGACATGGTGGTTTGTGACCGTCCAGAGAGTGACTACAACCCTCTAGTCTTGTCACTTCTGCTCTCTCCCCGTTACAGAAGTGCTCATTCCGAGATTGTGACTGCCAAAGCCCTCTTAACCAATAACCAACGGAGAGTGCGCTGGGAAAAGGTTGCCCACGATAGTGTAATACTCTCTGAGATTAGCCTTAAAGTTTCCACCACGCTGGAAGATCTCCAGCTTCTTCGGGATATCAATGATGTCGTTGGTGAATCCACAAATATACATACAAAATTATTTTCTGACTTAAAGTCCCTCTTTTCCAAACCCTGTAAGGCCACGATACCCACCATTTCTAAGCCAGGCTCGTGGTACAATAAAAACTGCCGGGAGTCTTATAGTAAATTTAAAAAAGCCATTAATACCAAAAACCAGGCAGTTATTAAATCCGCAAGGAAAGTTTACACCAAGGCCAAAGTTCAGGCGAAACGTGATTGGGACAATGATCACTGGAGCGACGTTTTGTCTGCTAGCAAACATAGGAACCTCACCTTGTTTTGGCATATTCTGAAGTGGGGTAATACACCCAGTGCACAGGTCCCCTCCAACAATGTTTCCCCGGATAACTGGGTATCACATTACAAATCCCAGTTTTCGGAAAGTAACTTGGCTGCTCAGCCTGCTCTCCCTTTAAGTTGGGACTTGACCTCTTCCATGAACCTTAAATTTGATATTGAAGAGGCTAAGATGGCCTTATTGAAGGTACCTAGTGGCAAGGCTCCAGGAATTGACTGTGTCCCCGCGGATCTTTTTAAATCCGACCTTAGCAACTGGGCGCCCTACATTGTCTTCTTGGCAAATGCTATTGCCAAGGGGGCTGCCATTCCAGAATCTTGGAAGGGTGCCGAGATTCTGCCCATTTTTAAAAAAGGTGACCGTTCATGTCCGGGGAACTACCGCCCAATAAGCCTCATAGATTCGGTCCAAAAAACAGTTGCAAGAATGATCCTGGCTAGGATCCAGTCTTGGGTCGAGCAGGAAGATATCATCTCGCCACTGCAGGCAGGTTTTAGATCTTGCACTAGCACCATAGACCAGGCATTCAAATTCCAACTGATTGTCTGGAAAACGGTTTATCTCTGCGGTGGCACAATATATGCTGCTTTTGTAGATCTACGGTCTGCATTCGACCTAGTCAATAGGACCAAACTATGGGGCGAATTAGCGGTGCTTGGGATGCCTTTGGATCTTCTAAACATCATCATTAGGCTGCATGAAAATAAATTTGCTCAAGCGCGTTGGGGGAACCAAGGTCAGGTTACTGACAGATTTAATGTTAGTAGAGGTGTCCGACAAGGGTGCGTCCTTGCGCCAACTCTATTTTTATTATTTATAAATAGAGTCGTGCAATATTTTTCTAATACTTCAACGGACGCCCCCACGTTGGGTGGTTCTAAAATACCCCTCCTTATGTTTGCCGACGACACCCTACTTTTATCCCAGACTTTGTCAGGGTTGCAGTCGGCTTTAAATGTATTTTCCACATTCTGCTCCGATTATGACTTGCTAGTCAACGTCTCTAAAACCAAATATATGGTTTTTAATAAAGGGAAAACCGTGAAAGGCCAGGTGTGTATGAACAAGGACATATTGGAACGAACCAATGTTATGACTTACTTGGGGGTTGTCTTTGAAAATAAACTGAACTGGAGGCCACAAATAGATGTACTTTCTCTTAAATTTGCTCAACTTTCGGGCTGTTTGGCCAAGGAACACAAGCAATCCCAGACAAAAATGATAGGTCCCCCCATCAAAATTTATGAGGCAAGAATTAATTCAGCAATCTTGTATGGTGCGGAACTCTGGGGTTTTGCCGACCTTTCTCCCCTGGTCTCAGCACAATACAAATTTTTTTGAAAACTTACGGGCCTCCCCAGCTGTACCCCAGTGAAACCGCTTTTGCTGGATCTCGGTTGCCACTCCTTTGATGATATCGCCAGGTTCAATCCACTGGCTTTTTGGAGGAGATTATGGACAATACCGGAATTAGGCTTTTACGCTAAAGCTTTTCTGGATGTCCGCTCTATCCTGGGAGCCGGCGACATCTCCTGGTGCAAGCACGTTCGACTATTATTGGAATCTATGGGTTTGGGTATCCTTTGGACAGACCTAGCTAACAATCTTTTTCCACCAAAAAAACAATTTAAAGATCTCTATTGGTCTACGGTAACCCAAAAACATATTTCCTCAGTTTCCCCTGAGTCATTGTCTGGTAGGTTCTTTGAACATAAAACAGTCCCCTTGTTAGAAGACTACTGGGACATTATCACCAGACCCAGTGATAGAAAACTCTATCACCAATTCAGGGTCGGCTCCCTTCCCACCAATTTATTTACAAAAAAATGGAAAGGCGGGTCCCGCGATTCTTGTAGTTGGTGCTTAGGCTGTGTTGACTCAGTTGGGCATATATTTTTTGCTTGTCCAGCATATGCGGCACCCAGGGCTAAATGGCTGAAACCCATCTGTCGCACCCTGGGAACAAGACAGGGATACGTTGCCCTCAGAATCTTAAGATATGATTCAGCCGAATGTGTTGTAGTCGCAGTGGCCACATTTTTAGGCTGGGTTTGGACAATCAGACATAGGAGGCATCTGACTATCTAAATGACATTGTGTTCGT
Source organism: Triturus cristatus (assembly GCF_964204655.1). Classification (NCBI taxonomy): domain Eukaryota; kingdom Metazoa; phylum Chordata; class Amphibia; order Caudata; family Salamandridae; genus Triturus; species Triturus cristatus. Next base: position 1,881,677,843 of record NC_140590.1, read on the forward strand.
GATCTTCTGTTTTTAAAACTATTGTGATTGTATTTTTTTATCTTGGCTGTCAAATGTCTTTTATGATGAAAGTTTTATCGAAATAAAGACTAATGAAATGAAATGAAATGAAAACTCATAGAGAAGAGGAGATGAGGACAAAAACTGCGGATAGTTTAGCAAAGGAAAGAAGGAGACGTTTTTAGACACATTTAAGGAGGAGGCGAGTTCTGAGAGGAGATTATGTATGGACAGTGCTGTTCTAACTCTACATTGTTGTTGTTAATGTTCTTTAAAGGTGCTGCAGAGTGGCATTAAAAGTTATAATGCATAATGGTAGGCTCTGTGTCTTTAATGAAATATTGATTCTCTTTTCATTTTATTTTGAGAGTCGCCATTGTATCCTGAAGGCAGCATTATAACCAGCTTGCATTTTTATTTTTTAGTATACTGATATCGAATGTTCCCTCCTTTAGTTTAGGACTGTAGAGCTAAAACATTAAGAGGCAGGAATACCCTTTATTAGGGGATTAGTTTAAAAAAAGACTGTGCTTGAAAGTGCAGTATAATTATACAGTGAGTGATTGTAAATAACATCAAAACAAAGATACGAAAGAGAATTGCAGGAATCCCAGAGAGGGGCCAAGCTAATGCTGATCCACACATCTGAGTAAGGGTTTGAAAATGGTGTTCCTCGGCCCTTATTCATATTCCTGAAGTGTGAGAGGAACGCGTCGGCCGATCATGCTGCCAGACTATTGCTGAAGCAAGCGAGAAAACCATTCGTCGGTGTCGAGAAAAGTGTTCTGTGATTGTATGATCTGTTGTCATTTAAGCTGCTAATTAAAAATCAAATATAGTCATTTAGTAATCCTTTCCCACTATGTCAAACTAACTACATTCTTGGTATTCCATGACATTTCTCAAGTCATTCGAATTTCAACACCATCAGTTGTGCATAATACAAGCAAACCGTTGCCAGACTGTCAACTTTATTCATGCCTGTATGCATTTGTTATCCTCCAAATTTTGTTGCTCTGAAATTGACAAATAGATTATCTTATGACCCAATCCACAATGATTGTACAGTCAATCAGCATGACAGAGAATGCAAAACAAGAAAAGTGAAAACTTAGCATTGACATGGACCAGGAGAGCATTTGTAATAGAAAGAAGGATGAGGAACATCCAGGAATGACTCCCTTCAGAGGCCTCTGCCCCAGAGCCAGACCAGAGCTCTTCATTGACATTGAGTCCCACTGGAAGTGGAGTGCTCAGTTTCTTCTGTGCAGACCACCTTGAGTCTTAGACATTATTTCAATCTAAATTCAAAGCTTTAACATTTTAAAGGCTTGTTCCAGTGATTAGATGACAACAACATTCTAGACTATCCTTATCATTCTGCAATTCTTGCTTTAGGTCTCCTGAAATATTTCCTGTACATGGGAATCCACAGGAGCACATCATTTTTTTTCTAGCAAATGACTTCTCATATACATTAAACCTCTGTACTTTGTACTGCTTAGCAGCAGGTTGACCGGAAGAGCTGTCCTGCCCATGGAACAATTGTCACAGTTATAAGAGAACTTGTTTTACTAGTTAGACGTTATTTTGTACTTTTCCACTTAAATCCTCTGGCTCAGCATTTCCAGGAACAATTACTTCACTCTTCCTCGCAGACATCAATGTTGCATGGCAGTGGACAGGAATCGAAGGTGTTCGTTCATTTTGATGAAGAAGCAGGAAGGATTATACCCGGAACCAAAAGATGTAAAAGTCTCTGCAGAATTCTCTTCGGTTTTACCTAAAGAGCTGGCTCTGTCTAACGCCAGGACTTGCTTCTCATCCTCTGTAGTCTTTTCCTGGACTCTATTTACAGAACTCTTTTCTCATCTCCTTTACTTGCATTTTTTTCAAATTAACAAACATATTTCCAGATTTATGGGCAACTCTGACTTCCCACTGGTCCAGTGTAGTTGCCCTCTGCCCCAGATAAAGGGGGAATCAGCCCCAGCCAGTAGGCACCAGTTTGGTATAATGATGCAGGTGGTAGGAGTTACTTCTGTGAGTAGGCACTAGTTTGGTATTAAGGTGCAGGTGGTGAGGGTTACCCCTGCCAGTAGGCACTGGTTTGGTATAAAGCTGCTGATGCTGGGAGTTACCCCCAGCAAGTAGGCACTGGTTTGGTATAAGGATACAGATGGTGGGAGTTACTCCGGCGAATAGGCACTGGTTTGGCATAGAGGTACAGATGTTGGGGTATACTTAGGCGAATAGGCACTGGTTTGGTATAGAGGTACAGATGTTGGGGTATACTCAGGCGAATAGGCACTGGTTTGGTATAGAGTTACAGATGTTGGGGTATACTTAGGCGAATAGGCACTGGTTTGGTATAGAGGTACAGATGTTGGGGTATACTCAGGCGAATAGGCACTGGTTTGGTATAGAGTTACAGATGTTGGGGTATACTCTGGCAAGTGGGCAGTGCTTTGCTTAAATGTGATATGAAAGACGTAGGTGGTAGGAGCTACTCTAGTGAGTAGACACTGATGTGGTGTAAAGGTGTAGGTCATGGAGTAGGCACTGGGCTAGTATAAAGATGCAGGTGGTGGATTTACTCTGGTGAGTAGGCACTGGGTTTTTGTAAAGATGCAGGTCGTGGGAGTTAACCCAGAAGATAGTCCCTGATTTGGCATGAAGATTGGAGTGCTGGTTTTGTTTGAAATGAACGTATCCATCTTATTGCCACTGATCACTTTCTCTGCTTTTTCTGCAGGATTCGTTGGAGTTTCTGGACACAATGACTCCTGAAGAGGTGAGTAGCAATGACAAGAGAACAGGAAAATAACCCTCTTTCTCTTCCCAGCATCAAGGTCAGAGACTTACAGCTCTCCCACCGCAAGAGGAGCTGAGGCCCTCTGTAGCTTCAGTCCCACCAGTCACCCTAAAGCAGAGGTGTTGATGCTCCCTTGAACTGCAAGAACATGGGAGACCCTCCGTCTGCATGTCCCCTCACAAGCCTGGTGTAAAACCTCTCTCCACTGTGAGGAGCCGTGTCAGACTCTCTGTGTGGCTATACCACGAGGGTTTAAAACCTCTCTCCACTGTACGGAGCCGTGCCAGACTCTGTGTAGCTATACCACGAGGGTTTAAAACCTCTCTCTACTGTACGGAGCCCTGCCAGACTCTGTGTAGCTATACCACGAGGATGTAAAACCTTTCTCTACTGTACGGAGCCGTGCCAGACTCTGTGTAGCTATACCACAAGGGTTTAACACCTTTCTCTACTGTACGGAGCCGTGCCAGACTCTGTGTAGCTATACCACAAGGGTTTAAAACCTTTCTCTACTGTACGGAGCCGTGCCAGACTCTGTGTAGCTATACCACGAGGATGTAAAACCTTTCTCTACTGTACGGAGCCGTGCCAGACTCTGTGTAGCTATACCACAAGGGTTTAAAACCTTTCTCTACTGTACGGAGCCGTGCCAGACTCTGTGTAGCTATACCACAAGGGTTTAAAACCTTTCTCTACTGTACGGAGCCGTGCCAGACTCTGTGTAGCTATACCACAAGGGTTTAAAACCTTTCTCTACTGTACGGAGCCGTGCCAGACTCTGTGTAGCTATACCACGAGGATGTAAAACCTTTCTCTACTGTACGGAGCCGTGCCAGACTCTGTGTAGCTATACCACAAGGGTTTAAAACCTTTCTCTACTGTACGGAGCCGTGCCAGGCTCTGTGTAGCTATACCACAAGGGTTTAAAACCTTTCTCTACTGTACGGAGCCGTGCCAGACTCTGTGTAGCTATACCACGAGGATGTAAAACCTTTCTCTACTGTACGGAGCCGTGCCAGACTCTGTGTAGCTATACCACAAGGGTTTAAAACCTTTCTCTACTGTACGGAGCCGTGCCAGACTCTGTGTAGCTATACCACAAGGGTTTAAAACCTTTCTCTACTGTACGGAGCCGTGCCAGACTCTGTGTAGCTATACCACGAGGATGTAAAACCTTTCTCTACTGTACGGAGCCGTGCCAGACTCTGTGTAGCTATACCACAAGGGTTTAAAACCTTTCTCTACTGTACGGAGCCGTGCCAGACTCTGTGTAGCTATACCACAAGGGTTTAAAACCTTTCTCTACTGTACGGAGCCGTGCCAGACTCTGTGTAGCTATACCACGAGGATGTAAAACCTTTCTCTACTGTACGGAGCCGTGCCAGACTCTGTGTAGCTATACCACAAGGGTTTAAAACCTTTCTCTACTGTACGGAGCCGTGCCAGACTCTGTGTAGCTATACCACAAGGGTTTAAAACCTTTCTCTACTGTACGGAGCCGTGCCAGACTCTGTGTAGCTATACCACGAGGATGTAAAACCTTTCTCTACTGTACGGAGCCGTGCCAGACTCTGTGTAGCTATACCACAAGGGTTTAAAACCTTTCTCTACTGTACGGAGCCGTGCCAGACTCTGTGTAGCTATACCACAAGGGTTTAAAACCTTTCTCTACTGTACGGAGCCGTGCCAGACTCTGTGTAGCTATACCACGAGGATGTAAAACCTTTCTCTACTGTACGGAGCCGTGCCAGACTCTGTGTAGCTATACCACAAGGGTTTAAAACCTTTCTCTACTGTACGGAGCCGTGCCAGACTCTGTGTAGCTATACCACAAGGGTTTAAAACCTTTCTCTACTGTACGGAGCCGTGCCAGACTCTGTGTAGCTATACCACAAGGGTTTAAAACCTTTCTCTACTGTACGGAGCCGTGCCAGACTCTGTGTAGCTATACCACGAGGATGTAAAACCTTTCTCTACTGTACGGAGCCGTGCCAGACTCTGTGTAGCTATACCACAAGGGTTTAAAACCTTTCTCTACTGTACGGAGCCGTGCCAGACTCTGTGTAGCTATACCACAAGGGTTTAAAACCTTTCTCTACTGTACGGAGCCGTGCCAGACTCTGTGTAGCTATACCACGAGGATGTAAAACCTTTCTCTACTGTACGGAGCCGTGCCAGACTCTGTGTAGCTATACCACAAGGGTTTAAAACCTTTCTCTACTGTACGGAGCCGTGCCAGACTCTGTGTAGCTATACCACAAGGGTTTAAAACCTTTCTCTACTGTACGGAGCCGTGCCAGACTCTGTGTAGCTATACCACGAGGATGTAAAACCTTTCTCTACTGTACGGAGCCGTGCCAGACTCTGTGTAGCTATACCACAAGGGTTTAAAACCTTTCTCTACTGTACGGAGCCGTGCCAGACTCTGTGTAGCTATACCACAAGGGTTTAAAACCTTTCTCTACTGTACGGAGCCGTGCCAGACTCTGTGTAGCTATACCACAAGGGTTTAAAACCTTTCTCTACTGTACGGAGCCGTGCCAGACTCTGTGTAGCTATACCACGAGGATGTAAAACCTTTCTCTACTGTACGGAGCCGTGCCAGACTCTGTGTAGCTATACCACAAGGGTTTAAAACCTTTCTCTACTGTACGGAGCCGTGCCAGACTCTGTGTAGCTATACCACAAGGGTTTAAAACCTTTCTCTACTGTACGGAGCCGTGCCAGACTCTGTGTAGCTATACCACGAGGATGTAAAACCTTTCTCTACTGTACGGAGCCGTGCCAGACTCTGTGTAGCTATACCACAAGGGTTTAAAACCTTTCTCTACTGTACGGAGCCGTGCCAGACTCTGTGTAGCTATACCACAAGGGTTTAAAACCTTTCTCTACTGTACGGAGCCGTGCCAGACTCTGTGTAGCTATACCACGAGGATGTAAAACCTTTCTCTACTGTACGGAGCCGTGCCAGACTCTGTGTAGCTATACCACAAGGGTTTAAAACCTTTCTCTACTGTACGGAGCCGTGCCAGACTCTGTGTAGCTATACCACAAGGGTTTAAAACCTTTCTCTACTGTACGGAGCCGTGCCAGACTCTGTGTAGCTATACCACAAGGGTTTAAAACCTTTCTCTACTGTACGGAGCCGTGCCAGACTCTGTGTAGCTATACCACGAGGATGTAAAACCTTTCTCTACTGTACGGAGCCGTGCCAGACTCTGTGTAGCTATACCACAAGGGTTTAAAACCTTTCTCTACTGTACGGAGCCGTGCCAGACTCTGTGTAGCTATACCACAAGGGTTTAAAACCTTTCTCTACTGTACGGAGCCGTGCCAGACTCTGTGTAGCTATACCACGAGGATGTAAAACCTTTCTCTACTGTACGGAGCCGTGCCAGACTCTGTGTAGCTATACCACAAGGGTTTAAAACCTTTCTCTACTGTACGGAGCCGTGCCAGACTCTGTGTAGCTATACCACGAGGGTGTGATGCTTTTCTCCACTGTTTAAGATCTGTGAGCCCTCCACATGTTGCCACTACAAGACAAGGTAGGACACCTCTCCACAGGGCCAGTAAATGCAAGGCCCCCTGCAGCTGCAGTCCCTCCCCACCTCGCCAAAGGGCAGGGTGCAACAGCAGTTTCCACTTCAAAGAGTTAAAACCGTCAGTAACTGCAGATTCCCTTCCCTCAACTGGAAGACAGCGTGTAATAGTACCATTCAGGGCCGGCTTTAGGGCAGGTCGACTGGTGCGCCCGCACTGGGCGCTAATCTGTGGAGGGAGCGCTGACCTCAGGGGGGCGCTGTGTTTCACAATAATTTATGATTGGAGAGGTAGGGGGCACTTTTGCCCGGTGGTAGTGAGAGAATCCAAGGAGGTGGTCATGGGGTGTGGGGGCACCAACAGTGATTTATTTTATTTAAAAAGTTTTTATATAGCGCTGGCTAGACCCAGAGGTATCATACCGCTTTACATGAGGACGAGCATTGTTTCAGAGCATAGTTACCAGTTACATAGTTACAAGTTACACAGTTTCAGAGCATAGTTACAAGTTGCTGGAGCATAGTTACATGTGTTAAAAACATATACTTAAGGGAAAAAGCAGGCAAGGGGAGAGATCCAGGGGAGAGAGGATAGGAGCAGGGGAGGTAGACAAAGAATGAAAGACAGACAGAGGTGGGTGTGTGAAAGAAACGCAACCGGGAGACAAGGAAAAACAGTGTCCAACGTCCGGAGTGCTGTGATCCCAGTGGAAATGGTGTCATTCCCACACCTCCAGTGTGTGTGGCTACCTTTATGCTGATTACTCTCTCAGAGGGGTCTCTGAGACTCCAGGGCATAAATACTGGATCCTTCCTGAACAAGGGGAGAGGGAGTGCTTTGGCAAGGGGCGCTATTCCCACTCCACTGCTGTGTGTGGCTCCCGTATGCTGTGGACTCTCTCAGGGGGGTCTCTGAGATTCCAGGGAATAAATGCTGGATCCCTCCCCAACAAGGGGAAAAAGGCGTGCTTTGGTAAAGGGCACACACCATGGTGGTAACTTTAGGAATAATGGTGTATTGCGTGGTAACACAGTTTTAGAATGAAGAGGACAGTTCCAAAGTCTTCAGAATTGTGGGGCAACCCCTTGTTCCTGCTATCAGCCCTCTTGGTGGGAGGGAATCTGAAGAGGAGTCCATGGATAGTTGCAATCTTAAGGTCAGGCAGGTCAGAAATAGTGGATTAAGACATTGGGCGTCTTTTTGGTGGCCATTTTGAAGTCAGGCTGTTCACTAGTAAAACGAATGAATCATAAGAAATAAGAAAATACCTGGAGGGTTCCGGAAAATCAACAACCCCCAGTGTAGTCGGGATTCACATAGTAGGTACCGCCCCCACCTGGTACTTAGGCCTCACCGCTGCTGTAATCGAAGTCTTGACATCAGACAGCATGCAGTAGTCCAGTGCCTGGATAGCTGAGATGACTCTTCACTCTCCTCAGGCCAAAGCTGCCCACCGATCGTCAGGGTCTGTGCGCTTCACTCCCAGAGCCACGGGTGGAGTCGCCGGGCCCGCAGCGCATGGGACACAGACCCGCCGCCAGCAGTCACAGCGCCTCACCCATCAGCAGCGAAGGAGAGACAGCTGAGTGGGCACCTGCAATAGTGGCATCCTGCACTGCATAGCAGGGTCTCAAACTTGTTGATCCGTCGCCGCTGCTGCACCTCCTGTGCTCACTGGACGCCCTCAGGTCCCGGGCAGTGGAGGGCCGAACCATCGTCAGGGCAGCGCACTCCCGGTGAGTTTAGCAACCAAAGGAGAATCGCCTCCATCCGTCTGCAGTAGGCCTGGGCGAAAATTTCGTTCCGTTCGCGGAAATTGCGATAATTTGACATTTTCGCATTCCGTGGAGAGCGCGAAAATGTCAAAATTTCCGGTTTCCGCAGCTTGGCAATAATTTGTTTCTTGCTCGCGCTGTACAATAATACATTCTCGCGCGCGCGATCGCCTTACCTGAATCCCTGCGTTCGCAGACAAGTTTTCTTGATCCGGTCGCGTTCTCCATGAGATGTTGGATTGTTTTTAGCCATTTGCGCTGTCTCGCGACAGTTCGCGCCCGCAGTGACGTCATGCATCGCGCGATCATGTCTTTCTTCTCGCGATCATGCACCGCGAGACAACTCAAAACAAGATGGCCGCGCCCGCAAGCAACCACATGGGTAAGTTGTCGACCCGCAACCATGCAGAAAATCTCGCGAACATGCGGGAAAAAAACTTCTGCATTTTCACGATATTTCCGCTAGTTTGCGATAATTTTAAACATTTTCGCGATAATTTGCGAAAGTTAATTTCGCAAATTCCGCCCACCCCTAGTCTGCAGTCACTAGGCAGGGGCCGCCGCCATCTTGATAGCCGCTCCTCGTCTCACGGCCGAGTTGTCACTCCAGCGGTAAAACCAGCATATGAGGGGTGCTCGGTGGAGTCAGAGCGTCCGTTCGGTGCCCCTTGCTTTACTTCTTCCGAAACCACAGCCCGGGCCACATTCTGCGCAGGGCATCCTCTATATCCCCAGGGCTTGGAGCAGAGCTGAGCGAAACTACGTCCACACGGCCATGATGGCTCCTCCCCATTGGACAAGGATTGTCGCACTGGGCGCCACCAGCGCTAAAGCCGGCCTGGACTACCATTCACACAGTGTCTTCAGGTTCCCTTCCCTCACCCGGAAGGCAGTGTGTAATATTTCCATTCACTCAGTGTCTGCAGGTTCCCTTCCCCGCCTGGAAGGCAGTGTGTAATAGTAGCATTCGCACAGGTTCATCTGGAAAGCAGTGCGCAATAGCACTAGTGCAGCCGTAACCGCAGGTTCCCTTCCCTCACCTGGAAGACACTGTGTAAAAAGACCATTACTACAGTAACTGCATGTTCCTTTTCCTCACATGGAAGGCAGTGTGCACTAATCCCATTCCCGCAGTAACAGAAGGGGTTCACTGACAGAGTATCAACACCTAAAATATCCCAATACCAAAATATCACTCATAAATATCGATGCCAAAAATATCGACACCCTACATTTATAATGGTGAGTACAAAAATATTGAGAAAAAAATATCGGTCATTAATATAGTTATACAAAATATCGTTTTTTATACATATAAAATAAAATAATAAATAAATTAAATAGTAACATTAATAAAAAAATAGATTGAATATACATCTTAACTAATAAACTTAATTTTATAAAGTTGAACACATAAAATAATTAATATATATACATATACATATATTCACTTTAAAACAGTCATTACACTTATAATTGTAATGTATTTTGTAATTTATAAATGATATAAAAAGATAACAAATATGTGTGTGTATATTTACATACATATACCAATAACATAAAATCTATAATAAAAAAAACATTCTAATTAAATTAAAACATTAAACTATTTTTTTTTAAATTACATGTAGTACAAATCATTTTTCAAATTATAAATATTAATAATTACAAATATTATCATTTCAAATAAACAAAACATAATAAAATAAATTATACCAATACAAAATAAATTAAAACATTCAATACACATCCTATTCCCGCTACAATTTAAACAAAACTACGCAAACTATTAAAGTAAATATATAAAAATGTACCACTCCCACTTAACGCAGCACATAAATATTTAGACTGGATAAAAATAAAATTTACAAATCTCTGTCCAATAAATGAAACAGTAGTAAAAGTGATAGATTGCAAATAGGTAATATTTACTGCACCCATTCCAGCCGATACAACGCCAGGGAAACTGCTAAAGAGCAGAGGGGTAAAAATAACTATTCCCACTCCAGTGAGTGCAACAGTAGGAAAACTGTTGGATAGCGGAGGGGTAAAAATTACTATTCCCACTCCATTGAGTGCAACCGTAGGGAAAGTGTTGGATAGCGTGGGGTAAACATACTATTCTCACTCCAATGATTGCAACATTAGGGAAAGTCTTGGATAGCGTAGGGGTAAAAATTACTATTCTCATTCCAGTGAGTGTAACAGTAGGGAAAGTGTTGGAAAGCCGAGGGGTAAAAATTACTATTACCACTTCAATGAGTGCAACAGTAGGGAAAGTGTTGGATTGCGGAGGGGTAAAAATTACTATTCCCACTCCAATGAGTGCAACATTAGCGAAAGTGCTGGATAGCGGAGGGGTAAAATTACTATTCTCACTCCAGTGAGTGCAACCGTAGGGAAAGGGTTTGATTGCGGAGGGGTGAAAATTACTATTTCCACTCCAATTAGTGCAACAGTGGGGAAAGGGTTGGATAGTGTAGGGGTAAAAATTACTATTCCCACTCCAGTGGGTGCAACAGTAGGGAAAGTGTGTATGGCGTAGGGGTAAAAATTACTATTCCCACTCCAGTGAGTGAAACATTAGGGAAAGTGTTGGATAGCGGAGGGGTAAAAATTACTGTTCTCACTCCAGTTAGTGTAACAGTAGGGAAAGTGTTGGATAGCGGAGGGGTAAAAATTACTGTTCTCACTCCAGTTAGTGTAACAGTAGGGAAAGTGTTGGATAGCGGAGGGGTAAAAATGACTATTCCCACTCCAATGAGTGCAATAATAGGGAAAGTGTTGGATTGCGGAGGGGTAAAAATTACTATTCCCACTCCAGTGAGTGTAACAGTAGGGAAAATGTTGGATAGCGGAGGGGTAAAAATGACTATTCCCACTCCAGTGAGTGCAATAATAGGGTAAGTGTTGGATTGCGGAGGGGTAAAATGTCCTATTCCCATTCCAGGCAGTTCTAAATTAAAAATAAACAAAATAAAAATATTTTAATAACAAAGTAAATATAAAATATATAAATATGTTAAAAAGAAAAATATGTTTATTATTCAATTTTTTTAAATAAAAATATTTTATGTTAAATACATATCACAAATACCTACAAATATTATAATAAATATAATAAAAAAAATATTTTTAATTAGAAATGATATATTAACAAAAACATAAACTATTTAATAAGTTTAGTTTATTTAGTTTCTACCCTATAACACCGCAAAACTCAAAACCCACATCTAAAATCTAAAAAAACCTTCCACAATTAACCAAATTAATTATCAATAAATATTGTTTATTAATAACAAAAACAAATTAAAATTCATAAAACTTAATTAACTTCCCACACTTTATCCCTATCGTCCCCACAACCCACACCCAAAATGAAACTTTAAAAAAATTAATTGCACAATTAAATTAACTTTCAATTAAATAACTAATAGGATCTAACAACTAATTATAAATAAAATAAAATATATTTACTCCCCACCCTTTACCCCTCTAAACTCTTTACCCCCACACAAAAAAGGTAATTAAACAATTACCATAATTAATTATCAATTAATTAATTTTTAATTATAATCAATAAACTATTAGTTAATTAAAATTAAATTACTACTACCTTTACCCTTATAAACACCACAACCTGCACCTAAAATAGATTACACAATTTCCATATTCTATTATCAATTAATTAATTAATATTAGTTAACAACTAATTATCAATTATTAGAAATAAATTCCTTCCAACCTTTTACCCCTATAAACCCAAAACTCACACCCAAAAATATTTTATTAAACAATTAACAAAATGAATTATCAATGTATTATTAATTATCAACTTATCAGTAATTAATTAAAAATAAATAACTTATTATTAACTAACAACTAATTAATAATGAATACAAAATAATTCACTTCCCATATTTTACCCCTATAAACCCAACAACCACACATAAAATGTACCCCCCAAAAAAGCACAATCAACACTATAAAATATCAATTACATAATTATTAATAAATGGAAAATATACATTAATTTACTATCATTAAATTACTTCCCACCCTATTCCCCTATAAACCCACACCTGCTACGGAACAAAAAAATGCAAAATGTAATAAAAATAAAATTAATAACTACTAAATATTTAACACATATATTAAAAAACATAAACAATACTCTTAAAAAATACATACATACATTTAAAATATACCCTAAAATACATAACACTAATAAAAAATCGATATTTTAAACATCTATCAGGTACATGCATCAAAGAAAAAACCGGTCGCTAATGGACAGATTCTCAGAATTTCGAAATTTAAGGAATCTCTCAATTGCGATTACTTAAATTGCAATTGCATTTAAGAAAACCCAAATTGAGATTCCTTAAATGCAATGTATTAAAGTAAAAAAAATAGCGATTTCGCTAATAGGGGGAGCAAATTACCATGAAGTTGAACTTCATGGTAATTTGCAAAAACTTTGAAAAATGCATTTTTCTAAGTTTCATGTTGCGCACACACATGCCCTTAGGGCATGTGTGTGTGCAACATATGTGCATAGATTAATTTCAGGGGTGCAATAGGGTGTCATTTTGACACCCTTGCACCCTTGAAATTGCATGAGCTATTTGCGAGTACCTACTGGTACTCGCAATTTGCTCATGCAATCTCCAATTCATTCCTATGCAGTAAATTCTTGCAAAACTATTTATGACTCCTATATTTTAAAAATCGATATTACTTACCCTAAATTCGATATTCTTGTCCAGGATATTCTTGCTGTCGATATTTTTATGTCACAATATTAACAACTCAATCATTGTGTCAGTCGATATTACTGAATCAATATTTTCGCTGAATACCCACTGAAGGTTCACCTGGAAGGCAGTGTGTAATATTTCCATTCCCACAGTAACTGAAGGGTCCCTTCCCTCACCTGGAAGGCAGTGTGTAACAGTATCATTCCCGCTGCTGCATGAGGATGTCAGACGGTGGCGTGGAGGGTGGCGTGTGTGGGGTGGGGTGCTGGTGTCCGTTGACCCCAGATGTTGATCTCTCACATGTCTGTCTCCCCATAGGTCACAGACTGGGAGGAACAGGAGCTGGACAGGCCTGCCTGCTTCGACACCTGTCGCATCGACCCTTCACCCTTCCAGTTGGTGGAGAGAACGTCTCTGCATAAGGTGAGGGTGTCTCACTCCTCGTCCTGTCAGGGATGTACAATGTTGCCTCATTCCATGCACACTCACACTCCATCACATTACAGCTGGGATACCCCCTCCCATGTGTTTTCACTAATACTGCCTGTGCTTTCCATGCTCACTCACACCCCATCACATTATAGCTAGGATAACCCTCATGTGTATTCACTAATACTGCCTGTGCTTTTCATGCACACTCTTATCCTAAGGCTCTATAGCGTTGATACCCCCTCACATCTGTTTTCACTAATACTACCTGTACTTTCGATGCACACTCTCATCTCAGCGCATTATAGCTAGGATACCCCCACACATGTCTTTTCACTAATACTGCATGTGCTTTCCATGCACACTCATCTCAGCACACTATAGCTAGGATACACACTTGTATGTGTTTTCACTGATACTGCCTGTGCTTTTCATGCACACTCACACCCCATAGCTAGGATACCCCTCATGTGTTTTCACTAGTACTGCCTGTGCTTTCCATGCACACTCTCATCCCAGCACACCCGTTATCTAGGATACCCCTCGTGTTTTCACTAATACTGCACACTCTGATCCCAAGGTACTATAGCTAGGGTATCCCTTCATATGTGTTTTCACTAATCCTGCCTGTGATTTTCATGCCCACTCCCACCCCATCACATTATAAATAGGATACCCCTCATGTGTTTTCACTAATAATGCCTGTGCTTTCCATGCAAACTCACAACCCATCTCATTGTAACTAGGATACGCCCTCACATGTGTTTTGTGCTTTTCATGCACAATCTCATCCCAAGGCACTATAACTATGATACCCCCTACCATGAGTTTTCACTAATACTGCTTGTGCTTTCCATGCACACTCTCATCCCAAGGCACTATAGCTAGGATACCCCTCACGTTTTTTCGCTAATACTGCCTGTGCTTTTCAAGCGCACTCTCATCTCACCACACTATAGTTAGGATACATCCTTGTATCTTTTTTCACTAATACTGCCTGTGCTTTTCATGCACACTCTCATCCCAAGGCACTATAGCTAGGATACCCCCTCACATGTTTTTTCACTAATACTGCCTGTGCTTTTCATGCACACTCTCATCCCAAGGCACTATAGCTAGGATACCCCTCATGTTTTTTCACTAATACTGCCTGTGCTTTTCATGCACACTCTCATCTCAGCACACTATAGCTAGGATACATCCTTGTATGTGTTTTCACTAATACTGCCTGTGCTTTTCACACTCTCATCCCAAGGCATATAGCTAGGATACCCCTTCACATGTGTTTTCACTAATACTGCCTGTGCTTTTCCTGGGCACTCTCATCCCAAGGCACTATAACTAGGATACCACCTCGCATGTGTTTTCACGAATACTGCCTAAGCTTTCCATGGACACTCACACCCCATCACATTGTAACTAGGATACACCCTCACATGTTTTTTCACTAATACTGCCTGTGCTTTTCATGCACACTCTCATCCCAAGGCACTATAGCTAGGATACCCCCTCACATGTTTTTTCACTAATACTGCCTGTGCTTTTCATGCACACTCTCATCCAAAGGCACTAAAGCTAGGAAATCCCTTTGTGTGCGTGTTCACTAATACTTCTTGTGCTTTCCATGATCACTCACCTCGCAGCACATTACAACTAAGATATTCCTCACGTGTTTTCACTAATACTACCTGTACTTTCGATGCACACTCTCATCTCAGCGCATTATAGCTAGGATACCCCCTCACATGTCTTTTCACTAATACTACCTCTGCTTTCCTTGCACATTCGCATTTCAGCACTTTATTGAAATCATTTACCATGCCAAGTGTTTCACAAACACTATGGTGTTTCTGCTGCCCATGCTCAGTGACTGAACCAGACTAGTGACATATTCTACACACTCTTGTTTCACCAACATTGGATTTCCTTTCCATGCAAAACACATCCTGACTCACTAGTGCAATAATTTACTCTGTCTCATGTTTTACACACAGTCACATCACTATTAGGAAATCACTGTAATCTGTTTAGCCTACACCCTGGCTCATAGTTCATTAACATTGCACATCTCAGTGCCACAGACAATCACAGCCCAGCACATTGCCACGAGGGATCACTTTCACCTGTATTTTGACTAACAACCAACCTGTGTTTGACATACTTACTCATAGGTCAGCTCAAGGGGTGTATGTGGTAAGTAAATTTGGGGAGGGGTCTTCATATTTTCCAACAATGGCATATAATGTTAACATACATTATACAACAAGCAGGGTGCCAAAGAGGGGTCTAGGGGGCAAGGGAAAAGGAGAGGATTGTGGGTTGGTATAAGTACTGAGTGAGAGAAAACATAATATTTTATAAAATATCTAACATTTTTTAGGACTTTCAAAACAGAGAGGGGAGAGTGTGTGTGCGCTTTTGTGTGTGCGTGTGTACGTATAATATCCTGGTGAAATCCGGCAGACACCTGACTGAAAGCCTCGCACCCAAGAAAATTCATTACTTAGGGGGTGTAACACCTCAAACAACCCCCAACCCCACCCCTCCTGAAGCTATGCCCCTGGCCAGCTCATTAAATAATGTAGATTTTCCTAATTTAATGATGGAATGTCCTGCTTTTATTAAATACTTCTCTTGCTTCTTTCTTGCTTTGTATTCTTAATGGAAGCCAGAATATTATAGAAATACAATTCCCAGCATGCCCGGGAAAAGAACTACAAAGAGAAATAACCAATCAGTAGCAGGCGTTAAGGGTACAGCTTCTGACCGGAGCACACAAGTCCTGCTTTTCATTGTGAAGGGATTATTAGCAGCACAGAAAAATATCGGAAAGGAAGAACCAGACCAGGAAGAGAGCACTAGATATGGGGGATGTCAGACTCTTCTAAGGTTAACGACGTCATCATCACGCAGGTGGAACAGTTTGTGTGCCTGAATATAGGAGGAAATATTGGTAAAAGGATGGAATGCAGATCTGAGGAGGCAACACCATAGAAAGTGGCGAGATTTAATGTTTTTCAGTAGTGGGGCTTGAACCCACCCTCTTCTCCATTGGCTGCCTTCCTAAACGGAGGCCAGCCATTGGAGGAGAGGGGCGTCTGTCCATTTAAACCCCGTCTTTTTCGGATTCGGGGGCGTGTTTTTTAGTTTCTTTCTCTCCTCTGGAATGTAATCATTCCAGCCAATGGGAAGAGGAGAGAAAGAAATACACGCCCCCGAATCCGAAAATGACGCTGCGTTTCTCCGTGGTATTTCTGCTTGACCTCGGAGAAAGATGGTGGTGTTCATGTGTTCACCTGGAAAATACAAAACACGGGATCAATATTACTGGCCCAATGGTGAAATCCCCGTATCTCGGGGCCCCTCGCCCCTCCGAGGAGGCCCTGTCTCCGCTGCAGACGCCGTAGCCTCCGCTCCTTCCGCTCCCAGCCGGGCCCCCAGCTCCTCCTTCGGCCGCCCCTATCTCGGGACCCCCGGTGAGTTGGGGCAGGGCACCTCGTAAAAAGGTGGCCGAAGAGCAGCAGAGCTCAATTAAATCGGATAAAAAAATCTGAGAAAAATCAGAAGTGCGATCTTGTCGGCTGTCACCGAGGGGCTCAGGTTCCCGATGTAGAGCTTGTTCATGATCTGTCTTTTCATTGAAAAACCATCCAGGGGGAGAAGGAAAAAAAATCAAAACACAATAAACAAACCAGCCCTACCGCAGGGCTGCTGAAACCAGGAGCACGGTCCGGGGAAAACACGCACAAAGTCCTGCAGGAAGAAAACTAAAACTAAAAACAAATACCATAAAAAAGCGCACGGCGGAGGGGGCGAAGTGCTGGATGTATGTCGTTACAATGCACACTTTTACAACGCATGCACTAACAACGCATTTTTTACAACGCAAAATCCATTACAACGCACTACACTTACAACGCATGACACTACAACGCATTTTTAAAAACTACCTTTACAACGCATACCATTACAACGCATAATAGTAAATTGCATTTAAGGTAAGTATTAGATAGTATAGGGGTAAAAATTACTTTTCTAACTCCAGGGGGTGCAACAGTAGGGTAAGTGTTGGATAGTATAGGGGTAAAAATTACTATTCTAACTCCAGGGGGTGCAACAGTAGGGTAAGTGTTGGATAGTATAGGGGTAAAAATTACTATTCTAACTCCAGGGGGTGCAACAGTAGGGTAAGTGTTGGATAGTATAGGGGTAAAAATGACTATTCTAACTCCAGGGGGTGCAACAGTAGGGTAAGTGTTGGATAGTATAGGGGTAAAAATTACTATTCTAACTCCAGGGGGTGCAACAGTAGGGTAAGTGTTGGATAGTATAGGGGTAAAAATTACTATTCTAACTCCAGGGGGTGCAACAGTAGGGTAAGTGTTGGATAGTATAGGGGTAAAAATTACTATTCTAACTCCAGGGGGTGCAACAGTAGGGTAAGTGTTGGATAGTATAGGGGTAAACATTACTATTCTAACTCCAGGGGGTGCAACAGTAGGGTAAGTGTTGGATAGTATAGGGGTAAAAATTACTATTCTAACTCCAGGGGGTGCAACAGTAGAGTAAGTGTTGGATAGTATAGGGGTAAAAATTGCTATTCTAACTCCAGGGGGTGCAACAGTAGGGTAAGTGTTGGATAGTATAGGGGTAAAAATTACTATTCTAACTCCAGGGGGTGCAACAGTAGGGTAAGTGTTGGATAGTGTAGTGTAATATTATGCGTTGTAATGGTAGGCGTTGTAATGGAATGCGTTGTAAAGGTAGTTTTTAAAAATGCGTTGTAGTGTCATGCGTTGTAAGTGTAGTGCGTTGTAATGGATTTTGCGTTGTAAAAAATGCGTTGTAAGTGTAGTGCGTTGTAAAAGTTGCGTTGTAAAGGTTGTTCCCCGCGAAGTGCTCCCCCTGCGCCCTAGGGCGCTGCGGCTTCCCCTGCTTCGGGTCCAACGCTAGAGTCGTCCTGCTACGGGAGATGCGCCCTGGGGAGATGCACGGATCCCCCTCCCCTGCTCCAGCCCGAAGATGCGCACTAGCGGGGCACACACGGGGCGCTCCGAGTGGACACCCAGCTCCGCTCCGTGGCTCGCTCTCTTTTTTAAATTTTAAGCGCCGCCTCTAAATAAAAGCTGTCTCAAACATATTACACGGGGAAAAGCTGCTCGCTCCTCGCTGTCGGGCCGGGGAAGAGTGTATTTCCTCCAGGTTGTGGACGCACGTTTCACCGGCTGGGACAGTGTGCACAGGCTCCGGGTGCTGCACGGAAGAAGGCGCCTTTCACTCTCACTCCCGCACCGACACCTGTCCCGCCTTCCTCACCTGCAGCGAGCGCTGTGTGTCTCTTCGACCCGCTGGTCCGGGGCTGCAGTTTTCAGGTGTCCCTCAGGGGACCCCACCAAAAACCCGACATCCTAACCAGTCACCGGGTTGGTGCGGAGATCTGGCTTATTTTGAACTCCACTTCCCGTAATTCTCCATATGTGAGTGACACTGCGTGCGACGCTGCCGACCGAGTCATTATCAGTTCCTACCCATGACTGCGCGCGCTGCTTTCCTCCTTTCATGCTGATGCCTCATTGGACTGCGCCAACTATTTACGGGCGTTTCATTTCTCTGCAGGTCAGTTTGTTCTGCTCCTCGTGAAACCTCAAATAAAGCTGTTTATAAACCTTAGCTTCTAAGGCGTCTTCAGTATAAGCGCCCCCTCTTTCTTATGGCCTCCCACATTTCTGTTCTTGGCCCTTCACTGGTCCCTCTACAGTTAAGAGCTGTTCAGTGACGGGCCCGAACCCATCAGCCGCACAGCCTCAGGCTTCGAAACATACCCCATCTTTTCTGCCCTCACATATGTCCCTCTCTTGGTCCCTCTCAGCGGACCTCGCTGTGTGTCCTCCCTCTTGGTGCTTAGACTCCGTCGATTCCATCAGCATGCGCTGGACGTCATTGGCTAAACGTCTCAACCACCAGTCTGTTCATTTAATTTGAGAGTTTTATATAGGGTGTTCTTGACAGGAGGCTATCAGACCACAGCACACTTTACACAGTACGCTTTGCAAATGCTGAAATGTTGGACCAACTTGCTAAGCACTGGGTCATTGACCCATACCCCGAGAAATGTCATTGTAATGTAATGCAGCACCACACCTGCACTCGAACTGCCTGCACCGTCTAGGTGCCTGCGCATGTAAATTCACTCCACCTGCATTACCTGCACCTTGCCTATTCTTGTATGTGGGTGTGTGGCTCTGTGTGTGTGTGGCTGTGTGTGTATATGTGGCTCTGTGTATGTATATGTGGCTCTGTGTATGTATGTGTGGCTCTGTGTGTGTGTGGCTCTGTGTGTGTGTGGCTCTGTGTGTGTGGCTGTGTGTGTGTGTGTGGGTGGCTGTGTGTGTGGGTGGCTGTGTGTGTGTGGGTGGCTGTGTGTGTGTGGGTGGCTCTGTGTGGGGGTGGGTGGCTGTGTGTGGGTGGGTGGGTGGCTCTGTGTGTGGGTGGCTCTATGTGTGTCTGGGTGGCTCTGTGTGTGTGGCTCTGTGTGGGTGGCTTTTTTTGTAGGTGGCTCTATGCGTGGTGGCTCTGTCTGTGTGTGGGTAACTGTGTGTGTGTGTGTAGGTGGCTCTGTGGGTGGCTCTATTTGTGTGTGGGTTGCTCTATGTGAGTGGCTCTGTGTGGGTGGCTCTGTGTGTGTGGGTGGCTTTGTGTGTGTGGCTCTGTGTGTGGGTGCAAATGCAATAGGTCTCGCATTTGAGAGGGATTAAGCTATTGACATTGTAAATAACAATGCTGTTTCTTTAAATGTTTTAAAAACAAAAACATAAAAATAATGCCATGAGCAATGCCAATAGCTCTAACTTTGACAATGCCGAGACCATTGCATTGTAAATGCTTGTTACATCTGGTAGCAGTGTCGGAAAAAAGAGTTCACCTTAATTTCTACCAATGTGACACCCAAGTACAGCAGTACGCAACTGAATGGCGACTAGTCAACCTTTGCGAAAAGCCTTCAGGTGTGCACGACCCGAGTTGTTATATTTTTTGTAACTTTATATCAGTTTGAGGTAGAAACCTTTTGTTGGGGGGGGTGTAAGAATCAGCAAATTATGGCTTATGTGTCAAATGCAGCAAATTCAAATCTATGCCAAAATCGCTGCGCTGCAGAATCGCATAATTCCACTGGCCCTGGGGATAATAAGTCATTAAAACTGAGGGCTGGAGCTCCTATTATGTTCTTAAAGCACGTTCATCGTATTTGTAGAGACGCAAGGGAGAGGCTTGTAGTAGAACTAGTTAAACAAAGTGACCCCGGACCAGGCATCACCTATGGGATGCTTCGAGGCTGGAGCCAGGCCAGCATGCGTTAGAGGCCAGAGCTCCTCTGGCTGACAGAGCCCAAAACAGGTGGTGTCAATGCTGCTGCATAAGAAGCCTAATCCATCAACCAATCTGGAGTTTATAAAGAGTGACTACTCACCCGTGAGGGTCTCAAGATGCTGGGGGTGGGGGTCTGCTGATCCATCTGGGCGTGGAGGTTCAGTCGAAGAACCAGGTCTTGAGATCCTTCCTGATTTGAGTCAGAGACAGGGATTGCCTGAGGTGAGGGCTGGAGATGAAACCGGCCTGCGGGGTCTTCTAAAAGAGACGAGCAGGGGGCAGAGAATCCTCTCAAGGCAGACCTCCAAGTGTTCTTGAGAAGACTGACTACACAGAACTTTTGGCGAGGAGGAAACATGGATATTTAACTGAATGAAGTTTTTAGGTCTCCTGGCCTTTGGACACCGAGGTTAGACCTTAGAAACAAAGGACATCAGCTTGGTGGAATGTAGCTTAAGGGAGAAAACATCATTGGGGCCCAGAGGCAACTGTAAAAACCAAGCCGACATTCTAGGATGTAGAATATTTACAACATATTTAGGACATATATGGATATATATAGATTATTCAGCACCGGGATGTGTTTTTGGCAGCTGTGTGCTTTAAAGAACTCATTTATTCATTCATGAGGACGTTTAGGAAGGCAGATTCCTTTCAAAAGATGACAGAGTAGCGTGTGTTCCCAATAGACTAACCATTACCCAGCTTATGATTAAAAGGAATAGCCAACCTGTGGCTTTTAAAAGAAACCTTAAGACTTTCCTTCAGAAGTCACAGAAGTAAAATAATTGACAACTTGGGTGACATCTTCTGCAACAAAACTGGTGTTGGCATCCACACACCAGCAAGGCCAGGAAGACCATGTTGGTTGGTAAGCTTTTGGGGCAACAGGTGCGCAAGCTTCCTTGGTGAACGAGATGGCATCTGATGAGATCCCAGGGATACCCCACTGAGCCCCGCAACCTTCTGTGCCTAATAATGAGGGACCGCGACAGAATTATCCTGCAAGAGTTGCCCAAGAAATCTGCCCCAAGGAAGGAAAGACACAAAAGAATTGTGGTGTCCGGAAGCATCATTTGATAGCTTGGGTGTATGGAGGACATCAGAACCAACCTGGATCAGCCTGCCACTACCCTGAGGGCGCCTAGCTGACCATAAAACTGGAACCAGTATGCCCATCTTCTGATGGATACTTCTACCTGCAGATTCCACATCTGTAGAATTATCCTGAGATCAGACTGAATCCAGACGCTTCAAATCTCTCAAGTTTCCGGTACATGCTCGGGCTTCTTCTTGATGCCAGAAGTAACATCAGATGAACTCACCCACCCCAGTGTAACAACATCAGTTACCTTTTATCTGCACCTTAGACACTGCAGCCTTCCTCGTCGTGGCCTGCTCTGCTACAGAAGCCATGATACCCTGCTCCGCTGCCTCCTCTCGCACCGGACACAGATTTGTAGGCACCACCATCCGCCTCTGTTCCGCAGAACAGGTCTAGAAGAGAGGCTGAGAGACATCGGTTGCATGAAAGATATAGGCAGACCCTTTGAATCTTTATTCCTATGGTGATGATGATGGTGGTGGGGAATTAACAGGCCTATCAGTGGCCAGTGGTTTGGACACCTCAGGACCACTGACCACAGAAGTGATGCCTTTCAACTCTGGAGATACTGAAGTTTCAGCATTCATTGGTGGAAGTGAAGAAGAATGCCTTCACTGGCAGTCATTCTTGCCGTACCCACATAGGAACCCCGTCTGGCCTTCACAAAACAGGTCTTGCTGGATCCAGTGATAGGAGCCTGGGAGAAGCCCACCTCAGCACCGATGGTCAACAGACGCTACTGCCCAGCACCAGGAGAGCCTTCCTTATCGACATAAACATCACCAGAGAGCCTTGTCATACAAGCATCCTGTTGCTCTATACATTTGGCGAACATCTTTCCTTTTGCTCCCTCTAACAGGGAGTTAAAGAGGCTGGAAGCTTGGGGGAAGAAAACTTTTTCGGCAAGCAGTATGGCGCTCAAGTCTCTCAATGTCAATATAGCCATACCTTCTGGAACAAGGCCCAACTGGTTCTCTCCAGGTTCCAGAAGATATGAGAGCTCATTTGCAGAAGGTGATTGTCAAAACACATCCCATCACATAAAGAAATCCAGCCGGGACACCGCCGACTTGGTGGCAAATGCAATGGGTACCTCTATCTCTATAAGGCAACATGCTTGGCTTCGAACCTCCGGCTTCTCCATGGATGTTCAGGCCAACTTGATGGATCGCTCTTTCAATGGACGATGCCTGTTTGAAAAAAAGGCAGATTTCTCGTGAGAATGCTTCAAGACGATCAAAGCCACAACCGGATCCTAGGTTCACAAACAACCTCTGCCAACCAGAGACTACCATCAGTTTCGGAAATTTCAAGGATGCTCGAGGGGGATTTTCCATTTGCCAGCGCCAGTTCTTAGAGGCCCAGCAGCTCCAAAGTCCACTGGTCAAGAACTACAGAGGCAAAGTTAGGTAAGGGTCCTGGGTCCTCCAAGCAAGCTTCATCCTCTTCCTCCCTCCGCACCACGAGGAAGCAGAGCTAGTTTATTTCTACAAACCCTTGTGGAGCCTTTGGGTGGGTGGGGGGGTTAACCTCCTTTCTGTGGGCCTAGAAGGCTATCAGTTCAGACCAGTGGTTCCTTCAGCTCATATGAAGGAGGTGCACCCTCCCCTTCATTTAGGCTTCAACCCCAATGCCCACACCATCCTCCTTTCCACCATCCCCTCTCTCTCTCTTGCAGAAATGAGTGGTGGCACTCTGCTTGAAGATAGCTGTGGAGTTGGTGCCAGAGCAGGAAATGGGATAAGGATTTTCCTGTCGTTGTTTCCCTGTTCCTAAGAAGGATGGCGATCTTTGCCAGATCATAGACAGTAGGGACTTGAATGACTTCCTCAGGAAGAAGAAGTTCAAGATGTTGACTCTAGCTCGGTTTTACTGGCATTAGAAGTGGGGGACTAGGTGGTGTCACTTGAGCAGCACGACACAAATTCCTTCATTTCAGTTCTGTAGTCCCAGTGGAAGTATTTGAATTTTGTGGTGGGTTCTACGCACTACCAATGTACAGTACCCCTCTTTTTTTTTTACATTGGCACCTCAAGTCTTCACCAAGGTGATGGCGTTGGTTATGGACGATCTCAAAGTCAGGCATTTCAATCTTCCCGTACTTGGATGACTGGCTGATCAGACCTGGTTCGCTGGAGGTGGTGATGCTACGTATGCAGTCGGCAGAGTTGTCACTGTTCGAACTTGACTTTTTTATCAACGCGCCCAAACCTCCCAGGACTTCCAGTTCATAGTCAGTTCTGGACAGTACCCTTCTCCGTGCTCCCCCCTCCTCTGAGAATTGTACATATCCAGGAAATAGTCCCATCTTTTCCAGAAGGAGCGAGTTCCAGGGCTGAAAGTCAGGATGCCTGTTAGGTCGCCTGGCTTCCTGCATTCTCCTGGTCATGCATGCACGTTGGCACAAGAGGGCTATGATGTGGCACCCCCGCAGGCAGTGGTTTCAGCACAGGAGCGACCTATCTGACTATCAACATTCCCCCCAAGCACTGCAGCGGTTGTGGTTTGGTAGGGGAACGAAGCAACCCTGTACTGTGGGATGGCCTTCAGTCGCCATTCAGCTGTGGCCACGGTAGTGACAGATGCCTACACCCCGGGGGGGGCCTCATCTAGAGAACCTGGATATCAGAGGCTTTTGGGCTCCAGAGGAGCCGGTTCTTCACATCAACCTGCTTGAACTTCGGGCGATTCGGCTGGTGCAGAAGGCCTTTCTCCTCTCCGTCCAAGGTCGGTCCATCCAGATATCAAGGAACAATACAAGAGCAGTGTGATAAGTGATCAAACCACGGGGTTAGGATCTCAACTCTTTTGCCTAATTGCGTTGAAGCTTTGGTCTTGGCTACACCAACAAGAGATCTGGTTGACAGCCAATCAGCTAGCGGGGTCTCTGAATGTCAGAGCGGACAGCCTTACCCACTGCTAACTTGCAGAACCTGAGTGGCGTCTCCTGCCAGAGATAGTCCTAGACATCCTCACCCGGTTGGGCACTCCTCAAGTGGACTTGTTCATCTTCTCAGAAAATGCTCAATGCCGGCAGGTGTGTGCCCTCCAGCATCCGTTGAGTCGTGCCCCAGGCGACAAGTTTGTGTTGACGTGGACCTTTCAGATGATTTACGCATTTCCCCCATACCCTTGATTCCTTCAGTTCTGAGGAAAATGTGCAATGACTGGACCCAAGCGGCTCTTATTGTCCCAGATTGGCCAAGGAGGGTGTGGTATGTAGACCTTTCTGCGTTTCTGTCTATGTCCCCCTCCACAAGCTGCCATTCTTCCCGGACCTTCTGTTACAGTCATGGAGAATGGTGCTGCACCCCAGTTTCCGAGGCCTCCACCTCCATACCTGGAGATTGAGGGAGCACGTTTAGACTGGTTTCATCTACCACTGAAGATGGTTGGCATAATTCTACTAGCTTATCACGAATCCAATAAATCTGTTTATTCTGGTGGTTGGAACTGATTTATTTCATGGTGTGCCTACAACAGCAACGCCCCTCTTCAGACTCGTTTGTTGCAAATCCTACTGCTTGCACGCTCCTTAGATTAGAGGGGTTGTTTAGTAGGCACCGTAAAGGGGAATTTGGCCGTTTTCTTGGCGTTCTTCTGTCTCCCAGGCCAGCCTTCCCTGTTCAAATCCCCTATTGTGAGGCACTTTCTGATGGGGTTGACTCATTTGTATCCACCAACTCCCTTTGTTGTGCAACAGTGGGACCTTAATCTTGTGGTGACGTTATGATGGGGTCTATTTGTCAGCCCCTTGACAGCTGCCAGTTGCGGATGTTAACTTTTAAGACAGTGTTTTAAGTGGCAATCGCCTTTCTAAGAAAAATCAATGAATGACAGGCCTTGAGTTCTCATCAGTCATTCACCTCATATTTCCCTGACAAGTTGGTGCTGCGACCCACGGCTGCTTTCCATCTTGAAGTGTTGACTTGCCTTCACTTAAGCAAGTCCACATTCAACCCACCTTCTATCCCTGCCCCACGCCTCGAGGGAGGAAGAGCGCTTGATAGGTTGACTCATTGACGAGCGATACGTTTCTACCTGAACCGTATCAAGGATATACGGCTGGATGACTAGCTCTTCTTTGGGTCTTGCGGATCCAACAAAGGCAACGATGTTCAGAAGCGAACACTGTCCAAATGGATCCTCATCTTCATCAAGATCTGCAACGCTTTGGCCAAGAAAGAGCCATTGTAAGGGATCAGGGCTCAGGATACCGGCCAAATCTTCATACGCTGCCCTCCCCAGTAGTGTTCCTACTGCAGAGATTTGCTGGGCGGCTACGTGAGCATCCCTACACACTTTAGCTAAGCCTTACTGGTTGGATTCTGAAGTGCGTAGGGATGGCCATTTCGTCAGATCGACTCTCTAGGCCTTCCTCATTTAACGTCTGAAACGCAACTGCTGCTCATGTAAAGCACTCTGATACCTTTGGGTCAAGTCCGCGCTATATAAAACTTCCCCCCCACAAAAAAAACTTCTTTCAAACCTTGTGGGACGGGTGCTGCTTTGGAAGTCAATCTTCAGGTTTGGAATCTGCATTTAGAAGCACCCATCAGAAGAAAAAGTTATTTCCAGCAGTTATCTTTCTGGGCAATTCTCCTTTCCATCTCCCTCTTTGATATACAGAGTGAGTTTATAAGACCTCAATTCAAGTTTTGTTTAGCACCACTTAATGTTGATGCCTGTCCATCTGCTCGCCTCGAAGGCTTGGAAAAAAGGATGCAAAAACTGATATTCCTGCATTGGTGTGGGTATCATATGGCTTCGGCGAGATCGAAGATAGCGCCCCCTACCGGCGACTTGAGAGCCTTGAAGCTTCCAGATCCAGTCTGATACCGGAGATGATTCTACAGGTAAAGAATCTGTAGGCAGATAGAGGATTCATCAGAAAGATTGGTACCGCAGGTAAATGACTTTTTCTTCATCTACACTTAGGGGCAGATTTATTATGGATTTGCGTCAGCGTTGCGTAATTTGTGTGGGCAGCCAAGGTGCAAAGTCATTTTTGGTATTTACCAAGGCATGCAAAGCCACTTTGTGTTATTTAGTAAATACAAAGTAACGCAACGCATAGTGCTTCTTTGTGTTGGGAAAGCGTGGATGGCGTATGGGTGTTCCCATGCATTGACCCATGCATCTTGGACATTTCTAGATTTACTAAAGCTAGTAAACCTGGGAATGCGTCAATATGCTCTGCCTCCCCCAATGGGACGTAACAAGGAGAAATGCTTATTTCTCCTGGTTAATTCCTCTTTCCATTTGTGCTGCATTCTGTAGCGCACATAGAAAAAGGAATATGCATCCAACAATTGTTATTGTGCAGGAAGGTGTCCATTCTTCCACGAAAACAATCCTGCCTGTAATGCAGGCACCCTTACACCATGGTGCAAGGGTGCCTGTGTTGGCGCTAGGCAGCGAGCTCAACAGCGATAGCGCTCTTCAGCAGTCTCCCATTCACGCAACCCAGTGATGCAGCGTGGAATTTCTAATCCTCCCTTCGGCACAGACCAAATATCGCACTAGCACATTCACTCAATACATTCATTGGTGGGGCCCTTAACACCAACACTTACACATTTCTGATCTGCTCTTACGAGAGAGATGAGTGTTCCAAACGCTGACATGAAAGGAATACCTTTTGACCTAAAAGAACATATTTACATAAACATACATTGAATACCTTCATTAAACTCTGAACTTCGAGATATTCCTTCCATTTAGGTGATCGATCAATTTAGTTGAATTTGGATAATGGTGACTCAATTCTTTTATTTTATATTCAATCTTAATCTAATCTCTTTCAATAAATGGCCCAACACATTTGTTTGTTAATCAATAATTTTGTTTATCTAATTAATTGCAAATTTTTAGTAAATTGTTAATCAAACCACGAAACATCATATTTACCTAATCTGGCTATCAGTTGTCCTCTAAGTCAATCAAGTCGTAAAAGTCTTTAATTCATCAAAAATCGGGCAGCAATTCAGTCTGTCAAAGATTCAGGGAAACAGCTGTCCAGCAGTGTCACCGTCCTCTCCGTCAGCATAACGTCAGGAAAAGAAACCATCAGTTGTCCCATCTCACTATTCTACCATCTTTATAATGATTTTAATGTTAAAATGTAACTAAAGTCAGTTTTAGACTGTCTTGATTGGTTGGTTAAGATCATCCGTTTCGGTTTCCCATAATCCAATGATGTCACACTGTCAGACACGATCCATCCGGTTTGTCATACTTGTCTATTGTTAAAGTTCTTGGCTATAGTCCAGTCACGACCTTGCTTGGGTACAGGATGGATGGGTCATCTTGAGGCCACTTGTTCAGGCGCCTGGACATGCGCACTCGGTCTCAAGCCTCGTGGAATGGTAGCTGTCTTGTCAGATGAGTCAGTCAGCCATATTGTCGAAAAGGCCCAATCGGTAAACTTAAGCAAAACAAATACAAAAAGTAATTAAAACATGGAAATAACGAATAAAATATTTAACCCTCACTAATTCCCCTATGTGTATGTAATTATCTAGCATAATAGCGACAATTAAAGGGTTTATATTTGAAACCACAAACCATCAAAGTTTGGAAGGACATCGATCACGCTGAGCTAACGAGCCTACTTGAAAAAACTCGTCCTGACTCAACATTCGATCCAAACTTGGCCACACGACAATTTCAGGAGTGGATAGGTACCGCCACCCACTCCTTAGCCCCAACTAAAAAACTCTCTAGAAACAGAGCAATGCCATCAGCCCCATGGTTTACAGAGGAGCTCCGTATTAAGAGGCAATTCTGTAGAAACAGGGAGAGACATTGGCGCAGATCCTACAGCGCTGAAAGCAAGACCAGCTATAAGGAAGCACTCGGACAATACAAAGCTCTTATTGTCGAGACAAATTTTTTTTATTTCACTGAACAAATCAATTCTGCTAAAAACTCAAGTAAAAAACTTTTTGAGATAACGAAGGTCTTAGCGGGAAACGCACCGGACCTGAATCCTCCACAATCCCAAGTCTTTTGTGATTCTCTGGCTGATTTCTTTTTCACAAAATGATATATATCAAACATTCTCCACAAAAACAGTAATGAGCCCCCCCATATCTAACAACGGGACCAACAATATCGAACTTTCTCAGTTCTTAGACCTTGGAGAAACACAAATCAAGGAAACAACGGCCACAATTAAATCAGGCTCAGCTTTAGATCCTTGTCCTCTAGAAGTCATTTGTCCGATCATGGACTATCTCTCACCTGACATTGTTTCAATCTGCAACACAATGTTCAGAACTGGGATATACCCAGACTCTCTTAAAAATACCTTGGTTAAACCCCTACTTAAGAAAGTTAATCTGGACAAGGACCAACTAAAAAACTACTGCCCCATAGCCAGTCTCCCCTTTTTAGCAAAGGTAGTGGAAAAGGCTATGAACTCACAACTCTCAGAGTTCATAGAAAAACATCAACTATTGGACAACACCCAATTTGGTTTCCGCAAGTTCCACGGAACCGAAACTGCCTTAATAAAAGCTACAGAGGACATAAGAGTGATCCGGGACCAGGGAGGTACAGCAATACTCGTACTACTCGATCTGTCGGCAGCCTTCGACACGGTCGACCACAAGATCCTGGTCGACCGTGCCGAAAAACTGGGCATCCGCCGCAAGACTAGAAATCTGCACTCCTCCTTCTTGGCAGGTAGATCACAGGTGGTCACACTGGGGCCCTTCCAATCGCACAAGCTGACACTACCGTGTGGGGTTCCCCAAGGCTCATCCCTTAGTCCGACACTATTCAATATCTACGTGTCGGACCTGGCCTCTGTCATCAAGGCCTATGGGATGAGCCTTACTTCGTACGCGGATGACACCCAGCTTGTGTTGGCCATTAACGGGAATGGAGACAAGGTAGCTGAAAACTTCCAAGAGGGCATGCGGGCGATCGGTGAGTGGATGGCCTCTAACTGTCTAAAGTTAAATGCCGAAAAAACGGAGGTCGTCATATTTGGACATCTCTCCCCAGGATGGTCAAACACCTGGTGGCCCCCCACGCACGGAACACCACCTATACCAGCCATCACCGTCAGAAATCTGGTGGTGATTTTTGACGATAAATTAAATTTTATGGCACACTCAAATAAAATAGCAGCAACAGCCCATCACAAACTTAGGCTGATCAAGAAAATCATGCCGTTTTTACCAACCTCAGCAGGTAAGACGCTGATAAGCGCCCTCGTGCTGTCATCTCTTGACTATTGTAACGGCTTATTCATCAACGC
Organism: Triturus cristatus; assembly: GCF_964204655.1. Classification (NCBI taxonomy): domain Eukaryota; kingdom Metazoa; phylum Chordata; class Amphibia; order Caudata; family Salamandridae; genus Triturus; species Triturus cristatus. The sequence goes on from NC_140590.1 coordinate 1,881,707,907, forward strand.
CCAAGCAAGAGTGCCCAACAAAATGCAGACCATCCAGAATGCTGCAGCCCGCCTCCTGTCTGGAATCCCTAAGTTCTAACCAATCTCTGAGACTATAAGGGACTTGCATTGGCTCAAGATTCGAAACAGGATCAAGTTTAAAGCACTGTGCATACTCTATAAAGCATTGCACAACTGTGGTCCACATTTCCTGAAATCCCATCTCAGACACCAGTCCTCCATAAGATCGCTCCGATCTAATAACCTTAAAATCCTTCAAATACCACGAACAAAAACAGTTAACTGGGGCGATAGACGCTTCCTTGTGGCAGCTCCCAGGTTATGGAACTCCATGCCAGCATCCATCAAAGACAGCCCATCCCTGATGCATTTCCGTAGAAAGATAAAGACCTGGCTGTTTGATCAAGAATAGTTACTGGCTCAACCTCGGGAATACATTCAAAGTTTCTAGCGCCGAGACGCCTACGGGCAATTGTACGCGCTGTATAAATCTAAAAAATAAATAAATAAATTAATAAATATTCACCCGATGATGTCATCTGGTTCAACTTACAATTACATTACAAAAGCAACATTTATCATGCAATATTCTATATTTCTAGCATTAGTATGCGTACGTATATTAATTTACAAATTATTTTAGCCATGCAAGATGCAAATCCCATGTGTAATTTATACATTAATAGAATTGATTAGATATCACTTCAAACGGATTAATATTATTACAATTAATCGATTACTCGGATTAATATGAACATGCAGAAATGGGGGGGGGTATACAAAATTTTGTACTACCCGCTCCATCAATCCCCCCTTTGGTGATTATATCACCACACCATCAAATTTTTGTATCTCTTTTATGGAATTTCAAAGTGATTTCTTGCTTTTATTCATAATTCAGTTTCCCCTGTCTCTTCTCTTTTTGCTGATTTATACATACTCTCCTTAACTTCCTCTAATTCTATCTCTTCAAATTCTCTCTCTTGTTTCTTATCTTTTCTCCTTAAATTTTCTCTTTTTAACTTTTTCTGATTTTTTTCTTTTTACGATAGATACATGCTAATCTTATTATTAATGCTATGAAAATCACACATGTTAATGGAAATAATATTTTACCTAAAAAAGTACTACCTAAGTTTACTAAGAAATCTTTAATAGCTGATATTTTCTTTCCAATCTTTTCCCAAACACCTTCAACCTCCAGTGGTGCAATTTCGACATGCAGTTCTGTAATATTTTTAATACAAATTTTCAAATCTTTACTTTCATCAGGAATGTAAGTACAACAATGTTGGACTTTCAGCATTCCACAGACTCCACCCTCTTTTGCCAATAACATATCAAGGGCAAGTCGATTTTGCATTACCATGGCACGCATGGCAACCATTTCAGTGTTTACCAATAAAAATCCTCCAGCGGTGCTTGTTGACAAGCGATCCACTACTGTTGAAAGTCTTCTAATTGTGTTTGCATTCAGAGATATTCGCACTGCTGGTATCAATGCTCCAAAAACGTCACCCACAATTTCTGACCAAGATTCTCTCTTACTACGTGCTAAATAACTACCTAAACTATGTACACCATCTTCTCATCTATCCATATGAAAAATCTTCGGGAAAACCAGGCCTACATAACATGTGCCATACCAATGGTCGGGCAAACGATAATACGCCCTGTTCCCACAAATGAAATATAACCCAGGAAAAACTGGATCTTTTCCAACTTTAAATCCCCATCCACCCATGATTCGGTATGTATCATGGCACTCACTATTACCTACAAAATAATTATAATATGCAGTTTGATTCCTTCTAATACACATTTCCCTTTCTGAGGCCAATCTAAAGCCATAGTTGGACTAGCTTCACCTTTCAAATGTTTGACATCCCAGACTGTCTTTTCCACCTTTCCTTCAGATGCCTTTCTTTGCATTTTCAATCTCCTTTCCTCAACCATATCTAAAAAGGTATTTTCCTCTTTCTTTAAACTGCAAGTCAAATTGTTTTTAAATATATATTCTAATGTTAGTTCTTTAGTCTCTAAGAAAAACTCACCTAATACCTTTGCAGGTTCTACCTTGTTTAGCTTGTTAATTGATGGCACTTGTGAAAATATAGTATCTACATCTGAAAAATAATACTATAATGTACCTGTTTGATGAAATAAACTAGCTGTTACACTACATGATATTCCATAAGTTACTGGAATGTGGTGATAAGTCACTCCCTCCGATACAGAGGTAGGTAACTGCATACAAACGTAGCAGTCCCTTACGTCCATTGTTTTTACATATTCATACAACAATTTTGAAAACACATTATTAGAAAAATCAGTTATAGACCTGTCTTTGTGTAAATAGTTTTTATCTATTCTAGTCGGAACTACCTTTTGAATCTTTTCTAGATTCGTTTTGTTTTCACTATGTCCTTCTATTGTAGCTATAGTAACTTTAAATGAGATCAGGAGAGCAAGTACGCTCCACAGAAGCATTAGTAATCCTGTACAACAACAAAACATTTTACACCATCTTCTCAAGAATATACATCTACTTTTTCTACTATCTGTTTGCCATTTTTGCTAAAATGAACAGTGTCTTTTGACTTAGCTTCTTCTACTTCACAACTAGTTTTTCTAACCCAAGGCTCTGAGCACCTACTTGGGTCTACCAGTTTTTGTCTTTTTCCGTATTTTATTGTCTTTCCATCAGTAGTTTTCTTATCTCATTCAGTTTGGCATTTCATCATCTTTCACCTTTCCTTCGTGATCTGAATACAGAATGTCCTGAACATCCGCTTCTTCTCCAATATCGGACAAGATAACTTTCAGGATTTCCGATTCTTCGTCCTCCTCAACCACTTCTGGTACAATCACCTCTGGATTTCCTTGGCTATCCGCCTCTTCTTTTACTTCAGGCAGGGCCACATACGTCCATTCTGGTGATTTATACTTCTGATTGGGTTTTCTTGTTCTTTTGCTCTCTTTAATTACAATGGTTTCCTCGTCTTTTGATTTCTCCTGACTCGTCACTCCATTTACCTGTTCAGCCCTTGGTGAATTTAGTCGTGTCAGTCGATATCTCAATCTTTTTATTTTATTCGGCCAAACGTCGTCCTTTGCTGCTCTTTTCAATTTACTTCCTTTATCGTTCTTTTCAGTTCTCCATGCTCTCTTTCTTAGAACTTGACCTTCAGGTACTTCATCTTTGCTTTCTTCTGACTCTGTTTCAACTTGCTTTTTACTCTCAACGGTTTCTTTTTCCACCACTTCTTTTGTTTTCCCCACTTCTGTCCCTCCTCGAATCTCCGTCACGCAATCTTCCTGCTGACTACTTGTCCCGGCTTCTAACTGGATGTTGGAGTTCCCTACACCTCCTCGGGGGTCTTCCGCAGTAATCTTTCCCTCTCTCTGTGTATCTGGCACCTGTCCATCTAAATGTGTTATTTCAGGTGGAATTTCTCTCAATCTTTCATCTGGAACTTCTCTTTCAGTCATTTATTTTATTGTCTCTTCATGGTCCTTTTCTTTGTTCTTTCCTTGTCTTTTCCTAGAACATTGAGCTCCTTGTTCAGTCTCTGAGTCTGAGCTGGTATCAGAAATCTGTAATCTTCTTCTCAAGGAAATACTTCTGGGGACAAATGTTAACCTTGGTTCTGCTTCCCCCCTTTCAGGGTTTCTTTTGTTTTTGGCTCTCCGTCATCCGACTCAGTACTTGATTCTGATTCATCAAAATACTCCTTTTCTGTGCTATCCACTGGATTTGGAATTCTCAATGTATGGCTTGCATGGATCCAATTTTTCAGTCCAGCACACTTCACAGCTGTTGTTGTGGTCAAGATGACTTGTCTTGGTTTTCCCCACCTTGGAACCACACAGTTTCTTCTTCTGTGTACTTTTATCCTCACCCAGTCTCCTTGGCTCAGATCATGGGCGGGCTTCTTTTCAAGAGTAGTGGCATCCGCTCCAACCTGATGAAACACAGAATGAACTGCGTCAGCCAGGCCTTTACAGTATTCCAACACCATGTCATCAGTTATAGTCATCAGCTTGTTGACTGGTATAAATACATGTCGCATAGCCCGTCCCATGATGATTTTATGGGGGCGTAACCCTGTAGTTCTGTCTGGAATTGATCTAATAGTCATGAGTACCAGAGGCAAGACATCGGGCCATTTCATACCTGTGGCTAAACACATTTTCCCAATCCTGTTTTTGATAGTACCATTCATCTGTTCCACCACACCAGAAGCTTCTGGTCGGTAGGCACAACGTAGTTTTTGTCGTACATTCAATGCTTCCCTCAAAAGTAATTTTGCCACTGTCATCCCATCATTTCTTCTTGCTGGAAATGCCTCTACCCATCTAGAAAACAGACAGACCATAACTAAAACATACCTCAACCTGTTACAGGGAGGCATCTCAATGAAATCCACTTGCATTCTGATAAAAGGCCCTCCTTCTCGACCTATTGTTCCTAGGCTCACTACTGTCTTTCTTCCTGGATTGAACTGCTGACATATAAGGCATCTCTGACAAAGACTTTCTGCTACAAGTCTGAATTTTGCATTTTACGAGGTCTGTTTAAATGACCTGATCATGGCATCTCTCCCTATGTGTCCCTGACCATGATATATCTGTGCCATGGCAGACATCATGCTATCAGGCATAACTGGTCTTCCATCCCGATAGACCCACACATGATCCTTCTCTCTGGGCTCACATCCTGCTTTTACCCACTGCTTCATTTCATCATCTCCTGCCTCTTCCTGCAATTGTCTTACTTCTTCCCATGTTCCCACAGTGTTAGTAAACATCAAGGAGCAAGAAATCACCTCTCTTTCCTTGGCCCAATTAATGGAATTCTGATTACGTGCACAGTATTGTGCCATGTCATTTGCATATTTATTGCCAGTGGCGATGTAATCACCACTTTGACTATGGGCCGCACACTTCACAACAGCCAATTGTCTAGGCAGCTGTATTGCCTCAAGCAATTTTCCAACCACTTCACCATTTTTAATGGGAGTTCCACTTGATGTCAAAAATCCTCTCTGCAGTCATATCTGACCGAAGTCGTGTACGACTCCGAAGCCATACTGGCTGTCAGTTATCACAGTCTCTCTCACACTTTTCCCAATCTTGCATGCTCTCGTCAAAGCAACAAGGTCAGCTACTTGGGCCGATTTTACTCCTTTCAGATAGGATGCTTCCATCACTGCTGCAACCGTGCATACCGCATATGCTGTACTTAACACTCCATCAACTGTTCTCAAACAAGACCCATCTACAAACATGACGAAATCACTTTCTGGGAAAGGTATATCTTTTATGTCAGGTCGTGGTTTTGTACAGAAATCAAGTACATCCAGGCAGTCATGATCTGCTTCATCTTTGACTTCCACATTCTCAGCATCAGGCAGCAATGTTGAAGGATTCACATTTAAACATCTCACAAGGCTTACATTTTTTGCACCTAGTATGACCTTTTCATACTTAGTCAGCCGACTATGTGTCATATACTGAGTGCGACTCCTTGTTAAATGGATTGCCTCGTCATGAGGTACAAACACTTTCACATGATATCCCATCACAATTCCTTCACTCTGTTCCAAACTCCGGCATGTAGCAGCTACTGCTTTCAAACACCCAGGTAAGGCTACAGCTACTGGGTCCAACATTGATGAAAAATATGCAATTGGTCTCCTCAGTTTTCAATGCTTCTGTATTAGCACAGAGAGTGCACACCCATTCCTCTCACTGCAGTACAACTCAAACTCTTTCTCATAATCAGGCATACCTAATGCAGGTGCTTCACACAGCCCATCTCTTAATCGTTTAAAAGCTGCCAATTCTTCCTTGTTCAAATCAATGGGATCTCTCACATCACTTCTCGTCAGTCAAGTCAAGTCAAAGGCTTTATTTCGATAAAAACATATCATAAAAGCTTCATAATGAAAAAGAATTTGATTTTATTGAACCTTAAAATCCAATTTTTACAATAAAATAAGAAGCACATCATGAATAAGTATTAAGAACGAATTAAACAATTTCTTTAAGCCTTTTGCTTCTGATGCACCATGCCCATGATAAAAATTTTGAAAGGGCGCAAGCATACAAAGGGCGAGAGTCTGACATTAAAATGCGTAACGCCTCAGTGTGGTGCCTGGTTCCTAAGGAGCGACACAATTGCTTAAGCCATCTTCTTCTTGGGTGTACATACTCCTGGCATTCGAATAAAAAATGCGCCACAGACTCTTGTCTAGATATGCAAAAAGGACAAGATTCTGTGGTCTGGGCTGGGGGTTTCCACCGAGATGTAAAAGCATGAAGTGGGAGAGACCCGGTCCTAAATTTGAAATAAAGGGTCCTGTCGAAAGGTCTCTCTATGATATCAAGATATAATTCCCGGATCGGCAAGTCCTTGAATTTCAGAAAGTCCTCCGTAAGTCTGCCCAATGTACAGTTAGTGTTCCGTTGGGTCGTAATCCAGTTCCAGTATAAAATCTTAAGTGTAGCTTTCGGAGAGGAAGACCTATTTTCCCATGCTGTACTGAGCCCCAGATTGCACAGGAGGGCTTTCATGTCTCTCAGCCATTTTATCCTATGCCACCCGGGAAGTGACATAACTTCAGAGAGGCCTTTCGCATATTTAGCTAGCTCCGGGACTCGCCACAACCGAGCCCATAACAGTAGGGGGCGAAATTTCGCCATATCACCAATGGGACGACAACCTAAATCAAGCATCAATGGGGTCATAGGGGTACCTTGGGGAAGTGACATAATGGCCCTGCAAAACGTCCTCTCAGATCTTGACAACTCACTAGTGTTGCATTAGCCCCACAGCTCAGCCCCATAGAGAGCGGAGCTGACTCCCCTTGCTGCGTAGATTTTGATAACAGGGGCTATAGGTCTGATTACACAGGAGCGCTGCTCCTTCAAAAGAGCCCATGTTACCCTCTTGTGGGCTAGCAACATCTTACATAAATGAGGAGCCCACTGCATATTATGCGATAAGCGGATCCCTAGGTAATCAAACACATCCACCCTCCCCAAAGGTACGGCATTCAACCTCGGAGGGCGCACAGGTTTTTTAGGGGGGTTCATCACAAGATATTTTGTTTTATCAGTGTTGATTACCAGGCCCCGTTCTGCGCAAAAAAGCTGGAAGTTGTTTAGTAATTTTTGGAGGCCCATTGGCGATTTGGAGAGTAAGAGTGTATCATCCGCGAAGAGGAGGGTAGGGATACGTTCCTCCGCCAGGGATGGTTCGTCTGAAGGATCTTTCAGCAGATGCTCAACCACACCATTGACATATAAAGAAAAAAGGGTGGGAGCTAGAACACATCCCTGGCAAACCCCTCTCTCTACCGGGATTCTACTAGTTTTCTCTCCGTCCCTGCCCCATCTGATCTGGGCAAAGGTGTTTTCATGCATCCTTACGATTAACAATAGTATGTAGAGGGGCACCCCCATGTCAGCAAGGACTCTCCAAAGAGTCTCCCTGGGTACTAGGTCAAAGGCAGTCTTTAAATCGATAAATGCGAGATAAAGACTGCCCTTGCCCAGGACCACCACCTTCCAGTACACTAGCAACAATCTAAACGCTTGTTCAATTGTGACAGTGCCTGCTCTGAAGCCTGCCTGGTAGTCGGAAAGGATGTTGTTTTCACTGATCCATTGTAGTAATCTGACCAACAACACCTTCCCGACCACTTTTTGAGTTATATCCAGTAGGCTTATAGGTCTATAATTGGACGGGTCGTCCCTAGCCCCCTTTTTAAAAATAGGGACAACCTCCGCCCCTTTCCAAGATGCGGGAATAGGTGCACCCCTACTGATAGCATTGAGCAGGCAATGGATGAATTTGCCCCATTTCGGAATATCTGAACGTAGCAGATCCCCGGGGATGCCATCTGGGCCGGCTGCTTTTTGGGGTCAGTCGTACCAAAGGTTTTGCGATCAATGAAAAGTTGCTGATCCACTGACGACTATTTACAACCATTCCAAGAAATATTCTCACCTCTCTTTGGGTCATGGGTGCTCTCATTCCTTTTATGATCCTGATTCTGTCTATTGTTATCTTTCTCAGTCCTTTTTCAATGTTGTGTCCTAAATATTGTACTTCTTTCTTGCAAAATTGTAATTTTGATGGTGACACTTTAAGTCCTCCATCTGCCAAATGATTCAACAAGGCTATAGTGTCTAGCTCACATGCTTCACGAGTTTTCGATGCCACAAGAAGGTCGTTGATGTACTGATCTAACACTGAATTTTCAGGCATTTTTAAGCTTTCCAAAGACTTCTTTAAAAGCTGGTTAAATATTGAGGGGCTTTCTGTATACCCCTGTAGAATTCGGCACCAAGCCAAAATACGCTCGCCGAAACGAAACGCAAAATATTGCTGGCTGTCATGGTGCAATGGGATGGAAAAGAAAGCATGGCATAGATCAATCACTGTATACCATTCTGCGTCATGGGGAATCTGATATAAAATCACAGATGGATTTGGTACAATGGGACAGCATGACACAAAAATTTTGTTTATCTTTCTCAGATCTTGTACTTTCCTGAACTTCCCACTAGGCTTTTTCAGTCCCATTATAGGGGAATTACATGGACTACTCATTATTTCTCTCAAAATACCTTGTTTTATCATTTTCTCAATCATAGGAGTAACTCCTTCAATTATTTCAGGTGTCAATTTATATTGAGGGACATTTGGATAGCTTACTCCTTCCTTCACTGTTATTTTTACTGGATCTACATTTCTCATTAATCCCACATCTTCTCCTGTGAAATCCCAGACTTCTGCTTTTACAGACTGTCTCAATTCTTTAGGTAATTCATCAGGGTTGAATACAGCATAGGTTTCAGTAACCTCTTTTTCCCTGTTTGCCATTGTCATTTTATACAACACATCTTCATCCGGGGTCTCAAACGCTATCTCATCCGGGGTACAAAATATAGTGCAGTTCATTTTACACAACAAATCCCTACCTAATAAATTCACAGGGCTGGTATCGCACACGACAAAGCGGTGCATTTCAGAAAATTTCCCTATGCTAACTTTCACCGGCTCTGTAAGGTAAGTTTTAATCTGCCTGTTGGATACACCAACTACTTGGATCGTTTCATCCGAGAGAGGAAGGTTCTTAACATCAGCTGATCTAACAGTTGATCGAGTAGCACCAGTATCCACTAGGAAACTAATACTTTTATTATTAATCTTTCCATCTACAAATGGGCCTGTCTGGTCTACTTCTAGAGTTGCGCCAAGTACGCACTCTTCTTCCTCCCTTCGGCACCGTCAATAACCCTCTTCTGAATCACTCTCATCGCGTTGTAGCCAATACTGCGAAACAGCGCTGTTAGATTTGGGGCTCTCTGGTTGGCACAGGTAGGTACCTGTGACAAGCAGGGACCCTCTCCTCTAGTCAGGATAAGGGGATTACCCTCTTAAAATAACCCCTGCACATCCTCTAGGTAGCTTGGCGCGAGCAGACAAGACTTATTTCAGAGGCGGTATAGGTTAAGCATTTGTGACCATATACAGTAACTCAGTGACAACACCACAAATGGACACCACACTAGATTTATATCAAAAATAGTGATCTTTTATGTAAAGACTTAGCACAAGACCAAATAACGACAAAAATGACATACACAGTTCAAGAATATGGTTTCAAAAAAGAGTTCTTAGTTTAGCGACAAAATCATCCACGTTAGCATCAATTTTAGCCAACAGTACCTGGTGATGCGATAAAAGTTCTTAGCGGCGCTCAGGCGTCGAAAAACAAGCAGTGGCGTCAGTCCTGAGACCCTGGGGAGACGATGCGACAACCCTGCGGCATGCAGCAGGTGTGGGCGACGAATCCGGTCTGTAGGGAGAGTGAGGCGGTACTTGTATGGATTACAAGGCGTAGCTTTTCCGGTAGAAATGTACTCGCTAGGGGGGGCGTGGTTTGGACGCCGAGAAAGATGGCGGCTCAGTGATTCTCTCTGCCCGTGCGGACATCAATTAAGGGTAGAGGAACGGGTCTTGCCGCTCTCACACCACTACACGGCGTGGAATCGATGACCGGAATGTGAGGGAAGCATTCGGAGAGCACTCTGGAGGTTTTTGATGCAGGGAAGCGGTTTTCCTGGCACTTCGAATGCTCCGCCCGGTGGCTGCGGGGAATGAGGCAGGCGAGGAGACCGCGTGACTGCCCTGAGTGTTGGCGGTCGGATTTAAAGACCCCCGATGAAATCTGAGGGAATCGGTAATGTCTGCTGGAAGATGTGGTGACAAGCCAGTGCTTGGAGGGGATCGCGAGTGAGCAGGTGTGGTTCGTCAGCTTCAGACCTGAGAGGAATCACTGGCGCCTATCGCGCACACAAAATGGCGGCACACGCTCCCTAGATGGGGAACCTCCACGGTTGTACAACGGCGCCCGAGGGATGAGCTGGGCTGAATGATGTCTCTACTTCACTGGCGCGGTGGATGCTACCTGGGACACGCTCTGGAAGGTATGGCCGGCAGAATAGAGCCGCGTATTAATCTAATCAGTGCGGCTGACGCTACGCATCTCTCGTAATGGTGGCAATGTCGGTGTGAGGGCGAGACTGTGGTGAAGTCTGAGCTTAACCCAGTATATCCAAGTTAGACTCGGCCGGGTCTGATATAACACTTGAAGCAGGGTCTGCCTTCCTGGATTGGTGATTTTGGAGTCTCTGTTCGAGGGCTTGTGGATCTGCGAGTGAGTCTTGCGCTACACTACGAGGTCTTAGACTTGTCAACCTGACACCCTGTGATATCACCTGAATCACCCTGTGATTTAATACATGGTTGTATCAAGTGACTGCGCAGTCCAGCCTTGCACACACATGCTGCCTTCCACAATGTCGACGCACACCTCTGGCCTTATATGAAAGTGCGTGCTCCCTCACGGCGATCCACCAAGCGCACAGGAGGCGGTCAGAAGCGGTCAGGTAATGCGATCATCTTACCACGTGTCGTGGATTTAATGGATCATTGTGCATCTAATTACATTGGCTAATAGAAGAAAACGGAGAGGCCGGCGATCGTAAGACACTCTAGAAGAGGCGGTTGGAAACACAAGGAGGCCGTCGAGACCGGCCACGGAGTCTGCGCGACTAGCAACCATGACTGATAGTAAGGACTCAGTGAAAAGCATGAAGAGGCTCAAATCTGACCAGTCGAATCCAGGTTCACCCAGCAAGGGAGGGAAAAACAACCCGGACCCGATAGAGATGATACTTAATAGACTAGATGAAGTGAGGGATCTGGCAAAAGCGACCAAAGAAGAAGTAGCGGCGATTAGGCAAGATAACCGCGACACCAATGCAAAGTTGATAGAAGCAGAATCAAGGATTAGCAGACTCGAGGACATGGAAGTCAAATCGTGTAATGCCATCAAACGCCTATGAATAACCACGGATCAAACAACACGGAAACTCGCGGAGTTGGAGGACAGGAACAGACGGGGAAATCTACGTATTTTTGGTCTTCCGGAAGGATCGGAGGATCAACATGGGAGCTGTGTGGCCTTTATGGAGTCTTGGTTCACCCAAGATACTAACATGTCCTTTCATCACCCACTGGAGTTCGATAGGGCCCATAGAGTGCCGGGCAGAATAAATAAGAATCAAAAAGGTCCTAGAGCTATTGTGTGTAAGCCACTACGCTACCAGCATGTAGAGCAAATTCTTGGCATTATGAGGAAAAACAACCATATTCTGTGGAAATCTGATAAAATCTACAACTCACAGGATTACAGTAAAGAGACGGTGGAAGCCAGGAAGGCGTTCTTGGCACTCCGACCGCTGCTAAAGAAAAGGGGCTTCCAATATGGGTTCGTGGGCCCAGAAAAGTATCGTGTGATGATCCACGGCTCTCCGCACCTTTTTTCAGATCCCCTGAAACTGAAAGTATGCTTGATGGCCCGGAAGACTTAGACATGGAAACAAGTAACCCCGAGGGTGCAGCTGACCAGGCCTCGGCCTCAGGTTACAAGTGAACGATCCCTGCTCACATATGCCATCCAATTTTCTATATGTGCTTTATTTACTTAATGTGGAGGGTTATCGATAGCACGACTCTCTGCTTCAAGGCTCTTTCCAGTATGTGAGCTGTGGGTTGAATGCAGTTGAATGCAGTTGTTTCTGATCCCTTGATATGTAGTATGTTTCCATTAATACCTATCAATAGGATGAGCGTCAGGTCCCTAGGTTCTGCCCACTAATGGACATGCTTCATATATGGTGTTAAGAAGAGCACGTTGGTGGCTTATGTTAGTTTTGTTACTGGCCCTAGACCGGCAGAAGAGGTCCCTGGAGGTTTGATCTCTTGATGTAGGTTGTTTGATATTACATTGGTTAGTAGCATAACTCAGATCGACTGTGTTAGTTCCTCTGTTCCACGTTGTTATTTCTGTAATGGTCAAGCACGGGGAGGATGCAACGCAATCTCTTTCCAGTCACCATGCCTACTACGTACAGTTGGGGTGGGGAGGGTGGGGGGTTGAGGGTTTTTTGGGAAGGGGTGTGTGTTCAATGTTTTTTGCTTTTGTTTCCTCTTGCTTGCATAGTCTTCATCTCCTTAATGCTCGGGGGTGAGGGTGGTGATGGGCTCTACTACTGCACTAACTGTGCTTACCATGTGAAATACATAATTACCGATATGAAGGCGCAACCTCCTGATGTCACATAACTCAATTAGTTCTCCGCTGGGAGTATGTAATATAGACAGATTGAAGATATTATCTCTTAACGTTAAAGGCCTAAACCAACCTGTCAAGAGACAAAAGATTTTAGATTATGTAAAGAGAATGAGAGGTGACATTGTTTTACTTCAGGAGACGAAGCTTGAGGCTAAGCAGTTTTACCACCTGAGGAATAAATTTTACAATGAGGTTGTGGGCGCTGAGGCTGTGAACAAAAAGAATGGTGTTCTGATACTTGTTGCAAGGAAATCTAAGGTAGAGATCCTGTCCTCTGAAGCGAGTGTAGACGGAAGGTGGGTCACGGTCAAACTGAGTAGGGATAATACAGAGTTTTATGTTACAAACATATATGCTCCTAACACTAGTGAACTGAATTTTTGGAAGGATCTGTACAAGCACATTGAGACTATCCCGGATAATGCGGTACACGTCCTAGCTGGGGATTTCAATCTTCCAATGGATGCAACTTTAGATAGAGACTCACACTGTCCCTTCAAATCAAATAAATCACATAAAGCTTTTCTCAATTTGTGTCAACGCTTCCACTTGGTGGATACATGGAGGCTCCAAAATCCCACTGGGAGAGACTATACGTTTTACTCCTCACCACATGACTCGTATTCCCGAATCGATTACATCCTCATAACACAGAACGGGGTCCCTAGAATAGAGTCTACTACCATAGAACCTCGTGTAATGTCTGATCACTCTTGCATCTCCTTATCCATTGCTAATGTTAAACCCTCCTCTCATCAGAAGTCTTGGCGTCTGAATGATGAAATCCTAAATAGTGATAAGCACCGGTCCACAATACAAGATGCGATCTCCTCTTACCTGCAGATTAACAAAGAGGGGGACACGTCCGATCTCATTAGGTGGGATGCCTTGAAAAGCACCATAAGGGGAGTGTGTATCAAAATCAGGTCAGCAATGAACAAGAATTATAATGCGAAGTTGGAGTCCCTGGAGAATGAAATTACGAACCTAGAGGTTAGACACTTAAAGGATAGGGATGATATGTCTCTTTATGCGTTGGCGAATAAAAAATATGAATATAATAAAATAGTAAGCGAGAGAGCGGGAGTCTGGCTTGATAAGGGGAGGAGGTTTAAGCTCTGTGAGTCTAATAAGGCCGGCAGGAGCCTAGCCTCGTACTTGAAGTTTAAGGTTCAGAAGAATTCTATTAGTGTCATTAAAGATGGATCAGGATCCTCGCATTCAGACCCGGACAAAATAACAGAGGTGTTCAGAGTATTCTACGAAGATCTTTATGCAAAGAATAGGGCGGTGGAGGAAACCAGGATTAAGGAGTACTTAGACGAATGCGATCTTCCACAACTTTCTGCTGAGGACCAGGTCAGTCTCAATGGTCCAATTAATGCTCTAGAGATAGAGACTGCAATTAAACATCTGAAGATAGGGAAAGCGCCAGGCCCTGATGGCTTTACGGCAAAATTTTACAAAACCTTCCCCTCCCTTTTAGTTGAACCCCTCCTACATCTATTCCAAGACATAAATAAATCTGGCGAGGTCAGAGGTACACTGGCTGAAGCAATAATTGCAGTACTTCCTAAAGATGGGAAAGACCCGTCGCTACCGAAAAACTATAGGCCTATTTCACTGATTAACATAGACTGCAAGCTTTTGGCTATAATACTTTCCGCTCGCCTCCAGAAGGTCCTTCCCCAGTTGATCCACCCATCTCAAGCAGGCTTCCTTAAAAACAGGTTGTCCAGTGACAATACAAGGATTTTGGCGCACGTCCTAGAAAAAGCGAAACTCCTAGGCACGCCCACGGCAGCAATAACACTAGATGCTGAAAAAGCATTTGATAAGGTTGATTGGTCCTTCCTTAAAGCAGTCCTACGTAAATTCAACTTAGGGGAATCATTCACAAGACTGGTAATGTCCCTATATTGCTGTCCTTCGGCAAGAGTTAGGGCGGGTGGATCTTTCTCCTCCCCCTTTTGTTTAAAGCAAGGCACGAGACAGGGATGTCCCCCGTCTCCTTCATTGTTCTTGTTGGCAATTGAGCCGTTCTTATATCATATACGGAATGACCCTAAGATAGCTGGTATTCCGTTTGGAGACTGCACTGTTAAGTTAACGGCATATGCAGACGATGTACTTATTATGTCAGAAAGAGCGGATGAGGCCATACCTGCACTCATGACTGATATTGAGGAATTTTCCAGAGTCTCTGGGTATAAACTCACTAAAGACAAAACGGAGGTCAAACTCCTGAACAATGTTGGGGATAAAGGAATTATTGGGGACTCCGGTCTTACATGGCAGCCTCGGTGCTTTAAATATCTGGGGCTAGACTTTGATAAAGATTTGATCTCTACGCTGAAAGTTAATGAAGAATTGACCCTTAAAAAGATATCCACATTGCTGGAAGGGTGGTCTCCAAAGTTCCTCTCCTGGTGGGGTAGAGCGGAGACGCTCAAAATGATGTCAACTCCGTTGGTTAACTATCTGGCCAGCATGCTCCCTACGACGTTCTCGAATAATTTTATTACTAAGGTAGATCAACTGTTTGGTAGTTTCCTGTGGCAAGGCAAGAAAGCCAGAGTCTCACTGAAGAAGCTGCAATTGGCAAAAGATAAAGGCGGCCTGGGTCTCCCCTCGTTCAGGAACTATCAGACAGCGTTTCTGTGCAAACATGGAGCTCAGTGGTTGATAAAATCCCCAACTTATACACCACTATGGGTTAATATTGAGGAGTCGCTAGTAAATCACACGCCTCTGGAAGCCCTTCTCACTATGGACCTGTCACATCTACCACACTCCAAATATATCATGCTAAATACTAGACGGGCTTTGCTCAGACTCGACCAAACACATAAAACAAAGTTGACATTCCCTAAGTCGTCGTTTATGTCCTTGTGGAGAAATTCCCATCTCAAATATAATGGTAGTGGACTATTCTGGGAGTCTTGGTCCAAGAAGGGCATTAACTTGGTGAGGGACATGTATGATGATGAGACTCCACTTCCGTTCTCGATTTTGCAGCAGAGGTATGACCTCACCCCGATGGAGTTTTATGACTTCTTGAAAATCAAAGCGATGCTAACCGCTCGTAACTTCTCTCCATATACACCATGGTTAATAATTCATCTCCCACGTCTTATGCACACGGGCCACTTCGTTTCGAGGGTGTACAAACTATTATTGTCCTTACCCACGACAAAATACAAAATGGTGGAATCGAAATGGGAGGCTGAGCCGAATCTAACAGGCATAACTTTTGACTGGGATGTGATCCATAAGTTGGCCCTTACACACAAAGTTTCACCCATCCTATTCCAAACAAAATACATGCTACTCAACAGAGCATTTTGGACACTGGATAAGCTTTTCAAATGTAAATTAAGGGACTCTCCTACATGTTGGAACTGTCAATCAGGATCTGGTGATCTTGCACACATGCTATTTAACTGCCCTTCTTTAGGGGATTACTGGGGGAAAATATTTGACTGCATTTATCGCGTGTTCAAGATAAGGCCTGTACAGGACTTTGTATATGTCATTTTAGGGGCGCTGGACCCGCAAATATCAACTGTTCAAGATCGTCAGATTTTGGACTTAATGCTAACAATGGCATGTAAAGTGGTTCTATGCAAATGGAAAAATGCGAGTGGGGTGAGCTTCAAAATCTGGCAGGGGTGGTTATCATTCCTGAGAGGTTCTAATAATCCGGCTCTACAAGCATCTACTTGGTGCCCATCCAATAGAAAGCTTTGGAAATCATTGGACGCAACCTCCTTTCACTATGAGCCGCCTTGAGATATTATATTGCGGTTTGGTCCCTTTGATCGGTGATGTTTGAGAGTACGTTTGCGATTACCCCCTTGAGCCCAGAAGCGCCGCATCCCCACATTGAGCATTGTATATATATATATGTATCTGTATATCGATGATGCAAGCAGGAGTTGATTTCCTTTATATTATTTGTTATTTGCTAATTACTTTTCGTTATCTGTAATTGTTCGACATTGACTGACTCGACTCTTTATGTACGGAAGAGTTACTGTATTGTCTTTGTTATTTCAATAAAAACGATTTGAAATAAAAAAAAAAAAAAGAAATGTACTCGCTAAGGCACGATGTGACAAAATTCGGCCCGCTAACGAGCGGGGCGACAATTTCACCAGCGATGATTTTGGTTGGCTCTGCAACGATATTCGCACCGATAAAATTCGGCACGCTAACGAGCGGTGCGATGATCTTGGCTGGCTCTGCGACTATTTCACCCAGCGGCGGCAGGCTCTGCGATGATGTTCGCAGCAATAGAATTCTGCCCGCTAACGAGTGGAGCGGGGATCTTGGCTGGCTCTGCGGCAATGTCCGCAGCGCTCAAATTCGTCCTGCTAACGAGAGGGGCGATGATTTCACCAGCGATGATCTGGCTCAGCGGCAGCAGGCTCTGCGACGATGTTCGCAGCGATAAAATTCTGCACGCTAACGAACAGTGCGACTGAAATTTTCTCGCTAAGCAGGCTGTGCGTGAAAAAGTGGAGATCCTTGGTTTCTTTCTTCTTGGTCAGCTTCCCTACAGCAGGCACAACTTCCAGAGGCCCCACAATTGGATCCAGCACTCTAGGAAGGGCAGAACTCACACAGCAGAGTTCAGGGGGAAGCTGGAGTTGAAGTCCTTTTGTTCCTGGGACTTCTTAACAGGAGGCCAGCTCTACTCAGGCCCTTGGAGATCTTTTAAGCACAAGTTGAAGCAAAGTATTTTTGTAGTCTTTCTCCTCTCCTTCAGCAGCAAGACAACCACTGCAGGCCAATCCCCCAGGTCAGCGACAGTACTCCTCCTTACAGCTTTCCCAGTTCCTTCTCCTCCGGCAGAGGTTTCTTCTTGTCAAGCAGGATCTAAATTCTTGGGATCAGGCTCCCACTACTTATACCCCAAAATCCTTTGTCCTTTGAGGGCAGAGGGCCCTTAGCCCAGTCCAAACCAGTTCTGGAGCACTCTGTTTACATGACTCCTTCTTTCCTTTCACAGTGCAGGGCAGAAACATCAGACGCCCCACAGGAGGTGGAGCCAGCATTGTGGAGAGAAAGCACAGCCCTGGAGCACTTTGTTGACATGATTCCTTCTCTCCTTTCACAGTACAAGGCAGAGACATCAGACGCACCACAGGGGGTGGGGGCAGGCACTGTCCTATTCAAGTCCCAGGTGCAACACCTCCCTCCCATCTAGATGCAGATCTCTCTATTCACCACTGGACGGATTCACCCTGTCTCCTGGAATCCCCCTGCTGTGTCACTCAAACTCCAGACAAAGAAATACACGACCTAGCAGAGGCAGGTTTGAATGGTTAGACAAGAAAATACCTTCCTTCTAAAAGTGGTATTTTCAAACACAGAATGTTAAAACCAACTTCACTAAAATATGTATTTTATCATTCTGAGGTCAGGCATACTAAATTCGAATTTCTACCATGTTCTCTGAGTCAGATAAGATTATAAACATGTAATAATCTAACAGCACATTCTGGCCTATGGAGAACAGGTAGCCTTGCAATAGTGAAAAATGAAAATGGCTGTAATTCACTATCAGGACATGCCACACACATCAGGGCATGTCCTACCTTATACTTACAATGCACCCTGCCCTTGGGCCTACCATAGGGGTGTCTTATATGAAGAAAAGGGAAGGTTTAGGGACTGGCAAGTGGGTGCACTTGCCCAGTCAGCATGACAGTACCAGACTGCACACAGGCTCTGCAATGGCAGACCTTAGACACATTTTGCAAGGCTGCTTCTGTGGGTGGCAAAACCAGTGCTGCAAGCCCAGCAGCAGCATTTGGATTTACAAGCCCTGGGCACACTCAGTGCACTATACTAGGGTCTGACAAGTAAACCAAATCAGTCAATCATGGAATCACTAATCAATACATTCATTTACCATAGGGAGAGCATATGCACTTTAGCACTGGTCAGCAGTGGTAAAGTGCCCAGAGTCATAAAACAGCCAACAACAGGTCAGAAGAAATACAGGAGGAAGGAAAAAAGTTCAGGGATGACCTTGCAAAAAGGGCCAAGTCCAACAAGCGCTAGTGCGGGGCAGCTTATTTACCTGTTCTTCATTGTAGAATCCCGTTTCATGACTAAATTTCTGGGAGTTTTTGCTCTGTTTCTCAATAAGATAATTATTTCCTTAATCTGATTTATCCGTCCTATGGTGTTCAAATTTCCAATCTCTTTTTCAGTAAAATGTATTCGATATGGTTTTTGCAAAGCCTTTACTTTTTCAATAGCTATACCCATTTCATTTGCTACTTCTTCTAGTCGTTCATGCAGATTTTTTGCTCTCCATGTCACACTTTTGCACAAAAAAGTAATTCCTCATCTTGGTAAGTGTTTAATTTCTCTGTGGGGTTAGTTCCTACTATTAACTCTTCCAATACCATTCGTAATTTGGCCACATCTATTGATTGGGATTCTTTGTCTTTTCTCTGCAAGCTTCTCAACCATTCACTTAATTCTTCTGTAGATGGTCCTACTGGCTTCTCTACATTACCTCGTTCCAAATCCTTTTGTGTTTCTAATATTGACTCCACTGTCGTTGTACGTTTTTCAGTAACATTTTGGCCTATAAACGGGTTATTTGAAACATTTGGTTCGAGCATACTTATTGTCTGTCTCCATGGATTTTCATTTTGGCTCGGTTTTGGCTGCTCAGCTTGTTTATTGCTTTTATAAGGAACCGTTAAATAATGTTCGCTATCTTTCTGTTTATCAAAAATAGGCATCACTGGACCCATCGTCACTGGAACTGTTACGGCTTCCAGATTTTTGGTCAATTCTCTTATCTTCTCAGTTAATTCTAAGGTTGTCTTCGCTAATTCTGCTGAATTTTCACCATTTATTTTAACTTCCTGACTTCCTCTCTACCTCTCTAATGGAATTATTTTTCTCTAAATCTTGGGACACTGGTTCTGACTTAATGATTCGTAAAGTTTCTTTCATTGGGGCACTTGGTGTTAAAATTTCTGGTTCTGGTCGATACGGAGGTGGACTTTTATAAAACATGTCATCAAGAACATCATCCTCTGATTCATTCACTCCATACCCTCGTGATTCCACATTATGTCTTTTTTCTGTGCATTTTCTTCCTCCATTTTCTTCTGCAGTTCTTACGGGAAACAGACCTTCAGTTATACTCTCATTCCGCCACCTTCTCATTCGGTCATCATGATTCTCATGTCCGTATGGCCTACCAAACATGTACCTATATCTTCCGCCACTTCTCTGTCTTTCTCGGTCATGCATCTCATCTTCCCATTCTGTCAATGCTTCAAATTGTGTTGGTCTAGATCTCGGTTCTAGATTCATCATTTTCTCTCTTAAATTTCTCAAAACTGCTAAATTAAATGAACCATGCTCTGGAAAAGCCAAGACTCCGTCGTCTTTAGTGTACTTTACCCAATTGTGTAACCAAATACTAGTGTGATATCCATATTTCGCAACCATAAAGGATGCGGGGGTTTTCGGTGGAGGAAGTAACTGTCCTTCCCTAGTCACAATCGGTTTGTCCTTTTTAAACCACTTCTTAATTCTCCCAAACCAGGACTTTTTCTCCTTTTCTGGTGGATCGTAATACATCTTTTCTGTCTTTTTGTGTATCACTAGTCTCTCCTCTCAACTGTACCGCTATTCTGACCAATCGCAGCGCGAATCACACTAATGCACCAATTCGGAGCGTCTATGTCACCTTTGCAATTCTCCAATCCCAGTGTGACTCACACTAACGCACCAATCAGGAGCGTCTGCGTCACCCTGTGACTCTCCACTCCTAGCGCGGCGTACACTAATGCACCAATCAGGAGTGTTTTATGTTTCTAACTGACTGGCCAATCTCAGCGCGGTCTTTCTGATGTCAGCAGCCGCTGCCGCAGCTCCTGTTTACCCCTCCTTTACAAAGTTCACTCAGTAAGTTTTGTTTCAAATCTGTTAGTAACAACACAAAAACACCACCATTGTCCGCTTCGCTAACCAAAGAATAGCAAAAGACCTTTCTCACAAGAATTCCGTCTTTCCTGAGAGCAGCGCTTACCTCTGCCCTACTACGGAATTGTTACTTGCGTTGATAAAGTAGCACATCACTCTACCTTACCCTTCTAACAAGCATTAGCTAACTGTTTCTCCAGAATTAAGACACTTAGTTGGAGACCCAATGCTCCTGAGAAATAAGACCAGAGTTTCGCAATTAACCAAAATGCCTTTTCATTCATGCACTTTCACACAGGAAAAAATGTAGTACATTCACACAGAATTCTGTCTTTCCCGAGAACAGCGAACAGTCTGTCCTACTACAGAATTATGACACTCGTTAACAAAGTAGCACTTCCCTCTAACAAGCTTAGAGAACACCTGCTACCTTTCCAGTAATAAGCGTTATCAGAGTACCTTCTGGCCTCCTGGTACCTAAGACCAAAATTTCACAGATAACCTTCGCTATCATACATACTTCTCTCATACAGAAAAATGTCTCTAGTGGCAACTCGCGACGATGCTACCGAAGCAAACCCAGACAATGCGTCGTGCAACTTCACTTGTTACACGTTTCCCCTGTGTACCTACAGGGTAATGACAATTCCGTCTTTCCCGAGAGCAGCGCTTACCTCTGCCCTACTACGGACCCATCACAAACTTCCGACTTCCTACATCCCAGAAGTCATGCAAACAACATAGAACTCGACGCAACTCAACATAGAATGTTAATACATAAACCAATACCAATCAAAATTCAATAATCGATAAGCAATGTACAAGCAATAATAACCAAAACAATAAAAACCATCATCTTGCTACCAGAAAAACTGATGCAGCGTGGAATTTCTAATCCTTCCTTCAGCACAGACAAAATATCGCACTAGCACATTCACTCAATAAATTCATTGGTGGGGCCCATAACACCAACACTTACACATTTCTGATCTGCTCTTACGGGTGAGATGAGTGTTCCAAACGCTGACATGAAAGGAATACCTATTGACCTAAAATAACATATTTACATAAACATACATTGAATACCTTCATTAAACTCTGAACTTCGAGATATTCCTTCCATTTAGGCGATACATCAATTTAGTTGAATTTGGATAATGGTGACTCAATTCTTTTATTTTATATTCAATCTTAATCTAATCTCTTTCAATAAACGGCCCAACACATTTGTTTGTTAATCAATAATTTTGTTTATCTAATTAATTGCAAATTTTTAGAAAATTGTTAATCAAACCACGGAACATCATATTTGCCTAATCTGGCTATCAGTTGTCCTCTAAGTCAATCAAGTCGTAAAAGTCTTTAATTCATCAAAAATCGGGCAGCAATTCAGTCTGTCAAAGATTCAGGGAAACAGCTGTCCAGCAGTGTCACCGTCCTCTCCGTCAGCATAACGTCAGGAATAGAAACCATCAGTTGTCCCATCTCACTATTCTACCATCTTTTATAATGATTTTAATGTTAAAATGTAACGAAAGTCAGATTTAGACTGTCTTGATTGGTTGGTTAAGATCATCCGTTTCGGTTTCCCATAGTCCAATGATGTCACACTGTCAGACACGATCCATCCGGTTTGTCATACTGGTCTGTTGTTAAAGTTCTTGGCTATAGTCCAGTCACGACCTTGCTTGGGTACAGGATGGATGGGTCATCTTGAGGCCACTTGTTCAGGCGCCTGGACATGTGCACTCGGTCTGAAGCCTCGTGGAATGGTAGCTGTCTTGTCAGATGAGTCAGTCAGCCATATTGTCGAAAAGGCCCAATCGGTCAACTTAAGCAAAACAAACACAAAAAGTAATTAAAACATGGAAATAACAAATTAAATGTTTAACCCTCACTAATTCCCCTATGTGTATGTAATTATCTAGCATAATAGCGACAATTAAAGCGTTTATATTCACCTGATGATGCCATCTGGTTCAACTTACAATTACATTACAAAAGCAACATTTATCATGCAATATTCTATATTTCTAGCATTAGTATGCGTACGTATATTAGTTTACAAATTATTTTAGCCATGCAAGATGCAAATCCCACGTGTAATTCATACATTAATAGGATTGATTAGATATCACTTCAAACGGATTAATATTATTACATTAATAGATTATTCGGATTAATATGAACATGCAGAAATGGGGGGGGGGGTATACAAAATTTTGTACTACCCGCTCCATCACCAGCAACTTTCTTTGCTGCGCTGCACTGCGCAGCGCTGTGCTGCACTGCGTTGCACGGATTCAAAGTAAATCCACCCCTTAAGGTGTATCCATTCTCAAATGAGCTTCAGGAGGGCTATCACAACTTTTCATTCTGTACATTAGTTTTATGTTCATTTTGATGATGTTGTTTATTTTATTATTTTTAACATGCTTGATTGAACGTTCTGTGTCACCAAGAAGTGCAAAATAAGAATTTCAAATCAGTCTGTCTCACATGGTATGCAGTTTTCCCCAGGCAGATTTCCACAGGTTCCACCTGGTGAAGTGTGCATCACCGCATGTGGTATTTGCTTAACACTTGCAACCCTGATTTGGGATGAAAGATGAGTTTCCACCCTAATTGCAGGCAAATGAGATTACTCTGTTGAACTAAAAACTTGAGGTGCTTTAGTCCCCCCTCAGCCAGTCCAGGGCTTTGTTGTCTTTTGGGGATTTTTTTTTTACAAGAGACCAGCAGGTGAATAACGGGGGGGGGGGGGGGTCGGGGGTGTTGAGTTCTAGGGAGAATTTTTTTTATAATACTCCACGCGGAATGACTTGCACCTCTAACTTCACACTGGCACCAGGAACCCCTCTCCCCTCAACCTTTATTTATTTATTCATTCATTATTTATTGGTCTCATTTTTATTTATATGTGCTTTCCTTCCAGACTCACACTCTCTTCTCTCTGCTGGGCCTCAGTCATGCCTACGTGACAAACATCGGGAAGCTTCGAGGGGTGCTGGCGCTGCCAGAGGTCAGTGAGAAACCTGGGGTGCCCCTTCATCTGGGGCCTTTAATCGATTATAAAAGGGAGTGTAAGTTTGAGTGAGACTTTTGCCGAGTGGGGACGGGAAATGGATATTGACAGGCAAGGGAGTGAGACTCAAAGAGAGAGCTGTGATGAAAGAGGGACAGAAAGGGTGTAGAAGTGTTTGGAGGTGGAGTCGCGACAGAGGTGATGAAAAAGAGAGGGGGGCTAATAGTGGGCGAAGTCTCATTACAACCCTCTCCCCCTCCAACTTGACTGATCCAACTCCAGACTCTACCCTTCGGCTTCCTCATATGAGAGGATAATCTATAGATCCATACCCTACTCAGGCAGCAGGGATTCTGGGCAGGATTCTCCCCCCTATCAGAGATCCTATCAGAGGTAGTTTATTCCTCTTTGAGTATGTCAGAATCCTTGTAAGAGGTTGCCTGTTGCTCTCAGAGTCCCTAGCTATTGTAAGTGGTTGCCTGATGCTCTTGGAGTCCCTGTTAGAGTTGTTGTATCTTAAGAGGTGCTTTTTTGATGTTGGAGCCCATGTGGGCGTCTTTGTAAGAGGTAATCCGTTGTGCTTTGTGTCTATGTCCGAGTTCTTGTAAGAGATAGCCTGCAGTCTAATGGTCCATTTCAGAGTTCTTGTAAGAGATACCCTGTACTCTAATGGTCCATTTCAGAGTTCTTGTAAGAGACCATCTGTGGTGCTGGGAGTTAGAAGTCTGTTGATGCTGGAGTTCATGTTGTTGCTCTCGGAGTACAAAGCTGAGGTCTTGTACGGTGGTCTGTTGCTTTCAAACTCCATGTTTTAGCCTCCTCTCTTCCTTGCTGCTCACACTCTGCAATTCTTTCTTCTTCTCGCAGCTACAGAAAGCCATTGAGGGCTCCACCAAATCTGGTGTGAGGCTACGCCCACCATTAGCCAGCTTTCGAGATGGGAGTCGGAGCCTCTCCACAAAGGGACGCCCCTCGGATCAGAATCCTAATGTGTGGACCCGGAAGAACAGCAGCTGCATGGTGCACGTAGACCCATGTGTGCCAGAGGAGAACACACCAACTCCTGTGCCCGAGGAGGGCCCAGAGGGGCCGGGGCCAGCACCTGCGGACCTGGACATGGAGTTCGATGAGATGGAGTTGGCACACCCAACGGCTGAAGAGATCTCACAAATTCTTGAAGATCTGCAGTCCACAGCCTTGGACGAGGACTATGAGGAGGACGCGCAGCTCTAACGAGCTGGCCACAGAAATAGCGTGGACAATCCTATGACCACACTCCCTCATGGTGAATCCCTCTTTGGTTCATCTGTACTTCATCTCTGCACTGCTTTCATGAAGGTGCAAATGTGTCAGTCGAGTCATGTGGGCCGATCTGCCTCACCACCAGAGTGGAGGCTGCCTCCTTCAAGCCTGACCCACTGTTTTTTGTGTTTTCACTACAAGTTATTTCTGCCATCAGGGAACAGGCCAGCTTATGTGGATGAGACAGGGTATAATTATGAAAAGAGGTGATCTCTTTAGCATGGGCAACAGGCCTCAAATGTTGAACCAGAGCAGCATCTTCTGAGACCCTTGGGCATTATTAACCACAACAGTTTCTTCTTTCAGAATATCCTACTTGACAATGTCCAAACCAGTTGAACACGAGAAGAACATCCTTCAAGACAACAAGGTTGCTGTAAGCTTAAAAACTTTCCATCAGAAGAACATGCTTTTGGATACCAAACGTTGTCACCAACCATGGCCTTTTCCATGTGAGCAGAAAGAATCTCCATCCTGCACTTCATCTTTCAGAGTAGAATCTTCTCTAACGATGTGTGGACTCGGGGTCCTCTGTAAGCAGATAGTGTCGGCGGCCAAAGGAATCTTAATTCAGCCTTAGCAGCGTCTTTTATGAACACTCAAGACCTCGCCTTCACAACTCCATGTTCACCCTGACCAGCCTCTTTTATGAAAACTCAAGACCGTGCCTTCACAACTCAACATTCAGCCTGAGCAGCGTCTTCTGTGAAAACTCAAGCCCTCGCCTTCACAACTCAACGTTCAGCCCGAGGAGTGTCTTCTGTGAATACTCAAGACCTTGCTTTCGCAACTGAGCGTTCAGCCTGAGCAGCGTCTTATATGAAAACTCAAGACCTCACCTTCACAATGCAAAGTTCAGCCTGACCAGCGTCTTTTATGAAAATTCAAGCCCTCGCCTTCACAATTAAAGACGTTCAGCCTGAGCAGCGTCTTCTGTGAAATCTTGAGGCCATGACTTCTTACAACGTATCCGTCAATGTTAGATTCATATTTTGTAAGAATATGAGGGTTCTCCAACATACAACTGAAAAAACAACCAGAGGAATCGCCAATGTACAAGAGAAAAAACAGCCACAACAATATCCTCTATAGTACTATAGTGATTGTGAGGCCAAAAGGTCATTGTTCAGGCTGAGCAGCGACTCCAATAAACATCTCGTTGTTGTGCCAGAACAGTAGCCTCTGGAAGTAGTGGAGACTCTGAAACCTACAAGTCTCCATTCTAAAACGTGCGATTCCAACTGACTAACATCTTCAGTAGGACTGAGGACTCCCCAGTGCACAACTTCTCATCCAGCGGCAGCAGCCTTACCTTTCAAAACAGGAAGACTCTTCATTCTGCAACTCTTCCTTCATCTCGAGGACCTTCTGCTGTAGGACCCTGAGGGCTCTCAATATTTACAACGCATCGCCTCACCTGAGCAATGTCTGAAAGAACACGGGACGCACCAACCTGCAACTCATTGCCCAAACAGTGCAACATCTACTTTAAGAACATAGCCGTCCTCAGCAATGCAACTTCATGTTAAACCGGAGTATCTTCTGTGAGATCAGAGCCCTTCCCTGGCTCCCGCTCACTGTCCACCCAAAGCTGCTCTTCCAGAAGAACTTGGTGACTTTAGGCCCAAAACACCTATGTTCAGACCGAGCGTTGGTATCTGTATGGCCGTGGCGATTCTGGTGTTGACGACTCAATCCTCAACCACAGCAGCTTCTTCAATATAAACTTTGAGCTTTCGGTCCCACAATCTATCATTAAATTGGAGAATCTTCTTCTATAAGAATCGGGCGGTAGCAGGTCAAAGATGCAGTATCCGACCAGAGCAGCTTGTCGCATGTAACAAGGTAGCTGCAAAGCCAAGACTAAAGAGCCAATTTAAGCTGGATATTCTCTCTAGGTCCAGGCCCGGGCGCCTTTACTGAAGCATTTAAAGAACATGTGTGGACCTCATACAAAGGAAGGGGCAGAAGGCAAGCCGAGACTGCTTGAAGTGTATCTTAGTCTTGGCAGCCATTGACTCCCCAGAGAACCAAGGGACACCCCCATCCCATCCTAGGATACGGACACGCCTGTGCCTGATAGACCCTCACAGACTCTGGCACAGGGACCCCTTGATGGGGAGTGGGGATATGTGTGGTATTGTGGGTATTTCATTTTTTATGTTTACTCAGGTGTTTCTGCAACAAGAAACAGGACTTATAGTATAAAATGGGCGTGTCCTGCCTTTCCAGAGAGTGCTCCACACGCCCACAGATGCAGTCTTAAAGGCAAAACTAGGCCAGAGGACACAGGTATACGGGTGTTCTATGCATTTGAATAAACCACTGGTAGTCTTTGTCTCCTGCTGCAGATGTTTTTTATCTCCTTTTCTCTGTCTATTACTTCACTTCTTACCATGGTGGCCCATGCAGCAATTCATTGTAAGTTTCTGTAATAAATGAGGCCTTGACCACACACATGCCCAAACCACTGCAAATATAAAGGAATGGAGACCACGGTCTCTCTTGTGACATACCAGGCCATGTTACAGGTTCACCAGCAGAGGGATGCAGTGGGATACAAAGGGGTACAAAGGGGTGCAGAGGCATGCAGAGGGGTGCAGAGGGTTAAAGAGGGATGCACAGGGTTGCAGAGGGATGCAGAGGGTTACAGAGGGATACATAGGGATGCAGAGGGACGTAGAGGGATGCCGAGGGATGCAGAGGGATACAGAGGGATACAGAGGGATACAGAGGGATACAGAGGGATGCAGAGGGATGCAGAGGGATTACAGAGGGATGCAAAGGGATGCCAAGGTATACAGAGGGATGCAGAGGTATGCAGAGGGTTACAGAGGGACGCAGAGGGACACAGAGGGACACAGAGGGACACAGAGGGACACAGAGGGTTACAGAGGGATACATAGGGACGCAGAGGGACGCAGAGGGACGCAGAGGGACGCAGAGGGACGCAGAGGGACACAGAGGGACACAGAGGGACACAGAGGGATGCAGAGGGATGCAGAGGGATGCAGAGGGATGCAGAGGGATTACAGAGGGATGCCAAGGTATACAGAGGGATACAGAGGGATGCAGAAGTATACAGAGGGATGCAGAGGTCATACATGTGGGGAGAGCCCCTGTCTTCAAAGGATCATTGCCTCTCCTGGAAGTTGCTGAAAGTGCCTGTGTGCACTACACTGCGTGGCCTAACGGCAACAAGTTATCCATTTCAGACTGCTTCAGCAGGACTTAACTCACTCATGTCACCTTACGATGATTCGTTCCAGGGGACCCTTGACGTCTTCAAGGAGCTATAAACAGATGTTAATGAAAGTGAGAGGCAAGCAATGCAAAGTCACTTGTAGAGGAGCAAGATTGTTTGTTGATGTATGCCAAAAAGGCCACATGCTAAGTTTGAAAGGATGTTTAAACAAGCATTGGCATAGCCAATAGGTCTCGCCTTTGGGACCTTATAAGTGTTTAGTTATCCAGCACAATATCCTTGGTGCAACAACATCGCCTGTTGCATGGCTAAACACTTATAAGGTCCCAAAGGCGAGACCTATTGGCTATGCCAATGCTTGTTATTATTCCCCCCGGCCCCGTTCTTTCTCAGCCCCCACTTCACCACCCCTGGTCAGTAGTAGCTGCTGCATATTTTCCACTATCCTCTGTGCTATCTCCTCAAAGTTCCAATCTCCTGTGCTTTAACATGTGTCAGCACACGGCACTGTGGGACACATGACCAAAAGGGATTTCACTTTCACAAAGAATGCACTGGGCAGAGTGGCAGTCATTGCTCTCCCAAAATCGAATGCCCCAAAATGAAATTGACATCTGCCAAAGTATTTACAAATTGCAATGTTGCTGAAAACCCGCTATGAATCAATACTTCGTGGCTGCTCATGCTGCCGTAAAACATTGAATGGTTACCGTCCTAACAATTTACCAAAGGTGAAATGGTCCAGGACAGTCAGTCTCCATTATGTGATGGACAGCAGCGGGGACCAATAGGAGCTGGCAGGGTCCTAAGGATAGTTCCACGGTATCCTATCTTATTGAGCGGCCTTGAAAGCCTTCCCTGGGTGCCAGCCTTTGTTGATTTTGAGAGTCTTTCCTGCTGACAACAATATGCTACGTGCCTTATGAAAAAACAGATCCACTATTTCATCAGGTAACAGCACAGCACGGTTAGCACAAGTGACTGCAAGGCAGAGGCGCAACTAGAGCCAAATTTCGGGGGGGCTGAACTTTAAGCAATAGGCAGAGTGGAGCTGCAGGGGCTCTTAGAAGGGGTGAAACAACAGCAAGGCCTCATTAACATGCAAATGGTCTTTTAAAGACCTGTGAAGTGCTCGGGTGCGGCTGCTTTTTTGCCCAGGAAGGTGTCTCATCCCGGGCTGCCACACACGACGGGGGGGGGGGGGGGCTGAAGCCCTTTGAGTCCAATGGGTGTTGCACGCCTGCTGCGAGGTATTTTGCGCTGTGCATGATACAGTAGTTCTGTACAGCAATTGCACGGATTCACTGAAATCCTGCCCCATTAAGATTAATGAAGTTGTATTTTTTCTGTGAGTCTTTATTAACGGCTGTGAATTTAGATTTGGGTTCTTGAAAAGTACTAGCTTTGCATTCACTTTTGCAGAGTGCAAGCATTACGATCCAGGTCTCTTATAAAGAATAGGGTTCAAAATCAAACAAGTCGGCAAGCGCGGCCACGCTAATTACAAACAGATGGCCCCTGCGCGCCGCTGCTCGCTCCCGCTAGGTGGATGCCGCCACATGCACGAGTGTGTGGAAAAGAGCAGACCAATTCCTAAAGGTCATCTCCTAGTGCAACGCATGCGCGCTGCGCTAGGCTCGACCTAAAAAGAAGTGAAATTGCCAACATCATCATATGCACTAGCTGCATCTTCATATTTTTGTTAAATCTGTTTATCAAAATGTAACATGTTCCATATTCAGGCAAGTACATAGGACAATGGCAACAAATACATTACAATTACATGGTCCATTTCTTATCATAATACAAATCGGGTACGAATAAGCCAGTGAAGTGTTTAGCATTGAGAATCAGGATACATGTATTGTGATGGGACATGTCTGCGTTTTTCGCATCACAGGTACTATGGAGTGATGCATGAGATGTCATGTTGTCCAAAAGCGTTATGCAACCGATCTGAACTGTGGGAGTGGGGTTTAACATAATGAGGACTAAGCAAAACGAAGGAGGGGGGATAACTGCGTGCAGCTGTATAATCCCTCTGCCCGGCTCACCTCCTCTGTTGTGTCAGCGCCGGGCACTGCAGGCCGGCGGGTATCCCTGGTGCCCTCTGCTTGTCAGGCCCGCGCAGGGACTCCAGTCCAATCCGGGCCCACACCACAGGCCCCCTGTGCCGCTCCCGCCCGGGGCCTGCAGGCGGCGAGTGGAGCCGCTCCTTATGCAGGAACGGGTTGCGCAGGTCACAGTATCACAGCGGCCGGCAGCTCCTGGTCACAGCAGGGCAGCCCGGGTTTTCAATGGGCATGCCTCGCTTCTGGGAGTCTTGCAGCCGCGCAGGTCGGGCCGTAGGTTCCGGCGCTTCGTAGGCCACGCCTCGTGTATGGATAGCGTTAGAGGGCCCTCGTCCTCTCGAAGACCACCGCTGGGATCAGCCGGGGCACGTCAGTGCCCGCTGGGCCCGTCTCCTCGAACCCGGCTTGAGTGACGCCATGATGGCGAGGATGATGTAATCTCGTGCATGACAGGGCGAAGCCATGACACCTGACCCAACAGGGGTGACTGATAATGTATCCCCTTTGTCTCCCCCCCTGCGTACGCGTAATAGGCTGGACTGGAGTACGCCAGCCAGCATAAAGGAACCTAATTTGGAGGCATATCAACAAGGGCTTTATCAGGGTGCTTTATCAGGGTGCTAACATGCAAATTCGCATGTTAGCACCCTTTTACTCTACGCTTCCCCTTGCATCTCTAATGAGATGCAAAGGGGGCGTTCCAGACTAAAATAATAGGAGAAATGTCGCTAAGCGACATTTCTCCTATTATCAAGAATATCGCTAACCCTGTTACAGACAAAAAAAGCAGCGCTAACCGCGGTTAACGCTGCTTTTTTACGTCTGGTATACTATTTTTCTGACTTAGCCATGATATCCTATGGAAGGAGGATATCATGGCTAAGTTTTTCTGTCCCTATCAACAAGCTAACGTAAGATTATCGCTGGGTTTCCAGCGATAATCTCACGTTAGCCACTTAGCGTGAGGATTTTTATCGCTTTTGAGATAGGCGTTGCTAATGGCACGCTATCTCAGCGATAAAAATCAACGCTAGCCGGCGATAATTATCCTAGCGCTAAGTGCGCTTAGCGATAATTATCGCCGGTTGTTGTTGATATGCCCCAAAGAGAGGTTAGTTCTCGTCGACCAGCACAGCAACTACGAGTTTGCCTTGTGTGTCTGTGTCCGCCAGCCTAGGGCTTGCTCCCCACGTGGCCGGACACCCCAACGGCCAACACCACACTGACAACGAGGTGGCTGCATCCTAGGCCCACCTCTGCACACCCCTCACCTGCATTTCCGCCACGATCACCGAGGGCGGCACCTCACCTCAGCCGCTAGGCCTGGCGCGAGCCGCGTCCTCCCGCTCGGTAGCTGCAACGACACAGACACGGTGAGCGCCGCCCCTGCTGCTAGCGTGGCGTCCCTCGGCCCCACGCGCTGCTGGCTTCCGCCACCACGCCCCCTGCTGGTCCGAATCGCACACTGCGATTGACACCTCCCTCCGGAAGCCCCGCGCGCATCCCTCGCAACCCCCACCACACGGACCAGGGCCCCTACTGCTTATCAGGCCCACGTTGCCTGCCGCACCTCGGCCAAAGCCCCGGCAGCGTTCTCCGCCGCCTTCTGGGCCCATCGAGGACTCTTGCTGCCCTCCTACGGGCCCAGTCACCACGCCGCTCCGCACTTCTACCTGCGATCTGCTAACCCTGCAGGCCCACCGGCCAGCCGTAAAGTCA
Organism: Triturus cristatus; assembly: GCF_964204655.1. Classification (NCBI taxonomy): domain Eukaryota; kingdom Metazoa; phylum Chordata; class Amphibia; order Caudata; family Salamandridae; genus Triturus; species Triturus cristatus. The sequence goes on from NC_140590.1 coordinate 1,881,739,914, forward strand.
ACAGTAAAGTTGCCACCAGTAACATCGCAGACCTCAGGCCTGCCCCCCCCCCCCCACAGAGGCATCAACTCCCTGCCTCCAGAGCTTCGTCTCCCACCTTTCACCTCCCGCGCCTGGCGACATGACCTCAATGCCGCCGCTGGAACCTTTCACTGTCACGAGCCCTCCCCCATCCCATGTGGCGCACTGGAGAGCGTGGGTAGAGCGCCTGGAAACCTACTTCGACGCTGCTGACAACCCAGTTCCGCGGAGGTGGCCCATGCTCCTTCACCTAGGGGGAGAGGACATACACAAAATATAACAAAAGAGTGCACCCCCCAGAAACTACGCCTCACTGAGCAACGCCATCACGGCGCACTTTGAACCATATGCTGACTATGAGCGATTCCTCCTCCGCCAAGCACGCCAGCAACTCGACGAATCAGTGGACATCTCCTATGGACGCCTCAAAGAACTGGCAAGCACGTGCACCCTCCCCGACGTGGACGACGAGGTCCGGGCACAGTTCATCCAGGGGTACGCCTCCTCCAAGCTTCGCAAGCGCATCCTGCAGGAGTACAACATGCCCATGAAAGACCGCACCCGGGTGTCGCCGACAACAGCGACATGGATAAAAACGACACTGCCACAATTCACGTGGTACACATACTGAATATGCTCGCAGTCGCCCGTCAGTCCGCACCCTTCTGCACCATCGGAGTGCAAGACTACGCCTTAGCTGCACTTATCGACACTGGGGCCACCTTCAACCTCATGGCCGAAATCGTCTACCGTGGTTTGCCGAAGCTACGTAACACCAGTATTCAAGTGCACGCTTTTGGCAACTGCTCCCCACTCAAGCTGTGCGGCGTTTTTCAGGCAGAACTCTCTCATCAAGGTACCAGACAACACGAGAAAGTCTATGTGTCACGTGAAAGGGCCAGGGTTTCTCCTCAGCTGCCGAACGGCGCAAGACCTCAAATTAATCCATTTTGCATTCCATGTGCATACCCAAGGACTCAATCATCTGCTCCAGGAGTTTTCACCACTGTTCGATGGAATTGGGTGCTTAAAAGGACATGCCGTCAAATTGCATATCGACAAATCAGTAGCCCCAATCGCCCTCAAGCACAGAAGAGTAGCATTTCATCTAGGGCCCAAAGTGGAGGCTGAACCTCCAAATCTTTATCTCTTCCCAATTGAAAGTTACACTTGTAAAATGTTACAAGGCAGTTCTAATTATAACCTATGTGAAAGACAGGCCTTGCAAAGGTGAAAAACAAAATTGGCAGCATTTCAGTTTTAGGACATGTGAAACTCACCAGCACATGTCCAACCTTTCACATACACTGCACCCTGTCCATGGGGCTACTTTGGGCCTACTTTAGAGGTGACTTACATATAGAGAAAGGAAAGGTTAGGGATGGCAAGTGGGTGCACTTGTGTGGTCGACATGGCAGTTTAAAATTGCACTCACAGACACTGCAGTGTCAGTCCCGAGACAAGTTTACAGGGCTACTGACGTGGGCAGCACAACAGGTGTTGCAGGCCCACTAGTAGCATTTGATTTATAGGCTCTGGGCGCACACAACGCACTTTACTAGGGACTTACCAGTGAACCAAATATGCCAATTATGGATAACCAACCAGAATCATAATTTACACAGGGAGCACTTGCACTTTAGCACTGATCAGCAGCGGTAAAGTGCCCAGAGTACCTAACCCGGCAAAAACGAAGTCCAGCATACAATCAAAAACACAGGAGGCAGAGGCAAAAAGACAGGGGAAACCATGCCAAGGAGGCCAGGCCTGACACATGGGTGCGCGCCTATCAGTTCACCAATGTGTCTGTGTGTGTATATTTTGTTTCTGTAAGTGCGCTCATGCCCAGGAGTCCAGATAGTGCTGGTGCATTAAACAAGAGTAAATATGGCCATATTCTATGGTTGCTGCTTATTTTTATTTGCAGTTTTTTTATTGTGTACTACATTATGTCATAAATGCTACTGATGGCCAGGAGAGAGTCAGAGTGCTACCAACAGGGTCAGCGACAGAGTAAGTATACTCGAATGCAAGAGCGCTCTGCGGTATACTCATTAGCAAGCCCTGCTTTTGTGGATGTTCAGCAGAATGCAAGCTTAAAGATTTCTGTTTTCAGTTTCCTGCAGCAGAGATGGTCTTCCCTCAAAGTGGGTTTTACCGCAGGACAGGGTTCAGGGCCCTGGGCACCCCGTAAAATGCTTCTTAGGTTTTATCATTTGATGGTTTCTTGGTGTGGTGGCAGCATCCTCAGTGCTCTCCTGAAGGTACATGTATCACCAGTGACAGACAAGAAGTGCACATTTACATACATGGGGCTCTGAGGAGAAGGAATTATGTGCTTCTCATTGATTATTAGAAACGTCTTTATAACAGTGTAGCTAATGATCCCAAAGACGTCGGTGAAAACACAGTATGTTGGCAAGGTTTTTAAAAATGTAAGTTCTCTGTTATAGAAAACCTGCAGTGCAATGCAAAATACCTCAAAGTCAACCCGCTGCTGGATGGTTATGTTATACGACGTAGATACTACGTGAAGGCTTCCAGGTACTAGAGCAGATGTGTAAGCCGATCGGCAGCTCAGCGGAGTACTGCGGAGAAGGGGATTTAGCTGAAGAGCTACGTCTTCAGTTTCTTGCGGACGTTGAGTAGTGAAGGAGAGCTCCTGATGTGTTGGCGAAGGTTGCTCTAGGTTTTGGCAGTGATGGAGGAGAACGAGCGGCCCCCTTCCTTGCTTATGCAGATGCATTGGATCTGGGCAAGGAGAGGGTGGCTGAGCACAGTTGTCTTCCTGGATGGTAGAAGAAGTGTGGCGGTGGTTGAAGTAGGCCAGTCCGGTGTTGTGGATAGCTTTGTAAACCTGGATGAGCAGCTTGAATTGGCAGCATTTCTGGATGGGGAGCCAGTGTAGCTCTCCGAGGTGAGGCGTGATGTGGGCAGTGCAGGGGATGTTGAGGATGAGTCTGGCGGTGGCATTCTGGGTGGTCTGGAGTCTCTGTATTAGGATACCAGCATAGAGTGTGTTGCTGTAGTCCAGTCTGCTGGTGATGGGGGCTTGGGTGACGGTGCGTCTGGTGTTTTGGGGAAGCCATTTGAAGATCTTGCAGAGCCTACATGAGATGTGGAAGCAGGAAGAGGTAACAGAGTTCACCGGTTGGTTCATCGTAAATTTGTTGTTCAGTTTGAGTCTGAAGTTTCTCGCATGGTCTGCAGGGTTGGGTCCCAGTTCAACTGGCCACCAGGAGAAGCCCCACAAAAAGCGATTGTTCCCAAAGGTCAGGACTTCTGTGAGGGAGAGGATGAGCTGTGTGTACTTTGAGTATGTGACAGTGTTGATTCTGTGGGATTTTATGACGTGAGCAAACCGTGCCATGAATCTGTTGAAGAGGGTAGGGCTGAGCGATGACTCTTGTGGGGGTTCTTGGTTTGGAGGTGTACTGTGGGAGTCTGACTCCTTGAGTTCTGTAATAGAGGAACACGGCTGTCCATCTCAGAACAGGTCCTTGTATTATGGTGTGGTGCAGACTCAAGGCAAGGCTGCCATAGGAGACGGTGTCGATGTAGCTGCTGCTGCATGTCCAGATTTTCTACACTCAGCACAGTCAACATGGCCCCCAGCGTGGGACAGGCTGACATGGTAATGTGGTATAGTCTTCCTCAGCCCTCGGTGTCAGTCCCTCCCACTGAAGTCGCACTGGACGCTAACCCGCGTGCAGGGATAAAGAGATTGCTCTGGAGCCTGCGTTTGCCTCCAATCGTAAAAAAACAATCCCCCGAATCGCGTTTTAAATGCATTACTTACCTGATTTTTGTTGCTCACCTGAATTCCTGTGCTGCCTACTTGCTCTTGATGATTCATTTAGGTGAAAGTGCCACCTGTGTTTGTGGCAGCAATTTCTTTCTGGTCTTTCTTGTCAAGTATTTTTCTTGTTGCTATATCCTCCAAAACAACTAAGAACTGCATTTGCCAACAGTAATCCCTTCCTCCCACCCTACGGTTAGATGCATGCTTCTGTTTTTACTAGAAGCCTCTTGCCGTCATATTCCTCGTTCCATATTGGAGTTCATCACGGACCCTCAAATCTGGATCATGTAGGACCGGTTTGAGCCCAAAAAAAAGAGACTTTTGATTATGAACTTATAACAAAAGGACTTTGTTAGACCTGTCAGCCCTTTGGGTGGTCCCTCCTCATCATTATTTATTTTGTCCCACTTTTGCCTCAAACCCTGTTTGAATTTTTCCTTTTTGGGAACCACCAGACTTTTTCGTGTTGCTACAGATTCAGGGAGCCATTTTAGCTACCCCTGAAACTTCTGTCTGAGGGCCTGGAGCACAAAATGGTGGCCACCTGTGACATCACCAGCATCCACTGGAACCTACCAGCACCTTCCAGAACCTTCCAGGAGATTCCAGAACTGTGTGACCGTTGGAAACCGTTTAGAATGTTGGGAGGATAAGAGAGGCAGTTGGCAGTTGGAGCTGGCAGTTGGCACCTGACTGGTGAAGAGAGAGGAGCACAACAGTGAAGGAGGAAGGAGTGAAGCAGCAGGGGTGGAAACTTGTGCCTGGAGTGGGGTCCATAAACCCACCCTTGATACTTGTCCCTACTGATGGATCCCAGCCTATAGCCCTGTGTGGGAAGAAGACAGAAGAAACTTATCCTAAGGACCTGGACAGCAGGAACAGGCCTTAGAACCAAGAAAACAGCAAGATTCTGACCTGAGAACTGGTTTCCCTGGAGCCGGGCGTCGAGTAGCCTGAGACCTGGAGCCCGAGGTGGAGAAGCGGCGCTGACTGAAGTAGCAGACGTCGTACCCGGAGCCGCCTGAGGTCGTGAGAGGGTGCCGACGGAGGTCGTGAGGAATACCAGAGGTCGAGGAGGAAGTGAACCGAGGTCGAGCGAGCGGCGTCATCGGAGGAGTGAAGTCCGCCCTCCGGAGTCGTCGGAGACCGAGGTAGAGGTGAACCGGAGGTCGGGAGTGAGGATCGCACTCCGGAGTCGCCCGGAGCCTGTGAGGAGGAGCACCGGAGGTCGGGGGTGAGGATCGCACCCCGGAGACGCCGGAAGTCGACATCGAGGCCAGGCCGGCCGACGTCATCGGAGCCGAGAGCGCCATCGGACCGGAGCCGCCCGAAGTCGACATCGTGAAGAGACTGCCCGACGCCGTCGAATCGGAGGTCGAGATCGAACCGAGGCCACCGACATCGGACCGGAACCGCCTGCCGGCGTCGTCAAAGAACTGACATTGTGCCGAGGCCGCCGAGACCGAACCAGAACCGCCTCACGGCGTCGACACGACTCCAGCGGCGTCGGAACATCAGAAAAAGGGCAGTAAGTGGAGTAGAGGGCGCCTAAGGCCCTGTGGAGACCTGAGAGACTGCTCTAAGGGGCTAGGGAGGTGCTGAAACCCACCTGACTGTGCCTGGGGTGAACTGGGACTAACCTAGAGAGGTTGTGTGGAGAAGGAAAGCCCGGGCATTGGAATTCCCCCCTTTGATCTACCTCAGTTTAGGCCTCAGCCTTTGCCTCAGTCAGGGAGTAGCCCCCCTCAAGCCTACCACAACCCTACAAGCTGTGCCTGGGCCAAATCAGCCCTTCAGAAGTGAAGTGTCATCTGATTACATGAGTGTTGCTGTATACTTCTAATTATTTATTGGGGGTACTGTATTTATTGAATTTTTATCTATTTATTGTTGCACTATATTTATAGGTCCACAGGACTGGTTGGTGTACAATATTTATTGATACAGTATTTATTGCCTCAAAATATTTAATTGTCTGTATATATTGCACTTGTATTTATGCCCTGTTATTTATGATCACCCCTATTTATTTCATCAAACAGCCAATATCTATTTGACCTGCACTAGTTGAAACTTGTATATTGTGATTGACCTATTTATTTTTCCAATCAGCAACTAAGAGAAAAAGATAAAGAAAGAATATTTTCATAATTTTTACGGTGTAGAGTCGTTTTTGGAACGGATGCACGCATGGTTATTGTATGGGTATATTGTATGCTTAGCACTGTGCCTGTTTCCTGACCACTCGAGCCAAGCTACCACAGTGTGTTCGGGGAGTCCACCACCACCCTGCGGAGTGGGAGTGGGCGTTTCCAACATAAATTGGTGTTCAGTGGTGGGATAGAGCTGTGCCTACATATACTCAACAATAACTGTGGGTAGTCCATAGGCCTACACCGGGAGTTTTCTCACAGCGGCCTTCCTAATTGTGGGTTTTTGTTTTTTCCAAATTTACTCTGGTGGTGGGAGGAGGTATTACTAAAGGTACCACCCTACATTGTTACTGCACAAAACCTGTCCTCTAACCTGAGTGGGCAAGATGGAATTTGTACTGGAAGACTTAGACACGTACACTGTGGCCCAACTCAGGGAGTTTTGCCAGCGGGAGGGGGTGTACTGTCCCCCAGGAGCAAAGAAGGGTGCACTCCAAACCAGCTTAAGGGCTTGGGGGGAGGCACGCCGAGAAAGCAAGGCTGAGGAGGAAGACAGGGATGGAGAGCCTGACCCCGAGGGGGCTGAGATGTACCAACCTGAGGTGGGGAACCTGTCAGCAGGGCCCAGGACACTTTCTAGGAAGGGCAGCACTGTCTCTAGCGGGGGCTTATCCAGCGTGGAGTTAGCAGATCGGAGAGAGAAAAGACAGCTCACATGGGATTTAGCAAAGCTGGAGAAGGAGAAGGAGGAACAGAGGTTGGCTCATGAGACGGAGAAAGAGAGGATGGCTCATGAGATAAGACTGAAAGAGATAGAGCTTCAGATCCTAAGAATTGGGGCACCAACTGTTCCTAATGGTGGCAGCCAAATCCAAGAGTCCACCAGGGAACCCAAACCTTACCTGCCAAAGGACATAGTAGCTAGCTATGGGGCGGGTGACGACATCGCCAAGTGGCTAGCAGCCTATGAGGTCTCGTTGAGGGCCCATGGGGTTCCAGTGAAGTACTGGGGAGGGGGATTGTATAAGTACATGCCTCCAGCTGGTAGGGATGCTTTATTGGCCCTCGAAGAGGATGAGCAGACCCACTACCCCGCCATGAAACTGGCGCTCCTCAGAAAGTTTGGACTAACACCTGAAAAGTACAGACAGAAGTTCAGGGGTAGTCACAAGCTGGGCACACAGAATTGGGTGGACTTCCTGGACTATGCAAAGAAGGCACTGGAAGGTTGGATTCAGGGCAGTGAAGTAAGGAACTACGAGGAGCTGTTTGACCTAGTACTGAAGGAACACCTACTCGAGAAATGTTTCCCTGAACTGCGGCAACACCTGGTGGATAGCAAGCTGACCAGCCCCCGGAAGCTTGCTGAGGAGGCGGACATTTGGGCTAGTACCCGGGTGTCCACAAGGGGGACTGGAGGGGATACTCAAAAGGCCGGACAGGGCGCCCCCCAGAAGAAAGAAGGAGGGGAAAAGAAAAAGGAGTTCTCCAAAGGCCCCCAAAATAACTTCCAAGGGAAGGGAACAGGATTCACCTCTAAGGCTAACCCGCCCAGAAACCCTAATCCTGGCCAGAGTCAGCAGCCAAGGGTTGTCCATTGCTATGAGTGCGGTGGCGTTGGACACTATAAAGGAGATCCGAAGTGTCAGAAACGATCACCCCCTCCCACTGGAGGAAAGCCCCCCGGAGTAGCTAGTGTAGTGCTCGGGGAGGAGATGCCCTTAACTAAAGGAAGGGAGTGGGCGGGTGTCACTTTAGTGTCCCTGGGAGAACGGGAGATGGTTCCTAAGATCCAGGTGCCCGCAAATACCGCAAAGTATGGGCAGTGGATCACCATCAACGGCCAAAGAGGGGAGGCTCTGAGAGACACAGGAGCCAGTATGACTATGGTGCGTAGCCAACTGGTGTCTCCAGAGCAGGTAATTCCCGATGTACTCCACCCAGCCGCGATGGCTGACGGCAGAACAGGTCACTATCCAGTGGCCGAGGTTCCCTTTGAATGGGGGGGGGTTGCAGGTTCACTTCGAGTTGCCGTAAGCCCTGCCGTGCCAGTCGATTGTCTGCTGGGCAATGACATGGAGCACAACGCTTGGAAGGAGGTGGAATACCGGACTCATACCGAGATGCTGGGTACACCTGACTGGGCCTGTGTTAGCACAAGGTCCGAGACTACCCGAAGAGGGAGTTCATTCCGGCTGGAGCCTGGAACAAAGGCCCAGCCAGCTGCCAGTCAAGGGAAGAACCGAGGACAGGAGGAGCCTGCCTCGGCGTCTCCACCCCGTAGGACGGATAGGCCACCGGAGGTGGTGGACCAGGAGTCTGCGGAGGGGGACGTTACCAACCTGGAGGACCTACCCATCCCGGCCGAGTGGCACGTGGAGGGAGGCCCGTCCAGGGAGGAATTCTGCCAGGGCCAGAGGGAGTGCCCTACCCTTGAGGGGCTGAGGCGACAGGCCGAAGCCCAGGCAGCAGGGAACGTTGAAGGGAACTACAGTGTTTACTGGGAGGATGGCCTCCTCTACAGTGAACCCAAGGCACCCCTACATGGATCGTCACGAGCCTTGGTAGTTCCTCAACGTTATCGAGCCTTCCTTTTAGAGTTGGCTCACGAGATACCATTGGCAGGACACCTGGGGCAAGACAAGACCTTCGCCAGTCTTGTCCCACACTTTTATTGGCCTCAGATGAAAGTGTCGTCCGATACCTACTGCCGGACATGTGTGTCTTGCCAAGCCAGTGGGAAAACAGGGGTGAAGCTGAAAGCTCCCCTGGAACCACTTCCTGTCGTTAGCACCCCCTTTGAAAGGGTGGGCATCGACATTGTGGGTCCATTAGATCCGCCAACTACAGCTGGTCACAGGTTTATCCTGGTTCTGGTGGATCATGCCACACGGTACCCAGAGGCAATACCTCTGAGGACCATAACAGCACCTGTTGTGGCAAGGGCCCTGATGGGAATCTTTACCCGAGTGGGTTTTCCCAAGGAAGTTGTGTCCGACAGGGGGACCAACTTCATGTCAGCGTATATGCGGGCAATGTGGAAGGAGTGTGGAGTGACCTACCGGTTCACGACTCCTTACCACCCCCAGACCAATGGTCTGGTGGAGAGGTTTAATAAAACCTTGAAAGGCATGATCAGAAGTCTGCCTGAAAGCCTGCGGAGGAAATGGGACGTCCTCCTACCCTGTTTACTTTTTTCCTACAGGGAAGTGCCACAGAAGGGAGTGGGCTTCAGCCCCTTCGAGCTTCTGTATGGGCACCCTGTACGTGGACCTCTTAACCTGGTGAGAGACGGATGGGAAAGAACTCCCAGAAAGCTCCCCCAGGATGTGGTGAGCTACATGCTGGCCTTCCGGAGCCAAATGGCTAAGTTGTGGAAGCAAGCTTCTGACAACTTGGAAGCCAGCCAAGCAGTAATGAAGGCGTGGTATGACCACAACGCTCACCCGGTGGAGTTGGAGCCTGGCCAGAAGGTGTGGGTGATCGAACCAGGAGAGCTTAGTGCCCTTCAGGATCGCTGGTCAGGACCCTTTGAGGTGTTGGAGAAGAAGGGTAAGGCTACCTACTTGGTGGACCTGAAGACCCCTCGTCAGCCCCTGCGGGTGCTGCATGCCAACCGCCTCAAACCCCACCACGAGAGGCCCGAAGTCATCTTGATGATGGTGACTGACGGAGGAGAGGACGTGGAAAGCGAGCCTCTCCCTGATCTGTTTGCGTCTCAAGAAAAGGATGGGTCGGTGGAGGGAGTGATACTCTCCCCATCTCTAACTCCTGAACAGCAGGAGGACTGTCGCCAGGTCCTGGGGCAGTACTCTTCGTTGTTCTCCCTTGTCCCGGGTAGGACTCACCTGTGCGTCCATGACGTGGACACAGGAGACAGCCCACCTGTGAAGTCCAAGATCTACCGGATGTCAGACAAGGTGAAGGCCAGCATTCATAGTGAGGTCACTAAGATGCTGGAGCTAGGAGTGATTGAACCTTCTAGCAGCCCCTGGTCCAGTCCGGTGGTGTTAGTACCAAAAGCTGCACCACCGGGTGCCCAACCAGAACTGAGGTTCTGTGTGGACTACCGGGGACTGAATTCAGTGACAAAAACTGATGCTCATCCGATCCCTAGGGCGGATGAATTGATTGACCGGCTGGGAGCTGCCCAATATCTAAGTACCTTTGACCTTACTTCAGGGTACTGGCAGATCTCGTTGACTGATGGAGCAAGGGAAAGGTCAGCCTTCTCCACGCCCAATGGCCACTACCAGTTCTGTGTGATGCCCTTTGGGCTCAAGAACGCACCTGCCACGTTTCAGCGCCTGGTAAACCAGATCCTCACCGGAATGGAGAGTTTCTCTGCTGCTTATCTGGATGACATAGCCGTCTTCAGTAACAGCTGGGAGGATCACTTGCGTCACCTGCAAGCTGTTCTCCAGGCCCTGAGACAAGCTGGATTGACGATCAAGGCCAGCAAGTGCCAGATCGGGCAGGGGTCGGTAGTGTACCTTGGACACTTGGTGGGAAGGGGAACGGTGCAACCCCTCCAGGCGAAGATCGAGGCCATCATGGCCTGGGAACCCCCCAAGACACAGACTGAGGTCCGAGCATTTTTGGGCCTCACGGGATATTACCGCCGCTTCGTGAAGGGGTACGGTACCATCGTAGCCCCCCTCACGGAGCTCACGTCCAAGAAACAACCTCGACGGGTAGTCTGGACGGAGGCTTGTCAGCAAGCCTTTGAGAAATTGAAGAAAGCCATGTGCGAGGCCCCGGTCTTAAGGGCCCCAGACTTTTCCAAGAAGTTCATTGTCCAGACAGATGCATCAGAACATGGCATTGGGGCAGTGTTATCGCAACTCAACGAAGAGGGTCTGGATCAACCCGTGGTCTTCCTATCCAGGAGACTACTTCCCAGGGAACAGAAGTGGAGTGCAATAGAGCGTGAAGCCTTTGCAGTGGTATGGGCTCTGAAGAAGTTGCGGCCATACCTGTTTGGCTCGCACTTCCTAGTTCAGACCGACCACCGACCCCTTCGTTGGCTGATGCAAATGAAGGGGGAGAATCCCAAGTTGTTGAGGTGGTCTATTTCCCTACAGGGGATGGACTTTCAGGTGGAACATCGGCCTGGAGTGGACCACGCCAATGCAGACGGTCTCTCAAGGTATTTCCGCCTTAGTGATGAGAACTCCCAAGGGGTTGGGTAGCTCTCCCCACTTTCAGCTGGGGGGGACGCGTGTTAGACCTGTCAGCCCTTTGGGTGGTCCCTCCTCATCAGTATTTATTTTGTCCCACTTTTGCCTCAAACCCTGTTTGAATTTTTCCTTTTTGGGAACCACCAGACTTTTTCGTGTTGCTACAGATTCAGGGAGCCATTTTAGCTACCCCTGAAACTTCTGTCTGAGGGCCTGGAGCACAAAATGGTGGCCACCTGTGACATCACCAGCATCCACTGGAACCTACCAGCACCTTCCAGAACCTTCCAGGAGATTCCAGAACTGTGTGACCGTTGGAAACCGTTTAGAATGTTGGGAGGATAAGAGAGGCAGTTGGCAGTTGGAGCTGGCAGTTGGCACCTGACTGGTGAAGAGAGAGGAGCACAACAGTGAAGGAGGAAGGAGTGAAGCAGCAGGGGTGGAAACTTGTGCCTGGAGTGGGGTCCATAAACCCACCCTTGATACTTGTCCCTACTGATGGATCCCAGCCTATAGCCCTGTGTGGGAAGAAGACAGAAGAAACTTATCCTAAGGACCTGGACAGCAGGAACAGGCCTTAGAACCAAGAAAACAGCAAGATTCTGACCTGAGAACTGGTTTCCCTGGAGCCGGGCGTCGAGTAGCCTGAGACCTGGAGCCCGAGGTGGAGAAGCGGCGCTGACTGAAGTAGCAGACGTCGTACCCGGAGCCGCCTGAGGTCGTGAGAGGGTGCCGACGGAGGTCGTGAGGAATACCAGAGGTCGAGGAGGAAGTGAACCGAGGTCGAGCGAGCGGCGTCATCGGAGGAGTGAAGTCCGCCCTCCGGAGTCGTCGGAGACCGAGGTAGAGGTGAACCGGAGGTCGGGAGTGAGGATCGCACTCCGGAGTCGCCCGGAGCCTGTGAGGAGGAGCACCGGAGGTCGGGGGTGAGGATCGCACCCCGGAGACGCCGGAAGTCGACATCGAGGCCAGGCCGGCCGACGTCATCGGAGCCGAGAGCGCCATCGGACCGGAGCCGCCCGAAGTCGACATCGTGAAGAGACTGCCCGACGCCGTCGAATCGGAGGTCGAGATCGAACCGAGGCCACCGACATCGGACCGGAACCGCCTGCCGGCGTCGTCAAAGAACTGACATTGTGCCGAGGCCGCCGAGACCGAACCAGAACCGCCTCACGGCGTCGACACGACTCCAGCGGCGTCGGAACATCAGAAAAAGGGCAGTAAGTGGAGTAGAGGGCGCCTAAGGCCCTGTGGAGACCTGAGAGACTGCTCTAAGGGGCTAGGGAGGTGCTGAAACCCACCTGACTGTGCCTGGGGTGAACTGGGACTAACCTAGAGAGGTTGTGTGGAGAAGGAAAGCCCGGGCATTGGAATTCCCCCCTTTGATCTACCTCAGTTTAGGCCTCAGCCTTTGCCTCAGTCAGGGAGTAGCCCCCCTCAAGCCTACCACAACCCTACAAGCTGTGCCTGGGCCAAATCAGCCCTTCAGAAGTGAAGTGTCATCTGATTACATGAGTGTTGCTGTATACTTCTAATTATTTATTGGGGGTACTGTATTTATTGAATTTTTATCTATTTATTGTTGCACTATATTTATAGGTCCACAGGACTGGTTGGTGTACAATATTTATTGATACAGTATTTATTGCCTCAAAATATTTAATTGTCTGTATATATTGCACTTGTATTTATGCCCTGTTATTTATGATCACCCCTATTTATTTCATCAAACAGCCAATATCTATTTGACCTGCACTAGTTGAAACTTGTATATTGTGATTGACCTATTTATTTTTCCAATCAGCAACTAAGAGAAAAAGATAAAGAAAGAATATTTTCATAATTTTTACGGTGTAGAGTCGTTTTTGGAACGGATGCACGCATGGTTATTGTATGGGTATATTGTATGCTTAGCACTGTGCCTGTTTCCTGACCACTCGAGCCAAGCTACCACAGTGTGTTCGGGGAGTCCACCACCACCCTGCGGAGTGGGAGTGGGCGTTTCCAACAGACTTCATTTTGAATATTGAACTCTTTGTTTCTTTTTCCTCGTTTTTCTTTGAACTATTTAGAGGACTGACATTTGCCTAAACCTGCTCATCTTGTTACTCTATCAGTTGGAATGAAATAATTCCTTTGAGTGAGTTCCAACAAGGTACCATTATTAGTGGAAGTGGCAAGTTTGCAGAGAAGAATACTGCACTAAACATGAATGTATAATAAGACTGTATTTGATTTATTTCCTTTAGGATCACAGCTCCTAAGTGTATCGGATTCAAAGTTTTTAAGTGTTCTGGGTTTTCAGTGGGGACGTCTGGGTAAGAACTTCTGGTTGTGCAACTGATACAGAAATGGAGGTTGAAAGGAGTAACAGTGTTAATTTTGTATTTTTTCAGACATACTGATGTGTAGGAGTTTGCAAAATCATTCAGGTCTCTAGTGGACATCGTGTGTGGACCCCAATTCTTCATATGTGTATTTTCTTTCGTCCAATTCCCCTTTCCCCCGAGGGCTGATGTGACTGTTAGAAATGTGAAGGTGTTTTTCAAAACATTAAAAGTGTGTTTGTATGAATGAGGGATGAGGAATAAAAAGTAGGGATGATGGATGAGGTATGAGAAGTAGGGGTGAGAAGTAGGGAGAATTCATGAGAAGTAGGGATGATGAAAGAGAAGTAGGAGATGAGAAGCAGGGATGATGGATAAGAAATAGGGACGAGAAGTAGGTGTAATGTCCAACCCAGCCCAGGCACCCACCAATGACTACTCCACACACGGAGCTTGGTATTACCCATCTTTATTCATCTGCGTGTAACATTCTAAACCTGCATTCACTTCACTACGCACTAGCATGTCAAAGTTCTACGGAGTCCATCAGGAGCTAAAAAGGTTCTGTCATTGCTAACACACACAACACTACATCTCACCCTCTGGTAAATAAAAAATTACACATTTTTACAAATATATATACAAACATAGCTCTTCAATGAGTCATTGTGGTGCCCTGATCACACTTTCGATCGTGTCTTCAGAAACTTGGGACAGGCAGTAGCAATGTCCATGATCTACGTTGATGTAGTAACAAAAGCAATCAGGGGGGTTTTCTATCGTCCTTTCAGAGCCAGTTTCTTCAATGACATCAGTGCCTGACAAAGATGAGACACATGTTGGAAATGTGAGGAATCTCGAGTAATGAACTTCCCAGGACGTTGGGCAGCCACCATGTGTCCTTTGCTGGTCACAAAATGAAACGGCTCAGCATCGAAGAGAGCATCCGATTTTAGTTTTCTAGACTGACAGGCAAGCACTCGTTCTATTCCAGTGAAAGCAGCATGTTGCACATGTCAGTGCTTGTCTGCATAGGCCTTCTTTTTCCTTTTACGATTCAAGTCTTGTATACGGGATCTTTCCTCAGTAGTTGATCTTCTGTTGGTCCATCGAGGTAGCGTGGTCATCACGGCTCTCACAAACATCAAGCGTCCAGAGCTTAAACCTTTGGTCAAGTAAGGGATCGAATGATAAGCTCGAAGAGTAGAACTCAAGACAGTTGTAAGGTTGAACTTTTCCAATGCAGCACGCTGAACAGCTTTCTTAAGAGTACTCCTGAATCGATCAACAAGGCCATTGGTCTGTGGCCAAAGAGGTGTGGTCATCTGATACTTTATATTGAGATGACTGAGTAAATCTCTGAATTCTCGACAGTTGAAAAGTGGGCCGTTTCTCAGATTTTAAGAACACAGGAACACCTCATGTCGCAAAGACGTTGTCTAATCTCTCAATTCCTCTTTCTTGAGTGATAGATGAGAGATCTATCAATGGAAAATGGGAGTATTCATCAAAAATCACCATCAGGTGACGCCCATTGTCAAGAGGACCGAAGAAGTCAAAGGCAATTCTTTCCCACACATGCTCTGGCAACTCTGACATGTTTATGGTGTGTTGAGTGGTTTGCGACAAAAGGTAGTTGCTTAGATGATAGGCCTTCAATTCTCTTTCAACTCTCTCAAACTCAGTCTCAGAGAGCTAGTTCTGTTGCAACGATTCCTCGATATTCCTTCATGGGCCACTTCAATCATCTGTTGTTGCACCCTCTCCAGAATAACAACTCTTGAATCTCTCAGGGTAATGCCTTCTGGAGTAACCGACAGTTCATCTTTGACATTTTTAAGCTTCTTGCATTCACGGTCACTGGTAAGAGGTTGAAGGTGCTGGTTCCAAGACTGATGTGTAATGAGGTCTTCTAGTTTTAACACGTCACTATCTAGACTTGTGGCAGTGACAAGTTGCTCCAATGAAATGGCCGCTGGGTGCTGGGTTTCACAGTGAAACGTATGTAAGATTCAGCCGCCTTGGAAGGGGTACCATGGCATTGTAGAGGCACTCGTAAGAAGTAGTCAGCAGGGGTTTGGTCTTTTCCTGGATGGTGCACAATGGTGTCATTGTATTCTTGTGATCATAGACCCCAACATCCAATGTTAGGAGGTATCTTGGCCTTTGGCTTGCCAAGGATGGTCAATATTGCTTGATGACCCATCTCAGGCCTAAAAGGCTTTCCATATAAGAATCCATGGAAATGTTCACAAGCCCACACCATTGCTAAACTTTCTTTCTCAGGTTGTGAATCAGCAAGTTCAGTTTGGGACAAACTTCTGTGTGCATATGCCACAATAGATTGTCAAGCATTTGGGTGTCCGCTATGCAAGGATTGTGCCTGTCCTGACGGGGCTAGCGTCAACGACAACCTCTGCATGAAGCTTTGGATCAAAGTATGCCCTTTCAGTAGCGTTCTCGGTGGCCGGTTTGATTTTCTTGAAGCTTTGCTCGCATTTATGTGACCAATGAAACAAAAACATAGTTTTTCGCCAAGTCTCTCAGTGGAGCACTCATAATGGCAAAGTCTTGTGTGTATTTAGAACAAGGAATAAGCGTAACATGGAGACATCTTGTGGGGGACTGGCAGTTGACAACACTTGCACTTTTGTTGGATCGGGTGTCATACCCCCTATCAGAAAACATATGGCCAAAGAATGTCTTTATTAGAAGCGTGAAACATAATACATCAGCAATTCGGAGCATTAGAGTGCGTGTTATCCCCATAACTCCCACCCCTCCACCAAACCCTGTTGCACATGAAAACAAAATCAACACTGTCACAAAGATAACCTATCTAAAGGTTGGACTCTCTTAAGCGGTGGTGGGGAGAGCCTCAGGCAGACGGAGAAGTCATAAGTATTTTGAGCAAGTAAGCTCGTGGAATTCTGATGACAACAACTTCAAGAATGGGCCCCACACCTTGTGAAAGGATGCACCCTGGTGGGACAAAGTGAGGGTTTTATGTTCCATCCCTAGTATGTACCACATTCAATGCAACCATCCTAAATGAGTGGGAATGTGACCCGTACCCCAGTGTGCCAAAATATTCTGCAAGGCCACCCCCAGGGCCAGTCCAATCTGGTTAACCCAGCGAGATTTAAGTGGGAAGGTAGGAGCGTTGGGGAGACCCAGTAAAATGAAGGCGGGGAATCTGGGGAGTTCTGTTTTAAAGTGGGTATCGAGGCCATTGAGTACCTGTGACCAGTAAGCCGCGAGTTTTGGACAGTTCCATAGGATATGTAGTAGGGTGCCCGGCGGCCCACTCTGGCGCCAGCACTCAGGTGATATAGATGAGTTACATTTGTGCAATTAGTGGGGCATGAAATACCAATAGGTGATAACTTGTGTAGCCGTTTCGATACTGGCCACATTCTGGGCGGTATGTCTTCCATGGTAGTAAATGTCTCCCAACTCTTTCAATGTCAGCTATCTACCCATTTCTGACTCCAGCGATTATGGCCAGTAGATTTAAAAAGTTCCGCAGTGGGGCTCGTCAAGCCATATAACTCTGAAATGAGGCAAGTATTGGAGGTCTTAGAGAGCAGCCGGTGCTCAAAGGGGGGAAGCTTCTGCTCTACTTCAGTACGAACAGATGGGTGCATTACCCAATGGTAAATCTGGGTGTAATGCCACTGCTTCGACTCCGGCAGTGCATGGGTTGTGCGTAATGACTCGAAGGAGACCGGCCCTTCCAGGTCAAAAATGTGGCCAATAGATCTACAGCCTGCTTGATTACAAAAGGTGGAATGTAGGGTCACGTAAGTCCGGGGTGAAGTCTGGATTCCCAAACTGTAGGCGTTATCAGAGAAGGGAACGATGCGAGACTCTCCTGTACCGCCAGTCTATCCCAGCAGCCAACGAGGACTTAGTGATGGGAGAAAGATAGAGGGTTTTGGGTCTGGCGTGTTTGGGGAGAAAGGGAATTCTCCACAGAGGCTGCCCTACCAGGGACCTCTCTATAAAAAGCCTGTGCTTCCCTGGCTCCTCCCGTGACCGTTCCACAAAGACCTTAGGTTGGGCAGCCTGATAGTAGCGATAGAGGTACGGGAGACGTAGACCGACTGCAATTGGGGGTCTGTAGCTGAGGTCTCTGCCGAGACGAGGCCATTTGTCGGCCCACACAAATCGATTAAGCACCTGCTGAAGGGACCACAATGTCCTAGGGGGCGGCTCGGCAGGGAGAACCTGAAAAAGAAACAAAACCGTAGGGAGGATCTCCATCTTGATTGCTGCGACTCCGAGCTAGGATAGTGAATAAAATCACCACCGGTGTAGGTCGGACTTGATCTGGTGAGTCAGCGTCTGATAGTTAAGGGCTACCATTGTTGAGATTGTGGGGGTAATATGGAGTCCCAGGTAGGGAATAGAAGTCGATGCCCATTGGAGGAGGGTCAGTTGTAAGGCGTGTAGTGTATAATACCAGAGAGTCCGGTTGAGAGCCTGTGATTTGTGGATATTTGCCTTGACGTTTGCTGCCAGGCTAAAAGCCTCCAGCTCATCCAGGAAGGAGGGTAGGGAGGTAGAAGGCTCCTCCAGGGTTGCTAGAATGTCATATAAGCTTATGATGTGTTGTTCTCCCCCAAATAGAATCTCTTATATCTTGGGGTTGGTTCGGACTTTATGCACCATTGGTTCCACATAAAGGACGAACAGCAGAGGCGACAGAGGGCACGCCTGCCGGTACCTCTGCCAATGGAACTAGGGTGGAGGAGTGTCCATTTACACGGACCACCGCCATGGGTTGGGTATACCAGCAGGGAGCAAGGTATATATATATATATATATATATAAAATATATGTATTTATTTCTAAACACTCTCTGCTAACCCCTTTATGAAGTAAGGCACATAATAATACAGTTCTAAAACGACAGTAAATAGCACAATATACAATGGGCCCTAGGGGCGGACCAAACCACATATTAAGAAAGCGGTATAAGAACCACGACTCGACAAGACACAAGGCCTAGAGCCCGTAGAATCGCTGGGACCCCAAGGAACCACCCAAGGTAGTGACACAGGGGACCCACGGGGGACGTGTGCAGTGTGAGAACACAGCCACCAGCTCCGTTAGCTTCTATGGGGAAAGTCGCTGTTTGAATTTTAAAGATTAAGGACACTTAGGAGAGGACTTGGAGCAGACCTCTTTAGACTTAGGGGGTTTAGGGCCAACACCCACGGAAGCACCGGAGTACTCTAGTTGCCTCACCCAGAGAAGCCAGGTGTCGAATGGGGTCGGGTCGCGTCATCGTTTTCTATGGCTACCTGCTGCAAAGGGCTACTGCCGGGAAGGAGAGAAGTGTCCGGTATGATCCAAGCCTGGATTGGAGATCAGAAGAACCTGAAAGCAGAGGGGACAGAGTCTGGGTCACTTGCCAGTGACCAGGGGCATGATAAACAAATGCCCTCCAATGTCGGGTGTTTCAGGTGCGAAGAGGTGAAGCTTGACTCTGCATCCACGAGGACCAGGAGGCGTCGACGATGACCAGTGTGAGAAGTTGGCCTGATATATGCTGTCCACTAGATATAGTGGGCACCTTTTATCAGTACAAATAACCCCTTATTGGTTATAGGTTAAAGACAAGCTTTATTGAAAGCTATCCTAGTGGTAGCTATGGAGAGCAGCCTTCAGGCTAAGTCTTGAAGGAATGTAAAGCAGCTTGTTTTACCAGTCTATAATCTCTTGAATGATCAAATGAAAGGACAACCACACCAGGTATATATTCAAAATATATGTATTTAGGATAAAACACACCCCTCTAGTCTCTTTATGAGACTGGAGTTCGAAGTACTCAATTTACAAGTGAGCAATCAACAGTAATAGCACAAATACACGTTTGGGCCCTAGGGGCGTACCAAACCATATACCAAGAAAGTGGTATAAGAACCACGACTGAACTAGACACAAGGCCTAGAGCATGTAGAATCGCTGGGACCCCAAGGAACCATCCAAGGTAGTGACACAGGGGACCCACGGGGGCCGTGTTCAGTGTGTGAACACAGCCGCGAGCTCCCGTTAGCTTCTATGGGGAAAGTTACGGTTAGATTTTTAAAGATTAGGGACACTTAGAAATGAGTCAGGACCAAACCCTTTTGGACTTAGGAAGTTCTAGGGCCAACACCCACGGGAGCACTGGAGTACTCGTGTTACCTCACCCAGGGAAGCCGGGTGCATAGGTGTCTTTTGGTGTCGGGTCGCGTCGTTGATTTCAATGGGAGCTGGCGAAGAAGTGTTGCTGCCGTGAAGATGCGAAGTGTCCGAAGAGATCCAAGCCTGGATCGAAAATGAGAAGAACCTGAAAGCAGAGGGGACAGAGTCTGGGTCACTAGCCAGTGACCAGGAAGGCGATGGACAGATGCCCACCGATGTCGGGTGATTTCAGGTGAAAGAGGTGAAGCTTGACTCTTCAGCCACGAGGATCAGGAGGCATCGAGGATGACCAGGAGCTGGATTCGAGCTGTCCCACGAAGGATGTCGAGTGCTGTAGCGCCGGTGCCCGGATTGGACACAACATGCCTTGGCAACAGCAACCCACGCAGAAACGAGAAAGATGCTTCGGTGCAGACCAGCAAGGTCTGTGGGACTCACCACTTGGTAGGGAGTCGGGGCACGTCTGGAGCAACCAGGGAAGCCCAATTAAATTCAAAGTTACCCCCTCAGGGACCCACCAGTCAACAGACCAGGGATCGCAAAGGGACCTCGAGATGAAACACAAAATGGCGGCCCACGGGTCACTCGGAATGACCAGGCCGACAATATTCAGTGGATTCAGTGCTCGAGGTGGGGGCTACAAGTTAGCCCAAGCACGACTTCAAGAGATGTCGAGAAGTCAATGCACTTGCAGAAATGGCCGGTGACCAGGAGTTCTGGTTCCACACTACTCACGAGGGCTGCGGGTCTCAACTTTACTGGGGACTCGGGTCGGCCTCTGAGATGTCTGGAAATCTTCTTCCTTTGCTGCAAGTACTTCGAAGTCTAGCGGAAGCTTCGGCAATGCAGACCGGCAAATTGCTTTGCTGGTGCCTGCCAAGCAGGGGAGTCACTCCTTGACCCCAAGGGAGATTTCTTCAGTCCTCTAGTCTTTAGCAGAGGGTCAAAGGTCCAGGATTCAGCTTCAGAGTTTCGTCCAGGGTAATCTAAAGTTCTGGTTTCAGAGGTTCCTTACTTATACCTAAGGAAGGGGTTGGACTAGCTCTGGGGACCCACCTATGGGAGGGTTTGGAAAGAGGGGTGGCTACACCCATTTCCTTTGTCCAGTTTCGCACCAGAGGAGGGGCTGGAAGCCCCTGAACCGGTCTGAGGTGGACTATGCATAGGGACACCAAATGTGCCCCCAGTGCAGGACTTCAAAGCACTCCGAGAGTGCTCCCACCCAGGCCCAATACACATAATCCTGTCTGGGAGGTGGTTACACCTCCCTGTGACAGGAAACCTATTGTCCAGGCCTCCCCTGCCGAAGTTTCAGTCAGCAGTAGGAGGCCAGACTTGTGTCTGTGGCTGCAGCATCCATTTTGTGATGCCAGGGCTCTATTAAGTTTCTACCGGGTATACCAGTGCTCTCATGTCTCTCCCTCTAGAAGGGTGGGATCATACTCCCACGCCAGTTACTTGTGTGGGGCTATGATTCCAAGGTGTTTCACACCAAACACGACATGTTTCCGTGCAGCCAGTCCACAGTTAGCATTTTCCGTTTGGTTATAAATAGGGCTCCCGGTTTTATGGTATTCATTTTTTTGCCATTTCTGTCTGTATTTATCCATATTTATTTTCTGGGCATTTTTTCTGTATTTATCCGCATTTATTTTTGCCACAAGCTAAAGACGACGCTACAGCTAGTATTTTTCCACATTTATTTCAGTCCCCAAAAACACATGCGCAACTGCTTGTACACGGACACAAGAGCCGAGGGGAACCACAAACTAAATGGCAACGAACTCAACACACACCGATCACAATGCAAAAGGGACACCACAAGCCACCAGGCCGCAGACAGACATGGGGTTAAGTGTGCGTCCAGCTACAAGAGTTGGATCCAGGACTAGTTGTTGCAGACCCAGAACATTGAAATTGCCAGAAAGAGCCAGCATCCAACTGCTAGTGAAAGGTGTAACTGTAGATTATGCCCATAATTTACAATGCTGTCACCTGTTCGTTGTAACTGTTTTATGACCATATATCTTAAGGTGACATTTAACATGGCCACGGCCTCACAATCCTACTCTGTACCATGATTGGAGGCCCGTGGGCAGAGCGGCATTATGCACAGTAAACAAAGAACCAGAAAATGAGCTCATAAAACCGAATGCACAACATGTATAGCCGATAACCCCTAAAGGTCACATGAATTAGCTTCCTAATGGGACAGAGCGGATTTACCCATTTATAAAGCGGAGGCCGAGGGCGTAATTTACAGCGGGTAGTGAACAAACTCAGAGCGCTGAGGGACACAAAAAACACTAATTAAAATGCCAGGACATAGGCATGGACATTAAACACGCATATCATTGTATACATTACAATTATTATTAATGATTTAATTCCTTTCACCCTGCACTACCTGTTCACTACCATATTGCCTTAATGGCTGAATTAAAACGTCTCCTGCTGTTCGCAGAATGCAAAAAATGTGCTCGACCCGGTTGACGCTTCTAATTATCATTGTATATCATTGATCAATACAGGCATGGGTAGCAAAATAATGCACTAGTGATTATATTTAAATAGTTTTGCCTCCTTTGTGCTGTAAAAAAAAAATATATCGATATTATAAGTTATGCTGTACATTCCGATGACGCTCGTTACAACCCCCTCACAAGAACAACAAGTGCTGTTCGCCCTGTCTCGATTCAGATTGTTGCACTGCTGGTTATCTATGGAGCAGGCACTCATCCCGCTGAACTACCTTACAGAATATATCATAACAGGTGTTGTACTAGACTTCAAAAACATTTGGAAGTGAGTTCAGTTGAAAATCTGGTGGTGCTAGTCGAAGTGGAAGTCTAATACGGAGGTATGCTTATGCTCTATCCCAGAGGAGCCGTTTGCTACTGAGAAGGAATGATACTCATTACAGCGCTGCATCCTGCCAAGAGGCGCTGTGCTAGCTTTCAAATCTAAGCAGCGCGGACACATACTACCTGACACAGAGGTGCAATTAGAGACAAATTTCGGGGTGGGGGCTACTGGGGTGGGGGTTTGATTCTCCCAGCAATATGCAGAGCGGAGATGCACGGACGCTTAGAAGGGGTGAGAAAACACAACAAAGCCGCGTTAGCAAATAATTGGTCTTTTAAAGACCTGTGAAGTACTCGGGTGTGGCTGTGTGTGTGCCCGGGAAGCAGTCTCAGCCGGGCTGGCACACACGACGGGGGAGGAGGTCTGAAGCTCTGTGAGCCCAATGGCGTTGCGCGCCATTAATCTGTCCCCGGAGGCCACAGAAATACACTTGCGGAACAGATGTTGAATTCAAAAGACGGGCTGGGGCAGCAACAAAAGGAACAGGGGAGTGGCAACTCTGGGCTGAAGCACAGCAGCCTGGCAAAATTTATTAGTATTTTTTCCGTTTTTACATATAAAAACAGACAAAAGAAAAATTGTTTTCCATCTGTATTTATATGTAAAAACCGGAAAACCGGGAGCCCTAGTTATAATGCACTTAAGAGTATATGGTCAGGCTGCACTACTGACAACCCCGGAGAAGAGATTCCGAAGGCTGCAGAGGGGCTCAGATCATGCCTGGGCACCCCCTCACAAATAACTAAGCACCCTGCCTTCAGGATTGATAAGGCCTGCCATAGGGGTGATTGATAGGTTTGTATGTGCCGTATATGGTGAGATATAGTGAACCTATAACTCAGGAAGGGGTGCATGCACCACCTTACCCAGGCTGCAGTAGCAGACCTATGGTGTCATTTTCGGTGGCTGTCCAGGGGTGGCATAATACATGCTGCAGCCCCTGGTAGGCCTCTGGGGTACCTATGCCCTGGGTACATAGTATACCATATACTAGGGACTTATAAGGGCACCTCAGATCCAATCTGAACTGTACCTAAAGTACATGGAATCATTTTGGAGAGGAAGCAGCTAGGCTGGGGCCCTGAATAGCAGGGTCCTAGCCAGACTAAAGTCGAAAAACCGTGAAACACCAGCAAAAAGTGGGGGGTAAACATGTGAAGCAGATCCTACTCTCCTACAACCAGGAGCTGGATTCGAGCTGTCCCACGAAGGATGTCGAGTGCTGCGGTGTCGGTGCCCGGATTGGACCCAACAAGCCTTGGCAACAGCAACCCACGTAGGAAGAGAAAAGATGCTTCGGTGTGGACAAGCAAGGTCCTGGGCACTCCCCAAGCAATGGAGTGTCAGGGCACGTCTGGAGCAACCAGGTAAGCCAAATTAAAGTAAAAGTTGCCTTCACAAGGACTCACCAGTCGACGGACTAGGGATCGTGAAGGGACCTCATGAGAAAACACAAAGGGCCAGCTCACGGAACACTCATGGAGTGTAGGCGGGCAATCTTTGGTGCAAATGCTGCTCGGGGACAGGGCTACAAGTAACCCAAAGCTCAGCAGTAGTAGTCGTTGGAAAGCTGATGCTTCTGCAAATGGTTGCGGTGTCCAGGGGTCAGGTTGCACGGTCTTCCACGAGGGATACAGGCCTCAGAATTGCTGAGTGCACAGATCGACCTCAATAACCACGGAAACCCACCTCCTGTGTTGCAAAATTCTTCGGAGTCCAGCGGGAGCATCGGAGATGCAAACCGGACCGATGCTTCTTTGGTGCCTGCCAAGCAGGGGAGCAACTCCTTTACTCCAAGGGAGATTCTTCAGTCATCTAGTTCAGTGTAGATCGTCGAAGTTCCAGGATTCAGTATCAGAGTTTCGTCCGGGTGTAATCTCTAGTCCTGTAGCCAGGGGTTCCTTCTTTATACCCAAGGAAGGGGTTGGACATACTCTGGGGACTCACCTATGGGAGGGTCAGGAAAGAGGGGTGGCTACACACATTTCCTTTGTCCAGTTTCACGCCAGAGCAGGGGCCGGTAGCCCCTGCAACCGGTTTGAGCTGGACTATGCACAGGGACACCAAATGTGCCCCCAGTGCAGACTTCAAAGCACTCTTGGAGTGCACCCACCCAGCCCTAATACACTAAAGCCTTTCTGGGAGGTGGTGACCTATGCCCTGGGTACATAGTATACCATATACTAGGGACTTATAAGGGTACCCCAGATTCCAATGTGGAGTGTACCTAAAGTACTGGTAATCAATTTAAGGGAGAAAGAAGATAGGCTGGGGTCATGAATAGCAGGATCCCAGCCAGACTATGTCAAAAACCAGCAAAACACCAGGAAAAAAGTGGGGGCAACCATGTAGTCAGATTCCACCTTCCTACAGTCAGTATCCCTGCAGTTGTATTAAAAACCCCTTCCATAACTCTTGTGAGCCGATGAAGTTGAAGGCTATTAGCCATGGGGCCCCAGAATGGTACGATATCCTTCATGGCATCCTCAAACTGTTGTAAGGCGGTATCTGTCTGATCTATATTTTTCATTTCACTAACCCTTCTGATTCGGGGCAAGTGCTCACTTCGACGCTGTAGCCTATGGTCTTTGTGGTAATTTGATGGAGCTATATAAACAGGGATAAGGAGAAAAGAGAGCTAACACCTGCCCGACCATCCCTCCGGGAGCCAGACATAACCTTTGGATCAACATACAAAATAGACATTAGGGGGTGGTATTAAGGGCGGGCTATCAGTCGTTCTCAACCTATATGTGGAGTTGCATCTGCTCTCCTCTACTTTTATCCTCCCGGCCCCCTGGACACAGACGCTAGCTATTGTATTGACCACTGGCACTGGTATTGGCTTGTCCTCAGTGACATTAGGAGTCTGGAAAGACTGGAAGTACTCAGAAGTGTTGAACCCCTGGAAGTCAGCTATTTCCATTCAAGACCAGGTACTGTTCTTTACACCTTTATATGCATTCATGCAGGTCCTCAAAAACAATTTACCAAATGCCTCTTGGCCTGTCAGACCACCATCAGGAACCCTATGCTGGAAATGCACATTATGCACCACAGTGCGAGAATCCGCACGCGTCCTATCCAGAGTATCGAATTGGGGGATGGGTATGCACCATACCAAGCAATGCAAACCAACCATCGCAACTACTAACGTATGACAGTGGCATGGACAACAAGTTATCACTTTTACGAGTTACTGAGGGAAGTAATCCACAAACCCAACATTTAGTCGTGTTTGACACCTTATGAGCCTGATGTAGCATTTGTATGAAAACATTATCCTTATAAGACTTGCAATGCTCTCCTTTGTGAGGGGCCAAAGTAACAAAAATTTGCTCAGGCGGGACCAGTGTTGTACCAACCAAAGAATGTACAGGATACTTCTCATCTAGGACATTCGCAATACAATTATTAGTGTAATCACAACTATTGACACAAAAACTATTTTACTTTTTGTGGACCAACCCTGCACTGGACGTGGAGGTGCAAACGGCTGTTCTTCCTCTATAAGAGGACGACCAAATGTCATACTTTGTGAAGCAAGGGAAAGGGAATGCAATAAAACTTATGGCAAGGGGCAAGTGTTCCCAGTGTCCGTCTGAGCCTCACAGTAGACTCCTATTGTTCATCAACGTTGGCGCTCTTGAGCACCAGCGGTGGAGTTGCTCAGTCCTAGCTCGCGATGAATCTCACGTCGTCCAGGATACTGTACCCCCCTCAGGGAGCACGTTCAACCTATCCTGTCCAATACCCGAACAATGCGCCAATTTCACCTCGCCCTAAACTAACACTGTTGGTACTATAGGCAAAGTGCACCCTAACTTGCGCAGTCCAGCCCTAGTTAATCTGACTTTTCCTTTGGTGCACTGTTCCTCTGTCGGGGCGCAAATTGTACCTAGTGGCTCCAGGCACAGAAGGGTCGGTGAAAAGGGGCTCAGGCACAAACGGGCTAGTGGGAAGGGGCTCCTCAATTGCTTCGATCTCCGGGGGTGTTGCCGCATTTAGTACTTTGTTGTTTTAGGCATCTGTTTGGGTCCTTGTGAGCTTGGCATCGGAAAAAGGGACGAATCGTGGAACTCTCTCACACTCCAAGTCCCCGATACCATCCCTCACCCACTGGTCATAGGGTAAAGGCAGGGACACCCTATAGCAGTGGGAAGAATGGATCCAGTTCTTTTGTCCAGAGACCTTCACAGCCGTGCGGGTAGAAAGGAGGACCTGCTCCGGCCCCAGCCACCTAGGCTCCAGGCTCCTTTTCCGCTGGAAGTTCTTGATGATTACCCAGTCTCCAGGCTAAATATCATGTCTAGGCCCCTCAGGTACTGGGGGAAGGGTGTCCCTGATCTGCAGGTGAATAGTACGTATATTTTCAGTTAACACATACAGGTAATCAATCAGTAAAGGATACTCAATCTACAGGTAATCAATCAGTAAAGGATACTCAATCTCAGAAAATTTACGAGATCGTGGGACGCCACAGACATTCGCTGTGCACCAGAACACGACCTCGTAAGGTGACAACCCTGTCCCAGAATGTACAGTTACTCTTGTGGACAAAAGGGCTAATGGTAAAGCATC
Organism: Triturus cristatus; assembly: GCF_964204655.1. Classification (NCBI taxonomy): domain Eukaryota; kingdom Metazoa; phylum Chordata; class Amphibia; order Caudata; family Salamandridae; genus Triturus; species Triturus cristatus. The sequence goes on from NC_140590.1 coordinate 1,881,767,038, forward strand.
TGGCCACTGCAACCCTGTGGTCTGCTGAATCTTTGCCAATTTCAGTTTGAGAGTACCATTGTACTTCTCAACCAACCCTGCTGACTGGGGGGGATTCGCAGCATGGAACTTCTGTCTGATGTGTAGTCCATCGCAAACTAGCTGGATAACCTTGGCATTGAAATGACTTCCGTTGTCACTCCAGATCAAACGGGGCAAGTCGAAGTGAGGAAAGAACTCCTTCAGGAGTGCCTTTGCAGTCGCGAAGGCTGTATTTTCTTTAGTAGGGTAAGCCTCAACCCATTTACTGAATGCACAAACAACCACCAACACATACTTCAAGTTATTGATCCTGTCCATTTCTATAAAGTCCATTTGAAGGACCTCAAAAGGGAAAGTGGGAGGTGCAAAATTACAGTATGGTGTAGGAGTACCTTTTCCAGGATTGTGCATCATGCACACCATGCAGTATTTTACTAAGTGGGCAGCTGTCTTGGAGATATCGTCATTCTGCCAAACAGGGTCTAACAACTTGCAAATACTCTTAGCACTGATGTGAACTGGGCCATTGGCCTTTGTGACTACAGGAAGAACATATGCATCTGGCAACATCCATCTCTGCTACCCTGACTTATCAATCCAACATCCCTCATCATTCAAATTTGCTGTACTCTCTGGCCACACGCTAATTCCTCCATTGTGGCCTCACTCTGGATTTCCTTAACATTCTTGAGTGTATCCTCAAACATGGAGAATTCGGGTACCCATCTGGCTGGTCTTGCTACAAACATTCTTTTCACCTTAGTGCGAGCTGTCTCCTTAGCAGTCTGATCTGCAAAAGCATTCGCCTCACCCACCTTGTCAGTGACCTTTTTGTGAGCACTGCACTTCACAATTGCCAATTTCTTAGGGAGCATCAAAGCGGACAGAAGCCTATATATGAGAGGACGATGCTGAATATGTGTCCCATGGGAAGTAAGGAACCCTCTCTCTGCCCAGAGCTGCCCAAAATTCTGGGCCACCCCGAAGGCGTACTGGCTGTCAGTATAAATATTAACAACCAGTCCCTCACTCAACTCACAGGCTCTAATAAGCGTGACTAGCTCAGCTGCTTGGGCGGACTGATAGGGAACTTGTGATGTCTCAACTGCCGTACGCAGTGTAGTAATTGCATATGCTGCAGTGGTGGTGCCATCTGGTAATGTGAAACAAGAGTCATCAACATATAGTTCCCCTTGGGGGTCAGATAAGGGAACAACAGTCAAGACTACCTTGGTCTCTTCCTCCGTCCGAAAAATGCAATCATGTATGTCAATTTTCTCATTCTCAGAAGGGAGGGGTAGTAATGTGTCTGAATTCTAAGTGCACAGCGTTTGATCGTGATAGGCCTTTGGAAGAGCGTTAGCTCGTAACCTGTCAGACGTGCACTGGTGGGGTGCTGCGTCCTTGTCTTATTCAAAAGTGTATCCACAGCATGGGGTACTGTTGCAAAGTCATCCTGTGCTCTGGGCATCCCCCAACTTTTTGCTGAATGGTACTGGTGGTAACTGACTGACTGACTGACCCTGGGCTTTGCCTAACCAGGGCCAGTGCTATGCTGAAAGAGACACGTTTAGAATACAATGAAAACATCTACATGCACTAGGATACACTAAGGGTTAGGGTACCCCTGTGGTTGGCATGACCTACCCTATCAGACCCTATTAAATATTAGGGCAGGGGGATTAAAACTACCTAGAAGTCCCTAGCCACAATAGGGCATGGGAGTTTAGAGGTCAGCAGCTTTTTCTGCACTTGCATGTATGCACTGCTGAAGCCTGAGGTCAGTTTAAAAGTAGCCCTAGGTGGCAGGATTGCTTTTAAAAAGTACATTGTTCTCAAACTTGACTTTGGGGTTCGGGGCACTTAAAAATGGATAACCTACAATGGTTTTGGCACATTAGGAACACCCAGGATCTCCCCCTGGTGTCCCAGGGGTGGGGGGTCAGGTATTTATAAGGTAGACCCTTTTAAATTAGTTTTTATATGCCCTTGGATAAGTGAAATTTCACGTTTCACTCCCCACATTGTGATAAAGTGCTGCCCAAATTCAACTTTGATGCTAGGAGCCCTGTGGAGGGAGGATCTGCAATATTTCTACAGATTCAGAACCCCTGAAGTCGCCCCTAGTTGTCCCATGGAGTGGGGTCCTGTAGATATAAGCAAAGTACTTATAAAATATGTTTTTGTGAGCCCTGGTGCTGGAAAAATGGCCCAATTCATTTTTCCCATTGCAAATCGCCTGCCACATATAGGTTAACATGGCAGGAAGTTATTAACTAATAACTCTTGATAGGAGAAGGCTAAAAGTACAATTCAGAGAATTCCTAGCGTGGTACTAATAAACTCAAGAATATGATATGGTTAAATTCCTCCTAAAGTGTACATACAAACAAGAAAGTCTTATAACGTCTTGTAAGTCCAGATTCAGCCTTCCAGTGGTCTGTCCTGATTGGTCAGAGTTCAGTTGATTAGCCAGGTTGCTTTGAAGAGGTGATAAAGAGCTCCTGGGGTTAACCAGCTCTCCTGGGAGGGCAGTGCTCTTCCACAGGAATGCCAGGGCAGGGGGAGGAGTTGTAAACCATGGTCTTCAAAGAGAAGAACCCAGTGTCATTTCCAACTCTAAACTTTTCACCTCAGCCAGAGCTAGGCTTATGGAAGGAATGCACAGATGCAAGGGGGAGAGTTTATGAAAAGTAGCCATCCTAGGGGTGTGTTTAGCCAGCTCTTACCTCCCTGCTGGAAAATCAGCCATTATGAATTTGGAGGATTTGGTTCACTCTGGGACAAAATAATGCCACAATCTACAGGATTTGGTCATAATCTTGGGGAGTTGCCCTGCTCCCATTGGTCAGCAGTGACCTCCTGCTTGACCAAGAGAACTTGGAATACGTATCTGAGAGGGGCAGAGTCTCTCAGATCTGCTGCTTGAAACTTAAGAAAGCAAGATGTTGCCATGCTGAGAATTTTGAGGTGCAATTTCTAAGGCCTGCCCTCTGAAGACTGCACCACCTGAAAGTACAGCCCTGTGGACTACCTTGCTGTAAAAGAACTAAAGAGTGGACTCCCTGCAAGCTACAGTTTAACAGAGCTCACCTGGACATCCCCACAGAGAATCCCCAGCCTGGAGTACCAGTGGATTTGTAAGGGTGTTGTTCAAGTGGATTGCGGAATTGAAGTCTCACACTTTCAAGGACCCTCTTGGAGATTCCAGAACCTTGGATTGTGTGTTGGAAACTTTGGGACCCGCAAGCAGAACTTCAGGAAGGAGTTCTAACTGGACCCCGCCTGCTGGTGGGGGATGCACAATCGAGTGGTGAGAGATCCTCCAGAATGTGAATGGGTCATTGTCAGAGCAAACAAAATGACTAAAAGGGGCACTGTTGGTTTCTAAGCACTAGAAAGTGACTCATCTTTAAAAATTCATATCTCAGGTTCCCTACAGTGGATATTTCTTGTTTTGGTGTAATTGAAAAGATATTCCTATTTTTATACATTGGTGTTAGATTTTTATTTTGTGTTCTGTCTTAATTATTTACTGAATTGTTGTTTTTAAATGCTTTACATACCTGTCTTTGAAGTTAAGCCTGCCCGCTCGCAGCCACGTTACCAAGGGTTGAGCATGGGAATAATTTTCTAAGACCTATGCTGAGTCCTATCATGTGTTAGTGGCCTTATTGCCAGTGGCAGACCTACATTTGCCCCTACCAATAATCCACTTTCCAACAGGTACCATGACTGTGAGGTCGGTATCGAGTACTAGTCCTGCCGATTGTCGTATTGAGACAGCCGCGACCGCTCTTAGACAGCTCAGAAGGGCTCGCCGACAGGGTCAAGCACAGTAGAGAAATAAGCACACAGCAGTGACTTATCTCCCAATTTTTCTGTTAAAATAGAAAGTGCACAACCACCCAACTCATGGACATACAACACAAAGCACTTAAAATAGTTGGGGGTACCAAGTACTGGAGCCGAGCAAAGCGCAGTTTTCAATTGCTCAAAAGACTGCTGACACTCTGGCGTCCAAGGCAGGGGCTCATGCACATCTTTAAGTGTTAGTACCAGTAGGGGCTTAACAAGCAGTGAGGATCCAGGTATCCACTGCCTGCAATAGGAAGTGATGCCTATGAAAGAGTGCACATCTTTCTGAGTTTGCGGAACAGGCATTTTCACAATAGCACTGATGCGTCAGGTGTCAACCTCCTACCCTCCTTCGACAGTAGGTGCCCTAAATAGGTGACCTCCTGTCAACAATACTGGAATTTGGAACAAGATACCTTATGACCATGGTCAGCTAAGTGGAGCAACAGTTTAACCCTACTGTCTCTGCAACCCTGTTCTGTGTCCGAGGCAATGAGCAGGTCGTCAACATACTGGAGTAATACATACGTGTGGGAAGCGACAAAGAATCCAACTGACTTTTCAACGCCTGACTATAAATACTTTGACTCTCTGTATAGCCTTGAGGAGTGCGACAGAATCTAAAGCTCCTGCCAGCTAGGGTGAACCCGAAGATCTACCTGCTGTCAGGATGAATTGGGATGCTGCAAAAGGCATTTTTCAAGTCAATGACAGAAAAGAATTTAGCAGAAGAAGGAATCATCATCAATAGAGTCGTAATGTCAGGGGACACTGGAAACTGGGGAATCACTATTTTGTTAACTTCATGCAAATCAATCACAAAGCAGTAAACATCATGAATCTCAGAGGGACCGGAAGGTGTCCGTTTGAGGATCGGAAGAATGGGACTGTTACAAACATTAGCAGTCGTCTCCTCAACCACTCCTTTCTCAATCAAGTCTTGCACAATTTTTATCAGAGCACGCTCACCTGCCTGTAATATCTTATACTGAGGAATGCGAGGTAAAATAGCACCTTCCTTGACACGCATCGAAACTGGCGATATCAACAAACCCACATCTGTGTTGCCCGTTGCCCACAGTGCGGGTGGCACATCACTAAATTCAGGAGGGAGAGGTGCATCTTTAGACAGGCACTGTGTAGCACACACAACATTCAAACCCATTGTCATGTAGACACCCTCCGGGGAGCAATATATCGTGGCATACAATTTCTTCAATAGATCCAGACCCATCAAATTCTCTCCACAATTAGACGTCAACAGAAATGGCGAAACCACAGTAAAGGGACCAATAGTCAACGCAAGAGGTTTGGAAATGGGGCTCACAACCTGTACACCAGAAAATCCTACCGAAACATTATTATGACCAGACAGAGCCGCCCCGGGGACCGAGAAATAGAACTGTTTGTCGCACCTGTATCTACCAAACACTCCTTAGTCGAACCATGCACGTCTGCACTAACGTACGGACCTCTTTGGTCTACAGGTATCAAAACTGGTCCCTCACCCTGTCCTCGGCTATCCTAACAGTAAGACAGCCCTGTCACCTCATCCGTATCATAGTCATTGTGGTAGTAATGTTTGCCCCAAGGATCGTCAATGTAGTTCTAGTCAGTACGACCCTGCGATGTCTTGTCCTGGCCACCAACTCCACGACCCCGTCTATGAGGACCCCGTTGTCTAGGGGCCACCACCTTTTGCAAAAGCACTGGACACTCACTGCGCCAGTGTCACTCCTCCTTACAATATGTACACTGATTCGGCCCCATCAGTGTAGTATTCCTGCTAGTACGAGGAAGCTGCTGGGTCAGGCCACCACGTCCTCTACCATTCCCTCAAGAAGCCTGTTGCAACAACACCTTTGTCTTCAAATCCTTATGTTTTTTCTCCATCTTTTCCTTATTCTCATTTTCCCTGTGCTCATAGTACTGTGCTATATTCAAAATAACAGAAGGAAAAGAAGTGGACCAGGTGCTCTCATGAGCCTGTAATCGAGTTGCGATCTCGGAGAACAATGTTGAAACAAACCTACTGACAAACAAATGCATACCACCCTCAATCGACAAGTCCTGTCCACCATAATCCCAAATAATACTTTCAAACCAGGTGAAAAAAATCAGACAAACTCATCTTTCTTCTGACGAGAGGCCGACAGCTTGTCCCAATCAATCTTTCAAGGTAGGATAAGGGAATTCTTATAAATGATAATACGGCCAGGTAGAGCAAGTATCTCTGCTTTAGGCTCCTCACCAGGCTTCCTTTCCTGGTCCCATACCTTAATTTGATCCCAGGTACCACCCAATTCAACAAAGTGATCCTGTGTATGTACCTGTCTCCAAATATCAATGGGCACCAACAAACCGAAGAACATTTCAAAACCCATAAGCGTCATCACCGTTGATGAAGGGGCCTTAGTCAGTTCTTTATTATATGCAGCTGGATGTTTCATAGAGTCAGGTAACGGAGTCTTAAGGGACAAGACTCTGCCCTATTCCACGGGGTATAAACTCACTGTTCTTGGAAACAGGCCGCTTCCCCTGGTCTAATAACGACATTATGCTGATCCTGTTGGCTCTGGTATTTCAGGGTGATATATGGGATGCACTTCCCTCATCGGGTACTGGGACACCCGGTGGGGCTCTTCACCAGTATTCTTCCCCGATAAGAAACCAATGTTGCAATGTTACCAAAGACATGAGCAGGCTTCATATCAGTAACATACACATGATCCCTCATATTGTATATGATCTGCGGTGCTGCCCCTTAAAATGCTGCTCCCAAAGACCGGTCAGAGTAGCCGACGTGCTTAAGGGCATGTTGCTGTACAAAAGGATCATAATCCTTCATCACACTCCACACATCTTCCACACTGTGAATGGGGTTACAAGCCCACTGTGCTGCCTGATTAGCCACCACCTTTTTCTCTGCATCTCCCACATCAGATCGGACCAATGTCCGCCCCATGTGCTCTTTAAATTTCATCCATTCTCTATTGTACGGGCCGCGTATCGGTGTATCACTACTCAGTAAAGTTGGGGAATTCAGTGGGGGTAACAATAGAGGGAGCAGGCACTAACGTCATTGTCGGTTGTGTCGTGGGTGTAGGAGCTGGAGAGAGAGACGCGGAAGCAATAGGCATTGCAGGGGTACTAACAGTCACAGTTGCCACAGACGGCAAACAGAAAGAAAGAACAGGAGGTACCGTGGCCAAAGCCGTCTGATCAACAGTAACTTAAGGAGAAACAGCAGAGACAGAAGAACCGGGTAGCTGGGCCTGTTGGGGAAGGGCGGGATATACCCTCTCTAGGGGCATACGAAGATGGGGTTCAAGCATCTAGCAGTTCCTCTACAAAAGTGTCATTTTCTTCACGGGCGACATATGATTTATCGGAATTCAGTCGAAATCTATCTGCACGTTCAATTGCTATCACCTGCATCTCTCTATCATGCGCTACAGCTTTCTGAGTCAATGTTTGCATCCTCCCCTTCTGGGCCTCTTTTTCAGCTTTCATTAGCCTCTATTTAGCCTCTTTTTGCCATGTTCAAAAATCGACTGCCTTCTCCTTTTTCCAAACAACTTCTGTAAAAAACGAATTTTTTGTTCATCAAAGGTGCCCATCAAAGGCCACTGTAACTCGGCATGTGCCATAATGTACTAAACAAAATGGGACAGATGTCATGTTTTACATAAATTTCAAAATTCGTAGTGCCTTCCGTAGGTGCTGGCTGATTTTTTTCCAGTCGAGCATCAGCAGAACAACAACGACAACTGGAATCCCAAAATTTACTACACCCAGGCATTTTCAAAAATATACTAAACTTGTTATGTTGCCCGGCAAAGTTTTCACACACACTTTGTGCCAAAAACGGTCCTCAAAGCTGCACCAAATCCAAAGGCGGTCCTCAAGCCGCACCAAATCAAAACCAAAATGGTACCATATCCACAAAGAACCAAAACAAACTTAACTGGTGCACACAGGTCAAACTAATGTATTCTCCACTGCCGACTCTTCGGACCAAAAGGCCAAATCCAAGGGTTTCACCGTTCAGGACCCCAGTCGGGATGATCACTGGGCGAGGCACCGCCGATCAGACAGGACAGCTGCGAGTTCAGGACTCTCTCATGCAGGTGTCCCTGGTCCGCCCGTCCGACCCGGCCCCGACCTTCCCACCCGTCCGCGGGCAGGGTTGGGTCACCCAATGAGGTCCCTGTTCGGGCACCAACTGAAGGAAGTGACCCAATAAGGGTCATCCGAGTCACGCGTGACCACCTCTCAGCCTTCCAAACAGTTGGTCAGACAGTAGAGAATACAAACAAAGTAAGCTTTATTCAGGATACACTTGAGTGGAGTCCGGTCTGACCAGCCTCCTTCGATTGCTGCAGAGGGACTGACTTCAGCAAACATAGTGATACAATAAGTACAGTTCATAACCAATAAAGACCAGCCCTGACTGGAAATGGTAGCTGGTAAACAAAGGAGATACAGACGGATGGGTTTTGATCCAGAAACCAGGTACATAATATCTCAGTGCCAAGGTCCCTCTGCCTGCACCCGCTGATCTGAGGGTGGGAGCAGGCCTATCTAGTGGGAAAGTAATGCACAGACAAAGACAGTGTATTCATTAGTACAGCAAAGCTCAACCTTGGAGAAATGATGTCAGCTGCTTTCAGCTGGGGCAGAACACGAGAGAGACAGAAGTTAATTTTGATCATGACTCAAAATGGCGGCTGAAAAGAAATGGTGCCGCAAATGATAACTTAAGACATACAATGCATGGGTAACTCAGCTATAACATTTTTATTCCAACATGGGTGAGTAGCTGTGCTTAACAAGTACTGATTGATTGAGTGACATTGCAAAGACAACTGCTGCTGACGTATTACATTCAGTATTGTACAAATATAATGGGGTGACCCTGTGTCCCTCAGAACTTGGGTATTTCTCAGAAAAACTACAGTGCTTCTGCTGGGTAAGCAGATAATTTCTTTCCAAAGGCAAATAAAATGTAAACATGTTCACAGTATTATTCAACGTTGATACTGGTGGAACACAAAACAAACAGGAATTCACTTCATAGAATGGCAGTTATACTTTTTACTGACTAATGCAATAGGGGTATATATTTACAAGGCTGTGAAAACAAAAGTAACAAATTATAGTGAGGTAAAGTGCTCAGTGACTGTGGTGAAGTGAACATTTTATATACAGGTGTGGGGGTAAAATATTTACAAATGATCAGGACGGATATACAAATGAGAAAAGAATGGTCAGTCCAAAATTGATTAAAGTCTCCGGTAGATGGCGAAAGTGCTCATTATTCAACACCATGAGACTTATTGTGGCTGAGTCAACGTGTTACGTCGACGTTTCGACCCTTAGAACAGCCTAATTGATAGATGTCTGGGCGGGTCGTCCTCAAGGCTAAAGGGTTGTAGACAGCCCAAGCGAAGGGGTGAAATCCCTTTGGAGGAACCTCTTCGAATCGATGCTGGTAGTAGCCTGAAATGATTCAGGGAGCAGCAAGATAAATCCAAGTGGGCCTGTTAGTCATCAAAATTACCGGAATGCAAGCCGTCGTCATGAATAAAGCAGACGCGGTGAAGCAAACGTAAGTTATGCTTCCTGGAGAAAGAGCAGTCAAGATCTACTGACGCGTCCTCTTCAAAAGACTGCTGCTTGAAGAGGACGCGTCAATAGATCTTGACCACTTGGATTTTTCTTGCGGCTCCCTATCAATTAGGCTGTTCTAAGGGTCGAAATGTCGGCGTAACACGTTGGCTCAGCCACAAGAAGTCTCATGGTGTTGAATAATGAGCACTTTCGCCATCTACTGGAGACATTAATCAATTTCAGACTGACCATTCTTTCTCATTTGTATATCCGTCCTTATCATTTGTAAATATTTTACCCCCACACCTGTATATAATACGTTCACTTCACCAGTCACTGAGCACTTTACCTCACTATAATTTGTCACTTTTGTTTTGACAGCCTTGTAAATATATACCCCTATTGCATTATTCAGGTAAAAGTATAACTGAAATTCTATGAAGTGAATTCCTGTTTGTTTTGTGTTCCACCAGTATCAAAGTTGAATAATACTGTGAAAAAGGTTTAACTTTTATTTGCCTTTGGAAAGAAATGATCTGCTCGCCCAGCAGAAGCACTGCAGCTTTTCTGTATTACATTCAGTCGCGCATGTGCATTGTTAGTAAATACTGTTCTTTTTCAAAGGAAGGGCATTAACTGAACATTAAAGTACCCCCTGTATTGGTAGGTAGTTGAGTTCTGAGTCTCTGGATCACAACACCTCCAGAGTTGTTTGCCACCTTATTCTGCGGGTGAGGTGGCCACCGATCCCTGAGCAAGCCTTGGGCGCCTGGACTCTGCTACCCCGGGGGTCAGGTGCTCAGGGGGGTACTTGGCGCTCAGTGTTGGGTCCAGGAGTGGGGAGAAGTCCCAGGACAGCAGTGGTTGACACTACCCCAGTGCCTGCTGAATGACTGGCACTCCTGAAGAAACCTGCTCTTTCGCCCTCCCTTCCGTCGGTGCCTCTTGGCTCTGCCTCCTGCTCCGGGTGCAGAGACCACCCTGTCATGCCCAGACCAGGGGCACTAGGACCCTGGGGCAAAGGGCAGAGGACACTGGACACCTGTTCCGGTGAGGGGAGGAGGGACGCGGGGACAAGGGATTCGAGGGCAGGACCTAAGGACGAGAGGTCAGGGTCCACGCACGAGACCAGTAACGATAATAAAGAATACCTGAAACCATCTGGTGTGTCTCGCTTAGTCTGTGGGATCGGGAACACGACAACTGGCGACGAAGGTGCGTGATCGTGTGCCCAGCAGGAGAAAGAAGAGCGGCGGTCCGCCGCGTCGAAGGACAACGACATCGAGACCAGGAGCCCACCCTGGCTCGTGTGTGTGGCTACAGAAGGAGACATGGCGCGGGAGCCCACCCCGACCGTCATCGAGCGAAAGAAGACTGTCCTCCATCACCGGTAAGGAGACTGGGAAAGCGGAGTGAACGCGCGTTGTGAACTGCTGGCAACGCGAAATATCGCGAGAAGAGGGCAGAAGTCAGGCAGAAAGGGGGACAATCAGCATTGAGAAACAGCGGGTGGCCATTTTGAAGTCAGGCAGCGCCCTGATTGGAGGACAAAGTATCGCGAGACCACCAGCGGCCATTTTGAGGTCAGGCAAACCGACCAATAAGGAGACAGAACAGCGCGGCGGCCATTTTAAACTCAGGCAAGGAAAGAAAAGTGCCAAATACAACAGTGGAAAGAGAAAAGAAGCACTGGCAAGGACAAATAAAGAAACAAGAAGCAGAAAACAAGCCTTGGCAAAGGCAAACAAAAGGAGAAAACAAGCACTGGCAAGGACAAATAAAGAAACAAGAAGCAGAAAACAAGCCTTGGCAAAGGCAAGGACAAATAAAGAAACAAGAAGCAGAAAACAAGCCTTGGCAAAGGCAAACAAAAGGAGAAAACAAGCACTGGCAAGGACAAATAAAGAAACAAGAAGCAGAAAACAAGCCTTGGCAAAGGCAAACAAGCACTGGCAAAGACAAATAAAGAAATAAGAAGCAGAAAACAAGCCTTGGCAAAGGCAAACAAAAGGAGAAAACAAGCACTGGCAAGGACAAATAAAGAAACAAGAAGCAGAAAACAAGCCTTGGCAAAGGCAAACAAAAGGAGAAAACAAGCACTGGCAAGGACAAATAAAGAAACAAGAAGCAGAAAACAAGCTTTGGCAAAGGCAAACAAAGAGGCAGAAATAAAAGGAAAAGATGGCAGAAAAGCAAAGTGCGCAATATCGTAGACCATTACCATTCAACCCATCAGAGCCACAAGCAGGAATACGATGGGAAAAATGGATCAGGCGTTTTGAAAGGTACATGGAAGCGACGGATGTGACAGCAGCGAAGCAACTAGGCCTATTCCTAAACCTAGTAGGGGATGAAGTTGAAGACTTATTAGTAACACTGCCAAACGAGGAGACTACCACCTACGACAAACTAAAAGTGTAACTGACAAACAAATTTGACCCGCAAAGAAATGTCGATTTCGAGCGATATACCTCCACGATCGCTTTCCAACAACAAGATGAAACGCTGGACGATTTCGCAACGAGACTGCGAAAGCTTGTAACACACTGTGAATTCGACAAATTTGATAACGAACAAGCCATCAGACTGCGCATCATAGAGGGCTGCCGTGACCCGGAATTTCGCACAAGAATTCTAAAGGAGCCAACGTCTTTAGAAAACATCCTATCACTAGCAAGAGCAGAAGCAAGAGCGACAGCACAAGCAAAGGAAATGGAACGAGGAAAGGAACAATCAGTGGGCCAAGTGCACCGAATGACAAACAACAACCGCACAAGCGGATGGAAGAAAGACAGAAATGACCAGACAGTGAAGAGACGACCAGAAGGAACGTGCTACAGGTGCGGACTTGAATTTCCACATCGAGGTCCGTGTCCGGCGTTTGGTCAGACATGTCGGAAGTGCAATGGGAGAAATCACTATGCCAGTGTGTGTCAAGGAATGCAAGTCAGGAACGATAGAGGAAGAACAGAAAGACCACGAGCATCAGCAAGCAGGCATGTCCGACACGTTGAAACAGGAACAAGGAGCTCCTCAATAGAATCCGAAGAAGAAGAAGAAAAAGAAGAGGTATCGACGGGACGACTATATCTCATGTCAGATGTCACTACCGAACAAGCTGAGGAGGGTGAAAGCGGAGAAAGCATATGTCTGATAGACAAAAGCAAGATAAAAAAGACAGAATTGGTAACAATAGGTGTAGGGTCACACAAAGCAAAGTTTGTCCTAGACAGTGGCGCAACATGTAACATCATGTGTGTATCGGAATACGAAAAAATGAAGATAAAGCCAGACTTGAGGCCGTCCCGAGTTGAAGTATTCACCTGGGGGTCTCGGACACCAGTAACAAACATGGGGAAATTTACAGAAGAACTGACATACAAAGACCAAAAGACGAAGGAAGAAATTCATGTGTTAAAGGGTGACATCCCAGCACCATGCCTATTGAGCAACATCACAGCTCAGATGATGGGTCTTTTTGAAATGACTTACTGTCATGCCCCGCGGTCATGCCCAGAGACGCGGAGGGTATTTAAGGGACACCGATTGTTACTAACGCTGCTTAGCGTTCTAGCGTTTAGCTCATTTCCGTCCTGTCGCGTAGTGCCTGACTTCCTGTCTGGAGGTGTTTCCTGTTTCCGGTTTTCTGGCGTCGTTTAGCAAGCAGTGCGAGTACCTTGCTGTTCCTTGTGTGGCGTGGTGTTTAAAGTTGTGGTAACTTCTGGGGCGGCAACGATTGTCGTGTGCTGGTCCATTTTTGGCAGAAGTCGTTTACACCACGGAAGCCTTCAGTAACAAGTAAGGTCTCGGTGTCTGCCGTTTGGACTAACTGATGGTCCGTTCCCTAGGCAGTTCTCTGTTGGGGAGTTATTGTGTTGAACACGGGGATCTGTGTTTATTGTGGATCTTAAACCCTGCTGTTAAGGAGTCTCTCTGACGGGTGTGGGTCAGAGTGCTATTATTAGTTAAGTTTGCCTTAGTTCCTTTTGTAATGACACACCACTACTAGGCGGGGAGAACTAGCGTGGACCATTGAGCCTTGTCTTATGTTACAGCAGTAATTCTCAGATAGAGAAGGTAATCATTACACAGGAAGTACGTGGGGGTTATTTAAGGGTTTGTTCTCTACGCTTCTTTTCTCACTCAAGTTCCCTGTAGCCCTTAGGTGAAATATTCTCTTCAGAAGACTATTAGACGGCCGTAGAAGTCAGTATTCCCACGGTCCCAACTAACTGGAAGATAAGGGGTAAGCTAGGTATCTATAGGTAGAGAAGGCATCATCTTAGAGAGGATATTGGGTGTAACCATTGTATGTTTCTTTAGGATTCCTTGCATCTGACACACGATAGCGTGCTGATACTTCCCTGAAACGAGATAGATTGGTAGGTGTTTCCCATTTTCACCAGGGTACGACCAGGGAGATCATATAGTACGATGCACATTAATTGAACCTTTCTTTTTTACAGCTGAGAGTTCTTGCCTGTTGCTCAGACGTGGTCCACAACCAAACCTGCCTTTTTCCCCCTGCCTACCCTTGTTTTGTTTCCCTGTTTTCCCTTGCGTTCCTTCCAGCTCTAGAGTTTGATAGAGCGGGAGGGACGTGGGGGACGACTGCGGACTTCTCTTCAGATTTCCTGGCGCTCCTGCGGAACAGAACCATTGATCATTACACTTACAACATATCAGATAAAAGAAGCATCCTGAATGAATACCCCAAACTACCGCAAGGCTTAGGGAAGCTAAAAGGGCGGCAAATAACACTACACATTGATGAAACAGTAAGGCCAGTAGCGCAACATCATCGGAGGGTACCAATACACCTGCAGCCGCAAGTAGAAGAGGAATTGGATGCATTACTAAAGCAAGACATCATAGAACCAGCAGAAGGACCCACGCCATGGGTATCACCGATCGTGGCCGTACCAAAGAAAGATACGTCAAAAATAAGAATCTGCGTCGACATGAGGATACCAAACAAAGCAATTGAACGCAAGAGACATCCCGGACCGCACCTTGATGATATGATCAGCTGTCTAACAGGCATGAGGCGGTTCTCTAAACTAGACCTGTGCAAGGGATACTACCAGCTAGAACTAGATCCTCAGTCTCGATACATCATGACGTTTTCCACACACCTAGGCCTGTTCAGATACAAACGTTTGAGCTTTGGCATATCGTCGGCTGCGGAGATATTTCAAGAGACAATACCTTTCACAATAATAACAGATCACCAAGCACTGATAACAATATACGGAAATCCAAATGCAAAAATACCACCCAGGATAGAGAGGTGGGGAATACGACTAATGGACTACAACTTCAAAATAATACACAAACCAGGGAAGGAACACAATCCGGCTGATTATGTGTCAAGGCACCCCCTGCCACAAGCATCTCAAGTAACAACAATGGCAGAGGAATACCTAAACTTTGCACTCAAACTCAACACACCGGCAACGATATCAATGGAAGAACTGGAACAGGAGACAGGGAAAGACCTCACCATGCAAGCAATAATGAAAGTGACGAAACAGCAAAGGTGGAGGCACGTCAACAACAACAACAACTGGGAAGCAGGTGTGAGAAAAGAAGAACTGCTTGCATTCAAAAAGATCAGCGAAGAACTCTCAGAAAGAGAAAATGGAATAATGATGAGAGGCACCCGACTTGTAATACCACAAACCCTGAGGAGAAGGACAGTAGAACTGGCACATGAGTCACATCAAGGGATTGTGGCAACAAAAAAAATGCTACGAGAAAAAGTGTGGTTCCCAGGACTGGACACCATGGTGGAAGACACCGTGATGCACTGCCACATCTGCCAAGTAACAGGGCCCCCATCAAAGCCGGAGCCACTGCAAACGTCCAAACTACCAAAGGCAGTGTGGACAGAACTGGCGGCTGACTTCTATGGACCTCTGGAGACAGGAAATTACTTGCCGGTAATAATAGACGAATTTTCCAGATTCCCAATTGTGAGGTAGGTAGCATCAACGTCAGCAAACGCAACACTGCCAGTCCTAGATGACGTTTTCGCAGCGTGGGGCTCACCACAGACACTGAAGACGGACAATGGGCCCCCATTTTCAGGCGAGGAATTCAAAAGGTTCATGGAATACCTCGGGATCAATCATCGACGAATAACTCCCCTCTGGCCACAAGCAAATGGAATGGCAGAACGGTTCATGGGGACAATCAAAAAGGCAATACAAAGAGCAAAGTTGACGCAGATCTCAATAGGACAAGCCCTGTGCCAGGTCCTAAGGGACTATCGAAATACCCCCCACAGCTCCACAGGAAGGTGCCCCGCAGAACTGGTGTTGGGGCGATCAAGAAGGACGAGGTTGCCACAAGTGAAAGAAAAGGAAAGCATGGAGCGACAAAACATAGCAACGAGAGACACCGAAGCGAAAGGAAAGATGAAGGCATATGCGGATCGGAGAAGACACACGGCAAACACAAAGATAGAAGGAGACACCGTGGTAGTACGGCAGAGACAAGTGCGAAAGTCAGACAGTGTCTTCTGAAGGGACCCACTGACAGTGACAGGAGTGAAAGGGCCAATGATAACGGCGTCAGCAGGGGCATACCACATCACTCGCAACAGCTCACACTTCAGAGAATTGAAATTAAAAGAAGAGGAGCTGCCAACACATGGGCTGAAGGAAGAGACACATGAGGAGACAGCTCATGCAGACATCAGAACGTAACGACCAAGAAGAGAATGCAAGAAAACAAAAACACTAATTGAAGAAATATAAGAAGACAGAGGTCCGTGGGGAGGGAGGGAAAGTCAGTCTCTCAGTCTCTCTCTCTCATACATTTTGTTTGCAACAAGGGGGGGGGAGATGACATGTCCAGACCAGGGGCACTAGGACCCTGGGGCAAAGGGCAGAGGACACTGGACACCAGTTCCGGTGAGGGGAGGAGGGACGCGGGGACAAGGGATTCGAGGGCAGGACCTCAGGACGAGAGGTCAGGGTCCACGCACGAGACCAGTAACAATAATAAAGAATACCTGAAACCAACTGGTGTGTCTCGCGTAGTCTGTGGGATCGGGAACACGACACACCCCCACCCCCTCCCCCTGAGCTTTAACCAGCTCCAGTTCTACTGGCGTCACGTGGCCAAACTAATGCTGCATTCTGGGACCTGTAGTGCTCTAACTAGAGGCGAGAAACGACTAGTAGCAGAATGCACAGTGAACCCCAAGCCTGAGAGGTGCCCCCACGTCTCTATCACTGTCCCGCCCCCCCCCCCCCGCTCCGTCCACGGCTGCTCAGTGTAGGTCACTCACCCAAACCTAGCCTTTTAGCCCCCACATTTTGCATGCTGACTGATAAGTTTTTTAGTGAATTTCACCAGGAAATTGCACCTTCAGGCCCTTGGTGCAAACCCTGCTGCTAAAAGGCCTGGACTGGATAAAGGGTTCACACACTAGAGGGGCGCCGCGAAGCCCGACACTCCTGCCCGTGACTTCAAATTGATGGACATCGGGTATTAAGTATTTAGGGGAAGCGGGGAGATGGGGGCGGTGGGAATCTACACACTTTAAGTTACATTATAAACATTTCAATTTCTAGCCCAGACATTAGTGAATTGCTGAGAATCACATGTCTTCCATCGCGTGCCAGAGCCGGGATTTCAATCGCCTTTTCCGAGTTGCAAAGTCAGCGGTTCAGCCAGAGCCCCTCACCTCCTGCTGTGCAGACCCTCTGCCAGTTCCGGTGCCGCACTGCATTCTGGTTCTTGTGGTCCTGGGTGTACACGCACGGACGGGAAAGGTCACACGTTGGACTCTGCCTCCTTAGTTCGGCGTCTGTGTTTCTGTCCCTGTCTGCCCACTGTTCCCGTCAGGCGCTCTCACTCCACCTCCTCTCACCTCATTACCTCTGCCCCCTCCCCTCTCTGGCCCAGTGCAGTGTCTCTGGGCGCAGCTTCCTGCCCTGCCCAGGACCAGTGGGTGTGTCGGCGGCTTCACCTGGGACATGTGAGTCAGGAAATACCTGAGCTGAGGAGGGCAGGCCCGCCTCACAGGGACAGGGCCCCGGGGAGCATCGGACTCACAGGACATACCTGGGACCGGGGAGGGTTCCCCTGCAGCCCCCCTGGAGTTACAGAGACATCGGAACGGAGGGGCGACCCAGGGCCACCGGGACAGAGGGTCAGGGGACCGTCTGACCTCCCAGAGCTAAGGAAGGCAGGCCGTGCCAAGAAGGGTCAGGGCCCCAAGACCATCTGACCCCCAGGGCCACACACTACAGGCCCCCCTGGTGCTACAGAGACATCGGAACGAGGGGCGACCCAGGGCCACCGGGTCTGGGAACCATCTGAACCCCAAGAGCTGAGGCGGACAGACCGGCCTTACAGTGACTGGGCCCCGGCAGCATCTAACCCCCAAGGACTCTACCCCTGGTACTGCAGAACATCTGAACCGAGGAGCGACCCAGGGCCACACAGAGACCCCCAAGAGCCGGAGGAGCAGCTGCGGCTCACAGGGCATAGCGCATACCTGAGCCACAAGGAGAAGGAGGCGCTGCTAAGCACTCAAGTCCAGACGTACCTGGAGCCCAGGAAGAACAGGCGCCGCTCACCAGGACCCGGGCCCTAGGAGGTGTGGCCCCCAGACCCCAAGGGCAGCTGAGCTGACGGAAAGGGGGGGGCACAGGAGGCCTCGGGGCATGGGCTCCCCCTCCCCCAGTGGGCACACCTGAGCACCGCTCGCCCACTAGGAAACAGCAAGGATCCCGACCATGGGCCCCCAGCGGACACAGCGGGGCTCCAAGAGGAGCCGAACCTCCGGGGAGATGTGACCCCTGTGCAGGTAGGACACACGGGCAAGTTGTGGGCGACTGACTTTGAGCCCAGTCCTCAGAAGTACCTATCTCTCCCCCCCTCCACCACCTGTCTCTCCCCCCCCCTCTCCACCACCTGTCTCTTTCCCCCTTTCCACCACCTGTCTCTTTCCCCCTTTCCACCACCTGTCTCTCCCCCCCCTCCACCACCTGTCTCCCCCCCCCCCTCCACCACCTGTCTCTTCCCCCCCCCTCCACCACCTGTCTCTTCCCCCCCCCCTCCACCACCTGTCTCTTCCCCCTCCCCTCCACCACCTGTCTCTTCCCCCTTTCCACCACCTGTCTCTTCCCCCTCTCCACCACCTGTCTCTTCCCCCTCTCCACCACCTGTCTCTTCCCCCTCTCCACCACCTGTCTCTTCCCCCTCTCCATCATCTGTCCCTTTCTCCTACCTACATGTCCATTTACCCCACCTACATGTCCCTTTCTCCTACCTACATGTCCATTTACCCCACCTACATGTCCCTTCCCCCACCTACATGTCCCTTTCCCCCACCTACATGTCCCTTTCCCCCACCTACATGTCCCTTTCCCCCACCTACATGTCCCTTTCCCCCACCTACATGTCCATTTACCCCACCTTCCTAGCCCTTTCCCCCCCACCTTCCTAGCCCTTTCCCCCCCACCTTCCTGGCCCTTTCCCCCCACCTTCCTGGCCCTTTCCCCCCACCTTCCTGGCCCTTTCCCCCCACCTTCCTGGCCCTTTTCCCCCACCGACCTGCCTCTTTCCCCATCTACCCGCCCCACCTACCTGCCTCTTGCCCCCCCACCCTTCTCTTGCCCCCCACCCTTCTCTTGCCCCCCACCCTTCTCTAGCCCCCCACCCTTCTCTAGCCCCCCACCCTTCTCTAGCCCCCCACCCTTCTCTAGCCCCCCACCCTTCTCTAGCCCCCCACCCTTCGCTAGCCCCCCACCCTTCTCTAGCCCCCCACCCTTCTCTAGCCCCCCACCCTTCGCTAGCCCCCCACCCTTCGCTAGCCCCCCACCCTTCGCTAGCCCCCCACCCTTTGCTAGCCCCCCACCCTTTGCTAGCCCCCCACCCTTCTCTTGCCCCCCGCCCCCACCTAGCCGTCTATCTCCACCTCCTGCCTCTCTCTC